>NC_090931.1:454016259-454641259 GCF_040938575.1 Ambystoma mexicanum
ATGGGTTGGAGGAGAGCGGAAAGAGGTGATTTGACCAGGGGGGCCGGTAGAGGGTAGCAACAGTAAGAGAGGCTAGGAGAGAGAGAGTGTTTGTAAGGCTCAGCACATTGTTACTTTTCAGAGTGGCTGACAAACTATGAATCCAGCGGGACGTTCAGGTCTTCTGGAACTGGGCTACTTAAGAGTGTTCAAGCCAAACGTATATTGGGGAAATGGAAGATTGTTCAGTACACCGACCTAAAACATGGAATACTGTCGTTGACTCTTGGCTGGAAAGTAATCTGCTACGTTTTTGTAAGCAACTGACACATATATTTTTTTTTCCACATAGGTCTGGTGGTTAAATCCTTTCCCTGCTCATTTGTTCTGTGTTCCTTCATGTTCTGTCTTTTTCTGCACCCTGATGCCCGTGGGCTGCGGAGCTATATAAATAAATACAATTAATTCCATGCTACCAACTGAAGAGGTCCCTGAAGAACTAATTTGTGGTTTTTGCTGAACAATGAGAAATTTGGAAATTTAGTATAGGTGAATCTACGGACATTTATAGTAGAGCCAAATACCAAGCCTGAGATGACAATAGAGGAGTGACAGGGCTACAGACGTTTCCTTTATCTTCACTTGTCGAATCTTCAGTGGAGAGAAGGCGTAACCTCAGATTTTGGACGAGTCCTGTTGAAAGGTGTCCTGAGCCGTTCCTTCCGAATCCGGTCTCCAACTGCAGAACTGAGGAAGCTTGCTATTGAGACACAATGCAAAGAGGTCTACCTCCAGAGCTCAATGATTTTCCGAAATGCCGACTAATGTAGTTTCCAGTCGCTGTAATCTTTCATGTGCCTGAATTTCAAAACTGTTGTGCAACCCATGAATGTATTATGCCTGGATTTCAATCTCCCTGCCCAGGCAAAAAGGAGAAATATTTTGCTATTTTCGCTAGCATGCACAAAGATACCCGCCCCCATTCTCTTGACACATTGCAACACTGATATGTTGTCCATCCTAATAAAGTGCATCAGTTGATCTTGTCAAATGAGCCCAGCAACACATCTTGAAGTTTATGTATGAAGTTTCTTCTCCAGGGGAGTCCACTCACCCACCTGTGAACAGAGAGCTGCATTGTGTTCCCCTACCTGGGAGACTGGTGGACTCTATGGTGAGATCTGTTGCCATGAAGATTGGCTAGTCGTTCCACACTTGCATGCAATGTAAAACCACCATTGTAATTCGTTCTGGATTTTGGGGAAAGCCAAGGCTTGTCTGCAAAAGTGTTTTTGTGTGGGGGGGGGGGGGGGTTGCGGAGGGGTGTCGTGGGGGGGGGGGGGGGTTGAAAAATTGCATGGATAAATGCAGATAAGAGGGACTTTATCCGAGCTAAAGACCTTAGAGATATGACTTGAGCTCTGACGGACCATATTTCTTATTTTCTTTTGAAAACCACATTTTATTGTCATTTTGTAACATAATATTGGACAATGTATTAATGGAGTTTAAATGGCTCATGAACACCCCTAACTGTCCCCTATATGCATTTACCCCTTCCACCCTCTTCTCCCCCTCCCTCCTCTAGCACAGCACATAAGACCATGTGAGGTTCCAGGCAGTGTCCGAACATTAATTTGCACCTTGGGTTGTTTCTTTACTACGATTAGTGACCATATTTTGCAAAAAAGATAACCACATTTCTCCAATCTTAACCCTTGATTCCTTAAGAATGTGCGTCATGTATTCCATTTCATATTTGTCCCTGACTTTCCTCAGCCATTCCCCTTCTGTGGGGGCTTTGTTTCGCTTCCAAAATTGCGCCACATAGCACCTGGCCGTCACCATCATGGTGGGGGTCATGTACCTGGTCTGCCACTTCATTTGTATCCCATACCCCAATCAGGAGGCCCAATGGTGCTGGTCCTCTTGAAATCCCATCAATCCCCTTGATCTATGAGGGGACATTCCCCTAGTAGATCTGTATATGGGTACATCCCCACCACATGTGTTAATAGTCGGTGTCCAGATACATCTTAGCCAATAGGGCAGGAGAATAGTGCCAGCAGTGTATAATCTTAATTGCCTGCATCCTATAGTAGGGGGATGCTGAGGATTGCATGATCCTTCTACACATGGTTAGCAATAGATCGTCTGTTATTTCCCTTTGCAGGTCTTTCACCCATCGCTCTCCAGCCACTGGGCCCTGGAGAGGTTCCACCCTCAGCAGCACCTTATACAGGCATGCTATGCAGCCATTTTATCTCTGTTTTCTTTAATTGCTAATTCAAAAGTGGTGAGATCTCTACGCAAGTTGTTTCCCGATCGTGAATCATTGAGAGCTCCCTGCAAGTAGCGCAATGGAGAGAGTTGGCGAACCTGCAGAAGGTCTTCCAAATTCCCAATAGATGAAACTACCCCCCCCCCCCCTTGTCCCACATCTTTCCCGCTCTACTCGGGCCCGCCTCATACCATTTCTGAAACTGCAGGAGTTCCGCTATCAGTTTTCTCACAGGGGGGCCCAGATGCAACTCAGTGGGGAGGGCCATGTTGTGATCCACCTCATGTTATTCCCTTCTTTCCAGATTGTCCATAACACCTCTAGCATGGGGTGTCGCAGAATTCTACGTGCAATCACTCTGGTGTACCCATAACCACTCCCCCAGGGGGACTGGGGTCGAAGATCGAGTTGTCCATGGCCACCAATTGCTTCTCTGATTGCGGCTCTAGATGGTCTATAAGTATGCATAACTGCCGCTTAAGAATAGGCCTCTAGGTCTGGGAGTCCACCTCCCCCCCCCCCCAACCCCCCTCTTCAGCCCCCCTTCCTTTGCCATTGTGAGTACTCTAAAAGCTATTCTGGGTCTTTTCCCAGCCCACAGAAATTTCAGCAGCCTTTGTTTGATAGTGTCTAAAACATGAGCAGGACTATTACTGGGAGTTTCTTGAACAAAAATAGACTTTTGGGAGGGCTGTCATCTTCAATTTAGTCTAGCCATCAATGAAAGGTTAAGCCTGGTCCATCAATCTAGGTCTGTCTTGACTTTTTTTCCCCATGGGGGGGGGGGGTAATTTTTGTCGAACAGTTTACGGAGGTTCCTCGGGATCTCAACTCCTACGTAGCGGAATCCTTCTCCCTTGCATTGAAACCCAGCCCCCTCTAGTAAGCTCTGTTCTGGTCTCTCCCTGGCCCGATCAGGTGTGCCAATTATATGCTATGGTTTACCTTGAACCCAGGTAATTGTCAATATACTTCCAACCTTTCTTGCATTGGAAGGGAGGTTTGGTGTTGGGTGATGTATAAAATTGCATCATCTGCAAAAAGGCTGAGTTTGTATTCCACCTCTCCCACCCTGACACTCCAATGTCGGTCTGTGCCCTCACATCTACTGTCCATGGTTCCATCACTGCGGTGTTAGGGGACAACCCTGCCTTGTTCCCCTTCCTAGTCTAAAAGGCAGTGACGCCTCCCCATTCACTGGCATCCTCGCTCGGGGTCCCGAGTACAGGGCTGATGCCAAGCTCGCCCATATCTCTCCCATTCCCACCTTTGCCAGGACCCCCACACAAAAATGACAGCTCACCCGATCAAGAGCTTTTTCGGTGTTGAGTGATAAAATTAGCACTCCCTGTTGTCTGGCCTCTGGTGAATTAAGTATATGTATATATGTGTGGGGGGGGGGGGGGCTGACTCCCACTCAAATTCTTATTTGCTGTGTAACAGTGCCAGTGCTCCCAGCCCCCTTCACCTTGAGGTGGGGGTATGCCTTGCTGCCCCCCCTGCCTTCCTCTCTGTATCGTGCGGGGGTGGGTGGGCGCCTGCGGCTGGTAGCTGATTCGGGGCCGCCTCATTGTTGTGACCCGTCGGGGTCCCAGTTTTACTTTTAGTCAGCCGTACGTGGAGCTCTCCACTCACCCAGCCATCTTCCTCTGCGCCCCCTGGTGGTCTCCTGATTTTTCCTTTTTTTTAAAAATGGATTTTAACTTGGTTAGAGGGAGTTGGAGAGGTCTGCACAGTATCTATTTGAAAACATAGGAGGAAGTCTATTATCTGACATGGATTGAATTGTGTAGATTTCTTTTCTTCACTTCGTTACAAAACAGTTTAGTTATAACAGGCTGCTAGATTCTTGGAGTGTGACATTTGCAAAATGTCATCTAGGTAAATGATGAAAAGAATTCCCCTTGCCTTAAGTGCCGGCCCCACTTGTCTCCTTAATTTAGTGTAAAATAAAAGGGCTAACAGACTGAAGGTAAGAGCAACAAACTTAATTTCTTCTCGTCACAAAGAAACGACGTAATTTTGATGGGGGGCCGTGACTAGTAATGGTAAAGTATGCATCCCTGATGTCTAGCATGGTCACGCAGTCTCCTGGAAACCGTATGTCTCTCAATTGTCCAATTGTTTTTTGACGTTTTTTATTCAAAATGGGGGGGGCGGGTTCCCCTCCAACCCCCCCTTTTTTTAAAAAAAAATGTACTTTTTTTTTTTTTTTTTTTAATCCCGGACCCCAAAATAAATATATAATATGAAAAAGAGAGATTCGACTTTTTTTTTTTTTTTCAACCTTATTGTTAGTCGAGATTTTTTTTTCGAGATTTTGACCGACCACCAAAAAAATGCATTGTTGGATAGTTTAACTGAACGAAACCTTTCCAATTATTTTTTTTTTCCTGGCCAAAGATTTTTTGCTCAAACCCTGGAATATTCATGGGAACCTGTTCAATGGCCCATTTCCTGAGGAGACCTTGTATCTCCTAATGTAGAAAAGAGATATTTTATTTGGGAAAAAGTCTGGATAGTTTGAGCAGTCTGAATTTGCTACTTGTAAAACTGAATGTGAAAGCCTGATGTCTGCAGAATCCATGGGTCTCGAGTGATGCTGTACCAAGAATGAGAAAACCCAGCTAACCAGTGCACTATTATGTTTCCTCCAAAGAATGTGGAGGAAGGGGGAAGAGCTCTTAACCCAAATACCCCTCAGTAGAAACCCCTGTAAGACCTTGACCGCCACCCTCTTCCATGCTGAGAGTAGAACCTAGGTGGTTGGATGTCGTCCTGGACATTTTGGATAGGACCAGTTTGTCTCTGGGGTTCTTGAAATGGGCAGCCTTTTAAGCAACTCCCTGCCTTTTCTAGCCTGTGAAAATCATTAAAGTGAAGTCTGAGCTTTATCTTTTGAACTATGAAGGCCCACATATTTACAAACGTTCTTAATGAAGCGCTACCCAAAAATCGTTGATCCTGTCTCAACCCCTGGTTCTCTGCAGGCTACGTCTGCTGCCTTGGAGTCCAGAGCCAAGAGGACTCGTTACCTGTGTTATGTAACGATGGCAGAATTGACATTGCACAAGAAGCAAATGGCTCTCTGAGCCACCATTCTCCATGGACTCTTTAGCCAGATTAAAACATTTGAACTGGCCTGAAATGCCCAGTACCTTGTCTTGACCTAAGTTTAGGTCCCTATCCTGTCCTCTTGCCTAAAAATGGGACCAATTGTTTGTCTATCTCAGGTGTAACAGTAGTAGCTCTGGGTCATTCTGACGTTAACTTATTCTTTTCATCTCTCTAGAGGTGTCCTCATTGTCACATTTAAACATGTTGCCAAATCGGGCAAAGTCCATTCTTTGGACTTGGTATGAGTCACCTCAGAAGGGTCAAAGAAAGGGGTACCCTGGGAATCTAATATTCCCTATATAGCCTCACACACTTCAGTAGTTGGGGCAGCATATCCCTTTTTCCATACGGGTGCAGAGCCATGTTTATGCTTTTTGGCCATTCTAGTCTGAGGAATACAAATCTTCAGTTGCCTCGCTTCACTTGGAAGGTGAACAGGCTGCTTCACATTTCCTTTTTAATAGACCTGTCCTTTCTGTGAATGGAAGTAGAGCCTATGTTGAGAATGTATGTTTCATGCAGAGGCACACACCTGTACGTGTTTTACCTTTTGAAGACTTGCGTTGTAGGTGCTTCAAACAAGGACTCCTATGGTCCAGATATTTCAGCCAACCAGAACTCCCTCCCCCCCCTGCAGTCAAGAGATGTAGCCACCTTTTTATCTTTCTTTTTGTTAAGCCTTATTTTAAATATTTGAAAGTTTTTAGTTAAGTTTGTATTCATACTGTTGACTAAAGATTGTACTGCTCCTAAAAGAGTAGAATGGAACTGTGCAAAATCATTATATTGAGACGTAGTTATCACAGAGGTCCCCTCTGCAGGGCTAGAATCGGACGCCACCTCTGTTAAGGAATGAATATCCTTCTAACAATAATAAACTTAATGAGGATGATCTAGCTGCTAAAAACCAATGTCAAGGGAACCGCACCCCAGAAAGCAGTCTTCTAGCAATTTATCATTCACTGCCCTTGAGCAGATTAACAATTGTGCGCATGGATATAAAAGGACTAGTCTACAAAACACTTTGCGTAGGAGCGTAGCACCATAGAGGCAACAGGATCTAGTGTTCTTGTCATGCGACCCGGAATTAAGTTACCGGCTCCAATATAATAAAGCATATGTTACAGGTGAGTGCAATTACGTGTATCCCAAACAAGGAGAGGTTGTCGACTGCACCACAACCTTCCTCTGTCCTCCATGCTTAGCGACTGCAGCAGGCACCCGCTGCAAGCGGCACAGCACTCTAGTTCAAGTGCTCCGTGAATTTTCAGCACACATAATTATTAAGCATTAGTTTAATAAACCTAGTCTGCTTTGTTCTAACGTGGAGTCGACTAGAGGTTTATGCCCAAACTGTCAAATTGATCACGGCACAGAACAAACACTTAACTTCAGCAGCAGCAGAAAAGAGGAGCAAGTTCACAAAGTTCCCAGACTATTTATAGACTGTTAATGATGGATCAATACACCTGGGACAGTGTTGGCCACATACCAAGGGCATTTTTAATTTGCTTGGTGTTTGTTGTCTTGGGCTGTTAGATTGCAAACTACGAGTGACTGGCATTGCAATACGCACATCTGTGTTCAAAGCCCTTATGCATCCAAACATTCACCCTAGGAAGTCATGTCGAAGGCAATTGTCAATCCAATGGTTCATTTTCCAGTTGTCTCCTCAGGTGACTGAGGTGCAGCACAGGAGTAGCAGCAGTGGACACGTGGAAAAGGTGATGTGGAGGATGTAGCTTCTCAAGCCTGTAGAAAAGAGCTCCCCGTGTGTTTTGCTGGGGAAGTACTCATGACTTTGGATGAGTTGGGTGCAGTTGGCAGACCGAAACAGCTGGTTCAAGTTGTTCGAGAGGTTCCGACAGCTTGAGGTCACAGCTGGAAAGTGGCAGAAAATCCAGGAGAGTGCTTAACCCAAGAATGAAGGGGTGCTGAGCACACCCCCCAGGAGAGGCATGAGAGCTTCTGTGTTAGCTTGGTGGATGTGACCATTATCTAGAGGGATTGAAGATAAGGGCACCTGGCAGAGCCCTGAAAAACCCAGGTGGGTATACTTAAATTAACAAACTTCAGGGCGAGAGGTCAGAGTTCCAACATTATAGTAAATATGACAGTCACTTCTTACTGCATCATTTTTCACAAAATGTATTTAATGACATCTGGATAAAGTTGGTGGAGATAGAGAACCCAGAGATGTTTAGAAAAAACAATACATATAGGTATGATCAGTAAGACAGGCTGGATCCCAATGCAATAACAACAACCGATAACTGCCACTATTGGTTGATCATTTCAATTGTGCAGTCACAAGAGTAAACATAAACCCACATCAATGGACATATATACAAAAAAGCACATTAAAAATGCTTTAGTTTCTGTTAATTTAATTAACTAGAGGGACCAGTGGCATATATGCTTCTGATGAAAGCAACCAGGATAAGACCCCTTTTTTTTAACATTGGATCTACATCTGCCCTTGTGCTCTAGATCTTTGACCACAGGATACCTCATAATCTAATGCCCTGATGAAGGCCGATGAAATAAGAGCATTCTCACACTGCTAAACAGGCTGAAACACAGTTGTGTCGACAACTTAAATGGCAGGATTTGACTAAAACACTGTACAATTGGCCGACTAATGTGGTAGTTATATTTATACGGCCCCAATATAGTGAGCAGGGTTGTTTGACATTCATATGAGTAATGTTTGTTTTTCTAAAGTTTTGATTGTCATGTACATGTCATTCACCAAAACTTTTTTTCCTGTGCAACACTTATTAATGTATCCTTGTTCTGTGATTTCACACTTTTCTTTATATAGGTGGTATGTGGAATAAATAAGAGTAGGTTCCTCTTTATCCGTGCTCGCCGTGATCATTTTTCATACATATAGACTTAAGATTACCTGGGCAGATCAGGGAATGGCGAGGTACCCTTTTTTTTTATATATTTGAGACCAGTGTTGTGCCGTCTGAAGTCAGACAATGGAAGTTTGTCTGAAAACACAAGAGCAATCACAAGATGGAATGTGAAGTGAGTGCCAAGTCAAGCAGAGGAGTCCAGAGAAACCCTGGAAGTACAATTACACTAAACTGTGCCTGAATCTACTTGTTTTGATATGTGGTCCAACTATGAAACCATGCAATGTGAGCATTAAGTTGGAGGACATAGGATTCTGGGAATTGTTGTTCAAGTAAACGAAATGCCTAATACAGACAGAGCTTAGGCAATAATTTCTGAGAATTGTAGTACATGCACTGACCTGTCTAAAAGACCAAAAAGAGAAGCTTTGATGCTGCATTGTGGAAATTATAGTCCTAGTAAAGTGACCCATAAAGACACAAGAGAAATTCATATGCTTCATTCTGGGAGTTGAGTTCCTGAAGTATACAAGCGATTTTGCGCATGAGCCGAAGGACCATCCTTCTGAAAAGCGAAATAATTTAAAAATAGAAATGAGAACATTTTATGCAAACTTGTTTTGCTGGTACACTGCTGTCATCTTTAAGGTAATACAAACAACAAGGGTTTACCGAGCTTTCAAAGAGGACTCTGTGTAAAACACTTAACCTAGACACCTGTGTTCAGCCTGCAGGAGAGCAGTTTGAATCATGACATGGGTGACCCAGGCCGCCTTCTTTCCAAAGTCGATAAATGGGTACCATTACATTCGAGTAATAAAACACTCAATAGTACACACTTATTTTTCGGGGGACATCTGCTGCTTTGCAGACACACAGAACAAATTAAAGAATGAGCAGGTGTCACATTACCAAAGGTCATTGAGGCCCGGTTGTCAGAAGACTAATCGGACATCTTCCCCCAAGTAGCATGTTTGACGTCTACTTCCGAGATTTAACGTCCCTCGTACAAGCCTTCCCAATCTCGTATCACCTGCGAGCCTAGACATGTGTCGAAAGCCACCTCCGAATCTCGACGCCAGGTGTCGAAACACTCGGAAAACCCTAAAGGCTCAGGAAAACATTCCTCTAGTCATGGGAAGGGGTAAAAACATTAAAAAAAAAAACTCAGAACACCAGGTTCAAAAGGAAAAACAAAGACCCTAAATCTTTAGGAAAATCTAAGGTCCCTGTCACCAAGGGAAAGATTGTTTCTCCCACTGCTCAGGATATGGGCATGGAGGAAGAGGAAGAGGATGATCCTGAATTCATTCCTAGTTCAAAAAAATTGGAGTTTGACGACATAAATGGGGTAATGAGAAGAATGTCATTTATGGCAGACTTCTATGAGAAGGACCCTAATCATTTCCAGAGATATATCAGCACTACAGCTACCTCTGCCCTTTTGGGGTCCAAGCCCTCTCAACCACCTACTAAAAGGCTCCGCTCTGAGGCTCCAGCGCAGGGTTCATTTTCAGACCCTTTGCTAATTGAACCTTACGATCCAGAGTCCTATGGTGATGAAACAGATACACACATGCTTGAAGACCAGACAGGCGTTTCTTACTACGGGGACAGTGAGGACCAGGACGAGGAGGAGGTTGAGGCGGAAGCCTACAATCTTGACTCTTCTATTCCAAAATACCCCCCGGTGAACAAATCACTGATTGATAATCGGCCACTCAATGAGGTATTGGTGAAAGCAGCAGCTCATTTCCAAATAGAGACGCAAGGTGCCCAAGAAGATAAAGATTGCACAGAGGAAATCTTAGGTGACGGAGCGATTTCCCAGGCTATTCCCCATATTAAGAGCCATCCAGCACAGAATCGGTTACTCGCTGGTAACACCTAATCTTACTCGTGCAGTTAATCCACAAGTTGAAAAATTATTCCGCGCTGCACCCTCCAATCCCATGTACATTAGGGGGCAATTAAAACCCGACTCCCTCGTAGTAACAACTACCGGAAAGAGGGCAGGTACACCACTCTCTTCTTCCGTAGCACCTCCCGACAAAGAGCAAAAGAATTTACGCTCTGGGTAGGAAAGTTTCCTCCACGTCAGCCTACCAGGAATGCATTTCTAACAGTACCACTGTTAGCAAGCTTTAACTGCCATCACTGGGAACAAGTAGCTGCTGTAGTAGCCTCTGCACCTGAACCACTTAAGGGACAGTTAGCCCAAATTGCAGCAGACAGTAGGTCCGTGTCTGGATGCATCCTTAAGACCAATTTTAATGTATCAGACAATGCTGGAAGGTTGATAGCCGAAGGCAGTCATAAAGCGCCATGCTTGGCTACGACAGTCTGGCTTCAAGCCCGAGACCCAAGCCACACTCATAGACATGCCGGTAGAGCCGAATGTTCTTTTTGGGAAAGCAGTGGAAGAGGCACTAAAGACTGCTAAGGACAAATACGAGACCTTAAAATCTCTCGGCCAACGGACAAAAAAGCCCTTAGGTCAGAGGGGAAATAAGAATTTTTGTCGCTTTCGCGGCCAAAGCTCCCAGAGGGTTCCAACTACTATCAAAATCAAGGAACCTCATGGGGCAACAATAAGTCCCAGGCTACACAAGGTTTCACCAGAGGTCAGCGTAGGGGCCGCACTAGGGGTAGAGGCAGCCCTGGTAGAGGTGGTACGCCACCCAATAAACAGTGATGTTCCGCTGCAGGTCCCTTCCCCATGCATCCCCAGTAGGGGGGGGCGGGCGCATTTCCACCTTCACCCACGCATGGGAAGGGATCACTTCGCACAGATGGGTGCTGTCCACATACTGTATAGAGCTACTAGAATGCCCCCGCAACCATCCTCCAAGACAGAGTACACTCCTTATTCAACCTACTTCCTTATGCCAAAAAAAGAGCTAACGATGCACCCAGTATTAGACTTGCGCCCTGCTAACCAGTATGTCAAGCCACAAAACGTCTGCATTACTACACTCCGAGGTAATTCCCCCTACTAAAAAAGGGGATTACATGGCAACATTGGATATGAAAGACGCCTAGTTTCATATTTCAATGTTTCCAGCGCACAGAAGATTCTTAAGTTTCAGGATAGACGGCCAACACTACCAGTTCAAAGTGCTGCCCTTCGGAATAGCCTTGGCTCCAAGGGTATTCACCAAGGTACTGGCGGTGGTGGCGGCGCACCTACGCAGGGAGACAATCCCAGTGTACCCTTACCTGGAACACTGGCTCATCACAGGGGAAACCCCCATAATTTGCAGATTCAACATTCAAAGAACAATCGACCTCCTCTTCCAATTGGGCTTCTCTATCAATGAGAAAAAATCAAGCCTGGTGCCAAGCACCTCAAAACAGTTCCTAGGAGCTGTCCTAGATGCCCAAGAGGGGTTGGCCTTTCCATCAGGGGAAAGAATTCGAAATCTGTTGCAAATTTCTGTATCAGTCTGGTCGCCAAATAAGGGTACGCAAAGCGATGTGTTTGCTAGGCATGATGGCATCTTGCATATACCTGGTTCCCCAAGCACGCCTGCGCATGCGACCCATGACAGTGGACTCAGGCAAGTGGAAGTGGTCGTTTTGCCAACACTGGTACAGAGTCTTCGCTGGTGGACAAGAGAATCTTAGAAAGGGGAAAACCTTTTACGATCCAGAGATGAAGCCGTTGTCACAACAGACGCCTCTCTGGAAGGGTGGGGAGCTCACTACCTTCACCACACAGCCCAGTGGCTTAGAACGACATCAATCTGCTAGAACTTCTGGCAGTCTTCAGAGCGCTTCGGGCATTCAAACCCCTCCTATCCAACCTGTCAGTGCAGATTCTAACAGCCAGCACGACGGCGATGATTTACCTAAACAAACAAGGGGGCACTTGTTCGCCAAATCTGTCCAAGCTTGCCCAGAAAATCTGGAAATGGGCACTCAGACGGAAGATTTACCCGTTATCCCAACATGTTGCAGGGGATCTCAATTCACTATCGGACGCTCTGAGCCGAGATTCACCTTCCAGAGGAACACGAGTGGCAACTACACGAAGAAGTCGTAGAAGATCTCTTCTCTCAGTGGGGTTTCCCCACTATAGACCTATTCGCCACAGGTGAAAACAGACCATGTCCAGACTTCGCATCCAGGTTCCCCCAGCCAGGCTCCAAGGGGAACTCTCTATGGATGAATTGGTCAGGGATGTTTGCCTACCCTTTTCCACAAACCCCTCTGATGAAGGTGGTTGACAAGATACACAGGGAATCGATGACGCACATCCTAGTTGCTCCTATGTGGGCGAGACAACCATGGTTTCCACACCTACGCAAACTGGCGGTGTGCGACCCCCCATCAGACTCCCATGCTGGTACAACCTACTCTTCCCAGCACGAAGGACAGACCAAAGCATCCTCAACCCAACTTGATGAATTTAGCAGCATGGCTCCTGAAGTCCTAGAGTTCGGCCATCTCAATTTACCCCAGAGATGTATGGCTATCTTAAGAGTCAAGAAAACCTAACACAAGGCACTGTTACTTTGAAGTGGAAAAGATGTGTTATTTGGTGCCAGAATAAACAAATCGACCCAATTAATTGTACTCCTTCCTATATGCTCCGCCTACTGGATGCAGGGTTGGTATTTAATTCACTCTTTATACCTGGCGGCGCTAGTGTCGTGGTGGAAAGTGCCAGTTGTCAAAGCCTTTATGGAAGGGGTAAAGAGACTCCACCCTCCAATTTCTAACCCACCACCAGATTGGGATCTTTGTGGTGCTTGCTAAACTCATGGCACACCCCCTTTGAACCCATGCATAAAGCTAGTCTCAAACACCTGACTTATAAAACTGCCTTCTTAGTAGCCATTACATCCATATGAAGGGTCAGTGAAATGCAAGCTCTGTCAGTGCAGGATCCTTTCTTTACTATTCATAAGGATAAACTGGTTTTACGTACTCACCCTAGGTAATTTCAAAATTCCATGTTAACCAGTCCATTGAGCTACCGGCCTTCTTCCAAGAACCCAAGAGCTCTGCTGAGTTGAAACTCCACAAACTAGATGGGAGAAGGGCGGTCCTCTACTACGTAGACAAGACCAGACTGCTAAGAAAGACAGACCAACTGTTTGTCTCCATAGCTCTAGGCAGAGAAGGAGATCGCGTCTCTAAAGGTGCCATCTCTAAATGGATAGTCAGATGTATCCCACTGTGCTACTCCCTTTCAGATAAAACTCTGCCTTTTACGCCGAGGGCCCACTCCACAAGAGGTACTGGGGCCACTCTGGCTTGCATTGCAAATGTACCCCTTGACACCATTTGCAAAGCAGCTACATGGAGCTCTATTCACACCTTTACTCGACACTACTGCATTGACGCTCATTCCAAGACACTCAAGTGGGTCAAGCAGTTCTAAGACATTTGCTCACTCATGACCCTTCTCACATCCCACCCCCTTCTAACACTGCTCGGTAATCTATGCACAGCATGTGATCTATGCAGATTCCACAAGCCTCAGAAGGAATACATTACTCACCGTAATCGTATTTCTGATGCTTGTATCTGCTTAGATTCACATGTGCCTGCCCTTCCTCCCCTCTGAGAGAAGGTGCATGGATGTTTGTAATCTTATTTGCTTGGATACTCTGTACTCATGCTACTTCATGTCAGAAAAAATACAATCTATGGGTCCTAGACGCGTGAGGGATCATGGGTACAGTGGACGTCACACTAGGGATAGTATTACTGGCACACCCTAGTTCGCCCCTTTTCGAGTTTCAAACTGTAATACTCTGCAGCTTCCACTAGATGTCAGCCTATGCACAGCATGTGAATCTAAGCAGATACAAGCATCAGAAATATGATTACGGTGAGTAATGTATCCATACAGGTGGCTCCGATCATCGGAGCGATAGAGCATCGACTGTAAGAGCCTTCCAGGCATCCTGGTTCGCCGTGGGCCAATTCAAACCAATCCTCTGGGCCCTGCACCATTCCACGGTTTATGCTGTGGACCACTTCAACCACTTCTTCCACCACATGCAATAGTTTGGTCCCTCACCGACCTTCCAAGACATGGCAATTCTGCATTTGGGGCTTATACATGCTAGGTCCATAACCTTTACTATATGGTTAGCTTTATCTGGGCGGGGATATTTGCCAAGTAGGTATTCCACAAGCATCCACTTATATCTGCTCACGCCTGCCGTTTGCAGGGCCTGTTGAATTTGGAGCCAAAAGGAGCAAACCTTTGGGCACAGCTAAAGCATTTGAAGGAAGTCCACAGGCTCTCCTCTGATGCAGGGGATGCCACTTTATTAAAATCCTGCATTTCTAGAAACTTTCTTTGCAAACAGCAGGGCGGTATCCCATTGCTTTTTTTAATCTAATTCAACAACCTAAGTCTGCCTCCCAAACACCTTTGAGTCGAGTGACCTGTTCCCCACAATCAGACTTTGGTAAAGGTGTGTCGCAAGTTATCTTCTTGGGTTCCTTTGGCCATATGGCCCACTGCGCCCTATCAAAGCTAGTGAGCCTCATGTATCTCGAAGCGTCCCTTACGCATCCCGTATTCGTCTGTCAGAAGGCCCTGTACTCTGTCCTTAAAGACATCCCCCCAGGTGGCAAGGCCCAGCCCCTCCCATCTTCTAAACGACGGCAAATCACACTTGCCTTGGCACACGTTCGTAGCGAAGGGTAGTTGTGTGGAGTATGCGTATCCCAAACCAAGGACCTTCCTTATCCTATTCCAGATCTTCCTCCCCAGCTCTATCATGTAAGGATTATCCGGTAGGCAACCATCTGCAATCCACAAGGCCTCCTTATCCACACTGGCGTTATGGCCCCCTGCATCAACGAGTTGTCAAGCATTGCATCGTCTGGCAGCCATTTAGCCAGGTACTGTGCCTGAGAAGCCAGGTAATCCAGCTCAAGCCACGGCAGTTGGACCCCCCCCACCCCCCTCCGTCCTCATACCTCAGTCTCAACATAGACCATGCTATTCTATGTCTCTTCGCCCCCCAGAGAAATCCATTTGCAAAGGAATCCAGGGATTTAAAAAATGAGCACGGGATATGGAACTAGACGTTATCCCTCAAGTCCATTACCACTTCTCCTCCCAGCTACCTCCGAGAGCTGGTGACACAGGCCCGCCTCTCAACCCCCTCTCCTTGGTAGGGTACAACACTCTTGCACGGCAGCAGGCAAGTGGAAGACACCACTCCAATTATTGCTGCAGCCCAGTCTTCCGCTGCTTCAGTGACTCTCTGGGCACCCTGTCAGTCGCGTCACAGCAGGGTCTCCAATGTCACACCATCGTGGGCACTTCAGCAGCAGCAGGCTGCATCAAATAACTGCTAATCAGGGCGCAAATCTGTTCCGGAATCGGCAGGGGAGCACCTCAATCCTACAGTTATCCACTCAATCAAAATCGATCGGCAGGAATGGGCACAAACAATCGGAGGATCTAACTGGGGACTCCTCATGGCATTGTGGCAAGCCAAGCCACGCCCCCGGCGCCCCCCGCCCCCCATAGTACTCTTATGCGCAGGAGCAACCTAACCTTAAGCAAAGTTGACATCATATCCCCATCTGGGAGCCTTAGTCTTGTATTTTTAACATGATAAAACGTTTAGTAGAATAATGCAAAATGGCATGCTAAAACATAAATGCATAGTTTTTCATGAAGTAGTGATACACGTGAGAAAAGTAGGTAGTCGTTTGTCTGCATTACTAGCTTTAGTTGGCTTTAGTTACCTGACTTGCAGGTTGTTGTGTGGCATAAGAGACAATGTACACTTAGCTAATTTTTAGTGGCTTCATTCCATTTGGCCAGATAACCTGTGTAAATCATTAACAATCTGTGGAGGTTCCCAGAGAACTGTGCGTGTGTGAAACCTATACCTGATTGAAGGCCATCTCTACCTTTTTTAATACTTTCACAGGCAACAAAATGTGCTGTAGCAAGGATTACACAAATGACAGGTTATTATTGTTGAAGACAGAGGAAGCTATGCCAGGAAAAAACTTAGTGATGGACAGGTTTCTATAAAAAAAGTGCTTAAAAGTTGGAGATGGACTTTGTGCCCTTAAATATTTAATCTATTCCCACTTCTTTAATATGCTTTGGATTTGCCCAGGCAGTACAAGAAAGGCAGCAGCAAGGTTGATGTGAGTAGGTTATGGGAGTCTGTCTCTGTCCAATCAAATTGAAGTGTAAGTGGGGTTTAATAAGTAGTTGGCAGCCTTGATGGACAGGTAAATAGGGTGCATCTGAAAATGAGGATTCCCCTTGCTTGTGCTAGGCCTTTGGGGCAGCATTACACTTCCAACTTGTGCAAACCAATTACTTTAAATGAAGGGCTATTTATACATGGGTGTTTGTTAAACTAATATATATATATAGACAAACACCCATGTTTATATATGTTTGATGGATTTTTGTTTCCGAATAAACATTTGACTGACTGATATATTCACAAAAAAAAAAAACTTTGTTAAGGGGACGTTATGGTTAAGTTCCGCTACTAAAAACCTGTGCAATTCACTAAAGAAACTTTACAAACGTGACATTATGGTTCAAAGTAAAACCGAAAAAACCCTTGAAATTCACCAGTTATGGTAAGCTAAGCAAACATAACTCACGCCAACACTGTGCACTGCTAAGACTAACACCCAGGACATCAAAGATGACATCACAAATATCATTGATGAAATCGCATGTCTAGCCCCTTCTTTTTTGTTCACTGCCATATCTAGGCCAGATGGGTTTATTTACGGACAGTCAGAAACTTAACTTTCTAAAGGTATTACATTTATAGATATTGCTATTCTCACATGTTCTTACACTACCTTCCTTAGAATGTAATCGCATCTTATGATGTACATATGTAGGGGTAGAAGCAGGCCTGAAACGCAGCAATAATTTTTGTGTGTGAATACAATCATGTAGATTATACAAAGTTGCTAATGGTACTGCCTCTTGTTTACTTACTTCACGCTCCATATATAGGCCCCATATTTGTATGCATTGTAGTCTATTTGTTTTGTGTGCATTAGTAAAAATATGTAGAAAGTGATGCATTATTAGCTACTTAGTACATGTTTCACAGTACCGAAAAGTCTGATACAGAAGCATGCACTGTTTTATTATATAACTTTGCAAAATTACATATATAGCACCTCTGTGGTTGAAAGGGGCCCATAGGAAACAAGGCGAGTCACCACACACGATAGATACGCCAGACACAAGGTTGTATTCCCAAAGCTGGGGTTTATTGCAAAGCAAAAGTCTCAGTTGGCCAACTCGGTCTCACGTCCCGCGACGTGTATCTCTAGACCTCGAGGGACGCAAGAGAGTGAATTACGTACACCAGTTACATATATACAAAATGCATATCAAACAATCAGCTATGACAAGTTTAACACCCCTCTTTTATTGGTTTCCTTTGAACTTGGTGTGATGATGGACATCTCCGACAACTATGACACCTTCAAACATCTATTCTAGTAACGATTTGCAATTTGTGAGTACGGAGGCATCTTTCAGTTGTTGAATAGAACACAGCGCTTCTGTTCTTGGCAGCAAGCTACATACGAAGGGGAGGAGTTGCATTCCAAACCTTGCTATCAAGTGCTATTTGTGTCCTGGGAGCCGACGCGCTCTAGCAAAGGGGGGGGCCGTAAGAAAAGAATAATTCAAGCCTTTAGCTGTATTATTCTAACATATTCTACCATATAACGAGACTGGCTGGCAGCTGCGAAATGATTAAATGCCCTGCAGCTCTGCTTCAAGGCTACATTCGGGAGGGAGCCGGGCATTCTTCCTGGCGCTGTCTACGTTTGTGTTTCAACAAACTCATGTTATCCTCACGGCCCTGCGGCCTTGTCCTTTTTACGTGCAGACAACAATGTTTTACAGTCGAGCAGTGTAAGCGGAAAATATACTGCGAAGCAATAGGAACAGAAAGCAATGAGCAATGGTTAGAAAACAAAATGGCGATTTCTTGTTGCAGCAAAATGGGTGTTCAGTGGCAGACTCGAAAACCTACATTCTGTCATATAGTGCATGAGACGGTTGGCCCACGGCCACCAAAATACGTTTGCGGTCACACAGTAGAGGTATCTCTTTTTCTAGACTGACATGGTGTATGCTGAAGCCAATACCTACATTTCTGTATGAGTAGGTTCCTGTACTAGAAAGAACACTGCAATAGAATGATCTTTAGAAAGCTACATTGTGTGATGAAGTATGTAGTTTATTACGCATCTCCCGATAATCCCTGATTTTTGCCAACATTACATTCACAGCCCCCTTTGGTTGAAAAGTAAATGCACATGTCATGTCATCAGTGATGTCATCTTTCATGTCCTGGGTGTTAGTCTTAGCAGTGCACGGTGGTGGCGCGAGTTATGGTTGCTTAGCTTAGCATAACTGGCGAATTTCAGGGTTTTTTCAGTTTTACTTTGAACCATAATGTCACGTTTGTATTATGTCATGTTTGGTTTTTTTTTTTTTTTTTTTTTTTTTTAGTGAATTTGTACAGGTTTTTAGTAGGACAATTTAAGTATAAGGTCTTGTTAATAAAAAAAATGTTATACTGCATGTCACAGATTTTCAGTAGGGCAACGTAACCATAACGTCCCTTTACCAAGGGTCGTTTGATAAACAGTATACACCTTGCGAAGAATGCCACATGGAAGTATTCTGCCGTACTGCACAGTGACATGTCCCGGAATCAGTACACACTTAACTGTACGATCTATGCCCTGTGGGAAGTGTGCGAATAGATTTTATATTCATGTAGGAACGTTCACCTTCAACATTTGCCATACACAACGCCAACATGTATTGGTATGCAGCGATTACCAATGCACTACACATTATATATCGATAGCAAAAGTTGTACTTATCTGAAAAACGCATCAGCGAAAGGCATCCGTCCCCCCCTAAGAAACAGCAGCACTGGTGTAATGTGAAAGCATAAACAGTGGCGCTACCTTGCACATAACAGTTAGTCGCCATACATCTACCGACCCATGTTACCGTTTCTTGCCTTTTTGCTCATTGCTGTTCGCAAATTGCCTTATTGCCTGCTGTGCCAAAAAATAAAGGCACCCGTAAACAAAGGAAATAATGCGTTAATATGTCCTTTCATAGTGTAATGAAATTCTTTTTTGCATAAACTCAAGTACTGCATATTTCTCAGTAAAGTACATAGGCGCAATAATCTTTGCCAGTAATAGTCTAAATTAGCAAAACAGTAACGTGTGCTACTGAAAAGGACGATTACTTGTTGTGATCCAGGGCTGCTTTGGCAGTTCAGATTACAAAACAAAATTCTCTTTGAAGATGGCCGCCATAGAAATGGAAGGCGGTTATTGCATACATAGCCCCTCTTCCCTTTCCATGGTACGCTGCTCAAAGCACAAGTACGTGACGTAACGCAAAACTTGTAAATAAACATACAGCGACGTACAACCTAATAACTTGCATTTAGAAATAATACAGTGGAATGGAATGTAAAAGAAAACGTGAACATAAGTTTGCAAAGTAGGTTTATTTAACAATAAACTGGCAGAGACCATCGGAGTAAGCCCATTTCCAATACAATCATAACAATGCTTGTAAGGGTGGCATTGCAAATGTTGAAGATGAGGAACACATTTTATTTTTTTGGCATACAAAAATATTGGTCTTCGTTGAAGCAGTCGCTTTGTTACCACAGTGATTTCCCAGAAGTCGTCACGACCTTGCGCCTACAGCACCGTAAATGATGTGATGTTGCTCTGAATAGCAAGTTCAGCGTACGGACAAAGCGGGCTTACAGTCTCATTCCACATAATTATTATGGTGAAGCAACCGCTCACCAGTAGTTGCATTTGCCGTCCGAAAAAGCCCTCACTCGGAATTTGGAATCCATGCACGCACAGTAGGGCAATATATACCTAGGCAGGAAAGGTTACAGAAAATACGTATCAATAACCAACCTCTACCAAAAAATTTCAAAAAAGACACAAATGTGCAAAGTACTACACAAATGTATATGTTCAAACATGACCTTTTAGTAAAATGTTACTAATGTCCATGTGTACCTATAGCAGCAAGCTACAAACGCCAAGATTTTGCATGCGCCTTAAGAGAAAAAAAATACCAACTACACAGGAAGAGGATAAATTGGTTATGAAATGAAAAAGAAAGGACAATTAAAAAAAGAAAATTTTGTCTCGTGATTTCAAAGAAGACCAAAACAACGTGCAAAGTTGTACACAAAGCTATGTGGACAAAGGTACCGTTTCAAATAAGAAATATGAATGCTAAAAAAAGATGATTGGAGTCATACGCTACAAATGTACAACCTGGGCACTCTGCATTATTACAGGAAAAATGTAACAGTAAGATAATATGGCAATTATATTGGCACAATTAGATGTGCGGTAATGCAACAATAAAGCGCGGTTCGCTGTAGAGTGGGCAAAAGTAAACTTACATAATATTTACTGCCTCCATTCTGTTTGTGCAAGTCAGACACCAATGTATTTGCTTCGAAGAATCTTTGTATACTCATGTCCCTTACAAACTTTTTAAAACATAACGTTATCAATTGCTATTTTTTTCAACCCTTTAATTCCGTGAATTGCTAGTAAGTTTCCCTTTCGCTGAAGGTCAAAAAACAATTGCTCCTTATACATTCACTCGGATGCGCGAGCGTTCAACTGGAAAAGCAACTCATGTGGCCTTCACTCAGAAACCAAATACATTCTTTCTTTGAAGCAACATATTGCAATCCAATTATGAGAACTGCTACTCCCATACACCTCCAGAAGCACTGTCTCCAGCAAACACTGCAGATGGTGGCCTTAGTTTTCAAAATTTAGGACGCCAGTCTGACGGCAATTGCATTCCAAAAACATTTTAACCCACACGCAGAAATTTCCATTTAAACGTATCACATTGGTGACAAGAAAACTCCACTTGTGGGTCCACGTCACATTCCGCCCCCTCACAGGTCGCCTTCTGAAATACTGTTACATGAGTGTGACGAGTCCAATTGTGTCTTCTTTTGGATGTGTTTCTGGCGATATCCGCGTACACGAAAACATGACTAAAAGATAGAGGGGGCACCGAAGAAAGCTGACTTACTTCACGCTGTTCTACAACCAATCAGGGAAAGAGCCACATGTTTGCGGGCGCAAACTTTTCCCCCATTCAATCTAAGGGGAAAAGAGACGTTTTGAGAACCCTTGCCCCGTACAATTTCGCCCCCTGCACCAAACATCACCAAACTGAAAGAGTGTTAGATATTTCTTTTTTTGTGCAAACTTTGGTGACTAATCGTCCAAAGGTAGCACAGGTATAAGGCTGCCAAGAAGTGTTCTTCCTATGGAAACAGCAACTGGACCACAACACCACAGCCACTAACGTGCCTGTCTAATATGCTGCAGTGGTTGTGGGCTGGACCTGGAGATTTACATGTATGCCCACAGATATTTGAATGTATACATGTACATTGGCTTATAGCTGCACTGCTTATAAGATTGTTTCTGGGTGCATGGCCTTTGGCCATGCATCCAAGACTGTACACCCTCCCCACAACGATCTGACATGCTAACCTATACTACGGGTGTTTGCATTGCTGTAATATGATGTGGTGGTTCTGGCCAAGGCCTAGGGTTTTAGAAGTATAGTGTATGGGCTACAGCCTGCAGCAATGCAACCAAAACTCTACATCCTGCCCACAACCACCTCAGTGATGTGCAGTGGTACGGGTGTATTGATGGGTGTGCTATGCTTCACTTGTTCTCCCCAGAGACTGCACGCCTAGCTGTATGTCCATAGATATTACAATGTGTGGGTGTGCACTGGCTTATACCTCCAGCCCTTATAACTTTGTTTTTGGGTGCATGGCCTTGGGCCAAGCACCCAACACTGCGCACATTCCCCACAACCATGTAATCGATAATCAATACAACAGGTGTACCCATGGCTGTGACATGCTGCAGTGGTTGTGGCCAGGGCTTTCAGTCTTGGAAGTATGGCCTACGGCCATGCATCCAAGACTCTAGGCCCTGGCCACAACCACCGCAGCATGTCACAACCATGGTGGCGTACTAATCAATAATAGACCCATTGGAAAATGTAATGTAATAACGACATGTACTCAATTTCAATGGTCACTAACACCACGCGTGTCCTTCGAGCATTTTCAAGGTGCCTGCACATAGCACGGACTGAAATACTACCCTTATTACACCCCTCATTTTCTGCATGTATAAATGCCCTGAACAAGGCGGCAATAGAAAATACATCATTAACAGTTGCCGCCCAAACAAACACAGTATTTCGTCCATCTCTTACACCCTGAACCTCCCCAAGCACTATATTAGATCAAAATAATTTCCCAAACACCATTTCGCATGGCGAATACATCATTAACACCTGCCGCCCAAACAAGTACAGTATTTAACCCATCTTACTCTGTGATCCTCCCCACGCAATGTAGGCTAGCAGAACAGTTTCCGAAACAGCATTTCGCCTCCGGTAGCGACCGCACTGTCTTCGGATCCAAGATATCGGACGCATCCACACATTCTGACGCACATCACAGCCCGCTGTAGCCAATCGGCGAAGACGTCGCGTGTCCGCGGTCATGACGCCACCCCCCCCTGGCCAATCGGTATCTTGTCCGCGGAGCGAACAGGGAAGTGTGACCACGGAGCGGACATAGATATCACTAATTTTTTTAGACATATTTTTTGGTCGTTTTTAAAGGAAACTACTGGACGGATTGTCACCAAAATTACAAAAGCACGCTTTCGGGACCAAGCCCCTGCCCCTGCTGCAAATTTGGTGAAAATCCGTCTGACGGTTTGACCTGTAGGCGTGCGCAAAGTTTTTTTTCCCCCCATTCACTCTATGGGGGAAAAAAAGACGTTTTGGGACCCCCCCCCCATAACGTTTGCCCCACTGCACCAAGCACAAGCATCATCAAACTTTGTAAAAGAAATTCAATATATAATGCCCCATTATATTTTTTTTGCAAAGTTTTGTGAGAATTCGTCCAGGGGAAGCAGAGTTATAGGCCGCCCAAAAAGTGCTCTTCCTATGGAAACCGCAACTTAACCATAACCGTGGCTGGTTTTTTTTTTTTTTTTTTATATATATATATATCCTATCATGCAGCGTAACCTTTTTTTTTTTTTTTATATATATATATATCCTATCATGCAGCGTAACCTTTTTTTTTTTTTTTTTTTTTTAATTTGCATTTGGTTTATTACAAACCTTTTGGCAATTAACATATAGATGTGAAATGTGACTAAAACCACCAAATGTGACTGTTAAAACCACAGTACAATTCTCATAGTGTAAATAATTAGCACATGTGCGATTTCCTTTAAAAAATTGCATCTAGAAATGTTAGTCGTTAAGAACCAAAGGAGCGTTATTTCTACTTAATGAAACAACCCACCATTCCTCTGGACTTAAAGTGCTAACTTGATCAACAAAGTTCCAGAAGTGCATTTTTCTCAAAGACGTTAGTCATGTGCAAAGTAGCGGATATGTTGTAATGTTTCACGCTATTTTCTTCCATTACAATGGGCCTCATTACTGGTCTGGTGGTAAGTCTACGGATGCTACCAGTGTGTCGCCGGACCCGTAATAATTTACTGGCGCCTGACTTCCCGGTGCCGTGGGCTATTACAAGTCCGGCGGCCAGGAAGTCAGGCGCTGCTACATTTGTTAATCCCCATAGAGTCCTGTTCCACTCTATGGGAGTGGGGACATGGGAGCACTGGCAACGTTGGCAACGGTGCCAGTGCTCCCGTGATAAGTTTGCCTACCATGGCTGCTGCGCCCGGCAGGTTCAGACCTGTCTGGCACAGCGGCTCTGGCAGGCAGATTTGTAGTTTGACGGTCCGGAAACAAGGGTGCCGGTGAGCTTACCGGCGCCCTTGTTTCCGGACTGGCAACACTGCAATGAGGACCAATGTCTAGAATTAAGGTATTTTTCCCCAATCCCTGAACATGAAGCTAACCCCTCCTTTGTCAAATAGTTCATCCATACTCTGAGGTACTGGTTTCTGAAGTAACTTTGGGGAATTTACTCGGGTACATTTGCACTGAGCCATACAGTTTTGCTTCATATTTAAAATGGTAGAACAGTTTGCATTTCTTTGCCTCTTCCTGCCTACGGATCCAATCATCTTTCACAATTTGACATTGACCTTGTCAGAGTTTGTAGCAAGGTTATCCTGTCAACTTAACTAGCAGACCTTTATAAGCCATGCCCTCAGCTAGGCTTCCTTCGTTACCATTGCTTAGTGCAGTGTTCAGAATATGGAACATAGGAGGTACATTACTCAGTAAGCACTTCAGGTACAAGGCAATGCGTTCCAGCATACTAAGGCAGCAGGCCTAGCTCGTATCGCACGACCTGGGTTGGAATGGACTTTTTGATCCCCACCTTCCAAAATCAGACATTAGACTTGGGCCTGATTCATGGAAGTGTTTTATAATGGCACAATGCCATAGGATAACGTTCTGTGAATCAGGCCCATAGAGTATGAACAGTGACGATTCAGCTACATAAGCTAATACTGCAACCACCTTTAATTATAAAACTGCATGATCAGGAGAGTGGAGAGTGGAGAAGTGGCCACGTTTCCTATGGAGTATCACACACTGGGGAGCCAAATTTTTTTGCTTTCATTTGCAGCGCTTTCTCACACGGGGCATCCGCCAAATTCGAATCTACACGCTCTAGAGGTGGCTCCCTTAACCGCCATATAATGGATGTCTTCTTCCTCGCATGGCTAGTTTGGAGTATGAGCTTATCAAAATGGTGCTGCAAGTCTCATCGTCTGCTCTAAATGGACCAGATCGTCGGCGTACAAAATCCAGTTTAATGGCCTCCCTTCTATCTGTGGGGGGAAAATCTCTCACCTTCCCTATAGTGTCTCCGAAGTCTGAGAAGAACAGATTGAATAATATAGGTCCTAAAGGGCAACCCTGTTTCAGGCCCTTGAATGTAGGTATCTCACCTGAAAGACAACCTGCTGCAGTCTTACTCTGATAGGTTGCAGAGTATAACACCTTTTATTGCCTCAAGTAGATCTATTGGACAGCCCCAGCTTGACATTTTTGTCCCTAGGTGTAGCCAGTCTATGCTGTCAATTCTTAGGCTAAATCAACAAAAGCCAAATACGTATTAGATTTCTTCTCAAGCACTCTGCTTTTTAGTGTATTAAGAAAGATGGTGTTTACGCTGGTCCCTATTCCTTTGACAAAACTGGTCTAAAAAATATCACTTTGTTTAGCCACCTCAATCCAGTCCAAGCGGTGCAATACCAGGGATGCAAACATTTTTCCAGCTACGTCCAAAAGGGCAATAGGGCAATAGCTTTTAGGATCAGTCCTATTGCCCTTTTTTTTTTTTTTCCCAACTTGACATTTATTATTTTTAACTTTGGATGTGAAAATACAAAATACAGGTGGGTACATGTTATGCATTAAGAGCTATTTCACAAAAGTGTTCCAGTCCACCTTAACACCTTTTATCAACATTAACGTTCATTGTTCCAATAAGGAGCAAAACAAAACAAAAAACAATTAAAGGAAAAAGAAAACAAAAAAAGGACAAAAATGAAAGCCCCACCCCCACCCCCCTCCCCCCACCCTCTCTCCCAACTCTCAAGTCTTCTTCCTTCGAGGCATTGCTACTCTGAATCGTAGTTGGCTGCGTGACATTCATCTTTGATCGTCCTAAGGTCATAGATTTCCGATATGGTCTGTGACAGGCAGGGGTTGTTGGCAATGGGTCTTCCGACTTTCCGCCAGTAGTGGCGTAGGTTAAGTGCTAGTTTCTTTGCTGTGTCGGGACATCCGCTGTTGAACATGAGATATATTGTGCAGTGAAGTCGGACCAGGCTTCCTTTTGTCGTGCGGCTTTGTCATGTAGTATTGCCGTTATTTTTTCCATTGTGTAAATGTTTGTGGCGATCTGTATCCAGTCCTTTTTATCAGGTAGGCGTGGGGCTTTCCATTTTATCACGAGAGCTGCTCTCGCCGCAAGTAACAGGGGGGATATTAGACCTTTTACCCTGACCATTTCGTCATCTTCTTCGAGGCCAAATAGGATCAGGAGCGGTGAGATTTCCCTCTCTATGCCGTCCAGCTGTTTGATCCATCCCAGGACTTCTTGCCAGTAAATGCGGACCTTGGGGCAGGCCCACCACATGTGCCAGTAGTCGGCATTCATACCGCATTGTCGCCAGCATCTCGGGCTGGAGGTCTGGAACATTTTGGACATCCTGTATGGATCGTACTGCCATCTGTGGAGTAATTTTATGACGAGTAATTTATACTGGGCCGCGATTGATATTTTGGATGGCGTCTCACAAATTTTGTCCCAGGCCTGCTGGTCAAACTCTCTGGCGAAGTCTCGTTCCCATCTTGCTTTAAGGTGGTGGTTTGGTGCGTCATCTTTGGTAATTAAAGCCCTGTGCATTCGTGCTATGAGGCCTTTGGAGGTGGTTGTTGTGTCTAGGATTGTCTCAAAGGGTGTTGGTTCTCTCTGTGTGGTGGCCTTCCATTCCTTTCTGGATATGACGCCTTTCAGTCGCAGGTACAGGAAGACTGGTATTGGGTGGATTTGGAGGGCTTCTTCTAGTTCCATTATTGAGATGAATTTCTCTTTTCTCCACAGCTGACCGCCTCTCTCTTGAGACCGGCATCAAACCAAGATTGGTATCTAGCATGTTCCGGGATTTCTTCTCTGATCCCGGGGGACCAGAGATGGCTCAGGGGCGAAGGCCACGTGGTAACTCCCAACATCGCTTTCCCCTTCCTCCATATGTTCCACATTGTGCCCAGTATCGGGTGATTGCGCAACTTTCTTGTTAGTTTCGGTCGGGGGACCCATAGCCATTCTGCCAGAGTTACGTTGAGTAAAATGTTGTTGTCCAGTTGGATCCATTGGAGGTCCTTCCTATCTCGCAGGTGTGTGATTAAAATTCTGAGCTGTGTGGCTTGATAGTAGAGTTCTATGTCCGGCAAGCTCACTCCTCCTAGGTCCTTTGGTAATATTAAAACATCGTTGGGGATTCTGGGTTTCTTCCCGTTCCACAGAAATTCTAGTATGGCCTTTCTTACTTGTCTGAAGAAATGCTCCGGGATTGTGATGGGCAAGACCTGAAAAGGGTACAGAAACCGTGGGAGGGTCACCATTTTGATTGCGTTTAAGCGTCCCATCCAGGAGCTTGTCAGTGGTTTCCATTTTTTGAGATCAGTCTTGAGGGCTTCGAGGAGCGGAGGGAAGTTGGCTTTGTAAAGGTTGTCGAGGTGTCGCGTTAAGTTAATCCCCAAATATCTCAGTGTTGGGCCTCCGATGATCAGCACGAGGTGCTCGAGAGCGATTTGGTGTTCTGCGGATGGATCATGAAGTGGAAAAAGAATGGATTTGGATTTGTTGATCTTGAATCCTGAGTGTGCCGTAATCCTCTATCCGCTGGATCGCTCGCGGAATGGAAGACGTTGGGTTTGACACATGGAGCAGAATGTCATCCGCGTACAAGGATAGCTTGTATTCTTTACCATTCACTTGAATCCCTTCCACTGCAGGATCTGCTCGCAGCATTACGGCAAGGGGTTCTAGGGACAGCGTGAAAAGTATTGCCGAGAGGGGGCAACCCTGTCTCGTACCCCTGCTGAGGGGGAACCAACGGGAGAATTGGGCGTTCACCGCGACCGATGCTCTTGGGGATGTATAGATTGCTTTGATCCCTCGACGGAGTGTGGGGCCTATCTTCTTTAGTGTGGCCTCCAGGAAATGCCATTCGACTCTGTCGAACGCCTTCTCGGCATCAATTGAGAGTAGCGCTGGTTTGCTCAACGATGTTTGGGCCTCGTGGATTAGGTGCAGGGTTTTCCGGGTGGAGTCCGCTCCTTGTCTACCTTGGATGAAACCCACTTGGTTGTTGTGGATTATTGTGGGCATGTGTGACTCCAGCCTTGCGGTGAAGCTTCTCGTATACATTTTGGCATCGATATTTAGAAGGGATATTGGGCGGTAGGAAGCACACAGCTTTGGGTCTTTACCCTCCTTGGGGATGACTTATCAGTGCTTCAGAGAAGGATTCGGGTGCCATGCCGGATTGCAGGATATTGTTAAATAGGTCGACCATGAATGGGGGAAGGGCATCTTTGAAAGTTTTATAGAACCCTGCCGTGTACCCGTCGTTTCCGGGGGCTTTTCCCGTTGGAAGTCTTTTGATTGCTTCTTCAATTTCTTCTCCTGTGATGAGGGCTTCCAAGGTAAGCGCGGTATCGGGCGGGAGAGTGGGCAAGCGTATCCTGTCCATATATTCACTTATCGCTTCTGGATGCGCAGCAGCGCGTGACGTGTATAACTCTTCATAAAAGTCGGCAAAGGCTTCGGGAACACTGAGGGGGAAGTGGTTCGCAGGAATTCCCTTCTGTTTGGATCGTGGGCACCCACCTCTCTTGGCGTTGGCCTCGCAGTCTTGCGGCTAACAGGGCGCCTGCTTTTTCCCCCATGTTCATAGTGTTTCTGCTTCAGGCATTGAAGCTTGCGCGTGATGCTACCCGCCTCCAGTTGTCGTAGTTCCTCCCTCTTGTCGTTGGCCTCTTATCTTTTGTGGTCTATCTTGATCAGCTGACTGTGCCATAAGGTCCAGTTGGGTAATTTCGTTTCGGAGCCTATTTTCTATCAATTGTCTTTCTCTTTTCTTCGCTGCTCCTTCTTTAATAAGTAGCCCGCTCCAGGTCGCCTTGCCTGCTTCCCAAATTGTGTTCATGGAAGTTTCAGCCGTGTTGTTAATCTCAAAGTATTGGGTGATGTCCTGCTCTAGTTGTTCCCGAAAAATTGGGTCCTTGAAGAGGGTTTCGTTGCAGCGCCATTTGGAGCATCTTTGAGGAAGGGCCATTTGATCAAGGGTGACCGTGACCATATCGTGGTCTTACCACGAGACAGGAATTATAATGGCTTCAGTCATTGCCGCGGTGAGGTCTGCGGTTAGATATATAGTCTATTCTGGAAAAGGTTGCATGTGGAGCTGAGAAGAAAGTAAAGCCAGTTTGGTTGCGATTGGTATGTCTCCACGCATCGGTAAGATTGTAGGCGGCCTTCATATCTGCAGCCGGTGGGCGTCTGGCACCCGCGAGAGGGGGTGTAGAGGTGCGACCTGATTGTCTGTCTGTCCTGTTCCGGATCCATCCACGTATTGAGGTCACATCCGAGTATTACGTCGCCTTCTGCTTCGCTCCTGACTTTCGGGATTATCCTCTGCAGGAATCTGTCTTGTCCTGTATTGGGGGCGTATATTGCCGCAAGGGTGACGACAGTGCCTTGTATCCTGCCCACTAGGACTAGTGCTCTGCCACTGACATCCATCCATGACTTCCAAGAGTTCAAATTGGATCGTTTTGTTCATTAATATGCCGACTCCTGCCTTCTTCTGCGGGCCAGAGCCCCAGTATACAGACCCTAGCTTAGCATATAAAACCTTCCTCTCTTCCCCCTTGCTATATCGGGTTTCTTGTAAAAAGAGTATGTCTAGTTTGGTCCTCTTGAACTCTCTCGTTACCAGCGATCTCTTGGTGGGGGAGTTAAGTCCCTTAACGCTCAGCGTGCTAATTTTAAGTGTGCCCTGCCTGTCACTTGATTCGCTATGTCTGTGGGACATTGATATATTTGTGGAAATCGTTCGCAACGTCACGCTGCCCATTGTAGGAAATTGCCATGTTGGAAGTAGTGTTGCAGCTGCCTCTACTTTTGGGCATGTCACCTTGGTCTATGTCATGCGTCGCCGTGTTGGAAGTATTCTGATGATTATCCCACACCCAAAGGGACTGCAGTGTCTTTCGGATATTCCCCCCCCCCCCCCTGTTTCCAGGTATTAAACATTATACCCGTTGTCTTCAGTTCCAATATTCTGCACCACATTTACCTTACAAGGAACTGAATACTAGATTGATGGCGTCCGAGTTAAACCAGGTGGTTGCAACTGGTCTACTATCGGACCACCCGTGAGGGTCGTGACCACGTGACCCCCATCACGAATACCATCTCATCAACATGTAGAGCCCCCCCCGTTCTTAAAATGTCAAATTTAGTTACAACTTAACACACAACTGTCATCGTTAAGTAACAGATATAGTGATACATGTGGTTTCAGGGTCCTTTGGCCACCAGTGGATCGTCTGTTCTGGCTCTGTTGGTTGTAATGTGTCGATCTCCAAGTCGTTGGAAGGTCTCTGAGCCGTAATTCTTGAGTATGTCTCGGTGGATCTAAGGATCTGCGTTTACCACATCAGTTGGCATGTTCCAGTGTATCGTTAGGCCGTCTGTATTTTCTGGCTCCTTTGACTTTCTTCCTTCTTGGGCCTCGAGGACCCCATTGCGCCCCATCTCATGGTGTTTCCTCTTGTGACCCTTCTCAGGGGCCAGTGCCGAGGAGATCCACAATGCATTCCCGGATCTCTTCTTCGGAGCGTAGTGTTATTTTCCTGCTGCCGTGTTCGAACTTGAGGGAAAAGGGTTAACATGGGTGTCTTGGTTCGTGCGAGTCTAGCGTTGGGAGGAGGCACACGCCCTGGAATCAGGGGCTCTACCCTCCGGCTGCTTCACCTTTCGTTCACTTTAGTGCCAGGCTCTGGGTTCGATGCAGTGACCGCAATGTGCTGATGCAAATGGGGGTCGGGCCGTGGGCCTTTTGGGTTTCGTAGGGGGAAGCCTCAGTTCAGGAGACCTGGGTCCAGGCGGACCTCGGGGGAGGTGTGCAGAGGAGGGCACACGCCCCACAAGTGGGGGCACAACCCTCAGTATTGCCTCTGGTGTAAGAGAGAGATTTATCCTGATGTTGGAGGCTCGGTGGGGGTGTTCATTAGAGGAGGTTTAGATAATGTCCAGAGGCCAGATCCTGTAGCCAGAGCCGATGGATGTGTTACTCAGGTCGGGGTGTGTGGCACTTGGTCGGCTCAGTCGGCAAAATGAGGCTGGTGACACAGTGTAGAGTTCCAAGGGGGGGGGGCGACAGGTTCTCCCCAGGAGATGTTAGGGTCAGCTTATCTAGGCAGGGGAGTGGTGTTGTGCCCTGCCCCGCATCAGATAGGTGGGAGTTGGGTCTCTGGCTTTGTGTCACCAAGGGATACCACTGGGGCGTGGGAATGTCGCCCTACGGTGAGGATCCGTATCCGCTGCAGGTGAGGCGTGGGACTGGGGAGCTCATTTATGGATAGGTCTCTGTGGTACGAAGCATGGGCGTTTGTGGCTGCCCCGGGGGTTGCCTTGATGTTCATACATTTGCGGGCATTGTATTGGGAGCGCTCGCTTTGAACAGTGTATGGAGGCCTGCGGGGGAAAGAGGAGCCGAGGGTTCCTGTGCGGGTGCAGACGTACGTGTGTCACACTGTGACTGGGCCTGGGCGGGTGGGAGAGAAGGGGAGATTCTGCACCCGCCTCCGTGGGCAGAGCCGCTCCGCTTGCGTGCGGGAGCAGGGTCGGGCTCGTCGGGATCAGGTACAAAGTCGTGGGTGGGCTGAGGCGACACCGGAGAGGGGGGGGGCACTCACCCTTGCGCGATGGGCCACGGACCATGCCGGGCGTGAAAGCGTTGCTGCGCAGGCCGTGATGCTGGGAGGGCCGACTCCTCTACGGCGGTCCGGGGTGTCTCCACTCCGCGGGGGCTCAAGAGTTGCGTGGAGGGGCTGCAGCCGTTGTGGGGGGCCGCAGCACGTCTCGATGGCCCCGTGGAGGCGGGGGGTGGAGTTGGTAGCCTCGAGTTTCGCGGGTCACAGTGTTCAATCGAGACTCCGCTCCGCAGGCCTGGAGGGGGAGGCAAGTACCAGGAGACCTTAACCAGGCCAGGAAGCTCTGATTTTCTCTGGGCTTTCGCTCGCCGTGTGGGGGTTCGGTTCCCCCACCCTGTGCGACAGTTGTCGTGTGTTGAGGGGGTCAAAAATGGGGGCTCAGGGCACTTTTGAGGGTCTCGGGTCAGAGCTCACACGGAGGATGTCTGCATCCGTGCGCCCTCTGGTGGCCAGTCCGTATTGCCCTTTTTGAATATCGAAACAATAATGGCCACCCTCCAGGAAGGGGGTATCTACCTATTTTTCACCACGTGTTCAAAGAGGAACCATAAAAAGCCTGTCTATAGTCCTGGATCCTTTTTTAGGATCGCATTTGTTAACCCATCATGGCCTGGACCCCAGGAACCACTCGCTTTCTTGATCAGTCCCAACATATCCTCTTTGTCAGGGGCATGGTCCATTCCTTAGCACATGGGAAAGAAAGTTGGATAGCTAACACTTCATGGCCTGCAAAATGACTCCCAAAGTGGTCAATCTAGACTTTTTTAGCCAACACATTCGTCTGGTGCGATTATCTGGTTTATCAACTTCCATATCTCTCCCGTTTGCTTTTTACATATTGCTTTAAACATGCTTTTGGAGTTTTGTTGCATCATGGGAGCACAGCCAGTTTTAAATTGCTATTTCCTCCTACTCAAAGCTAATGGTGCTTCTGATATAGGTAATTATTTTAAAATGTGTCTTGGGACTTGTCCGAGTTGTCTCCTCATATCAACTACCTCTGTGTCGGACATGGCGTTGACGAAAGACCCTCCTCCCAGTCCCATTCTCAATGTCCACGAAACTCTGCAACATGGAAGTGTAATCCAGTACTTCCCACACTTTTTCACCATTCCATGTAGCAATGCAGTTACTGTATTGTTCAGTAAGGTTTTTGATTTTGTCCTTCAACATTCTTAGATGGTTACTCCCATGTTTTCAGTTTTAGCGGGATACATACCCCCGCCCATCTTTTTCCCTCCAACCCATTGTATCGTTAAGGAATTGGGATCACTGCTTTGTGAATTAGGAACCTGTAAATCTTTTATTAACAGCAGCATGTTTCTGTACACAAATATGTAATCAATGTTACTGCTCGAGTCCCTCTGGCACAAGTCAGTTTGCTTGTTATATCACCCTGCATGTGCCCATTTAAAATGTGGAAGTCTTTAGACTTCATTGCCTTTACCAACAAAGACCTCATTCTTCCAGTGGTTTGAGAGGAATCTGTTTCCATTAACAATCCACCCTTGTCCCTGCAGACTACATTGAGGTCCCCACATGTACCAATTTGGTATAGCACTTGTCTATAAAGTCTGTTACTGCTTCAATGAAGTCCTCGTCAGTAATTGGAGCTGGATTCCAATATACGTTGATAATCATGGTACCTTTTTTACGTAGGTATACAATGGGGTCCCTAGAAAAGGGGGAGGGGGGGTTCTATAATGAAACACTGCTGTGCTGAGCTCAGTATTAGGTTTGTTGGTCTTGGTAGTTCTGTGCAAGGTCACAGGTTGGAAGAGGCTAACCCGACCCCACTTGTAAGGGAATAGTGGCAAGTCAAGGTTACCTTGCAAAAGAGTTTTTTTTATTTTTTTTCTTGAATCTTATTAATCGAAAGATTATCGGGCTTGATGCAGTGTTTACGAAGTGCGTTTCTTTAATGTCTGTGATGTAGACATATGGTCTAAAGAGTGGTCAGCTGACGCGTGTTTCGACCCCAGAGGGTCCTTCTGAAGGCTGATATTTGTTAAAAATGACATTCAACAGTAATCCACATATATCACATTAGTCAAGTGTGGTGACATTTGTTGACCAGGGTGAAAGTGTGGGTGATAAAGATTGAGCCATATTACATTAGTGATACAATTTAGTTAATGTTTATGTACAGCATAGTGCGTCATATGGTATGCATTTTTCATGAAGAGAACATGTAACATTCATAGGAGAACCATAGGAGAGTAAAAAGGTGGAAGGAAAGAGAAAAGGGAGAAGCAAATTAGATGTTATCATGAATGGGGTTTGGAAATGTTTGAACTGGATTGCTTTTACCAGGTTGGGTACAGATGGTCAGGGGGTTTGTTGCCCCAGAAGTGGTTCAGTAAGTGCCGTTTGGCGAGTTGGTTCAAGGTCGGGTCTGGTTGGGATCCATGGCTGGGAATAAAAAAAGTGTTATGGGACTGAGGCCACGTGTCCATTTGGATTAACATAGTGAAGCTAGTGTAGTGGTATTCAGCAGCGTTTAAATGTTGACCTAGAGGGGGATGCCTCCCAGGCCGGTGAATAACGTCCAGAAATGCAGGGGATGGTTCGTTGGTGTTGATATTTGCGTGAGACTTGGTCTGGTTTGGTACAGGGCGCATCCATTGTGATTTTACCGCATGTGGCGAGGGTGAAAGCTGCACGCGGGTGTCAGAATTACACCCGCGTGCAGCTTTCATAAATTGTATCACAAATGTAATATACAAAAGGGGATGGCGAGGCGCGCACGCCAGTTTCCAGTCAAATTTAGACCTGATACAAAAAGTAACTGGGTTAGATCCCAAAACATTGAAAAAAGTATTAACAGGGTTGGATCCCATCTGCTGTTCAGTTGCTCTGTTTTGGTTCTCCTCCTAGCGCTTTCCTGTCACAAAAAATCAGGGAGGCTGTGCTCGTGTGCAGGTGATTCCAATTAGCAGCTCTTATAGTCTGTAGGGATTCTGGTAGCTGTAGTTTTCACATGTTACCAATCAGGTGACCAGGAACTGACAAGTCTTTCTCAAATTTGGGGGAGGAGAGAAAACAATCAGTGTGGTTCTCTAAAGTGGGGCACAGTAACCCCCGTGCTGCTGCTGGAGCCCGGGACTCCAACATTGTAAGAAACAAAAGTGGGATGGCGAGGCGCGCACTCCAGTTCCCAATCAAATTAGACCTGATACAAAAAGTAACTGGGTTAGATCCCAAAAACATGTTAACACTACATCTACCAGAATCCTTAGAGACTGAAAGAGCAACCAATTGGTAACACCTGAATATAAGCACAGCCTCCCTGATGATCGATTGTGACAAAGCGCTAGGAGGAGAAGAAAAACAGAGCAACTGAACAACAGATGGGATTCAACCCTGTTAATACTTGTTAATTTGTTTTTGGGATCTAACCCAGTTACTTTTTGCATCAGGTACATTTTGACTGGGAACTGGAGTGCGCGCCTCGCCACCCCCCTTTTTTTTTTTTTCTTACTAATGTAATATGGCTCAATCTTTATCACTATGTGACTTTGTCACCCACACTTTCACCCTGGTCAACAAATGTTACTACACTTGAATAATGTGATACAACAGGGTCTCATCTCAACTCCATCTGCATATATTGGTTAGGGTTACGCACTTCACCTATATACCTATTCCATTTCTTATAGCCAACAGCAGCCCAGATGATGGCCTGCCTATTAATCCCTTCCTTGCCGGGTTTTAAATTGTTGTAAACCCGTCCATGCAGGGGTTGAAGCACAGCCAGTTCTCATGTAGACATAAAGTATTCTTCAAATACTAGATCTCCCCTTTTGAATAAAAGTAAATGACCCCTTGGGCTCCAGGAGACCAACCCTGCGCCCCTGCACTTGTCATGGGATGCAGACCTTCTGCTATCCAAGACCATGAGACCTCTGTTGCTGCTTCCAAGTCCAGAAAAGGAGATGTTGGCACCTTTCACCCTGACCCACTATTTCTCCCAAATGTCGCCTTTAGCGGGCACTCAGTTCTTACCCCTGAGTCAGCTCTGTCCTTATCGGAGTGGTATCCTTCATTTTTACTCTTCCTACGGTGGTCTTTTCCTCTGCTAGGGCCATTCAGAGCGCTTTTCTTCCAGTGATCGTCTTTTTAGGTATTCCCATGAATCTGGTCTTGTCATTCTTTTTGTAACGGTCGTTATGTCAAACCCAAATGGCAGGAGGCATGAAGCACCTCGACAAGCATCTACTTCACAATTTTATACTCTAGGTGCAGAAGAACTCGTTCTAGATGTTCCTCAATCACAAATTGGACCAGGTTTATATCTCTGGAGTAGATTGGCCTAAACCTAGGTATGCAGTGTAGAAGCTCTTTCTCAGATTTAGGATGAAGTTGTTTTGCATGTCCACTAATCTCTCCAGAACCATGCGCTTATCTATATTGCGGCCCTTGTGCTCACTCAGACACCCCAACCAGCTTGCCCTTAAATCCATCTGGAGGCTGGTTGTCTTTTTTTTTTTCCCTTTCCTGTGTAAATGTAGCATCTGCCCTTTTTTCTTTTTTGTGCCAAGTGAGGAAGTTTGGAGACGGAACTCCCAGGTCTTGTGATGCCCTTCCCTCTCTCTCCGACTTCAAGTTTTCTCAAGTATGTGGGCGCACCCTATTGGATGCCTTTTATCTTCCTCTGTTTAGACTGACAAATCCATTAGAGAATCCTGTGAAATTGCTTCATTTCCCCCCATAAAATCCTTCACCCATGACCCTGAGTCTCGGAGTTTGAGACACCAGTTGTCTGCGTGCTTTTGCCCAGATTTCTTTTCCTCTCCAGCTTCATTGCGCATTTAGCTAATTTGACGGGGGCAGAGAAGTTTTGCACACATTTCTGAGTCATTAGCTCTCATCTTTGGTTGTGACTTATGTTTCTTTGCATTCTTAGATGCCCTTTTTTGCTATACTTTTTCCTTCTCCCTTGTCTGAGAATTGGATAGTTCTTTGCTGGAGATGCACAGCTCTTAACCCTTTTCATCTTCAGACCCATTTGCGAACATGTCTTTTTCTTTGGTCACTGCTGCAGTCATTTGTCCTTGGTCCTTCAGTATGATGCTTCTTCCGATAGCATCCAGGGGTACAGGCACTTCCAATATTTCCTCTGGGATGGTGTCCCCATTTGGTTTCACGCCGCAGACAGTCTGGGGTGAAACCATTGGTGAATCTTTGTTGGGTGTTCCTTTTTTCCGTTCACAGTTCTACTCTGAGGTTTTTGAGAATATAGAAGCTGGGTCACTCTTCTCTTCGTGGCCCCACTACATGGTCCGTTATCATCCCAGTCTCAATTCTTATTGCTGTGATATACCCCTCTAAGAATATTGTTTTTGAATGTACAATTGCCAACAAAGTGGCTTTATCTTTCATATTATCACTGATTTGACTCCTATAGCTTTTAAAAAAGAGGGAGGGCAATCGTTGGAGCAATCATTATGTTAAAATGTTCAGAGTTGAGGGGGTTTAGATTTCACTCATTTGGACGAGGCCCTGTTCTTCTAAACTCCACCTCCAATTCTGTGGAGTTGGATGTCTAGGAGGGCAATCATTTCTGAGAGATTCCTTGAGACGGCTGCCAATTGACTGGTCCTATCCCAGTTCAGATACGGTTCTCTCTAGTTCTGCCAGTGGGTCCATAGCTCCCTCCGCTCTGACATTATCTGCCTTAGCTGCAACATGTTTCATGGTTGGGGGGAGGGGGGAAGGTTTGGGGGGGGTGGGGTGGCCTAATTGACCATCAGCATTTGCATAATTCTCTGTCCGTGGTCAGTTTCTTCTCTGGTATCCTTCCAGGGGCTATTTCCGGGATACTAGTATGCAGCATCACTTTCCGCTCACCCATATGAGGGGTGAAGGCCAGGGTTGGGGGCTGCGCATTGCCTAAAGGGGGAAAAGGGACAGAAACAAGAAAGGAAGAAACCCCTCAATTGTTTGCACTAATATTTCCACATCGGCGACCTCGCTCAAACCACTCATCCAATTTTCATGGCCCTTTTTTATCATTTTTGACAAGTATGCTGTAATTTTGTTTGCTTCATGATTTGGCAGAGCCACAGAGTTTAGTACCTCGCCCAAATTCTATGGTATGAATGAGATGGACTGGCTCGCTTGACATAATGGTGTGAGCAAAGGCGTGGGTAGCGGATGCTCGGGCTCAATCACACTAGCTCCCACGTCTTGGTGTATTATATTGTCTGGACCTGAAGCCAGACTAGGGGCACTCCTAATGTTATATGAGTGGGTTTTAAACAGTTACAAGCGTTTTCAGCCTGCCTATCATGGACAAGCGCTTTTGTTGTTTTTGTCTTGACCACCATATGGGTTGGCATGCTGGCCGCACTAGTCTGTTTCCAATTTGGGTTCCAAAGCAGCATTCACCGTATTCGTCAAGCACACTTCTGGTTGATCGAAGTTTGTAAGCACAGGGTCCTTGTTCATGCCTCTGTGGGTATGCCCTTCCGAGTTGATTGCTTCTCAAGCTATCACTCCTGCGTCCTCCTGCAGGCCAACTGTAGAGCGACTGTACTCTGCTGTACACTTGGCACTTTGCACCCTGCACCTTTTTATTATACACTCCGTCATCTGCTTCACAGTTAAGGGGCAGGTGTATAGGAGCAGGAGACCAAGGGAAAGGAAAAAAACAAAGGAACCCTGCAGAGCGGCTGCACTGTGCCATACTCTTGCCAAATGTATGGCTAGAGGATGAGTTGAAAATACCATTTGATTGGCATACACCACAGTTGCCGAATGGCAACTTCATCAAATTCGTTGTTACCACATTTTTGTGCCTCTTTTTATTACCACAAATGGGTAGCTGGGAAGTTGGGGTGAGGGTGGAAAGGGGGGTGCAGGTGTCTCGCCCTGCTGTTTGTGCTTTAAAAAGAAAAACCTGCAAAATCGGGTTAAATTTCCTTTCAGCACAAAAATTGGCGAAACTTCCTAGAACCATTTGATTCAGGTGACCACCTCTTGATACAGGATGTAGGCTGTGGAGAAGCTACATGGAGCATTCCCCAGATTCCCCAGTCTATCCCTAGCCTTCTGACAATTTTCCAGTCACCCTGAGAAACCACTTGCAAGTAGATGTGGTAGTTCTTTATGCTGGTCAGTTTGCTGCTTTCCTTATACCAATGTGCCCCTATGTGGCACCAGAGGAAAACATTGATATATGTAACAAACGTCAAGGTTTGAGAACTTTTGGTCGGATAAGACCTGCATCCGTGGTATTCTGCATGCTCAACTAAAAAAGGTGGGTATCATCGGACATGCTGCACGATGCTGGTGGTGTTCCCACAAAACAAGAGTTAATTAGCAATCGCGGAGAGCATGTAGAATGGATATCCACGATGACCTCTCTTGAAGTAATTGTGATCCTCAGAGCAGCCTATGGACTTACTAGAGCAACACAAATGGGCAAGTTGTAATTGTGGGAAAATGAGCCAATTGCCTTGCTCACTCGTTGTACCAACCCAGCAGAGACCACTTCCAAATAAACTCGCCAGTCTGCCACGGTATAAAAAGGGCTATGACAACTAGAGAGACTTGGGATTTGGAAGTAAGATGTTATGAGTGGTGCACGGCTAGGCAGAGGCATGGGTGTGAGCAAGATGAGATGCAAATGAATGGAGATGAGACCGAGAGTGGAGAAAGTCAAGTTGGATAATCGGGATGACGGAAGACCTGTGAGTGGATGTGGAGTTGAGGGCACTAAGGAGGAGAGAGGTGAAGCTGAGGAGGTGGGAAGGTGATCAGTAGAAGTGAGGTTAGGAAGGAGCAGTTGGAGAAGGGAACCAACAAGGAGGAAGAGAAAGTATAATACTTTTCAAAGGAGGGGGGGCAATTAGGAGTGTAACCGCCAGAAAGAGGATGTGACTAGTGTGGTGTGTTGAGGAAAGTGCCAGGGATAACCAGGGAGGTGGTTGCCAGTGAGAAGGGAAAGCAGAGTGTGCCCAGTCAGGAACTAAAACCCTGTGGAAATGCCCAAGTTGCCTGAAGAGTGGAAAGATAGTAGTTTCCAGAAGCCTGTAGCAGTGTTGCTCCAAACGAGCTGTTGTGCACACTGAGTGGGACCAAAGACTGATGTGTCAATGGTCTGTACCCATCTGTTATGGCATGTGTCCGATGGCCCAGGATTCACACCCAGTCTCTGAGGCGGCTCAAGGGGTTTTATTAACGATTCATGATCGCTGCTTCTCATTTCACTCTCATTTCATCCTCCTCCTTAGAGCTACTGATTGTTCCGCCCTCCATATACTAAGTCTCTAGATGAGCTGTGATTACAACCGAACTGCACTGGGCCATATCTCTCTACACACTCTGTACAATATACAAGTGTTAGTGTTCGCATGGGGGTTTAGGGTTATGGCCTTGCCTTACACCATTGGATTTTGCTAGGTTCACCCATGCACATACTCTACCTACCGCGCCCCCTCATCCTGTCTCCTTCCTCTTTCTCTGTCCCTTCGATGTTACACTCCTAGGTCACCCTCCACACTTAGTTACGATTCCTATGCTCCTTCCTCAACTCTACTACTCTCATTGTCCCACTGCTATCCTACTCCAACACCCTCCTTTCACTCTAACCATTCGCCTCACAACCACTTCTTACACTATATTCTATCCAAACACTTCTCACACGAGCCACTTCACTCCTAAGCCAATACCTCACATGATCTACAGGCTGCACTTCTTCCTCCTGCTTTTCTTTGTCATCCTCCCAACTCCCCTGAACCCTCCACCACCCCCCTATGCCCTGCTTAAATTCTCCTCCCTTTGATTTAATTTGGTAACTCTCCCTGGCCAATCTGGCCAGGTCTTCCCAACCTGAGGCATGTATGTGTGACGAAGTCGTCCTCAAAAGGGGTCTAAGACCCACCCACTGGCTCTGTGCAGGCTTGCCACATAACAAAAATGGTGGTACGGATTGTCCAATGATCCTGTTTGTGTGTCGGTTCTCACTTTGATATGGAACTAGGGTAGGTCTCTGGGGAAGGGCTGGGAGATTAGCTCCCCCTTTTGTTTCCTGGTTGTCATGGGGTGTTTTGTGTTCATGCAGTCTTGCTTGCTCTCACTGATGGCTCTCCTAGCTCTTTCTGACTGCTTTGTAGGGTCACTGTTTTCTCTCCCTCTGCAACACGTTGAACTGGCCCCCTGGTGTACGCCAGCTGCTCTTCAGATTTACCTGGTGGCTCCTTCCCGTTCTTTGATGGGCTCTGTTCCACTGATCACGTTGTCTCTTCTGCTGGGGATTCATTGTTGGATGCAGGTATTCTGAAAAGGACAGACACTTTCGAGTATCTATAATTTGAGACAATTCTGGAGACAAGGGTCTGCATACAGGCATGCTGGCACAAGGAGACGAGCTAGGAATTGGGACCCTCTCTGCTTCCACCGTCCACCTCGGGTAGGACTGCCTACCTAGTAGACCCCCTCCACCCTCGACTGATGGGGATTCCCGTCCCCCTCTGGCCTTGTCACACATGGTAGGTTGAAAAACAATGTTGTTGAGGATTTCCCAGACCAACGCTTGCGATTAGGATATTCTTAAACCCCTACAGTCATTTACTGCATGTTTTTGCAAATGTCACCCTGAGTGAGGTGGGTATGCCCACACCTGCTTCCAAGCCTGCTGTAGAGACCCAAGCTACATCTCGCTCCCTGGGGGTGCTTGTGTAGCAAGAATGTGACCTAACCGTTTGGGTTGGACTGCCTCCTTTGGGGTGGGAACAAGTCTGATTGATTTGCATATTTGAACCTTCTCTAATGACATAGTGGGCAGAAAAATTATGGTTTGGGGGAGGGGTGCGGGGGGGTTTCCCAAAGCAATACCAGCAGTTGCGATTAATTAAAAACCTTCAGTTTTACTGCTAGTTTATCGTCGGGATTCTCCACTGTTAAAGACAAGCAAGCATCAGCACCGGCTAAAAAACTGTGGCGCACTTAAAACTCGTCAGTGACCATATCATCGTCTGGTGTTCTCATAGATACCGAAAACCCTTAGCCTTCTGGGCTTTTACTTTTTAAAACATTTTTTTTAATAAACACTAAATCTCTGTCCATCTGTTGAACCCTCAGCCTTTGCCATGCTGTGTTACTAGTGGGATTAATGGGACCTGGCACCAGGGGTCCAAGATATCCATCCACTCCAATTCTGAAGGTGGCAATGCTTTCAGAACATAAGGTTCCCCGGAGAGGCCCATCAAGGTTGTCAGGGTCTGACCTGCACAGCAGAGGAAACTGAGTTGCTTGCTGAGAAAATGGTGCTGTTTGCCACAGGCCCCAAAAATCGAGTTTCATAGATTAATGGATGGTAATATTGCTTCCAAGCGTGGCTGCCACTTTTCTCAATCCAATTGAGGAACTTGCTCTGTCCCCCAATTCACTGATGCCCAGCGTAACGATTCTTCTTTAAGGAATGACTCATCGTGTAATCTTTGGATTAGGCACCTAAGCAGGGGCTCTTCGTAGAGAGGAGGGCATCATGTTGACAATAATAAATGGCATGGTATTGCCAGCTGTCACTTTAGTGCCTATACCATTTCAGGAAGGCATTGGTGGATCTGGCTAACTCCCACCTAGTTTGGGCATCAGGATATTTTAAAAACTCCATGCAATGTTTTGAGCCCTTTTTTTGGTTTGAAATTTCCATCATATCAATTGATGCTGCAAAACGATCCAAATCCTCCAGAAAAGTTATCTGGCAGAGTCAATGTCTCTCAAATGGGAATTTGTGTTTGTGGGTAGCTGGTACAACCATGGGGATCTTGGTGGTCGACCTATAGGCAACAAGGCTAGGTGAAAGTTAAAATATTGGGGATTTCATTATTTTCTTGATGTAAGCATGCACCTTCTCCATACACTGCAGGCTATCTGTTAGAGAATGGGCAGCTGGAGCCCTTACAGCCCTCCAAAACCTGAAACTGATATGTTTTGGTCATTGTTGATCATGTCACCTGTTAACCGGAACCCTTACTCTTGAAGACAACATTATACAATAGATTCTCAAACACTTGTTTTTCTAGGATGGGCATCCCTAAAGTAATCCTAGCAGACAAAGAAGGTGTCCACCTTTATGTCCCATATTTAGGACAAAGCCAAAGACCCAACCCCCGCCCCCTTAAAATCAAAACCCTCTATCTCCATTGATTGACCACAAGCAGATGGTTTACTAGAACCCTTTAGCCAAAGCATACCAATCAACTACAATTCCTTTGGAGCACATTTATGGAAGTGTACACTGTGAGGTCCTGGACATGTTAAAAGAAAAGCTTAGAGAACTAACAGGATTCTGTTGCAAACTATACGCCATGAATTCAGAGAACCAGGGAAATAGTTGGTGACAAAGCTGGTTAGCCAACATATGCACAAAGCCCAAGACAAACAGAAATTGGTGTATTCCCGACAGGCTCAAGGTGGGGGACAGGTCCTTGAGTTGCTACCGACATCTGAAAATAAATTCTTAACCCAGTGGCCTAGTATCCATCTAGCTAGTGATGTCCTCAGCAATCCAAAGGATCACGTGCCACAAACAGATCGATTTCGGGGCTGGGGTGGGTGGCTGGGGTCTTTAGATTGATGTGAATTGGCTGAAGGCATAGAAGGCGCCAGAAGATCACGTTTTAGCCAATTGGACCGGAGGACTCCCCAAGAGGCTTAACTTGGCTGTTCAAAAGTATCAATCCAGGAATATTCAGGATGTTTTAAATCGCTGCCTGGTTTCGATAAAAAGACCTGGAGAGTATAGCATTTCTACCACCATAGATCTACGCTACCAGAGAAATCAACATCTATGGTTTCCACGCTTTTCCCGTGTTAAGAATGGAGGCATTTCCCTACACTCTACCTTTTGCCATTGCCAAGGGTTATTGCTAACTACTAGTCTTTTCAGAAGACCAGACAGCATTTCGACTCCAGAAATTCTGCTTTCAATTTAGAGTGTTGCTATTTGGCCTACATTGAGCTTCCGCTACTTTCCAACAGCTGATGGATCAAGTTTTGTGATCTCATCAGGCTAACGTGGGATGCTTCTTAGATGAGCTTGTGATTCGATCAATGGACTAGAAATATGTAGGATCTCCACCTGGTGACTCAAACCCTTAGGAAAACCGCACTGAACAGAAAAACTGGTGAGTTGTCCTCTGGTCATCTCCACCTCTTGGGTTGTTAGTAGGAAAAGGCCTTTTTAATTTGTTCTTTGATGGGTTGGTAACAGAATTCCAGGTAAATACCTTTTTGATTCCCCATCTCTGGGGTAGATGAGATCGGCATCCTAATGTTTGCAAATGACATGGCCCTTATCTCTAGAACCCCATCAGGCCACTAAGGTCAACAGAGCAGTTCATCACATTGTGTGAGCCGCGCAGCTTTAACCTTGCAATAGGTGAAACAAACATTGAGGAAGTCCTATACTTTGGTTACTTGGGGGTTAGAATCTAGGGTGGATAGGAAATGGTCAAGACATATAGACAAAGCCAGCCTTTCCTTTGGGAGAAAGTGCAATGGAAATGTACGATTCTCAAAAACGTCCCAGAGTGATGGGATCGATGTCACTGGTAGTTTAATGACATTCTGAGTTGACGTGACCAGAGAGCGCAGTAATGGGAGCAAGCCATATAGGATGGGTGTCTACTTTTAGAGGCGGAGGAAGTGACCTGATCGGATAATGCAGCAGTTGTCGATTATGGTGGGGGGGTGCGGATGGGCCCCTTTCGGTACAAGCCGAGTGTGTTGATCGTTCTTGGATATGCATTAGAGGGTGGTAGGGTAGTGGGACGAGCATCAGGGTGAATAGTGGGCCCCCAAGGTAAGAAGGGAAAGGGGCAAGGAGTAAAAATAGCACAGTGCTCGGGGTACAAATGTAATCGGAACATTACCTTCTTGGCTAGGGGTTTGCATGGTGAAGTGGTCGTGGACTGCGTTTTCCGGGACGTGATTTCCAGTTCATGGAATAAGCTACGGGAGTGAATGGATGATGGCCCGGGAGATGACTTGCAGGAAGCAGTGGCAATGTTAGTGCTGCAAAAGCTCTCAGGGCTTACCTCCTCTTGGTCATTGCCCGTGGCCTGGCCAGTATCTCCTTTAGTAAAGCAGAGGGAAACTATGTAGGAATTTAATTTGTGGGGATAAAATAGATCTATTTAGAGGGGTATGGCATGTCCTGGGTCATGCAGTGGGTCGGGGGAGGGGAACACCCAAATAAAAGGAAAAAAAGTGGTAAAGTACAACATAGTAATTTATTTTGGTTAAACCACATAGACCCATAGAGTTTATATACAGGGATCATGTTATGAATTTCTGTGGGGCAATGGTAACCTCCAAATGTGAGATCATGCAACAGATTGTTTCATAAAGAACCACCTCTTTTCAGACTCGGACCTCATTAATTCTGCTATAATCCTTTGCTGAGCTGCTCGGCAATAGTTTGCACCCCTGGGCACTCCATAACACTCCAATTTAACTTTAAACAGTGAGATTTTACAGAGCATCTGCTTCCTACTAATACATATGAATTTCAATATTGTAGCTAGCATCTCCTTCAAGTCCAACCTTAGAATGGGAGTCAGCAGTGCTTGGGAAAGATACTTAACCACTTCTTGTATGCTCATCTATTTCAATTTATTTGTTGTTTTTTTTTGTTTTGTTTTTTTTAGTTTTTTTTTTTTTTTTTAGCACGAAGTAGCTAATCCTTTCCACTTATTCATGTTCTGCTGATTGGTGCTAATAAGTCTTGGATACTTTGCTTCATTGATTTCCTTTATCTTTCATGAGATGGCACTTGGCACAATAGAAAAGGGATAGTTTCAAGAATTAAAGTGCATCATGATAGATCCCTGTTGAGTAGTTCAGATAGTGAAGTATTAATCTTGAAACCGAAAACTAAGGAAAAGCTGTCACTCCGCTTAAACATGAGGCATAGATTTTTCTGGTTGTAATGGCTATGGCTGCATCCTCTGCAAAAAGATTAAGCTTGTTAATGCAATAAAGTCCAAAATTAAGCTGCTCTGTAAGGGCATTGGGCTCAGGGGGAGTATAACTGACCAAAAAAAGTGGAATTTGCCGTGCTTATCCTACTCCTTGTAGACTTTGCGCCCGTTATCCCCTGTTATCCGTTTTAAACCAGATTGTGTTCTCTGTTAGGATGCAAATCAAACAGATGCAAGTTAACAGCTTTCTGCTCATAATCAAAGAGCCCGCTTTGCTCGGAGTTTGGAGCTTTTATACCATTTAACTGATGTGTCAGTTTCCCAATGGTGCATTTAGCAAAGTTCAAGTTTTTGGAGCGAAGCTTCAGAGCTATTTCTCATACATTTGATTTCACTCAAGATGGCTGTAGCCTTACCTCTCTGAACCACTTAAAATGTCGATTCCTGCCTGATGTCAAGCAGGCAGAGCTACATGATCGTGACTCACTCTTCTTCGCCAAAGTACCTAGATAGGATGGATATTAACCGCTGCACAATGTGACCCTGAGTTAAGGTGGCAGAGCTACCAACCTATGCTGAATTTCAGGGGTTTTGTTGGAATAGATCTGCACTGTTCTCTCCCCCCTCCCGAAATATATATCTCTCTAACTCTCCATCTCTCTATCTCTCTCCCTCCCCTCCCCCCCCCCCGTCACCTTTAACCCCAACCCCCTCTCACTATTCCTATATGAGTTAAAAAAAAAAAAAGAAAAACATTCAAATGAGAGCAACACTTTCAACAAAACCTGCAGGCACACAAACATCTTTCCTACTATGTACCCCAACCAACCGAAAACATCAGGTGAGGTACTTATAGAGGGGATTATCAAGAGAAACAAAACTTTCCCAGTATTTTCAATTAATCAGAACAATTTGAAACTTCTCATCATGAGTTTTTACATTACAAAAGGACTAAATCGAACTGGAGGCCTCTTTCGTGTTAGGCATCACAGCATCTAGGCTTCTCCAAGTATCAAATCGCCAACAAACATTGCCATCAATGTGGCTTCCTTTCAACATGTGGACCTTTTCGGCGAATAAATGGGTACTTGGGTAGCTCAGTAAGTGCACATTGTCAGATTGCTCCATGCCAATTTCAACACAGCTAGCTCTTTAAAAGGAAGAGAAAGTTGAAGAAATGATGGTGTTGCTGGGCATAGTTGGACCAATTGTCTGCGCTCACGCACGGGTATTTGTGCTGTTACACTTATTGTGCTTCCCACAGATGGGAATCATTCATATAAGTATACGATGTGTAATATTATAGTGCAGTGTATCAACAATAATTAAGAAATCCATGAAAATATACATACCAGGTTCAAGATGGGCAGACAGAAATAAGTCAAACAAAATATGTGAATGACATGGAAATTTGAAATTAAAACTTGGTTACTTTAGGTAATAAATTCTACTAGTGTTGTGACTATAAACACGACGGCATAATAGTTAAGGATAGTAGTACCAACTGAGTGTGGGATAACAATTTTTGGGATTCTAATTGCCGCCACCCCTAATGACGTCCAAAACTCCTGCCATCTTGTATGTTTAACAAAAGTTTTAATTTCAAATTTCCATGTATTTTGTATTTGTTTGACTTATTTCTGTCTGCCCATTATTTCTGTCTGCCCATCTTGAACCTGGTATGTATATTCGTGGATTTTTTTATTTATTATTTATTTAATGAAATGGGGTTGATAACAGCCTTGACAAAGACCATTTGGTCAAAACACATGTCCGCTGGACCAGGATTACTTCAATTAAAGAACATTTCTTTGAGTCTGAACCCTATAATTCATTATTGTTGATACACTGCACTTTGATGTTCCAAATCGTATACTTGAATGATTCTCATCAGTGGGAAGCACATAAAGTGTAACGGCACAAATGCCTATAGGTGAGCGCAGACAATTGGTCTAACTAAACCCTGTGTTAACTTAAACTGGGTCTAGGGTAGGACCCAGCCTTACCGTTTCTGCAGCACACAGCCACTTATATTACCTATGGGCTGAAAGCTCTCGTAATGCAGTTTACCCTACAGTCAATTTTTTCTTTGTTACTGGGCATAGCGTGACGGTTCTAAGGGGCATCATCTGTCAAACTGAAAATTATATTACTGTAGCTCAGCATTTAGCCATATGGGCTGTATGAAATGTGCCTTCCAGGTTGCCAGGACAACCCTCTCCTATGAAATAACTCTATTTTACAAAATAAAATAAATGTTCTAGGAAGCACTTTGTGGAGTACAATGTGGCAGCTGCTCACCACTTTTCCTCTGCTAGGTTTTGGTTTTTTTGGCTAGTAGAACCTGGTTCGTAACTTCTCCTTATCAAAGAGCACATTTGTGAAGAGAGTTTTGACCCATCAGTTAATTTATTGAACCATGCATCCTTCGACCAGTGAATGGACGCTATTTAAAAGAGGTGAAAATTGGATTATTACAGAACGTAGACATCGAGTACTTTTTTAGACTCACTTGGTCACCAGATGATGTTAGACAAATTTGGCTTATGAGGACATTCTTAGTTTTATATGGGACCTTTGTCACATCTGAGGAAGTTCCATGGTTGATTATGTTGGTGAGGGCACCAAAGGAACCAGTTGCCCCCTGATACCACATGCTGATGGGCCAAGGTATAGCATCGGAAATATTCCAAAACTTCCTAGACAATGTGCCATGTGAGGAAAGCAGGAGCTTGTCCCTGTTAACTGTAGCTATTCTGGCCCTTTTTGGGGAGCAGAGTCCGAGTATCCGGCAGCGCGCACATGTCGACAACTTAAAGAGCAAGAGGGTGTTAAGAACTGCAATATTTTGGATGTGGTTCCTGAATCCTTTGTCCAGCTGACCTTAGAGTCTCCCTCGGGCCCATAAAACTGTGACTACCAAGTACTTTATATCAAACGATAACCATGGAGTTCCCTTAATACATTGAGATGCTGGAAGGACGGTCTAGGTTTGTCGGGTAGCACATGGACCGCCTTGCAGAGGGACTAGCCTATCCACAGTCCCACACCAGGGCTGTAAACCATCCCTGCAGGGGGAGCCTAGCAACCAATCCCCCTCCCATTGATCACACCGAGCCACATTACACCATTGGGGGGGGGGGGGGTGGAAGGAGGGGGACACAGCCCCTAATATGATCCAAGAGCTTAGTCAGTAGCTGGTGGATCCAGGAGGAAGAGCTCATTTGGTACTGGCTGGAAAGGGGAAGAGAAGGAGCTGGAGAAGGGTGACTGGAGCAAGAGGAAAAGGGGATAGAAGAGGGCTGAGTGTCTGAAGTATTTTAAGGGTGATCTCCAGTTGCTTTCTAATGGAAGTCTCTGAAAATGGGGGTGGAGGGGGATGCTCCCAGAGGGAGTGACCCAGAAGGCTGGTGTAAGGTGGAGACCAGAGGCTTCAGGGAGAATCCAAGAAGCTAGGTTAAGGCAGGGAATCCAGAGGCCCAGTGAGAGAAACTGAGACAGACTGAGAGACAGTCTGGACAGTCTCTCAGCCTGACAGACTGAGAGGGACAGAGTGACAGACTGAATTGTAATAAGGGGGTGAAAGAGATAGCTAACTAGAGAACCCACATTACTTTGAGAGGTTCTCAAAGGGGTGAAGACGGTTGGTGGGGGGAGAATTGACTGAATATTTGTATTTTATTGAATTTATATAGCCCTTTAATCCAAAGTGCTGTACATAAGAACTAGAAGAAATACAACAAGCAAACGATGGTAATTGAATCACAACTCAAACAGTATAAGGAACAATTTACATTATTGCTGATGAGGCGGGTGGGGAGAGGGACAAGGGATAGGAAGAGACAATGAACAGCTAGTAATAATTGAGACATAAATTGAAACGAGAGGAACAACTAACATTATTGGTAGAGGGACAAGGGAATAAGAGGGAGTGGGAGGTAAAACAATATAAGATAATGAATGAGTCACAACTCGATGGACGATGAACAGTTTCCATTATTGCTGGGGAGAGGAGGGAGTGTAGAGTGACAAAGGAAAGGGAGGGATGAGAGGAGATGTCAGTGGAGTTAGAGGGAAGCAGGAGGGTAAGAGGAAAGGGAAGAATAAGATTAGGTAAGAGCAGGAGGTAGTATAAGAGGGAAGTGGAGGGGAGGAAAGGGTGTAAAGGTGAAATAGGAGGTGAGGCAATGGTGTAAAGAAGTGGAAGAGGGGGGTGAGGGGTGTTATGGGGGAATGGAAGAGAAGAATTTAGAGAAGAGCGAAGGGCAGGGTAGGAGGGAGAAGAGCGGATGGGTAGGGGAAGGGGATTCCAGTGGAACGGAGCAAGGAGTTGGAAAGAGCGGAAGTGGGAGGAGGAGGGGAGAGTAGGAAGAGATCAGCAGAGCGAAGAGAATGAGAGGGGGATAGAGAGTAAGAAGGGAGGTAAGGTGGGGGGGCAAGACCATGGAGGGATTTGAAGACAAGACAGGGATTTAAATTTAAATTGGGAGTGAAAAGAAAGCCAACCTAGAGAGATGAGGTGAGAGAAGGCAGAGGGAGCGGATGGCAGAGATGTAGGTAGATTTGAGTGGGGAGAGGTGAGAGGAGGGAAGACCGAAGAAAAGGGAGTAACAGTAGAAAAGTCTGGAGAAAATGAGGGAGGTGATCAAGAGTTTAGTTGCATGAAAGGTAAGGAGGGGTCGTATTTTGCGAATGTTGTAGAGGTGAAAGTGACAAGATTTGGCAGTAACAGAAATATGGTGAGATAGGGAGAGGTGAGGGTCAATGTGAAGGCCAAGGTTACGAGCGTGGGGAGAGGAGAATTGGGAGGGGAGAAAGAGAATGAATAGTGGGAAAAGGACAAGGAAAGAACAGGACTAGGAGGAAAGAGAACAAGAGTGGGTAGAGAAGTGCTGAAAGAGGCAAGGGAGTGGAAAAATCTCAAAAAATTGAAAGATAGGTGGCAGATGGAAGAAACACTGGGAGCACCAATGAGTTGGCAAGAACTAGTGAAGTCACAGACCAGTAAAGACCTCGGGGGGGGGGGGGGGGGGGACTTGGGTAATAGTTATGTAGAGTGGAATTTCTTTAGATAGGTAACAGACGCAAAGAACAAGAGGGAAAAACCAAGGAAGACCGATGACCAAATAAAAATCTTTATCGGAGCGGGACTGGCAGCGAGACCCAGAGGAGGCGATTGATTGAAGTGGGTGGGTGAAGGAACAGAACCCAGACACGGAGCCAGTGAGAGACCTAGTGAGATTTCTGTCCCAACGTTAGGGCAGCTTCCAGTCATCCTCTGTCTCCAATCCATACTGGAATGCCTGATGCTCACAGCTACACTTAAACAATCCACCCCGGAGTCTGGAGATAACCTTGGACCTGGGAACCAAGGGGAAGTTCTGGAAACGGTGGCAAACTGGTTATGGAAACCATTAAACTGGTAACTGAAATCTCAGGAGAAGAGTCCTAGCTAACTGGGGGAAATAGGGTGTGCGGAATGTCTTAAAACCTGTTACGGTGTGCTCACAAGTTGTGTGGATTTGCCGGGGAAACATCCAGCCCTGGATTTGTGAGTACTGGCAGAATAGTTTCTGGAATATTTTCTTTTCTTTAAGTTTTTCCCAGAACACTACCCCACCATGGAGAATAACCCTTGCAACGTTTAGCTTACTACAGAACCTTATGTTGGCAAAACCTGTACAGACTTTTAAATAAAATGTGTTCACTGGATTCCTTCGGGCCTAATTCTTCATGAATGTCTGTGATGCATCCTTTGGTGGGCCGGGAAGCCTGTCCACTCAGATGAATGGGTATGGCAGACACCATTTGGTTCTTGACACCTGCCCAGAAGGGGCTTTCTGTAAAGGGACATGCAGTCTGTTGTCCCATGCGAGGCTAACATCTGGGCAACAAAATGGTGAGATGGGTCAGCCACTAAATGAAAAGGGAAGATGCATCTTTACAGTTTTGGGAGTCATGATTGTGCATGCAAATAAGTCCAGTCGCATACGTGTCTGCCTGCGTGCCTGCCTGCCATGGTAGAGCAAGGATTATTTTCTTGGTCAAGCCTAGGACTAATTTGCATTCAGAACAGTTGCTCATTGGCTGCATTTTTGTGATGCTTGGCAAACATTTTATTATACACATTTACCTGGTGAACTAGTAAATGGGTTATTTTAAAGACTTGTTAAATGTGTACAAATGTCATGGGATCCTTGGTGATTGTATCTATTCTGTTGCAGGTCTTTCACATCTGTTGGACATCAGAAGGATCTTGATTATTCATTTGGAAACGGCTGGTGGTTTGATAGACGTGCTGATTCTGCCCATGGATTTGTAGCCGTTCTTTCATTTTTAAAATTTCTTTTACAAGGGATTTTTGTTTGTTTCCTTTTGAACTTCTTCTGGATCATCATGACAAACCATGCTGGCTGGTGCACTGAATTTATCAGGCTTGATTTTGAACTTTAAGTTGCATATTTTTTTCTTCTACATATGACATTTTGTAACTGATTCTGTTTGTCCACTTCCTTGTATGGCCCCTCACTTGCATCAAGACTACTGAAATGTCCCAGGAATATATCCAGTGACTTGCAACGTCTAGCATCCCCCTCCAATATAATCCTACTAATCCTATTACTAAGTATACGCGAAAAACATTTAATCCTCATTCAAAGTTAATTTCAAAAGGTCCATAAACTGTCTCCTGCTCCTTCCTGCTACGTTTCCAAATTTCTAATGGCCTGCTCCTGTATAATCCTCGTTTTTCCTACTAGCGGCAAATTTCATTGGCGACCCCATTGAGAGCAGTCATGGTTGGCCGCAAGAGAAATGTAAAGTTTTCTGATGAAGAACTCTCAGTCCTCGTGGAGGCGATAATGAGAGAGGAGGCACACCTCTTTGAGAATCTAATGCTAAAAAATACTGCACATACCAGGGCCAGTCTGTGGGACGCTGTACACGCTAAAGTCAATGCAGTGGCTCTTCGCCCCCGCAGCCTGGCTGATCTAAAGAGAAGGTGGAATGTTTTAAAGAGGCGTGTACGTAGCAAGATCACTGAATTTAGGAAGAAATGCCTTGCAGGAGCAACTGGCCCTCCACCTCGACTTATCTTGCTACCATGGGAGGAGAAGACCCTCTCTCTTATTATGAGGGAGAGTGATGAAGTTGGTGTTATTGAGACAGGAATTCAAGAGTCTGGTGTTGAAGGTGAGTCACATTTCAATTACTTGTCGCAATGTGTGCCTTGCACAAATGCATGTACATGCGCTGACATACTACTCCCCATTACAGGTGGCATAAAGGGCACAGACCTGCATAGAGAACGAGAAGAGGGCGATTGTGATGAGAAAGCTGGCCCCATGCAAGGACCGTTTCCACCAGTAAAGGACTTGTATGCGTCCATATCCCTTGGAGGACTAAAAAACACTACCACGCTTGAGCCTATGGCAATGACCATCAATGAAGATCATGAGTGCCTTGACCACCTAAAGCTAGATGATGTCCTACCTGTGATCATAAAGGAGGAGGAGGAGGAGGAGGAAGAGGATGAGGACTGGGGAAATCACAAGGCTGTCCCAGAGAGGCCCAATTTGATTGAGATTGTTGAAGGGAACCAAGCCATTCCTGGCAGCTCAGAAAACCTTCCCATCGCAGCATCTGCTGTGCAGTCTCAAGTGGCCCTTATGGCAAGGATAGAGTCAATGGAAAGAAGTCAGAAATCCATGATAGACAATGGGAGGGAGCAACTCGAAGCCATCCGTCTAGTGGCTCGAGTAGTAAAGCGTCTCGACCAGCATTTTGAGAGGGACGGACAGCTGAGGCAGAGTGCATTGAATGAAGCCCACCGGAAAGCCAGGGAAGATGCCCGTGAAGCACACCGAGAGGCTAGAGAAGATGCTCGTGAAGCACGCAGAGAGGCTAGAGAAGATGCCCTTGAAGCTCGCCAGGAAGCCAGAGCAGATGCTTGTGAAATCTACCGGTATACCCGAAAAGATGCTTCCGAGGAACGCCGGGAGGTCAGGGCCTCGAACCGTGCCCTGTTTAATGCTTCCCTTAATCTGTCACGGGCCCTGAACCGTGTTTCTTCCTCAAACGGGACCCTTACCAGGCAGATGCTGGCTGCCAATGAGGCTCATGCCCAATCTTTTGCCACCTTGATCAAGCTCCTTCAGCGACAGGAGCAGACCATGTCACAGATGGCTATGCATTGTGGCACCGCAACCATCCCCTCCTCTGCTCTTCAGTCCACCCAACAGTTTGCAGGTAGGCCTAAGAGGTGTTCAGCTCTGCGGACAGAGCCACGTTTCCCTCTCTCCCCTGAGAAAAGGAGGAAGAAGTAATGGACACAAAATGCAATTTTTTTTATTTATTTTTTTTGGTAGGCTGATGGCATAGAGAACAGAACATTGGTTTGGGAATGCCTAAGGATATGAATCGGTATATTTTCACGGGTGGTTTTGTGGAAGGGGTAGTATTTTTGATGATTGTTCATATATCCATTTGCATGTTTCAGTTGATAAAATAAAGTGTGCACAACATGTTCCCTTGTAACTACTTCATCTGCATCCCCACCGCCCCCACACGTGGCAGGAATTCAAGACCTTGGCTCGTTATCTGACCATGTCCTGACATGGCTCATTGTCCTGTTGTCGTACTTGCCACATAGCACAGTGATGATCTACAATTTGTCTATTTTGCACTAGTGGACCCCCAACCTACTGTTTTTGTAGACTTCTTAACCTGTTCATTAACAGTTAAAATGCTCATTGCTTCGTGTTTTATCCTACTCCTTTGTAACTGCTCGTTGTTGCAGCATCATCCAATATCTAAGCAAGCAACAGATATTCTGACTAGTCTGCAAGAGGTGGAGCCTTTTTAAGATGGGTTCAGATACCTGTGATACATGTAATCTCAATCAGTCATAAATGTCATACGGGTAATCTTTGCATCTACCTATATACACACACAGATGGAACACGTTTGTGGAATTGGTTGCAGGTGTACAATTGTGAGTGTTCCTTTTACATATGATTTTTTTTTCTTTCCCTGTGCATTTCTGCCTTTGTCTGCACATCCAACCTGACCTGGCTTTCCTTCCACAGTATTTTATTAGATTGGAGGCTGAACATGTGTTTCTGTCGATTTTGCATCTACACATTAGGCTTTTTGTTTTGTTCATTTGGGGTTTCTTGTAATTTTTTTGTAGCAACCTCTGCACCCCTGTGGTCTGCGGGCCATACAGGCAGTGCTTATTTTTTTAGAAATCCGACCACTGCCTGACAGTTTTTCGAACTCCACTCTTTATGGCTCCAATGCCTAAATCCCAAGAATGTGTGGCAGGATGTCAGTTTTCCTTAAAGTAGGACTTTCTACAACAGGCTTCAGAGGTCCCACATTTCCATCCGGCATCTGAGCGGTTCCATGATTGTCGCATTAAAGAAGCGGTCTGGAGTGAGCGTTCAGGTGCTCTCCCTGTACCTGTTAAGGAACAATTTCTTTCTGGACAAGCAAGGCTAGTTCCTATATTGTCCCAGAGCAGTTAGTTTTCACAACCAAGGTTCCTTCTTGGCCAGAGAGCACGCGAGGCAAGGTGCTGTCCAGGCCTAACTAAGGACTGTGTGCCAAGTTGATGCCTTTGCCAATCACAAGAGATTGAAGTCCTTCTTGTCATGGGTTCTGTCAAAAAGCGGAGTGAGAATCAATGAGACACCTGCTTAGATGAAGTTTTAAAGGAGTTTTATTTAAAAGCAACACCAAAGCACGAAATAGGGCGTTGTCTACTCCGATTGGAAAATGGGCAAATGTACAGATATTTTCTCCTTAGGTTTGAAACAGTAGGTAATAAGTTATTTGTTTGGAAACCAAATAGCCTCATTGTCCAGGTCCCTGGTTGGCAATCCTTGGATGGTCTTTTTCGGAGTTTAAGGTAGTTTTTAAAACTACTTGTGGCCAGTGGTAGTGGCAGGTCTCCTTTCTTACTGACTTCAGATGGGGTGGTCTAAGGACAACTTCTCTCAGTTGCTAGCCAAATTGAGGCAGCCACTGGTAGGAGTATTATGGTTACCAAGGACCGTATTGCTGGCTTCTGTCCCGTGTTGTGAGTTACCACAACTCCCTATCCTAGCCAGTAAAGATAGTGGGTTGCTATTGACTGCTGTTCCGCCCTCTACCCGAAGTGCCTCACTGAGGGTAGTAGAGTATGGTTCCCGTAGGCCCAGTACCTTGCATGAAACACAATAATTCTCTGTTCCTGGGGTGTTGCCAGGTCTGGAAAAGATCAGTGCCTAAGCTATTGTCGAGACTGGCGGGATTCGGGCTAGCTATAGCCTTTTGGTTGTAGTCCCTGACCTTCTATCCGGGGCTACAACCAAAAGACCTATAGTAGTCCCCTCAGCCCCCCATAGCAACGCCTCTGCTCTGTCCCACAGTAAGGTAGAGGAAGAACACAAAACACATTGTATGCCCTCCACTCCAACCCTGTGGCTGTAGTACGTCCTGCAGCAAAAACAGGGGAGAGGGAGAAGAGATGAAATGCAGATTTCTAGTGTTTGCAGAAGCATCCTGACTAAGCACTGAGCATTAACTGAACAGAGGAGAGATGTGTATTCCGACAAGCACGGCCACAGGGCAGCCAGAGTGCAGAGGCCACACATTCGCAGGACCCAGAGTGATTCCAAGATGGCACTGAATGCATTGCAATCATTTTTTTAAATTAATTTGTTTTCTTTATTGGTATTTAACATAACATGTCCCATGGATCACACACCCCTTCTGTACATCCTCTGAGGCTTATTGTTTCAATATTTCTGAGGCACTCTTGTTGTGTCCTCGTTCAATTTAATGTCCAATACACGCACTTTCTGAGGGAAGCATTGTTGCACAAAATCACTTTTCAGAAAGCAAATAGTTTCTTCCCATTACCTCTGAAATGTGTCCGCCTCCACTTGGATCTTGTATGTAATCCACTCCATTGCTACTAAGATGTCCCAGAGTTTACGGATCCACCCCACCACCATGGGAGTTTTTTTTTCTTTCTTTTTTTTTCTTTTCTTGCCAGTCTTTCGCAATCACAAGCCAGGCCGCTAATGGGAGGTTGCCAATGCTCTCTTCTGTGACTTTGAAATTGTATATCGTTCTGGTTCCCCCCAATCCCTTTAGGTCTCAGCCAATGAGAGAGGTAGGATCTCCGGTACCATTTCCTTGAGGGATTTCATAACTTCCTCCCAGAAGCCTTTAATTTCAGGGAATCCCCACCAGATGTCTCCAGTCCCCTTGTCCTTTGCACCCCCTCTAGCACACTGCGGAAGCCGACCCATACATCCTATGTAGTTTACTCTCGCTATAGTGCCACTGTACCATTATTTTATATCAGGCCTCCTGCAGCTGAAGGGACCTGGTTGGTTTCGGGATGTTCCTCCATAATTCCTCCCAATGCCCTGCCTGTACCGCCCCTCCCAATGTGCCTTGCCATGCTATTTGATGGGGCCAAATCTTTTGGTCTACGCAATTTAGTAATATCTCGTATATGTCCGCCACTAGGTGTTTGTCCCCAGTGTGCGAGGTAATAAATGCCTCAAATTTAGTTTGCGTTCTTGTTGCTGCTTGCCTCCGTAGCCAATGCCTCAATTGCATGTATTCAAATCTGTCCCCTTCCTTTACTCCTACGTGTGTCTTGCAGTCCTCGAAGGAGACTATTTACCCCTCCAACACGTTATCGCAAGTCTTAACGCATCCCCTTTCTTTCCACCTCTTAAATGAAGCCTGCACAGTCCCCGGAGTAAAACTCTGGTTGTTAAACATAGGAGTAAAGGGGGACGGAATGGTAGATAAATGTCCCCTCTTATTCCCTGTCTCGCATGTTGTACGTAGTTCCCTGCTCTGCCGTGCGCTCGGTGGGCCTTTCCTTCCCTTGTAGCCAGATTATGCCCACTAGTGGACCTCCCGCCACCGCCCTACCCATTTGTGCCCATATCTTGTCTCTACAATCTGTGAACCATTCTCTTGCCACTCTCCGTTGGGCTGCTTCGTAGTAACAGTGTTGGTTTGGGAGCCCTAGACCCCCTTTTTGTCTCGAGGTCATCAGCAGGTCCAATGCTACTCTCGGGCGTTTATTCTGCCACACAAATCTAGATATTAATGTGTTCATCACTTTAATGAAAGCATTCGGGACTGCCATAGGGAGGGTGTGGAATCTACATAGTACCCTCGGAAGCGTCACAATTTTCACAGTATTTATGCGCCCCAGCCAAGAAATCCGCATTGGGGTCCACTTTGCAAAGTCTGTGTTTTAATAATAACTCTGGGGAAATTAGCTTTATATAAGTCTGATATTTTATCTGTCAGTTTTATCCCTAAGTATGTTAAACTGCCCCCTGCAGAATGGAAGGGGAACAGCTCAATATCTGTGACATTTATTTTGTGAGTCCAACTTCAGCATTTCTGATTTCCCCATATTTATTTTCAAGCCCAATATCCTCTCTTGTTGTTTCAAGATTCCCAATAAGGCTGGGATAGACGTCGCCGGTTCAACTAGTGTTACCAGCATATCGTCTGCGTAAGCTGCTGGTTTATGCATCTCGCCCCTTCCCCTCCCAAAGCAGACCCACTTAATATCCTGGTTTTGCCTAATTGCCACCAGCAGGGGCCCTAAGTAGATGGCATATAGATGCAGCGGCAAAGGGCATCCCTGCCTGGTCCCACGTTCTATACTAACAACCTCTGAAATGTGGGTATTCACCGCTATCCTCATCGATAGGGGTTCTGTAATTAGCCCGCACCATTTGGATATATTTGGGCCCAAATTCCATTACTTCCATTGTTTGAAACAGATACGGCCACTCCACCCTGTCAAAGGCTTTTTCTGCATCCAAGGAGATCAGTGGCCGGTATCTGCTTTCCAGTTTTTCTAGCAAGTGGATCACTCTTCTGGTATTATCCCATTTCTCCAGCATGGGGTCTGGCATGGATTCACATGCTCATGAATATTCCCCGTCGTCAGGCCGGGAATCCTCGGTATAGAAAAAATCAGTATCAGTTTCGTTTCTGATCTGTCTTTCTCAGTAGTAACCAATCACTGGTCTCTGGGCCATACTGCCCCCAGCCAATGACTGCCCTCTCCCTAAGCCCCACCCCTGGCAGCCATCCGCAGATTTTTACCGCACGTTCAAGTGTTGGGAGTCCTCGTGCTTAGCTCTCGAGCTTTTGCTGCGTTTTTGCGCTTTTTTTCAGGTGATTTTCTCATTTTTTCGGTTAAAAGAGCCTCAAGCTCCACCGTTTCTACATCCGATCAACGGGGATCCGTTTCAGAGTTTTCTACGCCCCTCAAGGGTGAAGATTTTGTCGAGTTACGCTTATGGAGGATTCCAGAAGTTCCGAGGCCTACCCCGGACATGGCCCAGGAGAAAGGGAGCTTGACGCCCGGGAAGCTATTCAGGACCTGCCCTGGATGCCAGCTTCAGAACGTTTTCAAGGAGGACGAGCATTCATTATGCCTCTCTTGTCTCCATGAGGACAAGACGCACAAGGAAAAGGACTGCGCGTTTTGTGGAAACATGTCGGAGCGGACCATGAAGGATCGCCACCTCCATCTCGCCAACTGGCTGGAAGGTAAGAGCCCGCCAGGCGAGAAGAAGTCTGAGCGGTCTTCTAAGTCCTGTGAGGGTGCTCCGGCGACGGGGGCCCAACAAAAGGCTAAGCACCGCGAGTCCGCGGGCACCGGGAGCGCCGAACGGTCGGGCTCCTTGGCTGCCAGGCAGGGCGCACCCTCCCCGGCGCCATCGACCACGAGCCAATGCTCTGGCTCGGGTAAGAGGAAGTCCGAGAACCTGGCGAAGCTTCTGGAGAGGCCCTGGTCGATCTCGAAGACTCCGGCAGAGGGGGAGCGAGGCTCGGACCCTCCCCCGAAGGTGAAGGCCCCAGGCGTACAGAAGGTGACATTGGCCGTGATTCACCCTGCTAGGACCTCGATTGAGGATGTCGCCGCGGCCCTGGCTCAGCCTGTGGAGGCTACACCAGTGGAGGCGCCCTCAGGTACCAGAGTCTCCCTGCCACCGCGGAGGGAGTCGTCTTTCAGGCCCGTCGAGAAGACCCCCACGAAGTCCTCGTTGGAAAGGGGGGAGGGGGGTGGTGGCCGTCGTGAATACGGACACGACCTCTGAAGAGGAGCTCGTCCAAGTCGTGGAGGAGATCCAGCCCATCGGGAGGGATCACGACGAGGGCGACGACGACAGTGACGCAGACGAGGCTCCTCAAGAGCCCTCGCGCCCGTCGTTTCCGGCGCCGAAGGACACCTCGGCAGCCATTTTGTCAGCCATCCAGTCCTTATGCTCGGAGATAAGGACTAGGTTGCCCCTTCCCCCGACGGAGGAGCCTGAGCCAGACCCGACGGAGGATCCGGAGCCAGGACCTTCGGGGAGCCCACCGCTTAAGAGGAGGAGGACGCATCCTAGGCCTCCTCTCCCGCCTCTGCGGCCTTCTCTGCCTTCCCCCCCGGTCCACTACCCACGGGCATGATACAGGCATGGACACGACTGCGACGGGTACGGATGATGACGGAGGGGACGACGGGACATGCCCCCCGTCGCCCCCTGCCCGGGCGTCCCCGCCCGACGAGATTGGATCCTTCCATGCAATGATCTCCAGGGCATCCGAGCTCTTCCAGCTCTGCCCCGAGGAAAAGGAGGGGTTCCTTTACCAGCGGCGCAAGGCTAAAAGGAAGACGGTCCTCGCCGTACCGCTTCTTGATGACATCTGGGATGAGGGGCTCGCCCTCCTCAAGAACCCTGCCACGGCTCCTGCGAAGAGGGACCGGTACGAGAAGAAGTACTGGGTCCCTGACGCTGCCCCCTTGTGCCTTAGGGCGCAACCTACCCCGGACTCGGTCGTTTCGGCGGCGGCCAAGAAGAAAGCGGGGGGGGGGGCATCGGCCTCGACTTCAACCTCCCCTCCAGGCGGCGAGGATAGGAAACTGGATGCGATGGGACGACGGGTCATCTCATCTGCAGCGACGACCATCAAGGCGGCCAACGCCCTGGCCATCATAGCCCGCTACGACAGGGAGTTGTGGCTCAAGATCGCCCCTCTGTTGGACTTCCTTCCGGATGCCAAGAGGGCTGAGGCCCTGAAAATCTTGCAGGAAGGTGAGATTGCCTCGGACCACGCCATTACGGTGGCTACGGACATCGCTGACACCGGTTTCAGTCAGTTGGGCAACAGCGTTTGCCTGAGACGACGAGGATGGCTCAGGGCGACGAATTTCCGCCAGGACGTTCAGACCAAGGTTTTGGACATGCCCTTCGATGGGAACAACCTTTTGGCAAGGCAGTTGATGACTCCCTTCAGGCGATCAAGACGGAGACGGCCCGTGCACTGGGTGTGCTCCAACAGCGACGGCCGTCCTTTCGGAGCTCCGGAGGCAGACAGGGTGCCTCCAAGGGAGCCGGCAGCAGCTCCTATACTTACCGTCAAGCGGCAAGGTCTTCGTTGCAGGAGGCCTACAGGGGACGCGGCAAGTCAGGTGGATCCCGCCATTGTCGCCAAGGTGGTCAAGGAGGCAAAGCGGCCTCCAAGCAAGATTGAACCGTCCGTCGGGTCGGGCCCCCGCCGAAGCACCCCGGTGGGAGGCCGGCTGACGAAGTTCGTCGCCGTGTGGGAGTCCATCTCCACTGACCGTTGGGTGCTGGAAGCCCTGGCCCTGGGGCACGCCCTCGAGTTCCAGAAGAGGTGCCCCCGCATTCCTCCCGTGGCCAGGAAGGAAAATCACATCCCTCAACTGCTGTTGGAAGTACGGGCGATGCTCAGGAAAGGTGCCATTGAGCTCGTGCCGTAGAGGCTTCGGGGCTCCGGAGTTTACTCAAGATACTTCCTCGTGAGGAAGACGACAGGAGGATGGCGTCCCATCCTGGACCTGCGACGACTAAACAAATACATCAAGGCACAGAAGTTCCGGATGGTCACCCTCCAGCATGTGCTGGGACAGCTGGAGGAGGGCGATTTCCTGTCGTCGTTGGACTTGGAGGATGCTTACTTCCACATCCCTATTCTAAAGAGACACCGAAAGTTCCTCAGGTTCGTGGTCAAAGGGCGGCACTACCAGTTCAAGGCCCTCCCGTTCGGATTAAAATCGGCGCCCAGGGTGTTCACCAAGTGCCTAGCACCGATGGCAGCGCGGCTGCGCCTGCAGGGGATCCACGTCTACCCCTACCTGGATGACTGGCTCATACGGGCAAGGACAAGGGAGCTCGCGGTGGAACACACTGCGAAGTCCGTCCAGCTGCTCACGGACCTGGGGTTCTCCATCTTTCCAAAATCCCACCCGGTCCAGTCGCAAGTCGCCCTGTTTCTGGGAGCACAGCTCGACACAGTGGCGCGGCGGGCCTCACCGTCGGAGGAAAGGATAAGGACCATCCTAGGAAAGGTGCAACGTCTACTGGCCAAGGACGTGGCCAGAGTGAGGTCTATCAAGTCCCTCCTCGGAATGATGTCCTCCTGCATTTATCTGGTGCCCCATTGCAGACTTCGGAAGCGGCCCTTGCAAGAATTCCTCGACGCCCACTGGATCCAGACGACAGGCAGCTTCGAGAACAGGATTTCGCTCGACGAAACTTTCCATCAGGCGATACAATGGTGGGGTGTCCGCGCTCATCTGAAAGCGGGAACAGGCTTCCTAGCCCCGGCCCACCAGGTGACCATGATGACGGATGCCTCCCTGGAAGGTTGGGGAGCGCACACCGGGGGCCTCCACGCGAGAGGCCTTTGGTGCTCGGAGGAGAAGACTCTCCACATCAACATCTTGGAGCTCCGTGCAGTGTTCTGGGCCCTCGGGTCCTTCCTTCCGTCCCTCAAGGGCAAGGTGGTGAGGATCTTCACCGACAACACCACCACGATGTTTTACATTCGGAAGCAGGGCGGAACCAGATCCGCTGCCCTGTCCAAGGAAGCCCAGGATCTGTGGCATTGGGCCATCGCCCAAGGGATGTTCCTGGTACCCTTTCATCTGGCAGGGATAAAAAAACTGGATCACATTCAAGGAGGCATTTAGACTTCAAAATTCTTCCCGAAGTGTTATTCAGAACAATGTTTTTAGCACACAAAAACACTTATTGGGGTCCACCTTTTCAGTGTGGAGGCTGATCCTTATGTTGGTACCATTTAATGGGTGACCTCAGAGGATGGATTTCACAGAAGATTCCTCATAATGTATGGGGGCTCCTGTCCTTAGGCATGGGGTGCCTGGGGCTGTTGCCCATTTCAGAGACAATTGTGTGGTTTCATAAAAACTTGGGGCCACATTTCAGTGAGGAACTATTTTTACTTTTTATTCGACCTTCATAAGAAGTGTGTGGTCCCTGGGTTATACGTCACTCGGTAATGTTTCAAGAGTGAGGTTTTTGTAGGAAAAATTTAAAATTTAAAAGCAACGAACTTCGTCCATAGTGCAGAGTTATATGGTGTTGTTCACAGGGTATCCCGAGTTGGTTTTTGGAATATCCTTAGTTAAAAAGTGGTCGACCGGTTTCGATGAATTTAATTGATCATCTTCTTCAGGACCTTGATTGTGGTTTGTCTCTAGGAGATCAGGGGTATGGAAGGGGCACCGTCATCCCTTATACCTAAGAGAAATCAAACCAAAATGGATTTTAAATCTTGAGGTCACAGTGGTTCTTGAAGTTTTATTCTGTTGTATTTTCTATTAACTTAATACAATTAAATTGATATACTAGCATCTTTTGACAGTCATTTGGCTATTTAGGCTAAAATGGACATAGAAGGCAGCTGGTAATTACCTCATATATAGTAACTGACAGCCGGGTCTTTTTGGTCATGCGTGACTCCAGTCCTGTAAAACATTAACAAGGTGTTTTTTATAAGACAAAAGTCTACGTGAGGCTGTATCATAAATGAGTCGTAATACGATTATAGGAGTGTCTAGTACCGACTGATTTGGGGTTGACAGACGAAGCGCTGGTGTGCGTTCATATCTCTGTGTTTACTTCCAAATGCGGTTCGCGGTATAGTGCGGGGAAACCCTTTGTTCTAAGAAGCGCCACTTTTTTGTAAAGAGGTGCTAGGCGCTTATGCCGTGTGGGAATACATCTACCCACATTCATGCATCTGCCCACATAAAGACTCTACATGAAAAACATGTACATGCGCGGTGAATAGGTCTACATCCCTGTCCAAGATACCGATCGCGGGCGCGGCTGGTATCCCAATAATAGTTCGCGGTCGTGCGCGAGGGATCTTAATTCTGAAAGGGCCACAAGTGTTGACGCGTAAATCGCGTTCGACTTGGAATTCACTCACCGTATGGCACAAATGCTTGCTGGTGTCTGTGAGACGCCGAAGGAGTTGTTCAGTTTTAGCAACCGTTGCCCAGCAACGGCGGCATTTATATGTTGGCCGTTTTTGCTGTTGATGATCCTCATTTTTGGGGGCCATCTTAGAGTGACTAGAGTTACATTTAAGGGGTATGCATTTTTGCACGGGCGGTTTAAGTGCGGGCTGCAAAGTAGCTGATGCAGTAGCCTTACTTTCTTTTGACTCCTGTATTCATTATGGCAATCCCTTTTTAAAAAAAAATATATAAAAAAAAAAAAAAACACCCTTGATGAAGACAGAAGGCGAATACATATGTAGGTGGCAAAAATACAATTTGGATATTGCTTAGAATAACAAACTGTCTTTGCTTTTTTTCCCCCCCTTCTAAAAACTAACAAGGGAATGAGACCACTGTATATTTTTTTTTTTTTTTATATTTTTTTAAAAAAGGATTGCCATAATGAATACAGGAGTCAAAAGAAAGTAAGGCTACTGCATCAGCTACTTTGCAGCCCGCACTTAAACCGCCCGTGCAAAAATGCATACCCCTTAAATGTAACTCTAGTCAATCTAAGATGGCCCCCAAAAATGAGGATCATCAACAGCAAAAACGGCCAACATATAAATGCCGCCGTTGCTGGGCAACGGTTGCTAAAATTGAACAACTCCTTCGGCGTCTCACAGACACCAGCAAGCATTTGTGCCATACGGTGAGTGAATTCCAAGTCGAACGCGATTTACGCGTCAACACTCGTGGCCCTTTCAGAATTAAGATCCCTCGCGCACGACCGCAAACTATTATTGGGATACCAGCCGCGCCCGCGATCGGTATCTTGGACAGGGATGTAGACCTATTCACCGCGCATGTACATGTTTTTCATGTAGAGTCTTTATGTGGGCAGATGCATGAATGTGGGTAGATGTATTCCCACACGGCATAAGCGCCTAGCACCTCTTTACAAAAAAGTGGCGCTTCTTAGAACAAAGGGTTTCCCCGCACTATACCGCGAACCGCATTTGGAAGTAAACACAGAGATATGAACGCACACCAGCGCTTCGTCTGTCAACCCCAAATCAGTCGGTACTAGACACTCCTATAATCGTATTACGACTCATTTATGATACAGCCTCACGTAGACTTTTGTCTTATAAAAAACACCTTGTTAATGTTTTACAGGACTGGAGTCACGCATGACCAAAAAGACCCGGCTGTCAGTTACTATATATGAGGTAATTACCAGCTGCCTTCTATGTCCATTTTAGCCTAAATAGCCAAATGACTGTCAAAAAATGCTAGTATATCAATTTAATTGTATTAAGTTAATAGAAAATACAACAGAATAAAACTTCAAGAACCACTGTGACCTCAAGATTTAAAATCCATTTTGGTTTGATTTCTCTTAGGTATAAGGGATGACGGTGCCCCTTCCATACCCCTGATCTCCTAGAGACAAACCACAATCAAGGTCCTGAAGAAGATGATCAATTAAATTCATCGAAACCGGTCGACCACTTTTTAACTAAGGATATTCCAAAAACCAACTCGGGATACCCTGTGAACAACACCATACAACTCTGCACTATGGACGAAGTTCGTTGCTTTTAAATTTTAAATTTTTCCTACAAAAACCTCACTCTTGAAACATTACCGAGTGACGTATAACCCAGGGACCACACACTTCTTATGAAGGTCGAATAAAAAGTAAAAATAGTTCCTCACTGAAATGTGGCCCCAAGTTTTTATGAAACCACACAATTGTCTCTGAAATGGGCAACAGCCCCAGGCACCCCATGCCTAAGGACAGGAGCCCCCATACATTATGAGGAATCTTCTGTGAAATCCATCCTCTGAGGTCACCCATTAAATGGTACCAACATAAGGATCAGCCTCCACACTGAAAAGGTGGACCCCAATAAGTGTTTTTGTGTGCTAAAAAAAAAAGGGATAAAAAAACACCATCGCCGACTCACTCAGCAGGTAGCTGCGCTCGTGCCACAAGTAGGAACTGCGCCAGGATCAAGTGGACAGACTCTTCCGACGATGGGGCGAACCCCAGAACGATCTCTTCGCGACGGCGGCGAACTCCAAGTGCCGGAGGTTCGCCAGCAGGTTTCCCCAACTGAGGAGCATGGGCGATGCGTTCTCGTTCCCCTGGGACGGCCTGTTCCTTTATGCATTCCCGCTGTTGCTACTCCGGCTCGTCAACCAGCTCAAGAGGTCCCGGTGCAGGATGATCCTCGTCGCACCGGCGTGGCCGAGGCAGATCTGGTTCCCGGACCTTCTGGACCTGTCAGCGTCCACACCAGTCAAGCTGCCGACGGACGCGGATCTTCTCTCCAGAGAAGGAGGCGCCATTCTTCATCACGAACCAGAGTTGCTGAACTTGCAGGCCTGGCTCCTGCAGCACTAGAGTTTGGAGGATACGACATCCTGGCCGACTGCAGAGAGGTTCTTGCAAAGGCCACGGCATCCTCAACTCTCAAGTACTACGGACAAAAATCGAAGAGGTTCTCTGTCTGGTGCCGGGCACAGAAGATTAACCCTCTGCGAATTACGGCCCCTCAAGTATTGCCGTACCTACTGTCTTTGGCCAAGGCTGGCCTATCTCGCGCTTCCATCAAGGTACATCTGGCTGCCGTCTCACGTTACACCAGAACTACAGGACGGGCGTCCTTGTGGTCTCATCGTCTGGTGAAGGAATTTATGAAAGGACTGTTCCGATCATTCCCGCCGGTGAAGGCCCCTGCCCCGGCGTGGGAGCTCTACGTGGTACTAACTAGGCTTATGGGGGGGCCCCATTCGAGCCTATGCATTCAGTGCCGTTGAAGTTTCTGTCGTGAAGACCGCATTCCTCGTGGCCAACACCTCTGCACGACGAGTGGGAGAGATCCAGGCCCTGTCTTGCAAGCCTCCATACTTGACTTTTCACGACACAAGGGTGGTGCTCAGGACGCACCCCTCCTTCATGCCCAAGGTGCCGTTGGACTTCCACCTCAACGAGCCCTTGGTGCTGCCAGTTTTCTTCCTGTCCCCTTCGTCGCCGGCTGAGAGGACTCTGCACTCGCTAGATGTAGCTAGAGCGCTGAAGTTCTACGTGGACCGCACAAAGAGTTTCCGGAAGACATCACAGCTGTTTGTGAACTCTGGACCTGTGAATCAAGGGAAGGCTCTCTCGAAGACTTCCATTTCCAGATGGCTCTCCGGCTGCATCATGCACTGTCACCGGTTGGCAAACCGACCGCTGCCCGGCCGTCCGAGAGCCCATTCGACCAGAGCGATCGCTGCTACTACGGCGTTCCTGTCTGGTGTGCCCCTGCTCGACATCTGCAGGGCTGCTACGTGGAGGTCTACGCACACCTTCACGAGATTCTACTGTGTCGACCGGGATTCCAGGGTGGAGTCCAGAGTCGGCCAGGCAGTGCTGTGCAACCTGTTCGCCTAAGGTGAGCCTGGTGAGGAGGTAAGAGTTGCTTAATGTTGAGTTGTTGTATTGCTTGATATTGAGCCTTTTGCCACCTCCCGTGGTTGTGCATGTGTATACTGCTATGTATTCTTATATTCATGAGCATGTGAATCCATGCCAGACCCCATGCTGGAGAAGGAACAAGTTACTTACCTGTAACTGTTGTTCTCCAGCATGGGTCTGGCATGGATTCACATGCGAACCCTCCCGCCTACCCCTCTGCGGCTCTTCACTTGGTCATATTGCCACTTCACGTGATACCAAATCTGAGGATGGCTGCCAGGGGTGGGGCTTAGGGAGAGGGCAGTCATTGGCTGGGGGCAGTATGACCCAGAGACCAGTGATTGGTTACTACTGAGAAAGACAGATCAGAAACGAAACTGATACTGATTTTTTTTCTATACCGAGGATTCCCGGCCTGACGACGGGGAATATTCATGAGCATGTGAATCCATGCCAGACCCATGCTGGAGAACAACAGTTACAGGTAAGTAACTTGTTCCGTTTGCCTTCCGGTTATGAAGCCCGATTGATCCTGCCCTATGACCCAAGCCCGATTGATCCTGCCCTATGACCCTTGGGAGAACCCCCATTACTCTTTCTGCTAATATCCCAGTGCATGTATGTATGTATATATATATATATATATATATATATATATATATATATATATATATATATATATATATTTTTGCATCTACATTCAGTAGCGCTATAGGCCTGTATGTCCTGCAATTTATCGGGTCTTTATTTGGCTTTTCAAGCACTACTACCTTCGCCTTTGTCATTGAGCTTGTTATTCCTTCTTAGTTTCAAAATGTGTTCAATAATTTCGTGAGGATTGTCTTTAATCCGTTACAGAACACTTTGTAGAAAACCCCTGTGTAGCCGTCCGGTCTTGGTGACTTAGTGTTTGGGACATTCTTTATAGCTCTTTCAACCTCTTCTATCGTTATTTCCTTCTCCAGGGTATTTCTCCCGTGTTCCGTATTTTTGTAAGTTTATTCCCTACTAAAAACGCCTGTATCCTATGCATCTCTGGGTTCCCGGACGAGTACAGCTGTTTATAGTATGTCTTGAAGGACTGAACTATCCAGTCAGTCGCCACTGTTCCATCTGCCTGTTTTATTCCCACCATGTGGCACTGGGCTTTCTGTTTTGTCAAAAGCCTGGCCAGCATTCTGTCCGCTTTATTGGCCCCCACAGAATAGCGTTGTTTTAAACTTAACGGAGCGCTCTCTGCCCTTGAGGTCCGCAATATCCTCAGCTGCCTCTGTGCTTCCTTCACCTTGGCATAGTTCTCAGTTTTTCCGTCCGGCTAGTTCTGTCTGGGCCTGTCCAGGGTCACCTTGTTCTTTTTCTAGATTGTCTTTTTAATTTCTTTGGGATTTTAAAGAGATGAGCTCCTCTCTCATAACAGCCTTAACGCATCCCACACTGTGATCAGGAGAACCCTGTGTGTATCCTTCAGAGTGAAAATACTGTGCAATTTCTCCCTTACTGTTTCACGGAGGATTTCATCCCTGATGAGTTCCCAAGGTAGCCTCCGCGTCCAGAGAGAGTTGCTTGGTGTTAGCTCCCTAAAACTAATCTTAATAGGTGCGTGATCTGATGGAGAGATTGGGTTTACTTCCATGTCTATTAATGCCCCTAATATTCCAGGGGTCCCCCATGCATAATCTATTCTAGTGTAAGTCTGATGGACGTGGTAGAAGCATGTATACCCCGGCGCCTGCCCCTTCTTAGCCTTCCAGCGATCTCTCATCCCCAACCCGCCTAAGCGCCCCCCCCCACCACCTCTGACGGCTGTGGTCCCTTATTACTGCCTTGACCACTCCTATCTTTCCCCGGGTCCCAAGCTATGTTACAGTCTCCCGTTGGGATGATTTCCTCTACTGCAAACGTTTCCTGTTTCCCCAGCACTTGGTGAAGAAAGGTGTCCTGTCCTATGTTTGGAGCGTATATTGTACCTATTGTTATTGTCCTTTTACCCAGCAAGAATATATTAACTCCCATTTCGGTCTTCTAGGATTTTTACAATTTTTGCCCCTAATGTATTCTTAAGCCCACCAGTACCCCTGCAGTATTATTCTGGGCATTTGCCTGAGCTAGTAGCGTGTACTGCTGTATATGCAATTTATGCCTGTCCCCCCTTCCTGATATGGGTCTCCTGCAGAAGGATTATATCCGCATTACTCCTTTTTATCTGTGTAGCCACCGTCTTCCTTTTTATCAGAGTATTCAGACCCTGTACATTATGGGAGCGGTTGTGCAACTGCTTTTTCATCGCATTTCCCCCCTACTCCTCCCCAGCTTGATGATACTGCCCTGTGCGCATTCCCTCCTGTGTATGCTCTGGGTAATTTGTGCGCTGCCCCTCCTCTCCCCCTCCCGTATCCTCCATCGCCTCCTCCCACCCCCTCCATCCTTACTTTGGGTCCAACTCGGTATCCTAGTATACTTCCCAGCTGGTGGAAACCGACTCACGTTTTAACCCCGGTCCTCTAAGGTTAACCTAACCTAAGATTCAATTCCCATTGGTGCTCCTTCCCACCTGGGCCTTCTTTTCTATGGGCAGCCTTTGCTGTTCATGAAGGTGCCCTTCATGTGTACCCCTCTATATAATTCTGCAATCATCTCCGGCTTCACCTTCATAGTTTACAGTCATATGGTTACTTTGCTTCTTACTCCCCTCATTTCCTGAGCCGGGGTCCCTTCAGCTTGCCCGTGCCTTTGTCGCATGTGGCAATTCTTTGTTGTTTGCCATCCCACGGGAACACCAGCCCGAAGGGGAATGTCCATTTGTAAGGGATTCCTTTTTCGATCAGTTTCCTCGTCACCGGCCGCATTGCTTTTCTTTTTTGAAGTGTCGAAGCAGCTAGACCTTGGAAGAAATGTACTTGTGAGCCATTGATTGTGATTGTGTCCTGTGCTCTTGCCGCCCTAATGATGCTTTCCTTTTCCTCATTGGACACTAATGCTGCTAGCACGTTCCTAGGCCTATCTCCTTCTCTGCTCCTCTTCGGTCCCACTCTGTGTATGCGGTCAATGCAAATCTCCTCCGGGCTGTTAGCCGTCAGCAGGGTGGCGAAGCACTGTTACATCAATGTTTTCAAGTCTGCATATGGGGTTGCGTCCCTTGACTCTGATGTTGGAACGTCTTGATCGATTTTTCTAAATCCTGTGTTTTATTTTCTAGGTTCTGAGTGGCAGAGGTGATCTGCTCCAGTAGTTGAGTTCTGTCACACTTACTTTCCCATCTCTGATAGCCCTTGTTCCACTGATTCCACCCTGTTCTCTAGGGCGTGAATTTCCTCTCTGCTTTCTTTCAGTGAGCTCTTCAGGTCATCTTTCAGGATCCATATTTGCTGCTGGAAGGAAGTGGTTAGTCTCTCTTCCATACCATGTAGGCACTTTAAAAGTTATTTGCTGAGGGCCATTTCACCTGTTGCCTGTAGTTCTTCCTCGTCCTTTTGTTCTGGGCTATCTTTCCCTTATACCAACTCAGAGAGCGATCGTTGCCAGCACCTTTCCAGCTGGCCCTTCCTGATTTTCTTTGTGGTCTGCGGCCCCAGGGTCTGTTTCCCCTTCGGACCTGGAATCTGCGTGGGGTCCAGCTCTCCTGCGAGTCTCCTCGTACATTATCCACGCTCTGTGGCCCTTCTCACTTGTTTACCACTCCGGTGGTTGCTTCAGTACTTCTGTGTCCAATTATCCGGCAGCCCCCGCTTCTCTCCCTCCAGGTTGTGCGCTTTCCTCCCTCTGTGTTTCGATGCTGCACATACCTATTGGCCCTCTATCCCCAGATCTCCTTCCCCTTCTCGTGTCTCATCCAGCTTATGCCGATATACTTATTTGTTTGCGACAGTTCTTGATCAGTGCCTCATCCTTTGCCGTTGTCTACAGACAGTGTCCTAATTATTGTGGCTTCTGAGCACTTGTGACGGTGGCAGCAAACCACCTTATTTACTGGCTTCCTGATGCCTTGCTTCCAGTCCTACAGTCCGTTTCTTTATCTTTTACAGTGTCCTACACTATTTTGTCTTGTTTATTCAATTCAAAACTGCTTCCTAATAGTGCGCCTCACTTGCTGGACCTGCAAAGGTACAAGCTAAGCCCTTGCTGTAGAGCTTCTTAAGGGTGCACAGTTTGCGTAATGTCGCTTCTTGGATGATAAGTCACACTGTGTCTTCAGAGGAGTAGGCCTGCTTTCATTAATGGCTGCGCCCCGGGCCGAATATCCGGGCCTTCGTTCAATGGGCTCCCAGGCCTGCGTTTTATGGGCCGTTTCCCCCTTGTATCCTTCCTTCCATCCAAGCGGCCTCCTTATGCCCCTGTTCCCAATTAGCTATGTAGCTAGGTACTCGTGTAGGGCGGGGCCTCCTCCGCTGCTTGCCTTGCCACTATTGAGGGGCCCCCTTACGGGTTTGCCTGCCCACCGGGGGTTTGCACGTGTCTCACCTACATGCAGCCGCTTTTCGCACTTTCAGCTACCGGAACCTCTCCCTCCAACGCCCATGTGGCCCGCTGCTCATTTGCCGTGGATGTCCGGCTCACTGGTGCTCCTGCGCCTCCCTGGTGCCAGCTCTAAATGTCTCTGTGCCTCCACTGCCCCTGCTGCTGGGGCTCTTTTGCTCCATGCGGTCTCTCGGCAGGGCTTCTCCCGATGCCGGGGCTCCCCCCCTCTGGCCTACGCTGTCCGCGGGGGATGTGCAGCCCTCCGGCACTGCCTCTACTGCAGCTCACCTTTCTTCAGCTTGGTTCCTATCCTCTGCTACAGTCTCACTCAGCTACCCTCGCCGAGGCACCACATGGCTTCACCGTGCCGTTATCCTTCAGCGTTGCAAGGTTCCGTACTGTTTGCAGCCTCTTTACTACTCCTGCTTCAACATCTGTGGCTCATCTGTCTCCTTTATATGTGGGATATGCAACCAGTTTTCTTGCCGTGTAGCTGTCTTTATACCATATTCACCTTTCTTTAGGCCCGGCCAGGAGCTTGTGAGAGTGCGACCTCACTCTCCGGCAGCCATCTTGGGAATACTGCAATCATTTTAACTCTTCAGAGCCAATTGAGAGGAATTAAGTGTTAAGACTAGGTAACCAATTGCAGAGGACAATCATTCCATAAAAGGTAACCATTTGAATTGCAAAAGAAGCCACTCAAAACTCATGGGCATAACAACTGAAGAGAATAGCCTACAGGAATACAGAGAGGAGAATAGCCCCTCTCTGGGAACTATAAAACGGGTGGGAGTAACTCAGTCGAGGGAATGATCCCTAGGGACATGGAGGGTATCGAAGCTTCTTTCCTGAGGCCAAGGCAGTGTGGACTAGATGAAAATGGAGGCAGAGAATACCCACGCACAGAGACCAGTGTGTGCCTGGGAAACCTTGATAATAGAGGAAGCTATAGCTGAAGTATCGACCAGGAAGATGTCCATCTAATGGAGTCTGAATAGACTTTGGCAAAGCATAAGGAAGCGCTGGTCATCAGCCGATTGTGGGATTACCCAGGAAGCAAGAAAAGGTTGAAGAGCCACTTCACCTCTTAAGAGAATTGGATGTCCGCTGCACTAATTCTTCACAAGCAACATGAAGAGCGAGAGGGGGGGGGGGGGTTCTGAGGGCTGGGAAGTGACCGGTGTGAAACGCTTGAAAGCCTGAGGCAGGAGCAGAGACCTGTGTGAATCTCTTGCAAGCATAAAGGCTAAGGTCCGAATAGAGACCTGTGTTCTCCCATAACTTCTGCGATGTGCCCTGCCATGCCCCCAAACAAACTCTGTTGTCCCCCCCCACCACCACTGGTGTGTGCATGTTTATAATATCATCTAGGGGGGGGTGAGGTGTCTCCCCTCCTAACCTCTGGTGGGTCGCCACCCTGCTGTGTCTTAACCTCGGGGGGTGTGTGTGTGTGTGTGTGTGTGTGTGTGTGTGTGTCTGTGTCTCTCTGTCTGTCCAATGTCTGGTGTGGGGGCATGCGTCCCAAGCGCTGATGGGTGCGTCTCACCCACCCCCAACATCTGGAGTGACTACCCCCTCACCAGAACTCTCCTTGGCTTTCCCAGCCTAGTAATCTCAACTCCAAAGCACTTTACTCCAGCATGCACCTCCGTTTTGACAACGATCTAAATACTGCATGGCTGGTTTACTCTATGGGTCTCCTGTACACTTCGAACGTCACCTCTGGGTTGGTCTTCGAAATATGGGCCGGGCAACTGGACCTGTGATTAGTCAGTTTCCCTGGGTGGTATTTCCTGTGGCTCCTGTTTTGGGCCCGCCCTCTTACACTCTGCAGACCGAGGCATCTACTCTTCAGTCGATGCCTCTACTCAGCAGTCCGTTATCTTGGGTCTGAAGCGTTTGCATGCACCTGGTTTTCAGCCATACTTGAGTGTTCTTATCTGCAGCTTCCTGAAGCAGCATGGTAATGTGTTGGTAATGGAACTTTTGGATTTGCAGGAATCTGTCTGCAAACAAGTTAGCTTGAATGTGGGGCTTGCGATTTGCAACTAGAGGCTTGCTCCCTTGAGAACATTTGTCCTATAGGATGGAGCTCTCTGTGAGTATTCTTCCTGCATTTCTCTGTAACTATACCAGCAGTATTAACCTTTGTAAAGGTGCAATGTTCAGACATGCCAACATTGCGACTCAGCTGGGCGTGAAATTTCATCTGAGAAATCGGGAGTCACACATTTTCCCATAAGGATGCATTGGGGCTAGAAGTATTTTAGGGGGAGAACGTGAAAAATAGCATTATTTTTTTCACGAAAAGTCGGGAGTCTCCCGCCTAGATCGGGAGAGTTGGCATCTATGCATGTTGGCTATGCTTCCCTTGTGACAAGTGCCAGCCTTGCTTACGGGTGAGACAGACATGGGTATTTTCCCCATAAAGCCCCTCTGCCCTTCTTAACCGCGTATAGCAGCACCCAGCCCCCTTGGTCACACCAACCCCTAGTGAAAGCGAGGGGACTTTATCAGAGTACCCCATGGATGTCTTCCTAAGTAATCCGTGGACCACATTCTAGGAATTGTCTGTTTTGGGATGAAAAAGCTATATATAAAATAGCACTGCCCTGTGTCGCGGATTGCCTTAATGACTGCCAACACCCAAAGAAGGTACCAGGCTGTTTATTTCAAAATTGTCCAAATTAGCCCAGAGGGTTTTCTGGCTTGACCTCCCATGGGCTCCCAGCCCCCCAACCCAGGCAATTGGTAACACCTATGATCTAATTGTGTCGGGGAAAACATTAAAGCAAAAGCATATCTGGTTCCCAGGAATTTCCTAGAGGTGCCATGACTTGACACTTCCCCAGGTTTCTTAATGAGTGTATGGTTGGTGTGCTGATTTCAGACACTCTTGTCCCGTCTCTTCCTCAGCTGCTCCCGTTATCTTGTCTCCTTGATCTTACTACCTCCAGTTGTCTTCTCATTCTTTCTCCGATGTTCACATGTGGGAATATATATTAAATGAACACAGTTCTTTCTCTGTTAAAATGTCACACAACAGATTTGCCTGTGATCCACAAGCAGCGAAATCCCAAAGCAATCTTTGTGTGTCAAATTACAGGCACTGCTCTCAGGCTGGCAGCTAAGAAATAGCTTGCGGTCAAAATAGCATGCACAAATACCAGCCAGTGGTGACTTCTCCCTTGACCTTAGGCTGAGGATAGGAAGGAACACATGCGGAGTCTCCCCCTGCATGTCTTTTTATTTAATCTCTGCTACGATTACCAACCAAGCTACTGTTCACCCAGCCAGTGATTTATCTTCCAAGGACCCTGTGTTATTTACGTGTCCTGCTTTTATGATTGTAATTAAGTCACAGAGCACTAGCCTCTCTCTGCTCTAGTGCTTTTGTTGATGCTAATGACTCTATCTGTGACTGTTATTCTGTGATAGTGTCTCACAGCTTTACTCCAATTAGCATTTTTATGTTAATGTTAAAGGTATTTGCACCGTCACCACCGGAGTGGTCCCCCAGGCGCTCTGGTGGATCTGAAAAGGGAAGCGGGTTGGAAAGTTAGTAGTATTGAGCGGGAGAAAGGCAAGAGAGTGGTGATATGCAGTTGTCAGCCTTTGTACGCTTTGCACCGTTTGCGGAGCATAGGTGTGCTTTTCACTTGGGAGCCGGCGTGTGCTGTTGCCTGAGGCGGTGTATATTTTGTTGTTGCAGTGTGGTGAAGTGTGTGCGCGTTTTGTGCATTTGAGGTATGGTTGTGTTTAGTGGAGTTTGAGATGTGCATGCAGAGCGGTAAGATTGGTTAGTGGCATCGCTATTTAGATGTGACGCAATGCTAATCTTCACATTTCTGTCTAATTGCAACGCTGGCTCATATATGCAATTTCATCTGGACTAGCTAGCACAGAGTATATAGTCTACCTAGTTGTGAGATTTTGCCAACTAATAGTTATCTTGCGGTGAGACATGGCTTGGCAACATAGTTCACAGCTTAGTGAGTCGATGTGGGGCGACAGAATGGAAGTGGGTAAATGCATGTTACCTTCTATTTGGTGGTGGGTATAATAAGATGGAGAGGTGGTCCAGTTTTGTGGTTGCCAAGATAGCTGTGCACCTGTTCTGTTGATTTATACTGCGCACTGATACCACCCAAGGGCAGTCTCCAGGCGCTCGCGTGGCTCTGCAAGAAAGAGGGAGTTGTTGGTTAGTGAGGGAAGAATGACAGTATAGGTCCAGAACCAAGAGAAAATGGCTTCTGTGTGGGTTGGCTTGCAGATGGTGGGTTGCTTGCACTGGCTTGTTGCATCCATACGGGTACGGTGCAATGCATTGGGCGTTCTGTGTCGCTGTTTGTCATGTTGGGGTGTGAATGTGTTTTATGGCTAGATTGGCAGACATTTAAGGTTGTGTGCACTGGCTTGTATGGGTAAGTTCCAGTGTCGGGTTAGTTTGATATAGGTGTGTGTTGTTTATGTTAGGGTATAGGTTTCCTAGATCAGAGGGCGTTTATAGTGTTTGAGGAGGTAGAAGCGTGTGGTTAGTGCTTTGGCTATTCTTTAAGTTCTGCTATGTGGCTAATCTACACAGTCCTATCTGTTGGGCCAAATGACTAATCTCCATAATGCCTCTACCCAAGTGTGATGGATGGCTAAACTTGGGCAGAGTATGAACTCTTAAATTGGAGGCACAATAGTAAGTGCAAAACACCTAGATTTGAGGTAGCTGGATAGAGGGGATAACGGCCAGGTATGGGACACAACAGTAAATAACACCACTGAACGGTTGGTACATGAGCAGTGATGGGGGTACTCTTTACTGGCTGGCTAATTCTGGTATGCTATGATGTGTAGGTAATAAGAGGCCGGGCTTTTTGGAATACAGAGATGGCTGTACTCCCCACCCAGACCACATTTGTCTTGTCAGTCGCTGCTGGTTGACGGCCGGCTACTGGTTCGCCTGGTTTCTCAGGCAAATACAGGCAAACGTGTCCTGGGGCTGCTTATTTGGGAGCTGCCATTTGCCTTTGGGCCCTTTCATGGGCAGTGTTGCTGCCCTAGGGGGTGTGGTTAAGAGCCTACCTCCTGGAGGGCAACAGGCAATCACAGGCACAGGACGGGGAGGGGGGAGGGCAGGGGAGAGGTTACACAGGTGTGGCAGAAAAACTTTAAAAAAGTCTGGAAGGCAAGTGGAAATGGCTACCAGGAACAGAGGCAGAGACACCTGACTGTTCAACCAATAGCAAGAGGGAGGGCAGGGACAGGAAGAAAGCCAGAAACAAAGTACTACCCCCTCTAGAGGCAGGCCAGCTCAAAAAAACTAGGTGGGAGGCCACATAGAGCACAAGATACACTGACCAGAATAGCACAAACTAGTCAAACGATTGAAAAAAACACACAAACCCCTCCACAGGAGCACATGAAACAGGCCAAAAACAGATTAAAATCACTCAGCGACCATCAACCAGCCCCTAAGACTGCTCCTCAAGCTGATTCCTTAAGGATGCTTCTAGATTGTCACCCTAGAATGCTTCTAGAATGGCACCTTGCAGATGGGACCTAGTCGGCAATCAATCCAGATGTACTGTGTACCGCAGTTGAGAAAAGGAGACTGATGACGAACGACCATGAAGCGCACTGCACGATATGGACTATGTTCCTGCATCCACGGTCTACGTTTGTCCTTGCCAGATTTCCTGACATGTCAATTTCCCCCAGCCGAGGTCCCCGCCAAAAACAGCATTTTCCTTTAGCGACACCAGCACCGACTGGACTGCGTGAATTGAATGGAGAACCACAGAATAACTGGTGAGATTGGTGCTGATTGAAAACATTTTATGAATACATGCTATATTTTTCTTTAGTATTGCAATATTTGGGGACCAATGTTTTAAGTGAACCTAGACCTACTGCAACCTTGTCGCCACTAGCTCATGAAATATGGGGATTTCTAGTACTAAATGTTGTAGGTGTAGAAAATGCTTAAATTAACTTGAACAGCATGTTCCGACTCCCCCAGAAGGTTCCCCGAGATGGGGGAATTGATGGTAAAGGACCAGGGGTGGTATTCATTTTGAAGGAATTGCACTGATATACTGCTAACTATCCCAATTTACCCATTCCATACCATGGGACTTTTGACTTAGAAAAATGAGGGTACCTCAGGGAAAGGTTTGTCTGCAAAGGGACCAAAGGCCATTAGATTACTGCAGTGGGAAACATAAATGGGAAAATTACACTAGACTGAAGGTAATTAGGGAAGCGCAGCTAAAAGAAAAAGGAATTACCCACCAAACTTTCTGTTCACCCAGCCAGTGATTTATCTTTTTTCTGGACACATTCTCACTCGAACCCTTTCTACCCTCTCTGCTCACTGTAGGGAAGGCATGGCATCACAGCGTATTGACACTGACACAATGGATACAATTTATAAAACCTTTATTTGAAAATGTTGGGGTTGGAGAAACTCCTATTTTGCCTGACCGTCAAATAATAAACAAAATGGTCCTAGTGAAATCCGTCAAATCAAAGCCTAATGCCACCCTATCTCTTGTACAAAAGTGTAAAAAGGAGAAATGTGTGCAATAGGAAAAATCAGTGTTCTAATGATAATGGGGCTGAACCAACTCTCCTCCCACGTTAGGCCTCACAGGGTAAGGCGATCCTTGTAGGCAGGATGACACTTTGGCTCAGTTTCCAACACGGTACACAGTTTAAAACCGTAGATCGAGGCGTGTCTGGCCTTCCAAGTTAGTCTGTCTGTAAGTGACTTCAATCTAGCAAACCCACTAAGTCGATGCCTAGTCTGGAATACCCAATGGAAGCCCTTATTCATATATTTTTATGTCAAGTTCTTAAATCTGGATGATAAACCCTTATATAACGCCCCTCTCTTTGAATCCCCCTGACCTCACTGAGCCAAGAAGTAGGTTTGTTTTGCAAATTGGAAAAATTAAACAATATATATCACACTTTTATGAATAAATTAATATTTGATAGCACACTTATGAGTATGAACAGTGATCAACAATGGATAATATTATAGTAGCACAATTCCTTAATTACTTAGGAGTTGGTATAGAAAGGATAAGGTAGCAGAGAATACTTTGTATGGTTTCAAGGAAAAGCAATGGTTGAAAGAATGCAGCACAGAAATAAACTGGATATGGTTTCAACAAGAGATAATCTGATCACTTTTTCCTTTGTGACAACTCACTTCCCCCCCCCTCCCCCAATGTAATATGAAGAGATGGAAATGAGGGCACACAGGTTTTCAGGAATGCAATCGGAAGCAGTTCAGTTCCTGTTCCCCCCCCCCCCAGCAAGCTTAGAGAAACGGGGATGATTTTAAAACACAAGCCAAATACTTTTAAATGTGGTTGCAATGAAGTGAAAAATATGCTAAACATTATTTTAATTCAGGGTAGGTGATGGCTACTTTGAATTAGTTCAGGTCCACAATAGCAATGATTCATGAATGATTATCAGAGTGAAAACGAATTGCAGCAGTGGAAAGCAAGAAGCAGCTATTTTCACAAGTGGTGAAATTGAGCTAGTTTGCAATTCGGTGCACTTTTTCTGAGTGCGTCGATCGCGATTACGGAAGAACTATGAGGAATGTCGTATTGGGTTTGTTGGAACTCTTGGGTTCTTAGCTTTAAAATGACAGTTAAATCTCGCCTCTAGTACATACGGTTCAAAAGATACAGACGTTTTTATGGAAGTAGATTTTCAGAAATTAAGTCAAGATTTCAGAATGACAAATGACACTTTTGCAGCTTTGAAATCTCAAAATGGACACATTATTTCTATGCAGTTCTGGACAGGTTGAAATGGTTTGAATAAGATTACTTTAAACTAAGAGATGGGTTCTGGATAGTCACTCCTAGTTTTGGAAGGGAATGGACCTCGTCACAGATCTGGTCAGGTTTGGGCTACAGTTCTCTCGCCACGGGACGGTCTCTGGCACTGGTTCTGCTCACAGCGGTCTGGTCTGGGTCTGGATACAGCTCTGCTTTCTGGGTCTGGATATGGTTCTAGCCAGAATCAAACAGCTCGCCCGGCTGTTGAATAGTTTGGTTAAGTTGCTGGATTCTGAGGCCTGCTGAGAAGGATTCAGCTTTTGTTTCAGGCCTCTCTGCTTAAAGTTCTGGGGTATATCTGGAGTCTAAGTTCTGGATATGGTCAGGCAGCGTGCTGTGCAGAAATTGATTAAAGAGGGGAAAATGAATGTCCCTATCTGGGTCTCAGTGGCTCTTTTTATGTCTTTTGAAAGTGGGTGGGAAGGCTGACTTTCTATGCCCAACCCTCTGAGGATCCTGATAGGTTAAAGGATTTACTGTGAGCTGACTGGAGAAGGGAATTGTGAGTCAGAATGAGTCATCGGGTATCATCTTTAGGGAAGGAAAGGACACTCCCATTTGTGTCCGTAGAGCATATCTTCTTTTTCATAAAACACATAATTACAAGATACACAACTGGTTAATATTACCTAAATTGCATGACAGATTGCCTAAGGTACAGTTCGGTTCAAGTCACATGTTTCTACTAGCTTGGGTTCAGAAATGACAACATTTTGCGCTTTTAGTGGGTTTTGCCATATTGGTTTTTCATCAAATCTGACACGGAGGTACACACCCTCTCTGGGCATATTACAGTAAGTTTTGAAGTCTCTAGCATAAACACAGTTTTACAATATTAATAATTACAGGGCTTGGCCTCAGAACATCCCACATTGTCCAGCTTAGTCTCAAATCGTGGGTGCATTTTTCATATTAAGAATCCCCAAATTGTACATTTCTGTCAACTTGATACAATATTTTATAAGCAATTTAATAAAACATACATTTGCCTCCACTGCAGTACGCCCATTGGTTTGTCCCCGCCCCTAGAAACTTTGCTTGACTCAGAGATCAGATGTCTTGCCTTCCCCCAGAGCAGAGTTGACAGTTCACACCCAAAATCAGCATACCCTATTCAGCTGAAGGAATCCTTTGTCTAGTTTTTCCTGCTAGCAGGGCATCAGTCCAGGGTGCCACTCCATTTGATTAACAGAACCTTGTGATTTCCTGCCTTCTTGCTGAGATGACCAGGATTGAAGACTTCTCATGGACAAGCAAGCCTTTGAAGTGCCAGCTAACTAAGGTTCACTGTTTAGCTCCTGAAATGCAAGTCTCCTGTCAGAATTTAGATCGCTAGCGCCGGTCACTGGCGCAGCCTTAAATTAATAAATTTCAAAAAGGGGATTTTACTTGATAGCATATGATCCTTGCTAACATTGTATTGATGTGGATTCTGCAGTAGAGTAATGTAGAACACCAAACCAGAAGTTGGATTTTTTTGGTGGTTTCATGCCCATGATTTTAGCAATTTTGACAATCAAGAAAATGAATTGTTGAACAGCTCTGTATTCCTGTCTGCTTTTGTTCTGTGGGCAGCCAAAGGATGGGGCTGACAATGGTCTCATATATTAACACTGACGAGGCAAAGAAGATGGCAGCCTGTCTCTCAGGTTCTCACTGCGCACTTTCTGGTGATTTCTGGCCAGCAGCATGCTTTCCGGCGGCCATTATGATGATTCCCATGTTAGTAATGCACAATGATGTTGTATGGCTTGGATGTGTGGGTTGAAACATCCCACAAGACCCCATCTTGCGATGGCCATTCTGAACTTTCATCGATGGAACTCGCAAGACTGGGATGTTCGCCTCATCTTCTGATTCCGCAGATGGCAAAGTTCAGTATCTTCTCCTCATCAGGGGTGGATAGATCGGTTCTCCTTGCCGGTCCTGATGGGAGTATTGGGCGGTACCCTGGGCCTCTCGGATCTTTGCTCCCGGTCCCCGGGTCGTCCTCCTTGGTCAGTCTCCATGGTTTCATCTCTCCTAGGATGACAAAGCAAAAAGCGGCAGAAATATTCGTAGACATTTCCCCACCACTATTAATGTAGCGGGGTAAACATGTACATTTTTTTTTTAATCGGGCGACATTTGCATTCTTATGTATTTTATAGACTATATGCAGGATATTTTAGGGTTGGAAATTTATTAATCTGGAGTGGCCCCCTCTGGGATTGCATAGGACTCCTCCATTTACTGCAGAGTATGCCTGGAATGGCAACACTTTAGCTGATTAATATGGACCCACTTGTCTTCCCCTTCCGCCACACTGCCTTTGGGAATGCGGATCTTGTAGGCGACTGGTGAGATCTTGTCTACAATTTCAAAAGGTCCCTTCCAGGTAGGCAGAAATTTCCGCTGTTTGGCCTGGTTCCTTTGGAAATTGTATAGATAAACCCGGTCTCCTACATTGTATTCCTTTCTGGTGGTCTTCAGGTCATAGCAGGTCTTCATGCTATCGGCTGATCTTTCTAGATTTCGCTGAGCATAGGCAAAAGCATGTTGAAGGTGTTTCCTTAAATTCTCAACATACTCATGAGTTGTGGAGGCATTGATCAATGTTTGCTCTTGGGTCTTGTAGAGCAAATGCTGGGGAAGCACCATCCTGCGTCCAGTCATCAGCTCAAACTTGACATTTTAGTTGCAGATGAAGGGGTAGATCTGATGGCCATTAGGACAAGAGGTAATCGGATATCCCAACTTGGCCTAGAATCTGCCACAAACCTTTTTAAGATGCTCACAATGGTTTTGTTGTAATGCTCTACTGCATCAGAAGAGGCTGGCCGGTAAGCAATGTGTAGCTTCCTTTTAACCCCCCAGTGTCTTCCACATCTTTGTCATTACTTCGCTGGTGAAATGGCTAACTCTGTCTGACTCAATCATTTGGGGTAGACCAAAATGCGAAAAGATGTGGTTGATCATCAGGACAGCTGCTGTTTCTGCCTTGCAGTTTGGGGCCGGGAGACATTCCACCCATTTAGTAAATAAGCATGTCACCGTCAACATGTACTTATTTCCCCTAGAGGAGCGAATCACGGGCCCTATGAAGTTGACTTGCAAATCTGACCATGGCAGTGCCATCCCCCTCTTTTGGAGAGGCGCACAGTGTGTGAGGGATGTTGGCTGAAATTGTGCACACACAAGACACCCCTTCAAGTATTGGTTGAGGTCCTGCGCCATGTGTGGCCAGTATGCAACCTCTCCTAAGATCTCAAGTGTTGTATGAAACCCCCTATGATCGGCTGTGGCTGCATCATGGGTGTGACTTAACATCAGGCTTCGGAATGAGGTAGGAACCACCCACTGATCATGGCCAGCTTGGGATTTCCTTACCAACAAACCTTTTTGGATTCGGAACATTTTTGGACATATCATCAACACTCGAAGGTCCTCTTTCCCATTGTAATCGGTATCCGTCGGGAAAGTTCTCAGGGTCCTCAATGTGTTGGTAAAACTTACGAACTATTGGGTCCCCCTTCTGAGCCGTAATCAAATCAGCATCTGGGGTCTCCTTACTCCATTGTGCAGCTGAAAGATCATTGTGAGCATTTGTCTGGGACCTAGTGATAGCAGTGACCTGGATCTCCCCCAACAGGGACTCTATTTCTATTAGATCCCCTTGAATGGCCCCGGTTTTGGCCAGCTGATCAGCTAAGTCATTTCCAGTTTTGTCTGGTCCCTCTACTTTGGAATGACCCTTGATCTTTTTCCAGTAGACGGTCCTCCCATTCGAGGTGACCAGATCATCAATATTTTGGATTAACTTCCCATGTTTCAAGGGTTTGTTATTAGCATATAACATGCCTCTGGTTTTCCAATTAACCAGGTGCTCCACGAACCCGTTCCGTACATAATCTGAATCTGTGATTATGACCAGTTCGTTGAGTTGATGTTGGACAGCAGTGAGGATGGCTTGATGCACAGCCATCTACTCTGCCATCTGACTACTTCGGGGACCAATCTTGTACCCAGCGGAGGGTTCTGGGGACTCATTCACCCATGCATTCCCTACGCCAGCCACAAGTTAATTTTCCCCGTTGTTAACATGGTAGGAGCATCCATCCACATAGACAGTGGGCATTCCCTCACACTTATCTTCTTCAAAAACTTTGTGTGGGGAATTAAGGTATGCGTCCATGTTGTCCTTGATTTTTAGACTTTCGTCCCCGAGACAGTTTTCTCTGGCACAATCATGCAAGTCAGCCAGACCTTACGCGAGAGGACTCTTCTTGTTTTGGCCATATCTGACCTCCACAGGAAAGCCTTGCTTTGACAGAATCCAGGAAGTAATTGGGGAATTACTCACATTTCCGGCCCAGATTCTGTCACTTTGGAGATATTGCAGAGGCTGGTGTGGAGTATCCACTATGTGTGTCATGATGCCTGCCTCCAAGGAGCCAAACCAGGCCCGGCACCCTCAGAGACAGACACCATGCATTCAAGGGAAGTCCCAGCAGCCCCAGATGGGAGCCCTTTGGACTCAGTCCTGGTGCCGTTGGCGTCAGGCTCATAGGGGACATCAGTCCTGGCGCCATCGTAAACTTACCTGTGCAGACCATGCTGCAACTTCCAAGACTGGAAGGAACTATTTTTCTAGGGACTACTTGATCTCTAGGGTGTGACCGGTGGAGGAATACATATTTCTGGGGGAAGAATACATACCTGGAACAACTTGAAAGGCTATTTAAGCCACACCCAAGCAATAGACCACGATTCGCGTTGTTCTGCACTTAGCAGCTGGACGCTCACCGTGCCTGCTCCTGCCTTGGTCCTCCATCACGCCTGCCAGCATCCTGGAAACACCTAAAGAAGAAAAGGGAAGAGAACAGGTGAAAACAAGAACCTTACCTGATACATCTGCACTCCGGATTCTGCACGCCGATGATCCTGCAAAGAAGGCAAACATTTTAAACGCGCATCGCGTCGCGCGCAGCACGCTGCATTTCACTCACCTGCACGTGGCGTTTTCGAGTCCTGCGACGTCCATCCGGAGCTTCCACCGCCATCCAGCACCTATTGGAAGGAAGGAGAAAGAGAGGTGAGAAGGGAAACACGAATCTAAGTAGAACTTACCTGTGGTTCAATTCCCTCTCCGCCTTCGGGTTTGTGCCATACCTTTGGCATCTCAGCACCCCGGCCCCTAAGGGGAAAAGAAACAGACATTGTATTAGTGAGAGCATGTGAGAACATTAGCAATACGCTCACTCAAGACTTATCCATTTGCAAGAGACACAGCAGCTCTTTTCGGGTCGGCGCCTTACCTCCTGCATTGCCGTACCCCGGCCCCTATGGGGAAAAAGACATTGGACATTAAAGGAGATACTTAAAACTGCAAAGGAATCTCTCATCGGAATTCTTACCAGAATTTGGCTTCATCCAAATCGCCTGCAGCCCGGAATCTTCTCCAGCACCTGCGAAAGAAAAGAACAGAGTGAATATAAACCCAAACTTGCCATAAACATTTGCGGTACGACGGGAATGGACAAACTAGTTTAAACTCATCAATCCAGTGAAGTAACTGGAATCGCAACGCGCCCCTGCATCAGAAGCAGGATGGAGAGCTCGTCATTTTGGTCCCTAAGGTGAGTCTTCGCAGGGAATCCCAAAAGGGTTTCACGGAGGGAGAGAAGGGAAGTTGGAGGTCGGAACATCACCCGCAGACTATTAACCCTTCCTTTTCACACACAGTGGGATATTCCTCCGAGCCAGAAAAGCCAGGTTGGGGAATCCAGTCCAGTCCATCTTCCGGGTCTTACGCATCTCTGCAGAAGAGGTCACAGCAGTCCCAGCCACGCCTGCGCCTCCGTGGGAGCCAGGTGAGCGTTACAGAACGCGAAGCCAACCCATAATTTCCCACCCAGGCGCCATGGAGACTTCCGAGACAGACCAACTGGCCCAAATATTGGGGGAATTACGGGCAGAAGTGCATGCCGCCCGCCAGGAAACTAACGCCCTTAGAAGGCAACTAATCTTATCCAAAGAACGATCTGATGATTTGGCTAAACAGCTTTTGCAGAGTCAGGCAGGACAAACGCCTTTACCCGGCTCCGGGATGAATTCCACTCCGATGGTTTCAACCAACCCGGTGCAAATTAACCTGCCAGGAAATATGCCTCTGGCCCCCCCTGAGCGTTTTACTGGGGATCCCAAGAAATACGCCGTTTTCATGAATCAATGTCGTTTACATTTCATATGCAGACCTGGGGCCTTCCCTAATGACCAAACCAAGGTGGCTTTTGTGCTATCTTATCTCAGCGGCAGTGCTGCCGATTGGTCGATTCCGTTGGTAAATCAAGACGACCCAATCCTTCAGGACTTTCAAAGCTTCCAGGCAAGCATGGAAAGATTATTCGCTCGACACGCTCAGGGTGAGGCCTTGGTTAACGAACTTCTGTCCTTGCGGCAAGGAAACCAAGATCTCCTATCTTATATAGCCACATTTAACAGATTGGTCGTAGAGACTGGGTGGCCTGAGAATAAAAGAATTACATTATTCCACCGAGGTCTGCGTGGAGAACTAAAAGACGTTCTTGCTGAAATAGTGAACCCGCCTCAACTCTGCGCAGAATACATTGACTTAGTGGTCCAACTTGATCATAGACTCCAGAATAGAAAAGCGGATCAGTCCAGATTTGAAACCCGAGTTCTGATCAAAACCCACACAAGCCCCAAGGGTACCGACGCTTCAGAGCCAATGCAAATTGGGGGAGTTAAAGGACCACTAGCTCATAAAGAACGAGAAAGAAGAAGACAAAAACAATTATGTCTTTACTGTGGAGCTTCTGGACACTTCCTGCGGGATTGCCCGGTAAAACCACCTAAGAAGGTGGTTGGAGCCACAGACAGTAATCTTCCAGAACCTGATTCGGGAAACGACCAAGCCCGACAAGCGTAGAGGTCTGCTTGCCGAGCGTGAAGACAGACTCTTTGACCTCGCATTTCATCATGCCTATGGTCCTCATAGATCCAAAACAGCCTCAACGGTTGCACGGAATGAAAGCCTACCTCGACAGTGGGGCTATTGGAAATTATGTTGACCTTGAATTGGCTTCCAGGATTGGTCTCCCTCTCCGTCCAAAAACCACCAAGGATGTCATTACTACGGTTGATGGAACCGAAATTGCCTCCGGGCCGGTAACACACTCTACCACGGAAATGACACTGGTTGGCCAAGATGGCCATCGGGAAACCATAGTGTTTGACGTAATCAAGGCTCCACAATTTCAGGTAATCTTAGGGATCCCTTGGTTAGAAACACATAATCCTCGAATTGACTGGCGAGCAAAGAGCATAACCTTCCCTGATTGTGCACAAAAGTGTTATCCAGGAAATCCACAGATGGGTCTAGCCTCAGTAACCTCCACAACAGTACCATTACCTTTTGAGTATCAAGACTTTCAAGACGTCTTCCAAAAGGAACAGGCCAACACCTTACCTCCTCACCGGCCATATGATTGTCAGATCGACCTGGTACCCAATGCTCAACCGCCTTGTAGTAGAATCTATGCCCTTACTGAACCGGAGAACCTTCATTTGCGACAGTATTTGGATCAGTACCTTGCCAATGGTTTTATTCGCCCGTCAGTCACCTGCCTCCTCAGCTCTATTCTTCGTACCGAAAAAAGAAGGCGACCTTAGAACTTGCATTGACTACCGCGCCTTAAATCAGATAACGGTTAAGAATCGTTATCCTCTGCCCTTGATCCCTGAGCTCCTTGACCAGGTAAAAGATGCTTGTATCTATACTAAGTTAGATTTAAGGGGAGCTTACCACCTAGTGCGCGTCAGAGAAGGCGACGAATGGAAAACTGCCTTCCGCACCAAATATGGACTCTTTGAGTACCAGGTAATGCCTTTCGGGTTGTGCAACGCACCTGCTGCCTTTCAATATTTTATGAATGACGTTTTTCGAGAACTCATCGATGTTTGTGTCATTGTATATATTGACGACATCCTGGTGTACTCCTCCTCGGAATCCGAATACCGAAAACATGTTAGAACTGTCTTGGAGAAACTGCGCCAGCACAAACTGTTTGCAAAACTTGAAAAATGCCTTTTTCATGTTACGGAAGTTGAGTTTCTCGGATTCGTCCTAACACCTAAAGGAGTCCGAATGGACTCACGGAAAGTGGATGCGATCCTCAAATGGCCGTCTCCTAGTTCTGTGAAAGGAGTTCAAAGGATGCTAGTTTTTGCCAATTTTTACAGAAGGTTTATCCCGGAATTTTCTCGAGTGGTTCAACCCATCACAGCGCTCCTACGAAAAAACAGATGCTTCGAGTGGTCTAAGGAGGCAGAACAAGCCTTTCAGGAACTAAAAACCAAATTCACCTCCGCACCTGTGTTAAAACATCCTCGTCCGGACCTCCCTTACGTTGTGGAAACCGACGCTTCTAGTTTAGCCATGGGGGCTGTCCTTTCTCAAAGGGATCCAGTTTCAAATCAACTACATCCCGTAGCCTTTTGGTCCAGGAAATTCTCGGCTCCTGAAGTGAACTACGGAATCACAGACAAGGAACTGTTGGCTATTAAGTCAGCTTTCAAAGTTTGGCATCACTAGCTGCCCGGCGCAAGACACACCGTTACAGTGATTACAGATCACAGGAACTTGCAATACTTGAATACGGCCAAAGCTCAATCTTCTCGTCAACTCCGTTGGGCTCTGTTCTTTGCAGAATTTGACTTTATAATCACATATCGCCCGGGTTGCAAGAATGGCAAGGCAGACGCTCTATCTCGAATTGGAATGGGTGACATTGCCTCAAGTCTAGAGCCAGTTCCGATTATTCCCGAACAGAGGATTTTGGGTGTAATCTCTTCTCAAACTATTGAGGATGTTCAAGGTAGAGTTAAATTGCTTTTCGACGCTACAGCTTTACAAGAATGGAGCCAGAAAGGCTCAAACTATTCCATTAATAATGATTTACCCTATTTCCAAGGGCGGTTATTTCTGCCTCACAAGGAATTGCAAGAACTCGTTATAGCACATTATCATGATACACTAATGGAAGGACACCCGGGCATCGCTAAAACAGAGGAAAAGATCAAACAGCATTTCTGGTGGCCATCCTGGCGAAAGGATATTAAATCCTTTGTGATGACCTGCGGAGTGTGCGCCCAAAATAAGTCAGAAGCAAAAACCAGCCGGTCCTTTACGGCCCCTGGACATCCCTTCGGCACCGTGGCACACCTTATCGATGGACTTTATAACTGACCTGCCTCCTAGTCATGGGTATAATACTATCCTGGTGATTGTAGACTTCTTCTCCAAGATGGCTCATTTTATCCCATTGAAGGGGTTGCCTTCAGCCCCCACCTTAGCAAAGGAATTTCTTGAAAATGTTGTTCATTTACATGGCTTCCCATCCATATTGGTTTCTTATCGGGGAAGTCAATTTATTTCTCATTTCTGGAAAAGGTGTTGCCAAATGGCCCAAGTTGATGTGCGATTATCCCCCAGCCACCATCCTCAAACCGATGGTCAAACTGAAAGAACAAACCAGACCCTGGAACAGTATCTGCGGTGTATGGTACCTCAATCTGAGGGTAATTGGAAGGACATTCTATGGATTGCCGAGTACGCGTACAACAATTCTGTGCATTCTGGAACGGGTCAAACTCCTTTCTATACCCTATTCGGCCATCATCCCAGGACTTCGGACCTTGAATCCCCTCAAAGCCTTGAAATGCCCGCCGTGGATCATTTACATGCCACAATAACCCAAGCCTTCAAGGAAGCAAAGACTCATTTACAACAAGCCAAAGAAAGGTACAAGGAAAATGCTGATTTACATCGAAGTAAAGTACCTCCTTACAAAGTAGGAGACCAAGTGTGGCTTGCAACTAGACATTTACCGCTTAAAGGTCCACAAACTTTTAACCCAAGATATATAGGGCCTTATCCAATCAAAGCTATCATTAACCCGGTAGCCTTCAAACTCGATCTGCCATCTAATATACGAATCCATCCCGTTTTTCACGTATCACTGTTGAAACCAGTACCACCCTGAACCATGTTATGCAAACCACCAGAACCAATTCCAATAGATGGGGAATTGGAATTCGAAGTTAAGGACATATTGGATTCTAAGATGTCCAAGTCAAAACTCTTTTATCTGATTGATTGGAAAGGATATGGACCTCAGGAAAGATCTTGGGAACCAAGTGAGAATGTACATGCACCTCGACTAATACGGAATTTTCACCGGAAGTTCCCAAATAAACCAAGGCCTCCAGGTTGGACACCCTTGGGAGGGGCCTTGGGGGGAGGTACTGTCATGATGCCTGCCTCCAAGGAGCCAAACCAGGCCCGGCACCCTCAGAGACGGACACCATGCATTCAAGGGAAGTCCCAGCAGCCCCAGATGGGGGGGCCCTTTGGACTCAGTCCTGGCGCCGTTGGCATCAGGCTCATAGGGGACATCAGTCCTGGCGCCATCGGCGCCAAGCTCATACAGAAGTAGGTTGGGAGTAGTGCTTGGTGTAAACTTACCTGTGCAGACCATGCTGCAACTTCCAAGACTGGAAGGAACTATTTTTCTAGGGACTACTTGATCTCTAGGGTGTGACCGGTGGAGGAATACATATTTCTGGGGGAAGAATACATACCTGGAACTACTTGAAAGGCTATTTAAGCCACACCCAAGCAGCAGACCACGCTTCGCGTTGTTCTGCACTTAGCAGCTGGACGCTCACCGTGCCTGCTCCTGCCTTGGTCCTCCATCACGCCTGCCAGCATCCTGGAAACACCTAAAGAAGAAAAGGGAAGAGAACAGGTGAAAACAAGAACCTTACCTGATACATCTGTACTCCGGAGTCTGCACGCCGACGATCCTGCAAAGAAGGCAAACATTTTAAACGCGCATCGCATCGCGCGCAGCACGCTGCATTTCACTCACCTGCACGTGGCGTTTTCGAGTCCTGCGACGTCCATCCGGAGCTTCCACCGCCATCCAGCACCTATTGGAAGGAAGGAGAAAGAGAGGTGAGAAGGGAAACACAAATCTAAGTAGAACTTACCTGTGGTTCCATTCCCTCTCCGCCTTCGGGTTTGTGCCATACCTTCGGCATCTCAGCACCCCGGCCCCTAACGGGAAAAGAAACAGACATTGTATTAGTGAGAGCATGTGAGAACATTAGCAATACGCTCACTCAAGACTTACCCATTTGCAAGAGACACAGCAGCTCTTTTCGGGTCGGCGCCTTACCTCCGGCATTGCCGTACCCCGGCCCCTATGGGGAAAAAGACATTGGACATTAAAGGAGATACTTAAAACTGCAAAGGAATCTCTCATCGGAATTCTTAACAGAATTTGGCTTCATCCAAATCGCCTGCAGCCCGGAATCTTCTCCAGCACCTGCGAAAGAAAAGAACAGATGAGTGAATATAAACCCAAACTTGCCATAAACATTTGCGGTACGACGGGAATGGACAAACTAGTTTAAACTCATCAATCCAGTGAAGTAACTGGAATCACATCACGCCCCTGCATCAGAAGCAGGATAGAGAGCTTGTCATTTTGAACCTTAAGGTGAGTCTTCGCAGGGAATCCCAAAAGGGTTTCACGGAGGGAGAGAAGGGAAGTGGGAGGTCGGAACATCACCCGCAGACTATTAACCCATCCTTTTCACACACAGTGGGATATTCCTCCGAGCCAGAAAAGCCAGGTTGGGGAATCCAGTCCAGTCCATCTTCCGGGTCTTGCGCATCTCTGCAGAAGAGGTCACAGCAGTCCCAGCCACGCCCGCGCCTCTGTGGGAGCCAGGTGAGCGTTACAATGTGTTCCCCCTGGATAAACGGGCGGTAATGCTTCAATGCCGACACCGTTGCCAGCAGTGCCTTCTCACAATCGTTGAATTTTTCCTCCACAGAGGATAAAGTTTTGCTCGCATAGGAGATTACTTTATTGACCTTGTCATGCTTTTGATATAATACTGCAGTCAAGCATGTATTAGAGAACCCTGTCTCCAAGAAAAACTCCTTGTTTCTGATGGGGTAAGCTAGGCAAGGTGCTTGTGAGAGGCTTCTTTTGAGCTGTCTTACTGCCTCGGATTGTTCTGGACACCATTCCCACTTGACCCCCCCCCCCCCCCCTTCAAGAGATGAATCAGGGGTCTGGTGATCTCTGCGTAGCCCTCAATGAACTTTCTGCTGTGATTAGTCAGTCCAAGGAGGCTCCTTAGTTCCCGCAGAGTTGTGGGGTCCTTTAGTTTCTGAAGTGTTTCCACTTTCTTTTCCTGGGGACAGAGACCCTGAGGAGTAATCTCATGCCCCAAGAAATTTAATATGGGTTCTACACCACTGTGCTTTCTGAAAGGAAAGTTTTGCTCCGGCGGCCCTCAACTGTGTCAGAACATAACGGATCTCCGCTATGTCTTCCTCCACAGATGAACTTTTGATGAGGGCATCATCTACATAAGCCAGGTTACCCCTCGCACCCAGGTCGGGCATGGCCTTGTGTAGGAAAATGTTGAATTAATTGCCGGAGTTGAGATATCCGAAGGGAGTCCGGGTCCATGTGTACTGCTGGCCCCCAAAGGTAAAAGCCAGCTTGTATTGGTCCTCCCTACTGACAGGCACAGTCCAGTATCCATTGGTCGGTCTATTGCAGTGAATACCTGTGACCCTTGGATCTGGGCCAGCCCTTGGTCAATGTAGGGAAGAGGCCATCGGAAAGTACCGCATTATTGAATGTGCTGTGTACTGGACGGATTATCCCCCAGGACTCAAGGTTCTTAATTATTTCAGTAAGGGACTCCATGGATGCGAGAGGCAAACGATATTGCTTCACAAACACTGGAGTCATGCCAGGGTCCATGGGAATTGTTGTTGTGTGGATGTCGGTGCGACACAGTCATACCAGTCCACCGCAAAGATCTTGAAAATCCAAGAAAACTTGTTTCAACTTTTGCTTCTGCTCCAGAGTCACACAGGCATCAGCTAGGTTGACTCTCTCTTCAACCATCTGCCTGAAGCCTGGAAAGACTTCTGGTTTCACTATCTCAGCGGCCTCCTCCAGCTGGGTGGAGAAGTCCCTGGTCAGAGTGCTGATTTGGACTGGAGGCTTCAGGTGGGAAAGGCAGCCCTCATGGACCTGGAAAATCACCTCATCCCCTCAGAAATCACAAGTCACATCTTCCTTACCTTACCAGGAAGTCCCCCCCCCCCCCCCCCTCCCGCCTCCCGTCCCTCCCCATGCCGGGTAAAGATCCTGTCTGGTTGTGTTGTCATCACTGTCACTGTCAAAACAGTCCTTGGGGATTGGTCCTAACAGTTCATTTCCTAAATCAATGGAAAAATGTCGGTCATCAACCGCCATTCCAATAATGGTGCCTGCGGCTAACGTAATACTCTTTAAGTCGCTGTTATCCACCTCTAATGGAATGGTGTCATGTTCTATGTTGACTTATGGTGTTGGGTTTACCCCCAACCCTTGCTGTTGGAGAGAAGCATTTAGATAAATATAAGCATGAGGGTTTTTCAATTTTTGTCCACTTTTAACTTTCACTTCCACAGAGAATTGTCGGGTCCTTTCTGGGATGGTGACTTCCTCTTTAATCTGAATTTCAACTACATAATGTAGCAATTGAGCTGACCTAAATGCTTTTTCTGGCTCATCAAAGCCCATGGGATTATCCGCTAACCGGGACCAAGCTTTGAAGTTTATTAGGTCCAAACTAATGGCAAAGCGATTGAGAATATCACTGCCTAAGTAAAAGGCGGCAGTGACATCTCGCACGACCCAACAATTATGGACTATGCTCTTGTTGCCAATGGAGATTTTGAGCATGCACCTGCTTGGAAGGAGATGTTTGGAATTGGGTGTTTCCATTTCCCATGTGTCTATCACTTTGAATGTGGGAATGGCTGGTTCTTTTGGGAGTTGGCGGAACATGGCTTCGCTGATGAAGCTCTTACCGTTGTTCACACGCACTCTGTCGAGAACAGAGTCCTTCCCATCATTTAACTGAACAGGGATGAACAACTGCTCTCCAATTTGCTGAATATCAGCCAGGCTCTGAGCTGATTTCACATCTTTCTGGACTATTGGAGTGGGAATGTCTGATTGTGGATTAGTAAAGAATTTCAGAGTGTTTCCTTCCAGTGTGGAATACCTCCTTAAGCTGGAAGGAAGGTTGATTTTCAGAAATAGAGAGGACCCCCCCCCCATCACCAGTCTGGTGTCCTACTGCTATTACTGTCACGTCTGGAATTTGGTGCTGGAAGTGAAATTATACTTAGTTTAAACGGCACATTCCACATGATTGAACAAAAATCTGACCAACATAGTTGACACTCTGTTTTTATTTTATTGGTCGGCTAGTCTGGGTCCAGAGGACCTAGTTTACGCAATCTATTAGGGGTGACAACCTTCTCAGGAGGTCATTCCCTAGTAAACAAGGGGTGCCCTCTGGAGTCAATACTATGACCGGGTGTTTCACCTTGTTGCCCAATTTTAATGTCCAAATCCGCAGTCCCCTCGACGATAATTTCCCTCCCGTCAAAGTTCTGAAGTTGTCCAGGAAGAGAGGTGAGAGGGATTTTCTCCCCCCCTCCCTGCATTTAGTTTGTCAAAGGCTCTTTTGGACAGAAGGGTAGCTTGGGATCCAGTGTCCACCAGTGCCAAAATTGTACCCTGCCCCTGTACTTGTACTGGGGCATAGTATCTTCCCTCCTTCTCCTCAAGGGGGCACAGATAATGCACATTTTTTGACAACTGGTGGGCCAATTTTCTGTTTTTGGACATGCAAAGAGAAGAAATTTGGGCAGAATTCTGTGGAGAGTTGGGAATCTGAAAGAAAAAGTTGGCAACTAGAAATGGGAGATATTTTGGGTTCCCCTGGTTCCGGTTCTGGGCTGCCCCCCCCTTTTTGGAGGCAGTCACCAGAATGGGTTTGAACCAGGGGATTTTGATGCTGTTGGTTCTGGGATGAGATGATGGGCGGCGCTAGCTCAGTCGCCCCATCTACCCAGTCTGTCTGAATCCCTTGGGACCCATTTTTCTTTGGGAGGAGTTTCCCCATCTCTGAAAGAGAAGATCCTTTTCCCAGGATCCTCTGAGGATCCCTCTCCCTCAAATTTCAAGATCTGTACCTCCTCCTCAAAGTGAGCCTGTTTGGGTCCTTTGTTTCTCCAACCTCCTCTCTGCTCTTTGGGCGGCAGATTTTCGGGGGTAGGAGATTTTGTTTCTGGTTCCTGGGTTTCCAGGGGCTGTTTTCAAGTGGGGAAGGATGCTTCCTCCAAGGCTTTACACCCCCCTTCCCCTTGTGCCACCTCCCTGGGAACCGGTGGGTTATCGGGGTGCTGCCGCGTCATTGTTCTGGAGCACCAGGCCCAGAGTTTGGGGCATTCTGCGCCGGCATGCTCATCTGAGGGTTCTGTTGAGGCCTCAGCATGCGACCCAGATCCTGTGCCATATTTTGGACCTGGCGCTCTAACTGTGAAACCCGCTCAGGCTGATACAGGGTTCTGTTTTCTCCCCTGGGCTGATCCTGGGAAGGGTAGCTATCCCTTCTCTGGTAGTACCCTGGGTTGGGAGGATTTGGGTCCCCCTCCATCCTTGGCCTCCCCTCTCCTGGATTAGGTGGTCTGGGCTCAGGGAAGTGGGGAAAGAAGGATGGATGATTTTGGGGTTGGAAATTGGGTGGATACCTGGGGGGAAAAAGTTCTGCCCAGGATTTGGTGAATTTCTGCCCTCCTGTGGGAAGTTAGGAGGGAAGTTCCCTGGGTTAGGTGCTTGGCTGGATCTCCCCCTTGGGCTGGAGGAGTCCACACATAACCCAGGATGGATCGGTTTCCCTTGTAGCAGGGACTTGCATAGTCATGGGAGTGAGGGACACCATTTGTGGGACTACCTCCTTGACTCCCTGTTTGTGACTGGCCCGAGGACCTTCTGGGCTTGGCATTATTTGGTGCAGGCAGGATTTTAGGCCCCCCATCTCCAAATCTAAAATGGGGGCAACCTTTATCTCTGCCACCTTGGCAGCAGCAGGGGTGCTGGTCGGTTTGGGGCTTTTCTGCACATTACTTTTATTTTCTATGGGCTTCTGCACCTCATAGATCCGGGTGGCCTGTTCAATGACCCAGTCTAGTGACCTTTTCTCGTGAAAATCTCTCACTAGCTGGGTCATGATGTATTTGGGTAAGGCATGGAAAAACGTATTAACAAATTCTTTGCTATCAGTGCACATGATCCTCCCCACATTGCAAATTGTAGGCTGCCTTGCGAGCCTCTTGGGGATTTCTGTGAACAGAAAAGTGCTTTAAGATGGACGCCCTGTAGGTGGACCATCTTGCATGATTTTGGTCCTCCAGCCCCGCAAAGAAACCAGAGTATTCTGGGGAGAATATCATTTGACGTACTGCATGCAGCTACTGCTGTCTTTCAAATGGAAAGGCTCCATCATTTGCTCAAAGAGCTCAAAGTGATCCCACACAGAATACTTGGCGTTCTTGTGATAAGGCGTGATGACACTCCTGATTGCTTTAATCTGTTTTAAGGGGTCCTTGAGCAAGGCCCTTTTTGCCTTATTGGCCTTCTTGGTTCGGGTAACCCTGGTCCAGTCATCCTCTGACTCAGAAGCACTGCTCCCAGAGGTGCCCGTCTGATCTTCCAGGTTTTCCCGGATTCTGCGAGCCTGGGAATGGCTGGCAGAATGTGGGGACCTGGTCTCCTGTGTCCTGTGACATTCAGAGGAGTCTTCAGATTCCTCCTTGCTGCCAGGATTTGACGGGTACCCCCCCCCACTGACATAACTGGGCAGAGGTTTTCAGAATGCCCTTAGAGGGCCTACTCTCTCGGGGTTCGCCATTAAATTGCACTATACTTGGGTGCCCATACCCGGATGCCCACCCATCCATTCCTGGGAGGTACTGGCCTATGAGCCCCATACTTTTGGCTGGATAGTAATCTGCCATCCCCGTGGCCCTGGGCTCATATGCACCATGGGACACGGGTGGTGGCAGAGTCCAAGGACTGGGAGAGATGAAGGCTTCTGGTACCAGGGCTCCTGAGGTTATGCTCAGGTGTTTCCCTTTCCCAGCAAACCTCATCTCTGTCAGCCCCTGCTCCCTGTTGCCATGCAAGAGCCTGTGCTTTCAGTTCCTCAATCAACGCCTTACTAGACTCTATCAGTCTCTCCTGCATGGCTATCTGTTGCTGGAGCCTATCATTGTGCTGACGGAGAGCCTCATTTCACTCTGTGCTTCCTGGTTGGTCCTGGAGTATTGGGTCAGTCTTTGCTGCAGGAGGGTTACCTCCTGGGTACCGTCCCTACTGGCCTGCTCCTTTCTTGCCAGAGCATCTTCCACCCTCCTGGTGTGCTCTAACAAGTTCTGATGCTCTTTTTGGAGGTCACCCAGTCCCTGGAGGGCCAGGTGACTTTCTTCCATTTTCCTTTTTAAGTGGCAGACTTCCTGGCCTAAGGTGTCCCTTTCCTGAGTAAGATCCTGCATCTGTGCCGCCATGTCGTCCTTCTGCCTTTGAAGGGCACCAGCTTTCTGGCGCTCTTCATCAAACTCTGCCTGGGTATCCAGGTCTTTCAAAATCAATTTATTGCTCTCTTTTTCTCTATCCATTTGGCTTTGCAGGGTGGCTACCTGCTTTGTGCATGCCCTGTTGAAATCTATCTGTTGCTCTGTCATGATGCCTACCCCCGGGGACCCAGACCACGTCCAGCAACCCCGGAAGCAGGCATCAAGTTACCCTAAGCAAGCCCAACAACCCCTGCTAGGGGCTATTTGGGTCCAGTCCTGGCGCCATAGGCGCCAGGCTCATAGATTAAAACTTACCTGATGCAGACCATGCTGCAAGAGCTCCAAGCCAAAAGAGGCTTGGAAGGGACTACTTTACTTAGGGACTATTTTTTACTCGGGCGGGGCTGGGGAGGAATACTTACCTGGGACTACTTTGGTGGCTATTTAAACCACGCCCGAAGAGCAACACACGCTTTGTTATTCTGCATCCAGCAGCGTAACGCTCACTGTGCCTGCAAGTCTGCATCCAGCCTTCTGCCACGCCTGCCTAGAGTTTGGAGCTCCTAAAGAGAAAAGGTTAGAACAAGAGCAATACCTTTAATCCTTACCTGAATTCCCGATCCATCGCGCCTTCGAGCTGGAAGAAAGAAGTTTTTATGCGCATCGCCTCGCCTGCTGCAGCGCCGCGCTGAACTCACCGGCCTTTGCAGCATCTTCATATTCCACTGCATCCTCCTGCATGTTCCCGCCGCACTCCGGCACCTAAGGAGAAGACAAGAACAGCAAGGTGAGCCAAGGGAATACACAGAGGAATATTAGTTACCCCCACATAGACTTTCCTGATTTTACCACCGGGGGTACTATTCCTCTTCACGGGTCGGCGCAGCTTCCACTGCATCTTTGCCAAACCCTGGCCCCTAAGGGGAAACAAAAGAACAGCAAGGTGAAACAAAGGGACTAACAAGGGGATCCCTCCTCACCACAATAGACTTTCCTGATTTTACCGCCGTAGGTATTATTCCCCAAGACTTCATACTTTCTCTCAGCGCCTGAATAAGGGAGAAAGCAACAGGTTACATATTGACATTATTTTATCGAACTGTGGTGGAAAATACAAATCCTTACCAGAATACTACCCATTGCCACAAGGAACTCTTCAATAGGGTCAAGCTGCAACCTGCAAGGAATCGGACAAGAGTGAAAGTCAGGCATTTGAACGCTTGGGAACTTTATACTTACGGCGTCTTGCCGGGAATCTCGGAGTCAATAGTGTTCTGGAACTCACCCAATTCCTTCGAGCCAGTGAAGCAACTGGTTATCAACGCGCCTCTGCGCTCAATGCAGGATGGAGAGCTCATCTTTTCAAACCATCAGGTGAGACTATAAGAGGGGATATCAAAGGCGATCTGTGGGGAGAACAGCGGGGGTGGGGGGATTTACGCTCAACTCCCCGGGTGGTCAATTCCCTTTCTCCATTTGCAGAAAGATATTCCTACGGGGCAAGCAAACAAAGCTAGGTGGGCCAGTCCAGTCCGTCATCTCGGCCCTACGCGTCACATTGGTGGAGACTGCAGCTGTCCAGTTCCGATCGACGCCTCTGTGGGAGCCAGGTGAGCGTAACATGCTCTAGCTTTTTCTGGCTCTGCAGTAGGGAGTCCAAACCTTATTGATGCTCCTTCTGCAAGGCCAGAATTCTGGTATCCTGGTCTGCCTTTTCCTGTTGCAGGATATCCATATCCTCTTTTATTTTAATGATATACTGTCTACTATCATTTTCTGACTCCTGGCTCCTGTGCAGCCTCTGCTCAGAAGAGTCCAGGTCAGATTGGGCCTTACATTGGGGCTAATAAACAGACTATTCATAAAATCCAGGTCCTCCAGAACAATGCCCTGAGAGCAGCTCTCAAGATTAGCAGAAAGGAGCATATATCCTCGGTAAGAAGAGAACATAAATGGCTATCCACACAGGATAAAATTCAACTCAAAATTGCCTCCCTCACCCACAAGTGCCTCAACAACAAAGCACCACCATACCTCAAGGATAGGCTACACCCTAGAACCTCGACCAGACCCACAAGAACAGCAAATGCTAACTGCCTACAAGTCCCGCGATTTAAACTCGCGACTATAGGAGGACAGAGCTTCCCAGTCAAGGCAGCGCAGCTGTGGAACTCACTACCCCTTGGCATCAGAGAACCCCAACCCTTTGCGAAATTCAGGCAGAACTTGATCAATTGGCTGAGAGTAAATGACGCCTAACTAACTTCCCTGTCCTGACTGTTTCCATTGGTAAACTAACTGAAGCTCCACTGGCACCCCTATACCAGACTATCTAAATCAACATCCTTTTGCACTGGAATGTTCCTGATACCTGTGTATTACTACTGTATATATTGTATACTATATATTGCATGTATATTACTACTGTATATATTATTGTATACTCCCGATAGTATATCCACACCTGTAAAACTGTGTTGGCTCTGGACCTAGTTCCGGCTGTGTGTGTGTGTGTGTGTGTGTGTATATATATATATATATATATATGCCTACTATATACTGTACATTGTATGATACCCTTGTACTGTTACTACTTATTATGTACTTGTAACTAAGCTGAGCATATTCTTGTCCTGTGCGCCTTGATGCCCCAGGGTATGGCGCGCCCTATAAATAATAAACTAAACTAAACTTCTCTAATACCATCAGTTGCCTACTTGCCAGAGCTTGGCCTTCAGCACATTTGTCCTGTATGGCTCCCATATATAAATATGCCGCTATCCTGGCAATTTTGTCGTGCTCATCTTTGGCTTTAGGGGCCATATATAGTTCACTCAGGGCCACATGTAAGGGACCCTGATCTCTCCATATATCTGACCCTGTTGCAGTGATCTGGGGTGCGATTGCCTGCAACCACCCCGTCTGGTCCTGCTGAGTCCACTCACCTCTCACAAATAGCTTATGCAAGAGGTGCTCTCTCGCTATTTTGATGTCTACTAGTGTTGTCATTCTGGAAATTGATTTCCTTCCTGACTTACAGAAGTTAGTATTTTATTTTGCAAAACAGACCGTTTCCTAAGAGCGTTCATTTGAGGAGTGCTTTTACAGCGTAACACAGCGTGGTGATGCAATAGGGTTTATGTATCCTGTCAGTTAGCACACTGCATTAAGCTGCACAAAGTGGTAGATCTAATCCAGAATCCCGGACGAGCCCCCACTCTGTAAGTGACTTCACTCTAGCAATCCCACTAAATCAATGCCTAGTCTGGAACGCCCAATGGAAGCCCTAATTCATATATTTATATGTCACGTTCTTAAATCTGGATGATAAACCCTTATAAAACGCCCCTCTCTTTGAATCCCCCTGACCTCGCTGAGCTAAGAAGTAGGTTTGTTTTGCAAATTAAAAGGTTTATTGGAAAGATTAAACAATATATATATATATCACACTTTTATGAATAAATTTGATAGCACACTTGAGTATGAACAGTGATCAACAATGGATAATATTACAGTAGCATAATTCCTTAATTACTTAGGAGTTGGTATAGAAAGGATAAGGTACCAGAGAATACTTTGTATGGTTTCAAGGAAAAGCAATGATGGAAAGAATGCAGCACAGAAATAAACTGGATATGGTTTCAACAAGAGATAATCTGATCACTTATTCCTTTGTGACAACTCACCCCCCCCTATGCAATATGAAGAGATGGAAATGAGGGCACACAGGTTTTCAGGAATACAATCGGAAGCAGTTCAGTTCCTGTCCCCCCCCCCCCCCAGCAAGCTTACAGAAACGGGGATGATTTTAAAACACAAGCCAAATACTTTTAAATGTGGTTGCAATGAAGTAAAAAATATGCTAAAAATGATTTTAATTCCCTATAGGAGATTCAGGGTAGGTGATGGCTACTTTGAATTAGTTCAGGTCAACACTAGCAATGATTCATGAATGATTATCAGAGTGAAAACGAATTTCAGCAGTGGAAAGCAAGAAGCAGCTATTTTTACAAGTGGTGAAATTGAGGTAGTTTGCAATTTGCTGCACTTTTTCTGAGTGCTTCGATCGCGATTACGGAAAAACTATCACAGAATGGACACACAATTTCTATGCAGTTCTGGACAGGTTGAAATGGTTTGAATAAGATTACTTTAAACTAAGAGATGGGTTCTGGACAGTTCTCGATACTCACTCCTAGTTTTGGAAGGGAATGGACCTCGTCACAGATCTGGTAAGGTTTGGGCTGCGGTTCTTTTGCCACAGGACGGTCTCTGGCACTGGTTTTGCTCACAGCAGTCTGGTCTGGTTCTGGATACAGCTCTGCTTTCTGGGTCTGGATACAGCTCTGCTTTCTGGGTCTGGATATGGTTCTAGCCAGAATCAAACAGCTTGCCCGGCTTTTGAATAGTTTGGTTAGGTTGCTGGATTCTGAGGCCTGCTTAGGATTCAGCTTTTGGCTCAGGCATCTCTGCTTCACGTTCTGGAGTCTATCTGGAGTCTAAGTTCTGGATATGGTCAGGCAGCGTGCTGTGCAGAAATCGATTAAAGAGTGGAAAATGAATGTCCCTATCTGGGTCTCAGTGACTCTTTTTATGTCTTCTGAAAGTGGGTGGGAAGGCTGACTTTCTATGCCCAACCCTCTGAGGATCCTGATAGGTTAAAGGATTTACTGTGACCTGACTGGAGAAGGGAATTGTGAGTCAGAATGAGTCATCGGGTATCATCTTTAGGGCTCAAGGAAAGGACACTCCCCTTTGTGTCCATACAGCATATCTTCTTTTTCATAAAACACATAATTACAAGATACACAACTGGTTAATATTACCTAAATTGCATGACAGATTGCCTAAGGTACAGTTTGGTTCAAGTCACATGTTTCTACGAGCTTGGGTTCAGAAATGACAACATTTTGCGCTTTTAGTGGGTTTTGCCATATTGGTTTTTCATCAAATCTGACACGGAGGTACACACCCTCTCTGGGCATATTACAGTAAGTTTTGAGGTCGTTAGCATAAACACAGACGTTACAATATCAATAATTACAGGGCTTGGCCTCAGAACATCCCACAATGTCCAGCTTAGTCTCAAATCGTGGGTGCATTTTTCATATTAAGAATCCCCAAATTGTACATTTCTGTCAACTTGATACAATATTTTATAAGCAATTTAATAAAACATACATTTGCCTCCACTGCAGTGGTTTGTCCCCGCCCCTAGCAACTTGGCTTGACTCAGAGATCAGATGTCTTGCCTTCCCCCAGAGCAGTGTTGACAGTTCACACCCAAAATCAGCATACCCTATTCAGCTGAAGGAATCCTTTGTCTGGTTTTTCCTGCTAGCAGGGCATCAGTCCCGGGTGCCACTCCATTTGATTAACAGAACCTTGTGATTTCCTGCCTTCTTGCTGAGATGACCAGGTGTGAAGACTTCTCATGGACAAGCAAGCCTTTGACGTCCCAGCTAACTCACCTTCACTGTTTAGCTCCTGAAATACAAGTCTCCTGTCAGAATTTAGATCGCTAGCGCCGGTCAGTGGCGGGCACCGGTATTGCACCCATTTTTGACAGCTGCCTTAAATTAATACATTTCAAAAAGGGGATTTTACTTGATAGCATATGATCCTTGCTAACATTGTATTGACGTGGATTCTGCAGTAGAGTAATGTAGAACACCCAACCAGTAGTTGGCTTTTTTTTGGTGGTTTTATGCCCATGATTTTAGCAATTTTGACAATCAAGAAAATGAATTGTTGAACAGCTCTGTATTCCTTTGTCTGCTTTTGTTCTGTGGGCAGCCAAAGGATAGGGCTGACAATGGTCTCCTGTATTAACACTGCCAGAGGCAAAAGAAGATGGCAGCCTGTCTGTCAGGTTCTCACTGCAAACTTTCTGGTGATTTCTGGCCAGCAGCATGCTTTCCGGCGGCCATCATGATGTTTCCCATGTCAGTAATGCACAATGATGTTGTATGGCTTGGATGCGTGGGTTGAAACATCCCACATGTCTTCAGAATGAATGTTTTCAACCAAAACATTCACAAAGGTCCTTCTGTGCCGGGCTCAGACCTTTCAGTACACTATTCTCATTGGTCCCCCTCTGCTGGGCTCAGACCTCTCACGATAAAGTTCAACACAAAGTTGCAAGGGGACTCCCTTCTCCAAACTTGATTTTCTTTGGGTCTCCCTCAATCGGGCTCACACCCCTTTTGGATGTCAGTGTTTCGAATGGGCATGGTTTTCTTAGACCACTGCAGGCACATTTCAACTCAACCTTCACTATTCTACTTTCACACTTCCCGTTTATTTGCCTTTTAGCTTCAAACAATATACCTTTCATGGAGACTTTGGAATGGGCTACTTCCTTTCACCGGACCGGTCTGTTACCGGGTATCGCTGATCTCGCAGTTGCATTTTACTTTAAAGTTCATTCACTGGTCTGCCTCTCTTTGTGTTTCATGCACAAGCATGCAGCCTTCACTTGTGGTATGATCTTTTGAAGGGATTGTGTCCTCCGACGTATTCCTTATCTTGATAGATCATCTCCAGCTTGCTGGCCTCGGAATTCTTTTTCAGTAGAGGGCGCTGCGCGTCGATGCCCCTCGACAGCCTCCGTATCGGCGCTGACATCATCATGCGTATAAATGGACACACGCAGCGTCCGTTGCTCGGTTCCGTTTTTCCGTGCTTCGTGGGCCTCGGAACCGTGTTGCTCAGTTCGTTAGATATATTCATTATTCCTCGAATACCAACACTTACTCGATGGCTTCCTCATCCGAAACGACGACTCCGCGGTCTGGCTTCAAAAAATGTCGAGACTGTGGAAAGAAAATGTCGTTGACAGATCCTCACAGATCTGTTTGTGGTGCCTGGGATCGGAGCACCAATGTTCGGAGTGCGAGGACTGCATGTCCATGACGGTGAAAGCCTTGAAGGAACATAAGGGGAAGCTTGAGAGAGGTAAGACAGTTAAAACTCCTTCGAAAGTTTCCTCGGCAGACTCGAGACATTCGTCTCCTCGCCGACACAGGAAACATTCTCGTTCTAAGTCTCGAAGCAGTTCCCACCACTCTTTGAGATCCAAGCATTCGAGTAAGAGACGTCGAAGATCCCCTTCCTTGTCTTCTTCTGTTTCCCCGGAAAGAGTCACCTGCCCCACAAAACATAGCTCTCCGGCTGAGTGGGAGGAATTCCGTAAAAGGATGCTTAGCGTCTTCGAGAAAGCGGCCTCGACCCCCTCGAAGACAGCTGAGGTGATACCCTGGGTGAAAGATCCGAAAAATCGAAACGCCGCGAGTCGTTGCACCCGGCGAAAGAAACTACTCGAGCGTCACAAACCCTCGAGCAAAGGCACTGTGCCATCGACGCCATCATCGAAAGTCCTTCGCATAAATCTGCATCATCGACGCATAGGTCGATCGAATCGAGACCGATAAAGAACAAACCCACGGCCGTCACTACCTCCACAGCCAGCGGTCATACCCAGGGCATCTAACACGAGCTCGAGAATGTCATCGACGACCTCGAGTAGGATTCCAATCCTCTCAAGCTCTTCGAGGCCTCTTCCGATCTTCTCGACGGCTTTTTCAGTGTCTTCGAAGCCTTTAACGGCCGCGTCGACAACGTTTTCTCAACCAATTGCGACAAATTTGGCCCCTTCTGCTCTGGAAATGGGATTTAAGCCATTTCCAAGATCTGATTATTTCAGACACTTGTCTTCAATTTATGAAGAAGGGGAGCATTCGGATCAAGAAAGACCCTTTGGGTTGCAGAGAACCACAACACCTGAACCAGAGGAATTTACCTCTGAGGAAAATAGGTTGAAGGACCTTCGAGAATCCTTACATGAGGCAAGTGGGTTAGATACTTCCCCAGAAGTAGAATTTGCCAAACCAGACCCAGGGGAACATGCCGAGACCCGTTACAGAATTTTAATGGCAAGGATTATAGAATTCATGGGTTGGTCTACACCAGGGGTGCACAACTGATTTTGACAGAGGGCCGAAAGTACCTTACATGAGGGCTATAGTGGGCCAAAAAGTAAAAGTGGGCGGGGCGGTAGGCGGGACATGTCAGGAGGCTTTTTCAACCCCCAATTTGTATTAAACACATGGAAAAAGATATGTTTTTGAGGGGTAACGATTTTTATTGCATTTCAAACTTACATTTTGTACTACACATTTTCCATTGCTATCATTTATTTCGATTTAGTTATTGTATATCGTCTGTTTAATTAAATTATATATATTTTATTGACTCTTGATTGGACATTCCGTTATTTTGGACTGCTATAGTTTGCTGTTTGGGTTACCCAAGAGGAGTGTGGCCTTCGTTGAGTCAGGTTTCCTCAAAAAAGCAAAGGATGTACATCTCCTAACTGTGCCTGTTTTAGCTTTATTATTGAGTTCACTCTTGGAGTGCAACACTATGCCCCATGGCTCCCATCCCCAACCAAACACTATGCCCCATGGGCCCCTCACCCCCAACCAAACACTATGCCCCATGGCTCCCATGCCCAACCAAACACTATGCCCCATGGCCCCCTCACCACCACACACTATGCCCCATGGCTCCCAACCCCAAACAAACACTATGCCCCATGGGCCCCTCACCCCCAACCAAACACTATGCCCCATGGCTCCCATCCCCAACCAAACGCTATGCCCCATTGCTCCCACCTCCAACCAAACACTATGCCCTCTGTCCCTCACCCCCAACCAAACACTATGCCCCATGGCCCCCTCACCCCAACACACTGTGCCCCATGGCTCCCAACCCCAAACAAACACTATGCCCCATGGCCCCCTCACCCCCAACCAAACACTATGCCCCATGGCCCCCTCACCCCCAACCAAACACTATGCCCCCTGTCCCTCACCGCCAACCAAACACTATGCCCCATGGCTCCCTCACCCCCAACCAAACACTATGCCCCATGGCCCCCTCACCCCCCTAACCCCCAACCAAACACTATGCCCCATGGCCCCCACCCCCAACCAAACACTATGCCCCATGGCCCCCACCCCCAACCAAACACTATGCCCCCTGTCCCTCACCCCCCAAGCAAACACTATGCCCCCTGTCCCTCACCCCCCAAGCAAACACTATGCCTCCTGTCCCTCACCCCCAACCAAACACTATGCCCCATGGCTCCCTCACCCCCAGCCAAACACTATGCCCCCTGTCCCTCACCGCCAACCAAACACTATGCCCCATGGCTCCCAACCCCAAACAAACACTATGCCCCGTGGCCCCCTTACCCCCAACCAAACACTATGCCCCATGGCCCCCTCACCCTCAACCAAACACTATGCCCCAAACACACTCAAGCATGCACCCATACAGACCTGAGCCCCCCACCCCCCAAATCAGCACACACACAAACATGCACCCATACAGACCCGAACCCCCACCCCCCAAATCAGCACACACACAAACATGCACCCATACAGACCCGAACCCCCCACCCCCAACTCAGCACACACTCAAGCATGCACCCATACAGACCCGAACCCCCCACCCCCAACTCAGCACACACAAACATGCACCCATACAGACCCGAAACCCCCACCCCCCCAAATCAGCAAACTCTCACACAAGCACCCATACAGACCCGAACCCCCACCCCCAACTCAGCACACACACAAACATGCACCCATACAGACCCGAACCCCCCACCCCCAACTCCAAACCCCCAACTCAGCACACACACACTCAATCATGAACCCATACAGACCCGAACCCCCCACCCCCCCAACTCAGCACACACACAAACATGCCCCCATACAGACCCGAACCCCCCCACCCCCCCAAATCGGCACACACAAAACATTCAAATCAAAACATTCATACACATCCGACACCCCCGACCCCCGCATCTCAACATACACACAAAATACATTCAAATACAAACATTCACACCCCCCCCACATCTCAACATACACACAAAATACATTCAAATACAAACATTCATACACATCCGACACACCCCCCCACCCCCGCATCTCAACATACACTCAAAATATATTCAAACACAAACATTCATACACATCCGACACACCCCCCCACCTCAACATACACTCAAAATACATTCAAACACAAACATTCATACACACAAACATAAAGCAAAACGAACCCGACACACAAACACAAACAGATCACTTACCGGAGACGTGCTGGAAGGCAGGTAAGTGGCAGGTAAGCTGGAACGCTGGAATCGTACTACGGCTGGCGTGGTCCAAGGCTGAAATGCCTTCCGGCATCAAGCCTTATGGACCACGCCAGCCGTACTGCTGGCCCTCCATTGGTGCAGCACACACGCATTACGTGGCTCGTAGGAGCGACGTGATGCGTGTGTGTGCTGAGCCAATGAGGGCCAATGTTTTCACCGGCCCGGAAGTCAACAAAGACTTTACTAATGGAGGACGGCCGCGCGGGCCGCCCTCCAATAGGAAAGTCTTTGTGCCTCGCGGGCCGGTCAAAAGGGCATGGCGGGCCGCAACTGGCCCGCGGGCCGTATGTTGTGCACCCATGGTCTACACCTTCACCTGCATTTCAACAGGATGACCCTACAGACATTTTAGTTAAAGGCCCACAAGAGGATCCTGTGGTTCCATTTCACGCTGCATTACAAAGAAAAATATTGGCTAACTGGGAAACTCCTGAGGTTATCCCGGCGGTTAACAAGAAGTTATCAGCCAAATATAGGGTATCTGCTACTGACCCTGAATTTTTGTCTAAATTCCAGACAGTCTGGTTGTTCAAGCAGCAACTGCATCAGGCAGTAGATCGGCATACCCTACTGTTCCACAGGACAGGGATGACAAAAGATACAACTCTATGGCTAAGAGTCTTTTCTGCATGTAGTATGGCATTGAAATCTATTAACGCTACTTGTACGCTCGCAAGGTTCAGCCATACACTTTGAGTGTGCTTCATCAGCGGCTGACTGCCTCCCAGAGGGAGAAGAAAGGGAAGCGTTTCTAAACATCATTAAGGATGGTAAAGACGCAATGTGCGAATCCCTTCAAACTGGCATTGATTCTGCTGACAGTATCAGTAGGGCCATGGCGGCAAGTACTACAACCCGCAGATTTGCTTGGTTGCGAAAGTCTGGGTTTGCTTCAGATGTACAAGCCAGACTTTTAAATATGCCCTTTGACGGCTGTTCTTTGTTTGGTAAGAAGGCGGATGACAGCCTAGAAAAGTTACACATCCAAAGCAGCAGCAAAATCCCTGGGAGCTGCAATCCGTCAAACACCATATCGTCCCTCAGGAACCTCTTGGAGAGGTAAGTCCTTTCGCTTTTATTCTGCATTTGGAAAAGGCAGAGGACAGTCGGTTCAAAGAGGTAAAAAAAGATTCACCCGAGGTGGACGGGTTAAAAATACAAAAGCCGCAGCAGCAGGTGCCTCTTTAACCTCGGCATCTGCATCAACCGCCTCTAAATCACTGAGGACTGTCCTCACAAGACACCAGTAGGGGGGCAGGCTAACTCAACATCTGACGGAATGGCAGGCTATTACGTCAGATCCTTGGGCATTGGAGACAGTAGCCCAAGGTTACTGCTTGCCTTTTCTACGCATTCCTCAGTCATCCACCGGGGAACAGCTCTCTGAAAGTTCCAGATCCGCTCCTCTTGCAGGAAAATGTAGACCTGCTGGAGAAAGGTGCCATAGAACCGGTACCTGTAGCGGAGAGGAACAAGGGCTGGTTCTCCCCCCTACTTCCTAATACCGAAGAAGGACTGAGGACTGAGACCTATCTTGGACTTAGGAGAATTGAACAAGTTCCTCAGGAAGGACAAGTTCAAGATGGTAACTCTCTCTCTCAGATCCTTCAGGCCCTCCAGCTCCAGGACTGGCTGGTATCTCGTGACCTTCAGGATGCTTATTTCCATGTGCCAATCCATCTCAAACACAGGAAATACCTGAGGTTCGCAATTGGCGGCTCTCATTGTCAATTTCGAGTTCTGCCATTTGGGCTGACCTCCACCCCGAGGGTCTTCACCAAGCTAATGTCGGTAGTGGCTGCAAGTCTAAGGAGGGAAGGGATTCACGTCTACCCCTACCTGGACGATTGGCTGATCAGAGCTGTATCTCCGGAACAAGCTCAGATCCAGCTAGATTATGTCTGCCACTTCCTTCACAATCTGGGCTTCTCACTCCAATTTAAGGAAGTCACAGATGATACCATCACAGAGACTTCAGTTCATTGGAGCAGTCCTGGATACTTCCCTGGGAAAAGCCTCGCCACCAGAGGTGAGGGCTCAAGATATTCTGCAGTTGGTCACCAAGTTTCAAAATGCCCAACGTCTCCCAGCCTTCGTCTTTTTGAGGTTGCTAGGCCTCATGGCATCCTGCATCTTCCTTGTGCCAGAGGCTCGCCTGAGAATGAGATCTCTTCAGTGTGCACTAAGAACTCAGTGGTCGCAATTCTCAGGGAGAATGACAGATCTCCTTCAGGTTCCAGACAAGGTGGCTCTAGACCTTCAGTGGTGGGCCTGTCAGGAGAACATTTTGAAAGGAGAACTGTTTTGGCAACCATGGCCGGAGATGACCGTAGTCACGGATGCCTCACTCACGGGGTGGGGAGCCCATGCCAACGACCATCAGCGGTCGTTGGTCTCCATCGGAGTCCAGACTACATATCAACCTGTTAGAGCTGAGAGCAATCAGACTAGCGTTGAAGGCTTTTCTGCCATCTGTACAGGGGAAAAATGTCCTGATAATGACGGACAACACAGTGGCCATGCACTACCTCAACAAAAGAGGAGGAGGATCACTGCCTCTGTGCAGAGAGGCGATGCAGCTCTGGTTTTGGGCAATCCAAGAAGGAATCGCTCTATCGGCAGTTCACTTAGCCGGAGAGAACTTGACGGCGGACACTCTGAGCAGGCAGAGCAGTCTCCCACGAGTGGGAACTAGCTCAGGAAGTCCTTCAACAGATCTTCACCCTTTGGGGAACCCCTCAAGTGGATCTGTTCGCCAGCAGCATCAACAGGAAGTGCGATCAGTTTTGTTCAAGGGAATTTTCCCTGAGAGGAGCTCTACGGGACGCGTTCGTAGTGGACTGGGAGTTTCCACTTCTGTACGTGTTTCCTCCAGTCCCTGTCATTCCTCAAATGATCAGGAGGTTGAGAAGGTTCTGGAAAGCTATGATCCTAATTGCCCCGGACTGGGCCAGGAGAACGTGGTACCCAGACTTTCTGGACATGTCCATCTGCCCTCCAATTCGTCTTCCACTCGAGGAGAATCTTCCCTCGCAGAAGGGAGGTCAGGTTCTCCATCCAGACATCAGAACCCTCAACCTTCACGCTTGATATCTGAAAGGTTGAGATACAAGGATTGGGACTCCCAGATGACGTCATGGAGGTGTTGCTTTCGGCCAGAAGGCCAGCAACAAAGACTTTATACCGCTGCCATTGGAACAAATTTTGCAGCTGGTGTAGAGAAAAGAATATCGATCCCTTTTCATGTGGTACACCAACAGTGTTATCTTTTCTACTCTATATGGCAAATTCGGGCCTTCAGGTTGTCACTATCAAGGGCTATCTCGCAGCGCTATCGATCTTCAAGCGCACTGCAGAGGAGCCATCGTATTTCAAGTTACCCTTAGTAATACAATTTCTGAAGGGATTAACCAATGTCTATCCTCCAAGACCATTCCAAGTTCCCTTAAGGGACTTACATTTAGTTTTAAATTTCCTGATTGGTACTCCTTTTGAACCACTCCACCCTTGTTCGATAAGATTTCTCACCCTTAAAACTGTCTTATTAGTGGCATTGACATCTGCTAGGAGGGTGAGCGAATTACAAGCTCTATCTTGTAAACCCCCTTGTAAACCCCCTCATACAATTTTTCATAAAGACAAAGTTGTCCTACAAGTGAAGCCTAATTTCCTCCCAAAGGTGGTTTCTGAATTCCACATCACTCAGAAGATTACCTTACCTTACCTTCATTCTATCCTCCTCCCCATCCGGGGAAAGAGGAAGAAAGGCTACATAGGCTGGACCCAAGGCGGGCTTTGAGCTTTTATATCAGCAGACTTGCTAGGATTAGGCAAGCAGACCAACTGTTCGTAGGTTACTCCGGGCACAAATTGGGATTACCGATAACAAAACGGACCATTTCCAGATGGATTATTTTGGCCATTCTGGAATGTTACAAACTGGCAGGGAAAGAGCCTCCTCAAAATCTTAGGGCTCATTCAACCAGGGGTATCGCAGCCTCTTCGGCCGTCCAAAGAGGGGTACCGATTCGAGACATATGTGCGGCTGCCACATGGTCGTCTGCACATACCTTCACAAAATTTTACAACCTGGATTCCTCCTCTAGCCAAGAGACTAGATTTGGCAAAGCTGTGTTACACTCTGTTCATTCTTAAAGGGAAACATGGAAATTTTACTCCCAGCTCAGGTTACACACCACTGCTATGGGAATCTATCAAGATAAGGAATACGTCGGAGTACACAATCCCTTCGAAGAACAAGTTACTTCTTACCTGGTAAAGTGATTTAGATGGGATGTTCCTCCGACGTATTTCTTATCGCCCCTCCCATCCATCCCCTCAGTAAAACTTCTTTTGTGGTTACAGTTTACGCTCCTTCAGGGTCAATAACCAATGCTACCGTCAAAACGGAACTGAACAACGGACGCTGCGCAAGTCTATTTATACGCATGATGACGTTGGCGCCGATACGGAGTCTGTCGAGGGACATCGGCTCGAGGGACGTTGACGCGCAGCGCCCTCTACTGAAAAAAATAATTCCGAGGCCAGCAAGCTGGAGATGATCTCTCAAGATAAGGAATACGTCAGAGTAACATCCCAGGAACGTTACCAGGAAGAAGTAACTTGTTCTTCTACTTCATTCACTTTAACACACACCAGTCTCTCATGTCGCTTGACAACTCGCAGGGTGTGTCTGCTTCTTTCTTGTTTTGTGGTTTCCTATTTTTGAGTCGGGGTTAGGGTTAGGTTTAGGGTTAATACCACAGGCTTGGCCTCGCCTCCCCAACTCTGCTGTTCACCCGGGAGGGTTGCTGGTGTCCTTGAAACGCAATGCAATCTTCACTTGTGGGGATCTGGTCTGTCGGAGGCAATGACCTCCAGTAGGAAAGCCTTGAGGTTTTTGGCTACTGCTCTCGTCCCTTGGTCCGTAGCTCTGCTCCAGTAGGTGGACCTTCGTCCCGGAAGTTCTGCTCTCTCTCGTGTTCCGCCTTGCTCAGTGTGTGTCTTTAGGTGTTTTCTTTTATTCTTGTTAGGAGAGCTTACTGGTATCCGGTGTATGCACTTATGGTAAAGTGCCTGACTCTGCCTGACCCGATTAACGGAACATGTCCAGTTCGATGTGAGAGAGTGTCTGGTTACTCTTAGTCACCCGCTTCCTCAGCCCACTGTTTGTGTAAAAAATAAGGGGTGGGGGCTGAGGGGGAAGAGTTGGGACTTGGGTAAATCCTAAAATAAATAGGATGGGTTAGATGAACAAAAGAAGGGGGGGAATACTGTGTCTCATCATTGGCTATCACACCCCCAATCGTGGCCTGGCCACCTGGGTGAAGTCCCAGAGGACTATCGGGTGAGACACCCTTTGGTTTCTCACATCACCCCCTTCCCAACTGAGGGATACAATGCCCGGTTGACCCTATTCTACTAGTCTTAACACCCACACTGCCCACCTCCTGCAACTACCGCCACCCCCTGCAACTACCGCCACCCCCTGTCTAACTTCACGCTTGCCACTTTTCCCACTAGTGCCTTGCAATCTCTCCATGCACACGCACTCTCCAATTCCACTATACTATCTCACTCACCCTATATACCCCCTCACATTCTACTACATACAACCAATACTACTCTCTCATAATCAATAATTTACCTGTTCTCTGCTCCAACTCTGCCACCAACACTTCAGCACTCCCCTCCACCTCCTGACCTGACCCATGCAACCCACACTGTGCCTTCATTCTGTCCCCTTTTATACTTTGGTTCTGCTGGTTCAGTAACCCCTGTCCCCTTCCATTGGTTCCAACACTCCTTTGACTCAATCTGTGCCTGCCTTTTACCTTTTTCCATAGGCACTTGGTTATTCAGCTAAGGGGCTTTAAAAATCCATTTAGCCCCTTCCCATTTTCAGTCTGTTAGTGGTGTTCAAGCTGCTCGTTTTCCCAGTTGCTTTCCTCATATGCTGGTGTAGTTTTCTTCATTTATTTCTGTGTAAGTTTGGGGAGGGGTTGTCTCTCCTCCTCCCCTGCAGTTCCTTCTCACTTTGTTTTTTGTTGTCCCGCCATTCCCCTGGGGACAACCTGGTGATGGTAGGTCAAGTGTTGAATGTCTCGTCTCTGTTGTGCAGGAGAAATCCCAATCCATTCCATTTTCATTTCCCCCATTCCATTTGCACAGTTCTGGGTTTTGTTTGGTGGTGCAATTTTGGGATTTGTAGTACTGAGAAAAAGGACTCTGACTGGAAAAGGTACTGGAGGTATCCGATGATAAGTGGCACTGACATCAACACTCACAGCACCAAAGAGGACCTTTAACGTTAGCTCCCAGATTCGGAGACTGGGCTGGCTGTGGCTCATGGCTTGCTAGGCTACTTGCCCACCCCTGATGGAGACATGACCCTGTCACACCGGCAAGATAAAGAACATTTTATGGTGCTAAAGGCTTGCATTTGGGTGAACTGGAATATCCACAATGCCTTGTTCATGTGGCTATAAATTGGAGGTGAACTTCCAGTGATGCTACTGGGTGGCACTGTGACATGTGTGACTTGGCTCACATGGCTCATTATATTCTCTACAACACACAGGGAAACTATTGATTCGTACCTCCAATCTAGGGTACTTTGTCCTTTCTGTTATTACAATCTATATATAACACACAAAACAGAAATCGGAAAGCAGCTTCTCTTGAGCTCCTTTTAATAATCAAGCCATCAATGCAGCATCCTTACACTCTCCTTAATTGGAAAAAATATCCTATCCCTTCGTGGTGCTGCTGGCCCTAGAGACGCTGCGGCACCGGCTAACTAAAGAGGATAGAAGAAGACAACTCACCCTATTCTTTAAATATAGTGAAATGACTTGCAGGCAACATTATTACCAAAACAAATTTTATCAAACACAATTAAAACACGAAGTGCTTCTAAAAATTGCAGTTTAGGAGTATGTATCCCCTCTCTGCACACTATGGTACACCAGACAGTTCACGTGGGACTAGGCGTCACAACTTTGGACAATTTATTTGCCAAATGTATCAAGTGTAATACACTAAAACCTATAACAATATAGGACTCTCAGCATGTTATTATACCCCCACACAGTGTTTCTCCCTTTGGAGTATACACAGGGTTCAGTAATTATGAGAGAACACAATTTTCACATAAAAAGACAATTGAAATGTCCACAACATTGATTCAGATGTCCAAATTGCTCAAGTCCACGATGTGTTGCTCTTAGTGAAGCGACATCTAAAGATCTGGTCGACTGGTTTCAATGATCTTCTTTCGCATGTCATCTTCATCAGGACCAATTGCTTCTTGTCTAGACCCAATCTGTGCGCCCCTCAGAAACATAGTTTCAGCAATTTCTGTGGGGCAAACGGAGAGAACGGTCAAACGGACTTCTCCCATGTTTAAAACCGAGTGTACGGCATTTCTAAAGCTTTTTATATTGCACAATTATTCTAAATGTGTATTCAATTAATGAGTCCTATGAGTGACATTATACAGCAGGCTAAATTCCCCCTCCTCTCTCCCCACCCTTACAGGGTGTGCAACATAGTTTGGTATGACGGGTCATACCTGATTTTTGCGTTATGCGGGCAATAGTGCAGCGCGCCTAACTTCGAGATTTTTGGGCTGTTCTTGTTAGCCAAGTCGATACGACTGTCGATGATTGATCTGTAACACAAGGTAATTACCTATTTTACTCCCCAATCAGTGTACTTTGTGCTCCTTCCCCATTCAGTTTACTGATTACCCAAGCACTGTCAATGTCTCCTAATTACCTGGCTGGAGTATGGTTGGCACGCTTCAAAACTGGTAGAGTCAGTGGTGTAGCATTCATAATCCAGTGTTATTAAACCTGGGGCGGTCCTGTGATTAAAGAGGAACCCAACTTGTAGCAACAGCTCAGATGTTTGTTCTAAGTATTTCACAAATCGTGCATTATTCTCTACCCATCCAACAAGGCATGGTTCCCACATACAGCTTCGCGCTGTCTCAAATCAACCCGTTGTCTGCGTTGGATGCAATCAACTCATGCTGGTGGTCCTTTTAACCCAAATGTGCCCGCAGTGTGCCCTATGAACGTGCCAGACACACTCGAACACCCGTGGCCAACACCCGCACCCTGCTGTGTCTAGCTTCTTTCTTGGTCCGTTAATATTAGCCAGTCATGCGTGCATTTGTTGGCAATGAAGGACCAATCTTTTCGGAACTGTAGGTGTTCCAAGAAAATCCGTGGTTCGATCCTAATGATAAGACCGTTTGGTGCTGCATGGGCCCGAAGATATTTGGTAATTAGGGCCCCATTTAGCTCAGCCCTTATGATCTTTTTTCGAAGGATTTCAACTTCATTCCACTCATCTGAGCTAGTATTATTCTGCCTGGTCTATTGATCCCCAAGATGGATGGATTGGATAATATCCCTTCCACCAGGTCTTCTGCGTATGCAAGATAGTTAGTGTCAGCCATACTAAATGTGTATGATTGATATGACTAATGTCGATCCTAGAAAAGGGTCAGGAGGAGAGAGGGGAATTGGTGCCTACTTATTATTTAGACAATAATTTGCGAGTTGAGAGTGAACTCCTCTCACACCTACTCGTATGATTTCGATCCCAGCAGTGGAAAACCACTGCACGAAGACTATACTACACATAGGGAAACTATTGATTCGTACCTCCAATCTAGGGTACTTTGTCCTTTCTGTTATTACAATCTATTTATAACACACAAAACGGAAATCGGAAAGCAGCTTCTCTTGAGCTCCTTAATAATCAAGCCATCAATGCAGCATCTTCTCTACATACTCCTAAATAGAAACACATTAACAATGCTCTAACTGTCCTGTTTATCATTTGTGTGTTTTAATAGGGGTGTACCGAATGGTGAATTTACTGAACAGTTGGTCCAGATATTCGACCAGAACTGAAAAGTTTGTTTTGCTTAACTAAACATGTTATAGAAAATAAACACTCCATTTAGTAAAATCAGGAAACATTCTGTTGCATGACTATTCATGTTTATTGATCGGACATATATGTTCCACTAAGTTTTATTAAAAAAAATAAAATAAAAAAACAGATTAGCTGAGCAAGAAGTCGAAGTTCAGTTTATTCACATGTCACTAATGTGAAACCTTTAAGGGGAAGGTTGTATTTAAGAAAGACAAGGTGTTCTACTTTTTATGGTAAGGCCACTTGAGTGTTCTGAATGAATATCTCCAACTGTACTGAATACTCTCTCGCTGTTCACACGGGTAGGAAGAGGTGCCAAGTGCACACAAGCAACTTTTGTTAACACTGGAAATCACACACTGTTAATTTCCCACCACTTTAGCTGGCCTTTTTAGGGGGTAGAGGCTCGCTCAAAAAGCTAGTGAGTGCGATCTCTAAGGAACTAGTTTATTGACTCGCACCAGCTGTGGACGGCTGAACAACACTGTCCCAGAAGGCCCATATGCCACATGGTTGAAAACTCTTCTTAGTTGGTGGCCTGTCATCTTGCAAATCAGGTTCTGCAGGTTGCCCCACAGTATGACATGAGGTCCCTTCACACAGGGTTAGGACAGTACAGTGGGCAGTACGTTTTACAATATTTGCCACAACATTGTTCCTGAACATTTTTAACTTGAACCAAGGATAGATTCCAGTCACCCCAGAGTAGATGGGTATAGCTTCAATGTCTTTATACCTGGCTTCTACTGCATTCAATAGCTTTGTTTTGACAAGCTTGACACCAAGGTCCTTAACATCAACAGATCCCAGGTTAGACTTTAAAGCTTTGACAGCGGGAACAACCATGGAGATGCTTGATGCCTATGAACAAATTCCTATGGGAGCTCTGCAAAGGGTGCTAACAAAGATGAAAAATGTTCTGCCAAATGCCACGAACCGGGAGAAAAGATTAGGCGCTTTGTTCATCATCCGCACAATACAAACTCGCTGGCCTCCTCTGCCCCACCATTTGCCCCAACATCAAAAACTAGGAGTTCCACCGTGTTGACACCACTTGGGTTTCCTGAACTGCAGTTAATCAAAGATCTTTTTGCATTGAGTGCAACCGAGACATGGCAGAAGTAGAATGTTAGAAATTGCTGTTTCCTTGCATGCCACAGCATGTCGAACACAGATCTTTGCGCCAAAAGGCTATAATGAAGCCAAAGCTGTACGGTATGTGCAAAACACCCCACACCAACAAAATCTGCATCTCTGAAAAATCTTACATATGTTTGCTACGGTATTGTGAACATTGACATGCACTTTCTCCAGAATTGGATCTTTCATGGATTCACACGCTTCGAATATTCCTCATCAGGCTGGGAATCCTCAGTGACCTTATTACATTTTCTTTATAACCTTGTTTCTACACTTTAGTAGCCCATCCTTTTGCTTGAATCAGGGTCCACCCAGGAGGCCCGCTTCAGATTCTAGCTGGACATTGTGTTGCAGAGTGCTGTAACCTCTTTCTCCAGTGAGAACACTGTAAAACAAAGATCTTCAACTAGAAAGGATTCAAGTACAAAAGATTTTGTTTGCCTTTCTTCTCCCAAACCAGTTAGTGGGAAGGGTAACCAGGAATCTAAAGGCCAAGACGTCTCTCTTTAAACCCTGTAACACCTGTGTGTGCCGACAAAATCAATGATGGCCCTCTCGACCACAGCCCTGTCAGTGAGACCATTTGCGACCAGCAGATGCAAGGAAACCGACTAAATTGTGGAATACGATTAAACCATTGACTGCAAAGAAGCTGATGGCAAGGGCTCTGGCGACGAGACAGTTGACCCCTGCTCCGTCGTTGAAGGTGCAGACACCGCCAACAAAAACACACGTGACACCGCCGACGAGGCCGTTGGCACCAGGGTTGTTGAAAACACAGACAAGCCCATGCCACAGTCCATGGTGGGGCCAAGAAAGCATACAAACCACTGTTGAAACCAAAAATGACACTGTCAGCAGAGGGGTCAAACCTCCAGGGTAGCCCACCGTCAACTGGCTCATCACAGGATTGAAAGAAAACAGAACGGAAACCGGAAAAAGGTGAGATCCCAGCAGACACAGGTTTCAGGATCTCAAGAAGGGTTTCAAAAATCCACATAGCAACAGATGGTTATTGGAATTCCTTTGGCTTCAATCCCTCAATGGGAAAGAAGCCTGTCTCTGTCTCCGTTATCATCCATATTACCTGAGCAAATACTGGAGCATCACATTGGTCCGAGGAGAGGCTGTCCCCGAATTTCTCTGGCGGTGATTATTCGGCCCTCTGCCACCACCAAGATCACCTCCTCCAGGGAAATCGCTGCCTCCCAAGGTTACGGTCTATGACTTTACCACCTAGCGAGCCTAATGCTAAAATGTTGTTGTCCTTACAGGAACTGGCATTACTACAGTTGCTACTGAGTCAGCTAGACAAGAGGCTACCAAAAGCACAGGATAAGGCCATTGAAGTACTGCTCCTGTCAGGGGGCAAGCCCCAGACGGGTAGACCATGCCCCTTGTAACAAGGGACAAATACAACCTCTCAAGTGGGCTCCCATGGTGGAAGATTGCGCAAACCTGATAAGATCCTGGTCCCCATTGGACTCTCCAGGGCGAAGGTCTAGGTTGTCCAGAAGGAAGGGCTAACCTGCTCCAGGGTCATCCAGAGGGTGGCATTGTGGAGAGATCCAATCGCACACCCTCGGGCCTCGCTGCGACAGTTGCCAGTCGCACAACCTGACTCCCCAGTTAGGGAGCAGCAAGGGAAGCTACAGACCTCTGATACAGATGGGGATGTGGACACGCTCTCTGCCACACATTCACTGTCACAGGACGACTGGGATTCACCAGTTGCAGATGTTCCAGGACTAAGTGAACTGTCCGAGCCACCACAACGTAGTAAGGTGGACTTCCACACAATGATCTTAAAAGTCTGTGAGGAGTTTGGCCTAGTGCCATCCAAAGAAAGTAAAGGTTGCTTTCTATTTGACTTAATGCAGAAAAGGCATAAGTCTGTAGTATCTATACCCATTCTAGACCACGTTTGGGGGGCAGGGGGGGTTGCTCCTCCTGAAAAGACAATTCTGAGCCAGCTCTCAGAGGAAGGTTAGAAAAAGTACAGGGCTCCCAACAATTCAACCAAATATCTTAAATCACAGCCTACCCCTGAGTTGGTAGTGTCAGCTGCTGCTGGGAGAAAATCCAGCTCGCAAGGTAACAAGTGCTCTGTCCCTCAAGACCATGACAACCAGATGATGAACGCGTTTTGGAAGAAAAATATTGGCAATAGGGGCTACCATGGTGAAAGCTGCTAACTCTCTGGCGATCATGACTAGGTACGATTGTGAGATGTGGCACCAAATAGCAACAATACTAGATCTACCAGAGGACAAGTGCAAAGGAGCACTTGCAATCCTCCATGAGAGCGAGGAGACATCCAACCATGCCATCAAGATGGCTGTCAACATTGCTGAGATCGCCTTCAAACAGATTGGAAATGGCACGGTCGTAAGAAGACGGTCCTAGCTAATATGTACTGATTGTAGACCGGAGGTACACAATAAGGTAGTTGATATGCTGTTTGAAGTCCACCAACTCTTTGCGTCGATGATTGATTAGGCCTTAAAGGCAATTAAGGTGTATGCAGACTCCGCAAAATCGCTTACCTCGTTGCAAACACCCCTTTCAGCGTGCAGCAAGGCGTTCAACCCCTTCAACCAGAGGAAGTCGACCATACCAGTGAGGGTCGTACTATACGACAGGGTATAGGAAATCCTATCGATACAAGCCCAAAGACTACAAACCACAGGTAAGATGGCACACTGGCATCCCTTCACAAAGGGGCAGGCAACAAAAACAGGCCTGACTCTTCAACCAAGTCGGCGTCCCTACATCCACAACAGCAAGTAAGAGGCAACCTAAGACACTACCTTTCATCGATGCAACACAATCCCCTCAGACAAATGGGTTCTGGGCATAAATGAGACTTCAAGGACACCCCACTTCCTTTTTTTTTGGTTTTTTTTTGTTTTCCTCCCTCCACGGGAGCTGCCGCGGACCAATGTTGGTGTCCTCCAGCAGCAAGTCATCGGAATGCTCAAAAAGCAGGCAGTTCAAAGGGTACCACCAAAGGGAAAGCAAATGTATTCCCGGTTCTTCGTGATAAGGAAGCGTGACAAAACATGGCGACCCATTTTAAATCTTCTGCGTCTCAACAAACCAATAAAGAAACTATAATTCAAAATACTACTGCCAGATGTCATCAGTGTGGTGCAAAAAGGCGATTTCCTTGATTCTCTAGACCTCAAGGATGCCTGCTTTCATGGGCCAATCCACCAAAAGGGCTCGGTTCAAAGTGAGACAGGAGCACTATCAGTTCAAAGTCCTCCCCATTGGACTGAGATCACGCCAACGACATTCATAGTGCATGGCCCAGAGGAAAGGATTGCATATTTATCCATACCTCGACGATTGGCTGGTAAGACTGAGCATGAAGCGTTGTGGGCAATTCGACAAACCTTAGCCACGCTCTGGTGGTTGGACTTCTTGATGAACTTTAAGAAGTCATGCTTAAAGCCTGCCACCTGCTTAGTTTTCCTTGGAACACAGTTCAACACAAACAAAGGCTGGGTACACCTGTCACAGTACAGAGCTGAGTCCATCTCGCGTTATTCAAACCAGGAAGGTTTCTGTCAGACAATACATGAAGCTAGTCTTCGCAATATCATGGTGCATTCCCCTCCTCCCTCCACATGAAGCCACAGCAAAGTTTCTCGCAGACTGGTGGGCACAAAAAAACGGTATGTGGAATGTCAAATCGAGGTCACAGGACAGCTTGTGACCGTGGTACAGTGGTTAAACGAGCCACAGCATATTTTTGAAGGAATACCATTACAAGACAGGCCGTTCTAGCAAGCCCTGGTGATGTCACTGAAAGGATGGGTAGCGCATGTAGGAAACCTGTCCGTCAAGAACCAGTGGAGCAAGGAAGAAGATCAAATGCAAATAAATTTGCTGTAGCTCTGGGCGGTATTATGGCAAGGTAGTGAAAAGTGTTGGCGGACAACACCACTACCATATATTCTATAGGGAAGCAAGGAGGAACTCGTTCTCGAATAGTCTCGAAAGAAGCACAAGCGATGTGGCATTGGGTGATCCAGAATCAGACATCACTGCAAGCCTTTCATTTGCCCGGCAAACGGAACCAGACAGCAGGCCTGCTCAGCAGAGCGACGAGCCAATGCCACGAATGGCAGCTGGCAGAAAAAGTAGTAGTTACTTTATTTTGGCAAATAGCCATAAAAAGTAAAAACATGAAAACAGTAAAATGACAGTTACAAATTTAAAAATGCAATTTGCTTACAGTTTATCCAGCTAAAATTGGTGGAAAAATCAACCGAGAACCTAAATCTATTTCAACTGACACTCTGGTTAAGTTTAATACAAAATATCTTTGGTGAAATATATAAATGAAAACAGTTGATTAGAAAGAAAACATTGAGTAGCTGGAAGGTCAATCGGACAATATATATCTTCCTTAGGCGCCAGGCTCTTTTAAAAAAAAAAAAATTGCTATTGGACATGGGTCTCTGCTTTGTTTTGATTGCATAGAATTGCCACTGCAGTGCTCATTATACTGTACTTCTTATAGATGGGGACAAGCCACTTTTGCTGCAGGCTCCTGTACAGGAAGCATATGAACAAAGTGTTTTGGGTGTTCTCCCCCTTTCGCATACATTTTTCACACTGGCGTGTCACCACTGCTCCAGGAGCTTGTAACCACTGCAATTAGTAGTGACCCTAGTCAAGCTTTTAAAAACTGGCTATGTGCCTCCTTGTCTTCGATAAGCGGTCAATACTTCTCTTGGCCAAAGAGGTGTTTCAGCTCTAATAAACCGCCTTTGTACCAACCAGTCTCATCTCTGAGAACCTTTATTTATAGTACCAATCCTTGTACTTCTGCTTGATATGCTTTTTCGTAATCTGGGTTTCTCGGTGTGTGGCCGCAAAGATTGAGGGGAGGCTGAGTTTAGCACTTCTATCAATCACATATCTAACCCATGGAAGCGTTCTTGCACCATCTTGTGCGAGGACGTCCAAGAAAGTGCTAAGGGACGGCGCTGTGCATAGCTTATAGCAATACAGCAAGGGACGCAGCATGGCTTCAGACACAAAGCCGTCCACCCCAAACTCCAATTTTAGGGGGAGAGATGGGGTAGTCCATGGGAGAGAAAGCAGCTTCTTCAAAGTATCCTTTTTTTCTGCTCCATCTTCCTAAGGTTAAAGTAACCCCAAATCCTGGCTTCACACAGGGATGATGTATTTGCACAGGTCCTCAGGACCTCCCTATGCTTGGGGAGCTGCCTTGCCGCCACAATGCTGCATAAAGCCTGGCACAGCTGCCTCTTGCCTTCCCTAGTGAAGTAGGGATGTATCGCTGTGTTTGTCCCCTCAACCTTTCATCTAAGTGAATCCCCAAGGAATCACAAAGGCCGACCCTCTCTATCTTGCTGCTTCCTAAACAGATTGGGGAGGACTGTTCTCTGCGCTGCTTAGACCAAAACACGTAACAAGAGTATTCAATTCAAACAGTGGGGTAACACTCTGATAGACCTGTTCGCCACAGAGGAAAAAAGATATTGTCCCAGTTTGCAAACCGAAGCGAACTCCCCGGGAGACACGTTCATACTATCATGGGACATGTTCCTGGTAATACGCATGGTGCTGGACATGGTTGCAATGTACCACTGCAAGAACATTCTTGTAGGCCTGGCATGGCCCTGGAAAGCATGATATTAGGACCTTCTGCATTGGACGTAGGTCTGGGGTCAGCGCCAAACATACTCTTGCAGTGCCTGGGGCAGGCCCTCTACCATGATCCAGGCTCTCTGAACCTGTGTGCATGGCTCCTGACCACATACAATTTGGCCATGTGAGTATGCCACAGGAATACAGGGACATCCTGAATGTGGCCAGAGTGACAACTACAAATAAGTGAATACAAGTACAAGTGGAAATGGTTCTGTGCTTGTTGTGCTTTGCAAAATCATGACCCAGTGGGAATTTTACTGCAAGATCTACTGCCTTACTCAAGTTGGCAAAGGAAGCCCTCGTATTTATCTCTAAAAGTGCAACCAGCTGCAATTTCTAGATGTCACAGGAGTGAGGACAGGCCTCCACTGTACAGCACAAGGATAACCGAGCACTTTATGAAGGGCCTGTTCCGCACGTATCCACCCAAAGCAAAACTTGCCCCCCAATGGAGCCATAACATTGTGTTGGCTGCCCTTATGAGCCCGCTGTTTGAGCCTATGGGCACTGTCCACATTCAACATGCGTTGTGGAAGACAGCGTTACTATTAGCTCTCACGCCGTTCAGGAGAGAGTCAGAGCTGCAGGGACTGTCTGTGAAGGAACCATACCTGCGCTTCACCAAGAACAGCGTGTTGTTAACTAGTAACCCGCACTTTATCCCGAAGGCGCCTACTGAGTTCTCCAGCATGGGGTCTGGCATGGATTCACATGCTCATGAATATTCCCCGTCGTCAGGCTGGGAATCCTCGGTAAAGAAAAAACCAGTATCATTTTCGATTCTGATCTGTCTTTCGTAGTAATAACCAATCACTGATCTCTGCGTCATACTGACCACAGCCAATGACTGCCCTCTACCTAAGCCCCGCCTCTGGCAGCCATCTTCAGATTTTTACCGCACGTTCATGTGTTGGGATCCTCGTGCTATTGCTCTCGAGCGTTAGTGCTATATTTTTCACGTTTTTTCTCAAAAACTTCGTTTTTTCGGTCAAAAGAGCCTCCAGCTCCACCGACTCTCCATCCGATCAACGGGGCCCCGTGTCGGATTCGTCTGCGCCCCTCAAGGGTGAAGATTTCGTCGAGCTACGCTTTTGGAGGACTCCAGAAGTTTCTCAGGCCCGGTCATGGCCCAGGAGAAGGGAAGCTCGACGCCCGGAAAGCTGTTCAGGGTCTGCCCTGGATGCCAGGTGCAGAACGTCTTCAAGGAGGACGAACACTCTTTTTGTCTTTACTGCCTACATGAGGACAAGACGCACGTGGAGAAGGACTGTGCGTTTTGCGGCAACATGTCGGAGCGGACCATGAAGGACCGCCATCAACGTCTCGCCAACTGGCTAGAAGGGAAGAGCCCGTCCGGCGAGAAGAAGAGGAAGAAATCCGAGCGGTCTTCTAAGACCTTTGAGGACGCCCCGGCGACGGGGGTCCAACATAAGGCCAAGCACTGCGAGTCCGCTGGCACCGGGAGCGCCGAACGGTCGGGCTCTACGGGCGCCAGGCAGGGCGCACCCTCCCCGGCACCATCAACCACGAGCCAATGCTCTGGGTCGGGTAAGAGGAAGGCCGAGCACCCGGCGTAGCTCCTGGAGAGGCCCCGGTCGAGCTTGAGCTCTAAGGCGGAGGGGGAGCGAGGCAGTGTCCCCCCCCCCCCTCAAGGATAAGGCGGTGAGCGCACCTAAGGTGGTGAAGGCCTTAATCCATCCGGCCAAGTCCTCTATCGAAACTGTCGCGGCGGCCCTGGCTCAGCCTGTGGAGGCTAGACCAGTGGTGGCGACCTCGGGGCTCAGAGTCTCCCTGCCACCTCGGAGGGAGTCCTCTTTTGTGCCCATCGATAGGACCCCCGTGAAATCCCCCGAGGGGAAGAAAAAGGGGGGGCAGGGCGTCGTCGTAGATTCGGCTTCAACCTCGGAGGAGGAGCTGGTCGAGGTCTTAAGCCACGGCCTCGGCGTGGAAGAAGACCGGCCCGTCGGGATGGATCCCGACGCAGGTGACGACGACATCGTCGAGGGTACCGACGGGGCCCCTGATCGCCCGTCGGATTCCCCTCTGCCAGCGCCGCAAGACAACTCGGCGGCCATTTTGTTGGCTATACAGTCCTTATGCTCAGAGATAAGGACGAGACTACCGTTGCCGACGGGGGAACCTCTCCCGTCGGGGGACCCAGAACCGGGACCTTCTGGTGTTCCCCCTACCAAGAAAAGAAGGATCCACCCTCCACCTCCTTTTCAGCCGTCGCGCCCCGTCCAGCCCTCCTCCCCGTCCACCCGAGGGGATGATACGGGGACTGACATGGCAGCGACGGGTACGGACAACGAGGTATACGACGAGGATGTACCGTCGTCTCCTCCCACCAGGGCTTCTCCGCCCGACGAGATTGGATCGTTCCACTCCATGATCACCAGGGCATCCAAGCTTTTCCAACTCTGCCCTGAGGAGAAGAAGGAAGGTTTCCTTTATCAGCGTCGCGAGGCCAAGAGGAAGACGGTCCTCGCAGTGCCTCTATTGGACGACATTTGGGATGAGGGCCTCACCCTCCTCAAGAACCCTTCCACGACGCCAGCTAGAAGAGACCGGTACGAGAAGAAGTACCGGGTCCCGGACACGGCCCCCCTGTGCCTCCGGGCGCAGCCTACCCCGGACTCCGTCGTCTCCGTGGCGGCCAGGAAGAAAGCGGGGGGGGGGGGGGTGCGGCCTCCACATCGACTTCCCCACCGGACGGCGAGGGAAAGAAATTGGACGCTATGGGACGCAGAGTCATCTCGTCTGCAGCGACGACGATTAAAGCGGCCAACGCCTTGGCTATCGTGGCCCGCTACGACAGGGAGCTCTGGTACAAACTGGCTCCCCTGCTGGACTTCCTGCCGGACGACAAGAGGGCAGAGGCCCTGGAGATCCTGCAGGAAGGTGAGGTGGCTTCGGACCACGCCATTACTGTTGCAACGGACATCGCCGACACTGGGTTCCGCCAGTTGGGCAACGGCGTTTGCCTTAGGCGGCGTGGATGGCTCAAGGCTACGGACTTCCGTCAAGACGTTCAGACCAGAGTCCTGGACATGCCCTTCGATGGGAACAACCTGTTTGGGAAAACAGTGGACGATTCCCTTCAGGCCATTAAAGCGGACACTGAGACGGCCCGGGCCCTTGGAGTTCTGCAACAACGACGGACGCCCTTTCGGAGCAGCGGAGGCAAGGGCGCCTCCAAAGGTTCCGGCGGCGGTTTCTCCACCTACCGTCAAGCGGCCCGCTCGTCGTCTCAGGAGGCCTACAGAGGACGAGGCAAGTCTGGCGGACCCCGCCGTCGTCGCCAAGGAGGTCAAGGCGGCAAAGCCTCGTCGAAGCAGGATTGAACCGGCCGTGGGGTCGGGCCCCCACCGAAGCACCCCGGTGGGAGGCCGGCTGGCGAGCTTCGTCAGCGTGTGGGAGTCCATCTCCACCGACCGTTGGGTGCTGGACGCCTTGGCCCGGGGCCACGCGCTCGAGTTTCAAAGAAGGTGTCCGCGCGTCCCCCCCGTGGCCAGGAAAGAACTTCACTTCCCTCAACTTCTCCTGGAGGTAAAGGCGATGCTCAGGAAGGGCGCCATCGAACTCGTCCCAAAGAGGCTTCGGGGCTCCGGAGTTTACTCGAGATACTTCCTCGTGAAGAAGAAGACGGGGGGATGGCGCCCCATCCTGGACCTGCGACGTCTGAACAAGTTCATCAAGGCGCAGAAGTTCCGGATGGTCACCCTCCAGCACGTCCTGGGTCAGCTGGAGGAAGGAGACTTCCTGTCGTCGTTGGATTTGGAGGATGCCTACTTCCATATTCCCATCCTAAAGGGGCACCGAAATTCCTCAGGTTTGTGGTCCAAGGGCGTCATTACCAGTTCAAAGCCCTCCCCTTCGGACTACGGTCGGCACCCAGGGTATTCACCAAGTGCCTCGCACCGGTGGCGGTGCAGCTGCGCCGCGAGGGGGTCCACGTCTACCCCTACCTGGATGACTGGCTCATCCGAGCCAAGACGAGGGAGCTTGCCGTGGTTCACATGGCAAGGACCGTCCAACTTCTCACGGACCTGGGATTCTCCGTGAACTACGCCAAATCCCACCTAGTACCCGCGCAAGACGCTCTGTTTCTGGGAGCGAGGCTCAACACAGTGTCCCTTCTGGCCTCCCCGTCGGAGGAGAGGACCAGGACCATCCTGGGCAAGGTGCAGCGGATGTTGGTGGCCGACGCGGCCAAGGTGAGGTCCATCAAGTCCCTCCTCGGAATTATGTCTTCCTGCATCTACCTCATTCCCATGTGCAGGCTCCGGATGCGCCCGTTGCAGGAGTTCCTGGACGCGCGCTGGGTCCAAACGACGGGCAGCTTCGAGGAAAGGATCACACTCGACGAGAGTTTCCGACGAGCGATCCGGTGGTGGGGCACCCGCGCGCATCTGACGGCGGGCATGGACTTCCAGACCCCAGCCCACCAGGAGACAGTGACCACGGATGCCTCCCTGGAAGGGTGGGGAGCGCACACCGAAAATCTGCACGCAAGAGGCCTTTGGCTCCCGACGGAGAAATCCCTACATATCAACATCCTGGAGCTCCGTGCAGTGTTTTGGGCCCTCAGGTCCTTCCTTCCGTCCCTCAAGGGCAAGGTGGTGAGGATCTTCACCGACAACACCACCACCATGTTTTACATCAGGAAACAGGGCGGAACCAGGTCCCCAGCACTGTCCAAGGAGGCGCAGGACCTGTGGCATTAGGCCGTCGCCCCAAAGGATATTTCTGGTGCCGTTTCATCTGGCAGGGATAAAAAACACCATCGCCGACTCACTCAGCAGGGAGCTGCGCTCGTGCCACGAGTGGGAGCTATGGCAGGATCTAGTAGATCGCCTCTTCCGACGGTGGGGCACACCCCAGATCGACCTGTTCGCGACGGCGACGAACTCCAAGTGCCAGAGGTTCGCCAGCAGGTTTCCCCAGGCGAGGAGCATGGGCGATGCTTTCTCGTTCCCCTGGGAGGGCCTGTTCCTCTACGCGTTCCCTCCTTTGCCACTGCTGATCCGGCTCGTCAACCAGCTCAAGAGGTCACGGTGCAGGATGATCCTCGTCGCACCTGCGTGGCCGAGGCAGATATGGTTCCCGGACCTTCTGGACTTGTCAGCGTCCCCGCCAATCAAGCTGCCGGTGGACGCGGATCTACTCTCCAGGGAAGGAGGCGCCATCCTCCACCACGACCCGAAATCGCTGAACTTGCAGGCCTGGCTCCTGCAGCGCTAGAGTTTGGAGGATACGACATACCGGCCGACTGCAGAGAGGTTCTTGCAAAGGCCAGGGCGTCCTCGACTCTTAAATGCTACGGACACAAATGGAAGAGGTTCTCTGTCTGGTGCCACGCACAGAAGATTAACCCTCTACGGATTACGGCCCCCCAAGTACTGCCGTACCTGCTGACGCTGGCCAAAGCTGGACTGGCACACGCGTCCATCAAGATTCATCTTGCTGCGTTCTCCCGATACACCAGAACCACGGGGCGGACGTCCTTGTGGTCTCATCGTCTGGTGAAAGAGTTCATGAAGGGACTGTTCAGATCGTTCCCGCCGGTGAAGGCTCCAGCCCCGGCGTGGGAGCTCAACGTGGTGCTGACCAAGCTCATGAGACCTCCGTTCGAGCCTCTGCACTCGGCTCCGTTGAAATTTCTGTCGTGGAAAACAGCGTTTCTTGTGGCCATCACCTCCGCACGACGAGTGGGAGAGATCCAGGCCCTTTCCTGCAAGGCCCCGTACTTGACTTTTCACGACACGAGGGTAGTGCTCAGGACGCACCCCTCCTTCATGCCCAAGGTACCGTCGGACTTCCATCTCAACGAACCCTTGGTGTTGCCTGTGTTCTTCCCGTCGCCTTCGTCGCCGACTGAGAGGACTTTGCACTCGCTGGATGTGGCTAGAGCGCTGAAGTTCTACGTGGACCGCACAAAGTGTTTTTGTAAGACGTCACAACTCTTTGTGAACTTTGGACCTGTCAATCAGGGGAAGGCTCTCTCGAAGGCTTCCATTTCCAGATGGCTCTCCGGCTGTATCATGTACTGTCACCGGTTGGCAAACCGACCGCTGCCTGGCCGTCCGAGAGCCCATTCCACCAGAGCGATCGCAGCTACCACGGCGTTCCTATCTGGTGTGCCCCTGCTGGACATATGCAGGGCTGCTACGTGGAGGTCGACGCACACCTTCACGAAATTCTACTGCGTCGACCGGGATTCCAGGGAGGAGTCCAGGGTCGGCCAAGCAGTGCTGCGCAACCTGTTCGCCTGAGGTGAGCCTGGTGAGGAGGTAAGATGCTTAATGTTGAGTTTGATGTAATGCTTAATGTTGAGCCTTTGCCACCTCCCGTGGTTGTGCATGTGTGTACTGCTATGTATTCTTTATTCATGAGCATGTGAATCCATGCCAGACCTCCAGCATGGGTCTGGCATGGATTCACATGCGAACCCTCCCGCCTACCCCTCTGCGGCTCTTCACTTGGTCATACTGCCACTTCACGTGCTTCCAAATCTGAAGATGGCTGCCAGAGGCGGGGCTTAGGTAGAGGGCAGTCATTGGCTGTGGTCAGTATGACGCAGAGATCAGTGATTGGTTATTACTACGAAAGACAGATCAGAATCGAAACTGATACTAGTTTTTTCTTTACCGAGGATTCCCAGCCTGACGACGGGGAATATTCATGAGCATGTGAATCCATGCCAGACCCATGCTGGAGAACAACAGTTACAGGTAAGTAACTTGTTCCTTACCACTCAACATCGGAGGGATCCAACCCATCCCTGTAGAGACCTGGGCATACTCCCTAGGATTCAAAGACCTCCACCTCAATGTACATTCAGTCCTTGTAGGAGAGAGCAAGAAGTGGGGGAATTGATTGACACGGACCAAGACACTGATCCGAGGAATACAAGTTCCATTGCCTCCTCGTCTCCACAGAGAGCTGACACATGGGACACAGATCCTGACCAAGATGCGTAGGGTAGCCCGGCTCAACCTTCGCCTCCTGATGACCTCGGGGCGTTTCACTCCATGATGTCTAAGGTATGCCAGGAGTTTGGTCTGATTCCAGATGAGGAAAGGAAAGATTGTTTCTTCTTCGACCACATGGGGAAACTCAGGAAAGCAGTCTTTTCCATACCCATTCTGGATCGCGTTTGGCAGGAGGGCCTCTGAACTCTGAAGCATCCTTTTACAGAGTTGGCAGTTAAAGGGAGGCTGGAGAAGAAGTTTAAAGCTCCAGACACCACACCAAAATGCCTAACCTTGCAGCCTGTTCCGGAGTCAGTTGTTTCAACTGCAGCAAGCTGCAAGGCTCGAAAGCAGCATAAGTGCACCACTCCGCCAGACAATGAAAACCGGACAATGGATGCATTTGGAAAAAAGTTGTTCAACATTGGGGCAACAACGGTAAAAGCAGTGAATACCCTGGCAATAGTAGCTCGATATGATCGAGAGATGTGGCATCGTCTGGCTCTTTTATTGGAACACTTGCCAGAACAGCGCAAAGGGGAGGAAGCCTCGAATCACAGCATAATAATTGATGTAGACCTTGCTGAAACAGGGTTTAAACAAATTGGCTATGGGGTATTCTTTAGACGCCAAGCATGGCTACGTTGCACTGATTTTCGTCAAGAAGTTCAAAACAAGGTCATCGATATGCCATGTGAAGGAGAAAATCTGTTTGGGGGGAAAAATTGATAAGGCCCTTAAAGCCATGAAGGCTGACTCGGCCACAGCTAGGTCTCTTACAGCCCTTCAAGGCAGGCGGACCTTTCGCTCCTTTCAAGGAGGTTCCGGTAATGCAAGATTCTCAGCCTCTAGAAACAACAAGAGCTATGGTAGACCCGGATATTTTTCTCAGGGCTACAAGCAGAATTACCAATCCTCCCTCAACAGAGAATACCATCAAGGGCAATGAAAGTGTGCATCTGCCACCTCCCAGAGAGGTAGGCAAACTAAGGCACAACAATGTCTGAATCGGGGGCAGACAGGTGGGGGGGGGAAATGGGGTGTCCTATCTCCATGAGTGGCAAACAATAACAAATGACAGGTGGGTGCTAGATGCAATCCAGTACGGCCATTTGTTTAAGTGCGCACAAATCCTGATGCCTCCCATAAAGGTATCTCACCTGCACCATCGGGTTTTACAACACAGGATACTTCAAATGCTAAGAAAACGAGCTATCGAAAGAGTTCCTCCCTCAGCAAGAGGAAAGGGAGTATACTCCAGGTATTTTGTTATCAATAAACCAGACGGGAAGTGGCGCCCTGTTCTGGATCTACGAAAGACTAAACAAGAACATCAAAAATTCTAATTGGCAACGCTCCGGGAGGTCCTAAAAGCCGTTCAGCCCCAAGAATACATAGCAGCCTTAGATCTCGAGGATGCTTACTTCCACGTGCCAGCACATCCAAGGCATCAAAAGTACCTCAGATTAGTAATCGCTGAAAGCCATTATCCGTTTCGGCTATTGCCTTTCGGCCTGAAATCGGCACCCTGAACATTCACAAGGTGCTTGGCAATGGTAGCAGCCTCCCTCCGAAAACAGGGCCACCACGTGTACTGGTACTCTGATGATTGGTAGAGGTTCAACGTACCAACAAGCCTCATCTTCTCTCAACCAAACCGAAACGCTGCTCCAACAATTGGGCTTTACAATAAATTGTTGGAATCCTGTGTGTCACTGTGTATCCTGCTTTCCTGTTCCCCATGCTTTTGCTATATACCCGCATGCCCCCTCCTGTCGCTATAACCCCATCCCCTGTTCTGTGTCCATGTGCCGCTATGTTCCCTGCCATCCTGTTCTCGTGCCTGGTCTCGGATGCTTTAAAGAACACCATCATATTACATCACCATGCTCACTCTCTACTTTACACCATCACTCAACTAGAACACAGCTATACCCCGATTAATTTGGCCTAGCTGTTCAAATACGAATACTATCCCATGAACACTTCATCACCCTAATAAAACGCAGATAGCCAAGCACATTTCGGCTTAGTCGCTCAGATGCGTCCTTCAGGCCTAATGCACCCAGAGCCCAGTCTGGTTGTCCACCCACCAGACTGCACACATCCAACTGAAATATCCAGTACCACACCTAACGCCAGGATGCAGCTACCACTCGGCAATTACATCACCTGCACACATCTGGTGCACCCATGCACCCTATGACACTATCTCTCTCTACTGAACAGAACTACGGTTCCTGAAGGCGTTCAACCTACCAGCGCTTTGAGGCCATACCAATGATGTATAAGGCACTATATAAATGCCAAGTAACATAACATACAAAATCCTGCACAGTTCCCTCAAGGAATTTAGTTTTCCTGTGTGCTCAATTCCTTACAGGTCAGAGTCTTATCAGACCCTCTTTGGAAAGAATCAAAAAATTGATAACACTATCAAACTCATTCACGCCAAACAAGCTAGTCCCGGTCTGTGCATACATGGCTCTTCTGGTGACTGTCCTCTTGCATTCTGCTTACTTCCCACTGCCAACTGCACATGTGGCCAGTGCAAACATTTCTGGCTACCAGATCGTCCCAAACCTGGGGTTCCTGGTCAGAAAAAGTAACTATCTCCCGGGCTCTGTCAAACACACTGAATGGTGGATATACCCCTGCAACATCACAAAAGGAATGCCCCAGATGGAGCCAGATTACGATTACCATCTAACCATTGTGACCGATGCCTCCCAGGCTGGATGGAGTGCTCATTTGGACAATCGCCAAGTCCAAGGCCTCTGGACCCCTGAAGAAGCCTTCCTCCACATCAATGTGCTGGAATTAGCAGTGCACTGGGCTCTAAAATCCTTTCTTCCTCTAATCGAGAGTTCAGTGGTTCGCGTCCTCACTGACAACACAACCACAATGTTTTATCTGCATAAGCAAGACGGAACACGATCAAACACCTTGTCCCAGGAAGCACAGACCATCTGGCATTGGGCCACCCGGCACAACATCCTACTTCAGATCTTCAACTTGCCGCGGATGCAGAACAAGTTAGCAGACACCCTCAGCAGCGGTTCCTCGCAGACACAAGAGTGGCAACTGCAGAGCGTCCAGATAGCCAAGTTTTTCTCAAGGCGGGGCCGTCCTCCTCTAGACCTCATCAGGAAAACTGCCAACTCTCAAAGTGGGGGGAAAGAAAAACCACAGAACAGGTTATCGTGCCATGTTCTTTCTGGAGAGGGGCGCCTGCTAACTTTTTAGACAATGTATTGCAAGAAACTTTGGGTTGGTCACACTGAGTTACCTGGGGGAATCCAGATGTGGACTCCCTGCTCACTGTGCTCAGAGGCACAGCTTCACCTCACTGAGGTCCAAAACGGCTGAAACACGTGAATGGGGTTGCGGTTGGTACTCTTGTTCAGAAGGGAATTGCCATAGCATTTTGGAGCTGGACTGCCCATCTGCCCGCAGCCTGATACGGCTTCCCGCTCTGCCGGCTCCACCCCCCCCCCCACCATAAAGGGAGACAGGGCTCACCGCCAGGCGAAGCCGCGAGGAGAAGGCCAGAGGACAAGGCCTGCACTCCTCTTTGCAGCTCTTCGCTGCTCGAAGTCTGCCGTTTACCACAGACTCTTGCTGAATTCACAAGGTAAGGAGTCCCGCACTCCGGAACTACCCCACACACTCGCAAAAAGGCGAGACCGTCTACGCACACGTACTCTACCTAGCGTATTGGTCACTCTGCCCATTCCCACAAGTGCACGCAATGCACGACTACAGTCGAGAACCTTACCTACAACTAACCGAAAGGCCACCTCCCCAGTACTGCATCTATACCACAAACTAAGCCACACAACGAAGCTGACCCCACTTATCAAGCACCACCGTGAGCCATTTGCATTGGATACAATGTCTAAGACTCTTGTTAATGTGTCACTCACACGTATGAATGAAATTACCGCTATTTGCAATTCTTCTACCACTGCCTTGCTACCTAATGATGCAAATGCCACTTTATCTGTGTCTATGACCCCAGAAAACATGCCCCCCACTGGTTTGAATGAAATTACCGCTATTTGCAATTCTTCTACCACTGCCTTGCTACCTAATGATGCAAATGCCACTTTATCTGTGTCTATGACCCCAGAAAACATGCCCCTCACTGGTTTGAATGAAATTACCGCTATTTGCAATTCTTCTACCACTGCCCTGCTACCTAATGATGCAAATGCCACTTTATCTGTGTCTATGACCCCAGGAAACATGCCTCCCACCGGTTCGGATAGGCCACCCCCGACCATCAATGTCACCCCTGAACCGCACCTCAAATGTGCCCTCATCAACGCCCGCTCAATCAATGCGCATGCACTAGACATCCACGACCTTATTACCACCCTAGATCTAGATCTTCTAATGGTCACCGAAACTTGGCTACATGAAGCCTCAGGCCCCGCCCTATCCCTCGCTCTCCCACCTGGCTATGCCATCACGAGACAAGATCGCATGACCACCGGAGGCGGTGTCGCACTCATAGCCAAAGATTCAATCACCATCAGAAGGGCTGACAAAACTATCAACAATAACAGCGACTACCTTCAATTAAAACTCACCATCTCGCACCAATGCACCATCACCCTACACCTCATCTATCGACCACCAGGCCCCCTAGGAGACTTCCAGGCCTCCATCACCCACCTCTTGGCGGACAACCTCAAAAAGTCATCCAAAGCCATTCTCCTTGGAGACATCAACCTTGGCCTGAATGACGCCAAAGACCCTACAGCCAAAGCACTTGACACAGCTCTAGCCACCCTAGGATTCGTCAACACCATCAACAACCCCACACACGCCCTAGGCAGATCACTAGACTGGATCGCCCACCACAATTGCCCCATCACAGTCACGGGCAACACCCCCACCCCATGGTCCGACCATCACACCATCACCTTTAACATCCCCACCACTACAACCACATCCCACCCCCCTCCTCCCTTGCCTCCTGCCCTTACAAGGAGTGCCCGTCAACTGACCAAAGAAAGACTCCTACCCTTCTTACAGGGACCTGCCTTCACAGCCCCATTCTCCAACGACCCGGAAACTCTGGCAAAAAATTATGATACGGCCATCACAGCAGCAATCAATACCATCGCCCCACTTAAACTTCGGAAAACCAAACCCACTAGACACGCTAATGCGTGGTTCACCCAAGACCTTCTAAAACTACGCTCCGACAAACGGGCAGCATTAGCTCTTTGGCAAACATCACGGGATGAGAAAGACAAACTCAACTTCCCTTGCAATTAATTACAAGAAAGCCATCATTAAAGCCAAAGCTAAATCCTTCGAAGAGAGAATTGCTGAGGCCAAGTCGAACACCAAGGAAATGTTCGCCATTTTCAGGGAACTTGAGAACCCCACACCCACCCCCCAAAACTTCACTAAGGACAAAGAATGGTGTGACAACATCCAAACAGCCATGCGCAATAAGATCAGCTCTCTCCAAGCCAAAATCTTGAACACCAAACTAACACTCTCCACCCACACTACACCCTCCCCACCACCACTGCCCCATCACCCACTGAGGCCCCACCCACCTTCTCGTTTAAAACCATCCAAGAAAACGACATGATCAACATTATGAAAAACATAAAACCCTCCAATTGCAAAGGCGACCCCTGTCCTGCCTCCATCATCAAAGACTGCGCAGACACCTTGGCCCCTTTTCTAACAGCCTTCGTCAACGCCTCCTTCACCACAGGGAGAGTCCCTGCCTGCCTAAAGGAAGCATGGGTCCGACCCCTCATAAAGAAACCCACACTTGACCCCACCTCCCCTAATAACTACCGCCCCATCACCACTGTCCCTTTCCTCCTCAAGATTCTAGACAAAGCAGCCTACCTGCAGGTCCAGCACTTCCTCGAAGAACAGAACCTCCTTGGACTGAGACAATCCGGCTTTCGCCCTAGGCATGGGACAGAGACCGCCCTACTCGACCTAAAAAACCAAATGGACGACGCAAGGGACCAAGGCAAACCTGTCTTGCTCCTTCTCCTGGATCTGTCGGCAGCTTTTGATCTTGTAGACCACGACATCCTCTGCCACCACCTCTCCTCCACAGCCAACTTTTCTCAAGAAGCCATTACATGGATCACCTCCTTCCTCCAAGGCAGGACCATGCAGGTCTTCTCTGACCTAGCCACTGCATCACCCTCTATCATGCTATGTGGGGTGCCCCAAGGCTCCTGCCTCTCCCCCACCCTCTACAACATCTTCACCCGCCCCCTCTTCCTCATCCTTGACGCCATGGGCATCTCTTACACCAACTACGCCGACGACACACAGATCCTTCTCACTCTGACAGGCGACTATGACACGGACTCTGCTACCCTCAACAACATCTACAACACAATTCAAATGTGGATGGCTATCAACGGCCTCTGCCTTAACTCCGACAAAACTGAGCTCCTACTCGTAGGCTCCCCTGACACCATCAAGAAACTTGACGCTCAATTCAGCCATTTCACCATTGACTCAATCACGATCCCAGTACTTGACACAGTAAAAACACTAGGCGTCTACTTAGACTCCAATCTATCCATGACCAGACAAGTAAACGCCATTGCCTCCTCGGCCGCTTACCATGCAAAACTCCTTAACGCAATCAGACCTCATCTGTCAAAAGACACTTGCACTAACATAGCCAGGGCCATAACCGGCTCGCGACTTGATTACTGCAATATTCTTTTCCTTGGGACCTCCAACAAAAATCTTGAGAAGCTCCAAGTAATACAGAACAATGCCCTAGGCGCTGCACAAGGCATTGCCAAGAGAGAGCACATCACCGCTGCCAGAAAAGCTTCCCACTGGCTCCCCATAAAGGAGAGGATCTTATTCAAGGCTCTAAGCATCACCCACAAATGTGTCCATCTTGCCGCCCCAATGTACCTTTCCCAGAGGATCCACCTGGTCTCCTCCACAAGACCCACTAGATCACCCTATGCCAGCATGCTCTCAGTACCCAGGGTAAAAAGGACCAGAGCAGGGGGCTCCAGTTTCCCGTACCTCGCTGCCGTACACTGGAATACCCTCCCTAGCTCCCTGCGCTCTGAACCCTCACTGACCGCCTTTCGGAAAACCCTGAAAACGACCCTGTTCATCTAACAATTACATGGCCTAGCCCTCATAATTGTACTGTATGATGTATTATGTGGTATATCTGATCACAGGTCACTGCCTCACTGTAACCCAAGGCACAACCTGCACACATTGTAACTAAGTCTTCCTTGCAAGTAACAGTGCCACAATGCCCCTGGGCTGCCTGCGCGCTATATAAATTTAATAAATAAAATAAATAAATAAAGACTGATATGCAAATGAAAATTTCTCATCTGTAAAAGGTACTGTGAGCAAAAAGCGATGGCTGTGAACTCTCAAAGTGGGGGAAAAAACCACAGAACAGGTTATCATGCCATGTTCTTTCTGGAGTGGTGCGCCTGCTAGCTTTTTTGAAAATGTAAGCGATCTTGCACAATATACATGTGCATCTACTCTGCAATGAATTGAACATCAGACGTTGAACGACAACACTACTTAGCTTTGTCTTCAAAAGGAAGAGGGGAACAAAGCCATGACAGAATTATGGATAATATACCCACCCCCCGAAAAAAACAAGGTCACACTAGGCCTATCCTGAACACTGCATTGGCTCCTGGTGGCTCCATAGCTCTGGAATAAGGTAATGTAAGCTCCCGGGCGACCCCAGCAAAGGTGCCCCCCGCCCCCTGCACGTAATATTATGGCTTCCAGGCCTGTCTGCGGTGCAAGTCTGTGGTCAAGAGTCTGCACACTTCACTCCTCCAGTGGATGCTCTGGACCTGACACTCCTGCAAGCTAAGTGCTGGCCCACTTTGACTCTCTGCCTAGACTGCAGAAAGACAAAGCCTGGTAAATGGGCAGGAGCTGTCTTTCCTTTCCAACTTGCTTTCTCTCGCGCTCTTTGGCTCACATGCACGATTTATCCAACCAATAAGTCAGGGGAGAGTGCAAATGCAGTCCCTCACTATCAGAAATTATGCCTTTTTATGGACATTGCAGGGGTCAGCACATCCAAAGTGCATGGATGAACCTCACCCTCAGAGATCTGCTGTTCTGATCACATATTCTCTCCGGCCATGTAAGTATGAGTTGGGAGTATAAGGACATGTGCTGGGCCTGTTCGGGAAGCACAGCTAAATTGGTGTAAAAAGGCATGCAGGCAAGCAATTGGCCCTAGCCTTTCCGGCAGCGCAAAGCCTTTGCAGCCTATGGCGAGTGCCATCTTGTTTGCAAGTAATACTTGTCAAAGCAACTTTCTTTCAACCGCAAATGGACACACACACACACACACACACACACACACACACACACACACACACACACACACACACACACACACACACACACACACACACACACACACACACACACACACACACACACACACACACACACACACACACACACACACACACACACACACACACACACACACACACACACACACACACACACACACACACACACACACACACACACACACACACACACACACACACACACACACACACACACACACACACACACACACACACACACACACACACACACACACACACACACACACCCCCCCCCCCCCCCCCCCTGGGTTTTATGAACACGACAGTAGGCACCCTGTACCTGAATTGTGAAAATGGTTCCCAAAGTGGCAGTTGCATCCACCCAATTCCCCCCCTCCCCCACCCCCCAGGCCTATCTGCTTGCTCAGGGGTGACGGGACACCCGGCTGCCGGAGTCACCGCTTTAACTGTCCCCAGAATGAAGCAGAGGACTTTGTTCACAGATCATTCTCACATTCTTTACGCATTTTCCCTTCTCCAATCAGCACTATACTTTGCATAACACTGCTGTAGCATCAAGGCAATGATCAAAGTTTTTTTTTTTTAATACTGAGCCTCCCTTGAGTAAAAATATTGTTTCCAGGCCCCACTTAAACGCTATAGTTGCTTATATTTTCCCCCGGTCATTCCTTCGGGCCCCTCTGGGCAGAGGGGGCAACCACAGTTTGAAAACCACTGCTCTACATGCACGTCAACTATCACAAACTCCACCCCCACCTCCCTCATTCCCTTCATTACATGTAGGTTGGCCAACTGCAAATAAATAATATCCGGGTGGTTTTCTTATTAATATGGTTGGGTTGCGTCCTTCTGGTCTCCTCCATTTTATTTTATTTATTCGCCCCCTCCCCACCACCATTCTAAATTCACAGTAAACTCCCCTGAGCACCAGCTTGTGCCTCTCCCAAACATTTGATCCAGCCTTTTGCAAACTGGACCCACTGGTGCATGTCTGCTATTACTAGCTAGGGATTGACTGCTGGCTCTCGTTCTTCCCCTGATCCCTTTTCTTGCCATGTGTTTATTTTGGCTTTCCTTTCTCCACCTGAGTTTATTCCCCCATATCATCTTTAGTATCACTGCTACTTTCTCCTTTTGGGGTTCTCCCATTGTCTTCCGCCTCTTCATTGTCTTCATATCCTGATATTACCTTCTTTATATCTCTGCCAGGCTCTGTTCTTTCTTCTAGGGTCCCCCTACCACCTTATAAACCTGGACTCCTACTGCTAACTTGCTCACTTGGCCTGATGTTATCTCCTTTTACTCCCTTAATTCTCAATTGCCCTCCTTTATCTCTTCATACAGTATTACCTTCTCTGTTTACCATAATCCTGTCCACTCACACCCTTTGTTATTGCCATCTTCTCCCTGTCTGTCCTAGCTCTCCCCACCTCTTCTCTCTACTTCTGCCACTCGTTCACTCTCCTGTGTTTCTGAACCCTCCGTTCTTTTGCATTCTCCAGTCCATAGCCTTCTGCAAACCTGTTTATTTACAAATGTATATAGCGCTTAAGCCCAAAGGCATCAAATGCTAACTTGAACACAAAACAGAAATGTCACAGAAAAGTGAAGAGAAGGGAAGTCGTCAAGGCAGAACAGAACCAATTGGGCAAAAAGCAGGGTTATAAGCCTTTTACGGAAAACGGCAAGACTCTGTTCCGTGCCCAGATTGGCTGGGTGTGAATTCCAGGCCTTAGCCGCATGCACAGGAATTGAATGCCCCCACCCCTTATCCGTTTAACTCTAGGGCAGGCCAGTCTGTAGGTTACAGCAGATCTGGTTGCACGTGAGGATTGTTGCAGCTTCACGCATTCTTTCAAGTAGCGTCCAAAACACATCTATGAACAAGAGTGTTTAGGTTTAAAGGTGATTCTGGCTGGAGGAGCCAATGAAGTTCCTTTCTAAAGCATGACACATTCCCTCTTTTGGGGACATGCTTTACAATACGAACCACATTGTTTTGAAGCACTTGAAGCTTGTGTAAATTCGATTTACTGGCACTACAGAGAAGAGCATTGCAGTCATCTATTCTACGCATGATTACTGCCCTTACAAGAATTTCACAGGTTTTAGGGGAAACAAAGGGCTTCACGGCACTTAGAAAGCGCAGATAGTATTGAGATTTGTTCACCACACTGTCTACTTGGGCATCCGCTCCCAGTGATGCCTCCAAAAGACACCAAGAGTTTTCACCTTATCTTGAATTTTAATCATTTTTTTTCAATACAGAAGCTAGAAAAACTGAGGTCTAGTTTTTCCCAGGCATGGGAAGAGCCAAAGATCAGAAACTCTGTCTTGGAGCTATTCAAACATAACCAATTGGTAGTCATCCAATTTTTGATGATACTATAGACGTTCTGTACTTTATCTGAATCCGATAGGTAATTGCCTGTCAATTCTTTAAGGAGCTGAGTGTCCTCAGCATAGTTAGAAAATGCAATCCCAGAGTCTTCCAAAAGCTCACATAAAGAGCGAATGTAAACATTGAACAGAGGGTGATAAGACAGCCTCATGAGCCTCCTGCTCCTACAATCCACACGCTAACTCGAGCTGGGTTTTCTTTTTTTTGTGTGTGCTCCCTCCTCCTGGCTGGATCTCTTGGTGACGGTCTGCACCCGTAGTTGTTAATAAGGTGAGTACTGTGATTGGCCCACTTCCCTTTTGCCGGCTGTAGATATGTTTGCTTCAAGGGGCTTGGCCAAGTCCATATTTGGCTTATCCACCGTTTCTTGCCCGCTTAGCTGTCCCTGTGCTCTGCTGAATGTTTTGGTATTTCCAGAATGTTGTTGAGGCCTGAAACACATTGGATAAGCTTGGGAACACTTTGTTTCACTGGAGATGTGGAAAATGATATCCTGGCAGCAGAATCCCCTGCTGGAGACCAATGTTGGTGGACGTGTCCTTCCCACTCTGAATTCTCAGGGTTTGGGAAGTTGCGAACTCGCGGCATGGTACCCGCAGTTTCATGAAGTTCACTGTGGGTCCTGCAGACTGTCAGGAAAGAGTTCTTTGATGTGCCAAGGGAGTTCGCAACACTTATAACCAAGTGCAAGGAAACCCTCAGTCTCAAAAAGCATTATGAAATAGTCTGATCTGGGAGACCTTTCAGGGTCATTCAGTTGGGAAGGGAGTACACTAACGTCACACTGCAGGGCCTCCATCAAGGTGAGGTTAGGGGCAGAAATGCCAGGACTAGTTTGCCCTACCTGATCAGTGGAGTGGGGAAAGGACTGGCCTGAGATGGAGCACTGTGACTGTTCCCTGCCATATGACTGGGATGACTAGTGAATTATCTCAATATCACTCTGGCCCAACCTTTACTGGCTTAAGGTGGCACTCTGGCCACCGAGTCCCCGCATTGCTTGTTGCCAGAATCAGGAATGGTGCTTCTTCAAAAGCAGTGTAGACCTGGTAAGTAGACCTTGTCAAATATGCAGTGAATTGGTTTAATTCAAAGTAAACATTCATGGGCTGTAAATGTTTCATTTCCTTTTTCTTAAAGTAATGTAGTTATCCTTAGAAAGAAGTCATTGGCACTGATTAGGTGTTTCAAAACAACGGGTCACACAGTTGTTCACACAATCTGATGTCTTCACCTATTTTCCTTTGTGGTACCTATTCTATTTTATTGAAATCTTGAAAGTATTGTTGTAAATGTGTCTTCTCGATATGCTGTTTTCATATTTTTTACATTGATGTTTAAACGTATATTTTCATACATATTTGATTTTTTGTTTGTGGTAAATATTCTTTGAATATATGTATGTATTAATCTGAGCATTTGTGTGACCTATCAAAGTAAAATCATAATGGATTCATTTTTGATACATTGCAAATCTCATATCATCTTAATGGGAGTGTGGTGTGTATATTTTATGGCTTTGGCCCACAGAGCCACAGATATATTTGGCGTGTCGACCAGAATGAGAGTTACACCTGGACCGCAGATGCCGAATGAGCAACCAATCTTAAATCCTAGATTCAAAGAGACCTTCAGGTGTCCTCTGTAATGCATTCATAAGTCCAATTACCTGTTGAGTGTGGACATACAAATGTGCTCATTTTGGGCAGCCGCGTGGTAGTTTTTTGATGCATCACTAGTTGTGTTGCTAGATGATTGAGCAGACATGAGGGGACGATATTGGACAGCTGAGAGATGGTAGGGGTGAAGTTTTCCCAGTGGAGGCTCTCCACACCACTCTTGCAACCACCTTCAACCGTCATGCACCAGTGAAACAATGCACCCTCAAGCCTAAACCTTCTGCACCCTTGTACACGAAAGAACTCTATTTCAACAAGCGAACCATCAGAAAACCGGAAGGCCCTGAGGCACATCTGACCTTGCCCTGCCTTTGCCCTGCTCAAGAACACTGAACTCTGTGCTACATGCAGATGACCGATCACCACTACCAAGGACAACTACTACCAAAACACCAACAATGAAAGCAGTGCCCTCTTCAAAGCCATCAAACACTGCATCAACCCTTTGCCTGACCCACTTGTACCGCACTCCATCGGAAAATCCATTGCCATCAACTTTCTTCAAGATCAGCATGATCCGCCAACACATAGACGGCAACGCCACAACTGATGGCACATTTTACATCCCAACTCACAAAACCATTACTACCTGGACAACTTTCAAGACATTTGATATGGAAGAGCTCACTGCTACCCTAGCATCCCTCAAGGCCATGTTTTATGCAGCTATCCTCCTTGGCTCCATACTCCAGACCTGTCTGACTGAAACACTCCTGCCTTACCTGACAATCGTCAACTGCTCCCCAAGTCAAGGTACCTTTCCCTCAACCCAGACCGGACAAATTCTCCCACATCTCATGAAACACAACACTGGACCCTGATGACTTGGACTACTACCCCATCACTCATCTCCTCTTTCTAGGATCCTTGAGAAAGCAGTAGCCATGCAACTTCTCCAACAGATCAAAGCCAACAACCTCCTTTACCCCTAACCAGCACTTGCCATTGGCACCCTTCCCGGATTAACCTGAATCTTGTCCACCCCGTCCATTGCACTGGTTTTCTCTCCAGCCCCCGACCCCCCGCCCCCTCTTCCCTGGCACTTGGATAAGTGGCCCGCCTCTGCGCTTGCTGATCCCTGGGCCCCACTCTCGTGCACTTCTCCCCCTCCCAGCCCTGCCCCTCTAACTTCACCGTCCCCTGTACTTTTTGTATCTGCGCTTGCACGGTAAGAGCGACACAAGGCCTAGTACGACCGCTCCCCACTGCCTCCTTTTTTTTGGTCTTGTGGCACCTGGAAAAGCTTGTGTATAGGTGCCATACAAATGTCAAATAAATAAATGCCAATCTGGCTTCAGACCCAGATGCAGCACAGAAACACCTTCCATCAAAGCAATCGACAATGCCCTTAAAATCCTTGATGATGGTTACCCTTGCCTCCCAGCTCGGCTTGACCACTCAGCAGCATTTGACACAGTAGACCACCAGACACTCGCCAATAATCTACATTGCCATAAGGGGACTACTGTGATAGTCCTCAGCTGGTTCAAATCAAGCCATGCTAATCACCACCAGTTTGTACAGATGAATTCCTCTAGATGACCAACTCAAGAATCACCTGTGGAGTCCTTCAAGGATCCATCCTCTCCCCAGGCCTCCAGGTAAGTATTGTACCAGGGACTTTTATGCATTTAAATCTTACAAATGCCACATCTTTTATCTTTCTAAGCGTACCATTTAGAGCAGAGGTCAATGCAAAGGGCCGGTTGGACAGAAGCCAGAACACATGGTTTGATTCTTATCTGCATGGATGAAACTGCATGCCATGAAGGAGCAGTTCTGACCTTTTTCTCTGAGCTGTGTGCCCTGAACTTGTCCGAGCACACAGTGAGATGAGAAATGGTGTTTCTTTTCAACTTCTGCTGTCCTTTGTGTCTGGAAGAGAGGGACATGTTGCATGGATATTTATTTTTACTAGCATTTTAGGATTGTTGCAGTAATCGTATGGACAACTTAGTTACAATTGGGAAGAATCTGTTTTTTTTTTCAATGAATGCTTGCTTGCTTGCATTGCACATTTTTTGGGAGTTCCTGTGTTGTGTGCATTTATCACAAAGTTGCATTTATGTGGAGTGCTCAACACATTAATGTGTAGAACATTTTCCACAAATGTAGTAGTTTGTTTTAAGTCGGACATCTTTGCTACAATTGCTTTGGTTATGTGTTGGGTTGAATGTATTTTTAAGCTAAGTAATGCTCTGGTGGCTTGTCGTATACTATGTACTCTTGCTGAGGCAAATTATTTTTACTCTTTTAATTTGGTTTAAACTGTGTGTAAAATACTCACCATCTTAACACATTATCTGGAGCACGGATTCGTATTCAATGTCCTGTTTAAACATCCATTAAACCTTAACGTGGTAAATAGCACTATAAATTGTCAGCGGCAGCAGGGCCCTTGCTCAAGGCTTCAGTGAATGTAATTGCACCACTTATTTGGATCTGGGAAGAGTCCGAAATTAGAGGCAGACATAATGCTATGGTAGTCTCAAAATCAGACATTTTATTGAATGGAAATGAGTTGTAAAAACTCCTATCTAGCCCTATTCTAAAGAGGAATGTCCCTACCTAACAAACTAAAGATCTGTCTGTGTCAAGTAGTCAGTAACTTAAAAACCATCCTTGTGTCCAAAACATGCTAAGCTGATCCTCCCACCAGGACAAAACAACCAAGGATGCAAGGAAGTGTCTCTGACTTGATGTTAGCAAAATGTGTCAAAAATCAAAAATGGGATTACTCCAACAAAAGTTATTTCCAAGGTGAAACCCTTGGATCCAGTTAGTGGTTCCCTTCCCCTGGATTTTCAGGTAGCATGGCAAAAAGTCTTTATCCAACAGTTTCTTGTGTCTTTGTACTGGACTCACAAAGTTCTTGATCAAACAATAAATTCCATAAGTCTTCCTTTAGTTTCATACAATACATTCCGTAACAGTCTTTTAGTTTTTCTTGTAACGTTTGTGAAATGCCTGGTATACTCCCTTGCCAGGAATCCTTCTATGTGTATTTCATATCCCCTGGTATACTCCCCTGCCAGGTATCCTCCCACAATGTCAGAATGTATATAGAGGGTCAGATGCTTGGTATTCTTGCCTGCCAGGACTACTTTCATGGGTTTCTCGGATCCCCTGGTATACTCCCCTGCCAGGTATCTTCCCACAATGTTGGAATCTTTTTACTTGTAACTTTTGTGGATTGCTTGGTGTACTCCCCAACCAGGATTCCTTTTATGGGGATTTCAGATCCCCTGGTGTACTCCCCTGCCAGGTAGTTTTCCCCCAATGTCAGTTGTGTGGTGTACTCCCCTGCCAGGACTTATTTTTGTTTCACTGTTCACTATACCACAGTAGAATATACTCGGAGGTGCTCTGTATAGTTGCCTTTGGTAACACTTGCTTCAGGTTTCCCCCACATTGGCAACTTAGTGCAGCAACAAACCCCAAGCAAGTACAGATGCAACTGTCTTGTCGGCATTCAAATATTCTTCTTACTTGGTATTCAAACCACTTTGTCCGTATTAGCAATCGCATACTATTCAATCGCCCAATTGCATGCGTGTCGATACACCCATGAGTCCCCAGCGACTTAAGGCAGATTCCCTGGTCGTTTAAAGCATCTCCGACTCCTGGCGTGCCTCTGCGATGAAGCTTCCTCAATGGGTCGGCTTCTTAAACGGTTCAGGCATTTTCCCCCAGTGTTTCCTGCAGCTCTGCAATCACTCGCCAGCCTTCCTCCGTGGCCTGGACTGTTGAACACTGCTTCCCAGCACGACCGTACCCCCAGGAGCTCCGCTGTAGCTCCTAGTGCTTCCACGCTCCTTCACATGTGCGTACTGTGCCTCTCCTCCCTTCTCACCATGCCGATGTGTGACTCCTGTCCACGAGCTGCTGCATGGATTTGCACATCTTCTTTTGCACTACTTCCTCCTGCATAATTCTCCACCGCAATGGCTCTGCGATTTTTAAATGTCCTGCTCACTTTAGGTCTAGTAAATTTAGCCTGCACGTTAGGCTTCAGACTTCACTTGCTTTGCATGAACTCCTTCCTCCTCGTCTCAGTACCTTAGGGTTTATGGGAGTTGAAGTCCATGGATGTTACTGGATTTCTTGGATGCTGTTGTTCAAAAGTCTCACATAAAGGCACATAAAAAAATTGAAGTTATGTATGAGTTGTGAGTGTTTGAGTCATGATCGGGGCTTGACTAGAGTGATATAGAGGAAGGGTTTTCTGACTTTCACTATGGAGGGGAATTATTAGGTGACAAGCCATTATGGATTTGGGTATTATAGCAAATTCTTCAGAGGAAAGGGGGAAATACTGCGTCTCATCCGATGAAGTCGTCACCACCACCCAGGTTTTTGTCCTCTCCAATGTGGTCCTCCCTCATGTAGCTGCCCACAGAGTTAGATCAGGTAGCGGCTGCCGTTCCTTTGCCACATCGGAAATCAGTAATGACTCCACTGTATTCATCACAGGTCGCCTCTTTCAAATCTTCAGGACTACTCTTCAAACATTCAAAATCCGTCCCTCCAGCCAGTGTAATGAAATGGTTGCATTTACAAATGAAATAGAAAGTCAACAAAACATGTCCCTGTAATGGTAATCCAGATGGGTATTTAATTTGTTTTGCAGAGCTTCATGTAGGATTCCTCTAAGCACTGTGATTATTATTGCCTCTGTTGATAGTCTGTTTACTGACTTCTGAAGGATTTGAGGCTAACTTGGGACAGCCAACATTTAAACATGAGATTAGATGTAGGTTTTAGCATGCAGCTTTTGCCTCTTTGCGCGCTATAATGGCATACCATTAAGCACTACCAGTTCCAGTAAATGAGGGCTTTCATTAATCATCCACACGCCTATGCTGTTCCCGTTCTATGCGATTATTGCTTGTATTTCTGAGGCTCTTCAGTGTGGGGGTGGGGGAGTTGTTGCATTGCTCCATCCCATGTAGCTTCTTCTCAGTGAGAGAGGAACCTCTACTGTGGCCAACTTCTCTGTGGTAATCTTGTACTTTTGAGACCTTTGACTTGCCTGTTACATGTGAGAAAAAAATGATCTCCCGAGGTCCATGGCATACCTTTCTATGTTAGATGGGGAAGTGTGCACTCCTGAAGCCTATACTGCACTTGTTATGTAGACCTTTCCTTATCTGTTCTCTGTGTGGTTATCTTCTACCCTTGCTTAACTTGCACAGATCCACTCCACCTGTTCTACATGTTGACAGCCTGCATTGCTGTTGCCCTGATTCACGTTTTCTGTTTGTCTGAGGGAATTCTCGTTGGCTCCTACTCAAGATAACCTGTTCTTTGTGAGCGAAGCGTTAAAATATTTACGCTGCTGTTGTGCCTATTCTGCGCATGCAGGAGAAGCTCAAAGTGTTGGTGCTCATCTGCTCTATTTGCAAGAGGGTGTCTGTTCTACTGCACACTGTGATTTATCTGTTCATTTGAGAGAAACCTGTTATTTTGTCATGTGGACCGCTGCTGCATAATTGTCATACAGTTTTTTTATTATTATTCATTTATTTTTTACTTTTTTCATGCATCGGCTGCAAATTCACATACATTTTGCTCTATTGTGGAGGACCATTAATTTTTACTCCTTTTGAAATCGCATTTACTCACTTTAAAAAGGAGTAAATTAGTCCCACCGCAAAATCTTATCTGGAGTACTGTCCCCTACCCCACTGCATTTTTAATCTTTACATGGAACTACTCTGAACCCTCCTGGTTTGACTCAACATCAACGTCCACCAATGTGCAGATGACCCGCAGCTGTACCTCCATTTATCCTCTATTGAAGACCTGAATCAAGGCCGGTCTTGCATTGATTCATTTGTGGTTTTCCAGTGCTTACTTGAAGCTCAACCCCTCCAACACCCTGACATCTAGACCTTGCTCTCTGCTATGAACCTCGAGGGTTCACACCCCAGCTGGCCACCTCCACCAAGTCCCTTGGGTTCAAGATCGATACACACCTCTCCTGCGGACATTCAATGCCTTCATACCTGAAAACAACCTCAGATCTGCTGTCTAAGTGTTGGTCCTCTCACACCTGGATGTGGGCAATGCTCTTATTAATAGGCCTTCCAGGGATTACCCTGGCACCCCTGAGATGTGTCCTGCATGCTGCAGCATGTCTCATATAAGGACTTTGTAAATTTGACCAACAACCCGACCCTCATTGAACTGCACTGGCATCCGATGCAAGCCTTTATCACCTTAAAATCCTGTTGAATCATATTTAAGGCTGTCACCCTGAGGTCCCCAAGTAACCTCACTGAGAAACTGAGCATCTCCAGAGGTATCTCCATAGACCTGCGATCCACCAGAAGTAAGGACCTGTGCAGACCTGCACTCTGCTGGTGCAGGAAGGAAAGAACCAGAAGACCAGACTTTTGTACATGCCCCAAGACTCATGGAAACACCTACCAGTCAACATAAGTGGGTGATATTCCTTAGAACAGGGTGTTTGACCCTGTTCGTTCCCAGAAGAGGGGCTCCCACACCCTTGTTGATTTTGTGAATCTTGGGGTTTCACCCTAAGTAACCCAGGGTAATCCAGATGTGGACCCCTTGCTCCCTGTCCCTTAGAGCGGCTCAGCTTCACCTCACTGAGGAGGCCCAACAAGGCCAAAACACGTGTCTGGGGTTGCTGATGGTACTCTTGTTCAGAGGATAACTGCCTAGCATTTTGGTGCTGGTCTGTCCTTGTGGTTGGGACCAGACCGATTTGCAAATGGATATTTCTCTGCTGTGAAAGGTACAATGAGCTAAAAGGTGATAGCAGACTCTCCCAAGTGCGCACCTTCCCAGAGAACCATTTATTTTGCAGTGTTCCTTCTCAGTTGAGGGGCTCCCAGACCGCTGTGTAATTTGCAAAGAATGCTCAAACCATGTGGCCAACAGTCTTCAAACCTGACCTTAATGAGACCTTAGCCTCCAGGCTACCCAAAGCTTTAATACAAAATGTTCTCTGGTTCGACCAACAAAGTCTTCAAAACCTGATCTTAAATGTCTGGCCCTACCTAAGCAACTCAACAATTGCCTCTGGGAAGACTCTACAAAGGTGTACTCAGTCTAGACTACAAAGACCTCTCACAAGGGTTGGGTTTTATGGTTTCTTGTATCAGGTTTTCTCTTCATAGTACATCTCGCCCAGCTTAATTTCTCCCATGCTCACAGTAGACATTCCCCAGACCGTGGGTTTCTTCAGTATGCCCAACAGGTCTCTTTCAGACCTTGGGTGTCTCAACACTTGCAAGAAGTCTCTCTAGACCTAGGATTTCTTCAGTATGCCCAACGGGTCTCTCACAGATCTTGGATTTCGCAGTATTTGCCATAAGTCTATTCAGATCCTGTTTTTCTTTCTTCGGCATACTCCAATAAGTCTACCACAGACCTTGGGGTCACAAGGCCTTCAGAATAGGTTATCCAAGACCCAAGATAAGATGGCATGCTGAATGCCTTTTTCGCAGACTGTTAGCAGGTCTCCACTACAGGACCTTGAGGATGCCTAACTTTTCCAGCATGTCTTTCCTAGACCAAGGGGTTCAGTTGGCAGCAATCTCCACCACGACAGCGGGGTGGCACAACACTCCCAGTAGGTCCCTCCCAGACTTGGGATCGTTGAGCTTTGTGAAGGTCTCCTTGACCTTAGATTTCCTGAGTATGTGCAGCAGGTCTTTCCCAGGACTTGGATTTCTTCAGCATTGACTTCAATGGTCTCTCCCAGACCTTGGGCTGAATAGGTATTCTCTCCCCCCTAGATCAGGGTGCTTTTCAGGCAGTCGATAATGTCACCCTCATTTCACAGTTGGTAAGGAAACTCCTTCCCATAGGCTTCCCTCTTCCTGGCACTTGAACATTCACTAGGTCCACCTGTGTCTAGGTAGCTGGTCCTGTGCATAGTAGGACTCTTTGCTAACCTCCTCTGGTATAGCTGCTGCAGGTTGAATTAGGTAAGTACCTTTCTTTCCCAGGTAGTGCTGCCCCCCTTGTATCCAGGGGCAGTTGGAGAATGTCTTCAATCCTCCAGAAAACCCTCTGCCCTTGTATCCCCTGCCTTTACAGTGCTTCAGAGTGTTTTGCTCCATTTGGCTCTGGGGATTGGTTGGATCTTTTGTGATGTGTTTCTGCGTTTGGATGGTTTTTTTCCAATCGATTTACAAATCCTTGATTCAGGTTTGCTTGGTATTAGTTAATTGCTAGATATTTCTTTCCCACTACTTGTCTCTGACATTTTCTCTTCCACTATCTGCCTTTTCTCCTGCGGCTACATTGATCAGCCCACACTATTTCAAATACTGGTTGCCTTTATCTTGTACGGTACTCGACTGGCTTTCTGTTTGAGGAGGCAGTTGGAGGTACTTTTGGGAGCAGAGTGGCGAGATTGGTGGATACCTGCTGATTCCAATTTCGCCCCTGTTTTGTTTCATCATGTTTCTAGGCCTTTCCATACCTTGCCCTCAGAACCATATTGCTTATTGTTGTGCCTTGTGGTTGCGAATACAGTGAATACATTTAATCAACCTATGATTGATTGCTGGTGGTCGGGTAACATTCATTCAGTACCGTTACGCCACTCCGCTTTAGCGATCAGGAACTATCCCCTATCTTTACTTATTCTATCCTCCGTTCTATTTTGCCACTTATTGCAACTAAGCCTAAAAAACAAAGGAAAAACACCTTATTCGCAGAGTCATTCTACACATGGCATTCCTGTAGGATTTTAATAAATATTAAGTCTTCCTGTCATAGCTGCTACTGTCATTCCTGTTTTTGGTCACTGGCGATGACAGCAGTGAATGCTTTACCTCTGCTTGACTTTTGTTTTATTCGCTGTGGACCTATGTGAGCTAGAGCCTGATGTTGCTTCTACAACGTTATCGCTATGATGCCTTTGTTTGTGTAGCATTGGATTATTGAACAGTTTGGTTGGAGGGCAGGGTGTCGGACTGTGGTTGCCCAGCAAACCGATCGGGTGTTTCCTCATCTACAATCCTAGGAACATTTGCATAGCTTGGATCTTCGACATGTAATATCGATATGAATTGTTTTGTCAAGTATCTTGATATTTGTATTAGGTGGTAGGTAGATGTTCTTTGAGTCCTTGTATTTTTGCACCTCACGCCCTGCACTTGGTATTTTGTACATTCAACCTCTGCTTGCTTCTGCAAAGGAATCCTGTCCCCACATTGAGATTTGGAATGATTGATTGATAATTTCTTAAAGTAAGGCAAAAATGCATGTTCTCGCCATGAGAAGGGCTGCAGAGACGGCAAACATATGACTTCTATTAATGATGTTAACAAATGAAAATGAGGTCCATTTAAGCGACTTGGGAACAAAGCATGTGGCCAATTCTGGTTTGTATGGAAAATTGAAAGATTTGGTGAAGCCTTGTACTACTTCTGATAATGCTACTCTAAAAGCGAGCCATGTTCAATCTATTGGCCTCCAACCTAAGAATAATCAGTGTCTTGTACAATTGGTTCTGCCGTACAAGCCACTTAATGGAGATGGCTCAATAAATCCTAAACCAGTCTTTAACTGTTAATGTGAAGTTGAATTTCCCACGTACCAAGAGTGTGGTAGTAGTTTGTCATTTATATAGTGCGTTTATCCGATTGGTATGCCCTCAACAAGATTGTGGGGTGTGTGGGGCACCCTCGGGGTACCATAGTGCAAGGTGTGGGAAAATTGTTAGATTGGATTAGAATGCATGTGTGCCTTTGGCCAAGTTAGGGCTTTAGTTGGGATGGCCGAGCCCCAGTAAGTTACCTATGATGGTCAGGCATGTTGTGTGCTGAGAGGTTGTCAGAATTGTACGCAAGTACAAGAGACACAATATGTGTCCAGTTAAACCACTGTTCTGTCACAGGACATAGCTGCATTCTTATAGCAGAGATGTTGTTCATTGTGTTTTTAGTCTGGTGTGTGGAGGCAAATGTGTGGGGGTGAGCCGCTGGGCCAGCAGCTGGTGACCACCGAAGTGGTGTGTAAATACATACCTTGAGCCTCGGTTGGAGCTTTGCTTTTGATGTAGCCGTGTGATCGTATCATCCGTCTTGTTCCAAACGTATACTTTACCTTGCTCTGGAGAAGGTATTGGGGGGGCAGTGACAAGGCCTAGATGGCTTGAAGATTAACGTAAAATGGGGAAAGATCCTCGGATTGCTGAAGGGGGAAAACCAGGTTTTGAGGGCCTTCTTGAAGGAGAGGTAGTCATTGCCATGGTTGCTCAGTGGAAGAGAGTTCCAGAGCATAGGTTCTTGGACGGAAAAGGAGGATCCTCCAACTCTGGTGAAATTGAAGGTGGAGATCACAAGGAGGAATGAAGAGCAGGTTGTAAGGTTTCTGATGGGTTGTGTGTCAGTGCGGCAGGAGGCAAGGTCAGGGTGAGAGGAGGCAGGTGTCTTGGGAATCTTGAAAATGATCTGGGTGTCATCAGTGTAGATGTAGTGATTGAAGCGGAAAGGTGGAGGACCGCTGAGGGACACCATTGGAGACAGGCGGGGGGGGGGGCATGACTTGTGGGCGATTGGAAAGGAAGGAAGAGATCCATCTTAGAGCGCAATCCCTGATGCCTAGAGAGCGGAGTCTGTCCGTGAGGATGGAGTGGTCGATTGTGTCAAATGCAACTGAGGGGTCAAGGAGGATAAGCGCAGCACATCCTTCAGAGTCTGCCATTCTTTTCATGTAATTCCCAGATGGCGACCAGGGCAGTTTCCATTCCTCAGAGGGGTCTGAACCCAGACTGGGCAGGGTCGAGTAGGGAGTTGGACTCTGTGAAGAGGCAGAGCTGGGTGTATGCTGTGCGGTTTAAGTTTGGCTATGAAGCAGGTGTTTCAGATTGGGCAGTAGTTGGATGGAAGGAGGCGTCGAGGGAGGGCTTTTGTAGTAGGGGCTTGACGTGGGATGTTTTGAAAGTCACGGGCAAGATGCCTGAAGTCGGTGAAGGGTAATTATGGAGCCTTCAATTCTGTGATGTTCCTGTGTATCCCCTGCTAGGGTTACAGGAGTTGGCTACTCTATTTCTACAGAACTATCTTTTGCTTTCCTCATTTCCATCCTATAGGCTTTGATCTGTCTGGCATAAGTGACTCTGTTTTGGGCAAAGGGTTGGCCCACCCTCTGCTTTCCAGGGGGTGCTTGGGGAGGGGGGTGAGGGAGTGAACCACTTGGGATTGGTGCATGGTCTCCGGTAGGCAGATTGCGTTGGGGTGAGGGAGAGGAGAGCATTAGGTTAAACATATTGATAGAGGGAGGTCCTCCTTGGAGTTGAAGGATTGGCATGGAGTCAAGAAGAGAGGCAGCCACGTTGGGGTTTATAATGACCTTGTACCAGAGAGGTACATGGAAGGAAAGGATGGGGCTGGTGAGACAGTTGGGTAAGTGGGAAGGGATCATGAGAGAGAAGATGGCAAAGTGGTCAGTCCAAATTAGTGGATAGGGAGGCAGAGTAGAGATCAAGTCTGTAGAGCTGAATAAAGAGTCAAGGCTGTGACCTGCTGTGAGTTGGGTTAGATATCCATTGGTTTATGTTTAGGGCTTCCATGTTACCAAAGAGGGTCATCGGGTTGCAGTCCCCTAACATGGTGAAACAGGTGCAGTATGAGCATGGCTAAGAGTTTGTCACTAGGTGAGTCTGCAAAGCTTCTATTTCAGCCAGGAGGTCTGTAAAAGAGTAGGAAACTGTGTGAAGGATGGGGGTGAGTTGGAATTTCACTACAGGGATTCAGTTGGTGTTGCAGGGTTATTTCTCAGTCTAGGACTGTTAGGTATTTGTAGAGGATGGTTAATCCTCCTGCTCTGCTGGATCCATTGTACACAACCAGGGAGTAACCGGGGGGGGGGCAAAGCCTCATGTCAGAGAACCATGTTCAGTGATGGAGGAGGGCTGGGTTTTCATCCGAGATAAAGTAAAAGATGTGTTTGTTTCTGGTGACTGATCTAGCATAGATGAGGATGCACGAGAGAAAGTCTGGTGCAAGAGGGTGGGTTGTATGGGTGAGTTGGGGGGGATGGGTGTGGGGAGAATGGGTGTGGGGATGGGGGAGTAAGTGTAACGGATGTGTGTTTCGAGGTGGAATCCCAGAGGAGGGGTTGGGGTGGGAAGAGGTGTGCAAAGAATGAGGCTAAAGATGGTTGAAAGAGGAGAAAGGGATGCAGTTGGAGGACTGGGATTGACAGAGAAGTGTGCTTGTGACAGACGACAAATTCTTAGGACCAGGAGAGGGGCGGGGCGCTAGGGGGTCTGTCCGAAAGGGGGCAGAGTGGAGTGTTCAGGTTGAATTTGGAGGGAGAGGGAGCGGGGGATGAGCAGGGGCAGTTGAGCGGAAGTTGGGTATGTAGGAGGGTATGGTGGGTTGTTTGCATGGGGGGAGGCAGAGAGTAGAATGGGTTGGTAGTAGGGGGGGACAGAATGGTCTACGTGGGGAGGGGTCTAGCTGGGAGCAACGTAGAGGAGAAGAAGCAATGTGTCCTCTGTTTAGGCAGATGTCTGGTAGCCAAAGGGGGGAGAGGGGGGTGTGTGTGTCGGGGCTGTCGAGGGTGGTGTTTGCCAAGTTGGGCCGAGCAATGCTTAAGAGATTGGGGGTGGGGGGTGGTGAGTGGGAGGAGGAGGTAAGGTGGATGCTGGGGGGCGGGTGCTTGAATGGTTGGGGGTGAGATGTGTGCTTTATCGGTCCTGGGGAGTTAAGAGTGGAGAAGAGGATGGATGAGGAAACAAGAGGGGCAGAGTGGGGCAGTGGTCTGGTTTCTGGAACACCACATTGCCCCTCTAATCTGGGAGCTGCTGGGCATAGCTCAAGGGTGCTGCCTGAGGACTAGCAATGGGAAAGGAGAGCTCAAGAGGGTGGTGTTCTATATGTGCGCTTAGTCCTGGAGTGGACAGTTGAGAAATGCAGCCAGATTCAACGGGTGTGCAGTACCTAATATGCAGCTAGATATAAAAACCTATGCAGTACCTGAATTCAGTTAGGTTCAAATGTAAGCAGTACATAAAATTCAACTGGATTCAAAACCTTACGCAATAAGAAAGTGCAGCCAGATTAAAAATATATGCAGTATCAGAAATGCAGTTGGATTCAAGCCCTATGCAGTGCCTACAATTCAGCTAGATACAAGACGTATGTAGTACCTAATATGCAAAAAGATTCAAAATATGTTCATAGTCTAAAGCGCCTAGGGTGGTAAGTTACTGCCTACAAAAGTTGAAATCCACACAATGGCTGATAGTGATCTATTGCAGCCACCACACCTATTGGTCCCTGGTAATAATGTAACCAATTATTTTTTATTTTTTTATTGCATCAAATTAGTTTCCAAAAAAAACTTTAAATGCATAGTGAAAAAAGAAAGGAAAAACAGAAAATAAGTATTTCAACTCTATAGGGGAGGAAATAAAAAAACAGAAAGGAGTAAGTAAAGAGAAAAGAAAAGTGATAAGAAAAAGAATGAGATGGCCCTGTATTTGAATTTATAAGAATGAATTTCCAAAGTCCGAACTGGTATCCAAAGTTAAAGTGTCTCTCTTACAAAATTCAACAGTGCCAAAGTCAAGGATACCTTTCCTCCCCATCTTAAAATGGACCACCTCTCATGAGGGGATTTGAATTTGAGGTTCTCGAGATGTTTGCCCAACTATTTTTCTCTCGCAGCTGACAATGGGGCACATCTCATTACCAAGTGCTGCAGGTTTTCATCCTCTTGTCCACAACAACGACATAGCAGTGGCCGAATTTCCCTTTTTTTGATCCTTCTTCCTGTCACTTCCTTTGTGGGGTGGAGGTTCAAACGGAATCTCAGAAATTGATGCCTTTCTAAATGAGAAGGAAATTTGTCAAGGTATGGAAGGACTGTGCCTCTACTGTAGTGTTCGTCCAGGCCCATCGATATTGACTTGAATGCCCTAAGCTTGTCCTGGGTGACTATCCAGTCCCAGTCAAGAAGTTTGTTCTTGACCCTCGACGGATTTTCCATTAGCCTGGCTTCAGTTTGGGAGATGTTATCCAAGATACCTTTACAGGTATTGTGCCATGCATTTAGAACTGGGTTCTGCTTATTGGTCAAGGCTTCATTTAAGATCATAAAACTGCTTCTCCAGCATTGGATCTTTCATGGATTCACATGCTTAGAATATTCCCCGTCGTCCGGCTGGGAATCCTCGGTAAATTATATAGACCTTTTCCATAGGAAAAATGTCGACACTTTTGTGTCCGATCTACGTCATTTTGGGCCGCGTACGCCTGCGCCACTAGGACGTAGAGGTATAAGTAGCCCGACCCTGCTGCTCCCTCAGATTTCATCCGTCTTCCAAAGTAGTGGGATTACCTCGAGTATCTGCTATTTTTGCTAGGTTGTGCGTTCTTCTTCTTCGACTTCCTTCAAAAATGTCTGGAGAGGCGCTGTTCCGTCCGTGTGCTACATGCAGTCTTAAAGTGTATGAAGGTGATGGGCATATGGACTGTATTTACTGTCTTCACTCTCATCATTCGGCCAACACGTGTGAGATCTGTCAAGGCTTCTCCCGAAGACCCTGAAGGACCGTAACAAACGCCTGGTGACTTGGCTCAATGACGGGGCGGGTGCGTACCCTGCATTGGAGGTAGGCTGTACTGCCTCGAGATCTAAATCTCTGGTGCCCCCTCGTCGCTCTGCGTCGGCAGAGCCCCCGACGAAAAAAACCACTCATCGGAAAAACACCCCTCTGATAAACATCCTGCGAGGAACTCTTCATCAAAGAAAACTTCTTCTTCCTCATCATCAAAAAAGGAGAAGAAATTGAAATCCTCCTCGGGAGACCGCCATGGCTCTACCTCGAGTAGAGTGTTGTCGACCCACAAGCCGAGTTCAAAACCGGCGAGTGCGCCACAAGGCTCTGCGCCAAAAACTTCGTCGACGACGGTCAGATTGTTAATCTCTTCTTTGCCATCTGTGCCGGCTCTTCCCGCGATCATTTCAGCGGGTCAAACAGCGGTTATGGAGAAAATGTCGTTGTCGACACTGGCACCTTCGGTGGGTTGGCTACCGGAAGTTTTTGACCCGATCTTGCCTGAGGCCTTGTTGCAGCCAGAGGCGGCCCTTCCCATCTCGTCGGCGGAGGATGACCATGGTCCGATCGTACAGCCGAATGATCTGGGGTTACGTGCAATCAGTTCGGAGGAACTCCCGAGTGGGAGTGCCGTCCCAACCGCCTCTTCCGTGTTGAATCCCCAGTCTCTATTGTCCCTGGAGGTGTTGAACACATTACAGAAGCTGTTACAGCGTCTGGACACGCAGTTGCCTCACACTGGTGTCCCGACGGTACCATAGGCTACGCCGGCCGTCGCCAAACCAGGCCCGGCTCCTCGCTCAACGTCCAGAATACCTACAACTTGCCCGGTGGAGGAGGATTGTTCTCGCCCACACTCGGAGGAGGGAGAACTGCAGGAGTCGGAGTCAGAGCGTGAAGGGTCCCTTTCAGACGTCTCATTATCCCCCTCAAGGGACACCACATGGGAGTCGAATGCGGAGATGGAAACTCCAAAGAGCCCGGCGCAACCATCACCGCCGGATGACATTGGGGCCTTCCATGCAATGATGGGAAAAGCGTATGTGGAATTTGGCTGGCAAGAGGGGTTGAGGACCATGCGTCATCCTTTCTCAGAACCGGCGATAATAGGACGGTGTTAAGACGGATTTCTGAACTCTGTCCGGGAGGGGCAGAGGTTCAGAAGGCCAGCCCAATTTCTTGGAACAGGGTAACCTCTGGATAAGCCAGACCAATCAGGGTAGCGATCGCGGCGGTCAAGACTAGGTCTCAAGAGGGGTGAGGGTGACTGAAAGCCCGCAATGAGCACACACAGCAAGGACACTTAAAGATTACTCCAAACAGGTGTTATTTTAAAAATATAGACACATTTATTCCAAGGCCTTTGCAATAATGACCGTAGCGAGAAATCACAATAAAACTCAAGTAAACCAACACATACCAAACCAATACAATATATATACAAATACAAATGAGTCTAACGCGTTAGACGCACGAAATCTGTAGACCACCTAGAGGGGGAGGAAAACGGGCAGTGCAAATAATAATCAGACCCAGTCCGCCTTCAGAGGCACCTAACTAAAAGGAAGTCCAAGCCCTACGAAGAGTGGAGCCTTGTGCTCAAAAGTACCTGTACACGCTGGTGCCAACGGGCAAAAAGGGGAGTCTCTTCGAGGGAACCAGGCAGTTCAGTTCGGTGAACAAATGAAGATGAACAGAGCTCCGCGACTCAAGCGCAGCCTCCACTGTGGGCAGAAGCAGAGCGCGAGTACAGAGAGGCGTGCCGTTTGACACAGCGAGGATAAGCTATGGGCTACTGCAGGAGGGCGACCAGTTCCTAGCTATGCTACTCACCGGTCCCTGATGCAGGCAGACCCAGGCTTCTCCGCGTCAGTTTCAGGCTCAGATAGGAGCAGGGGACGTCTCGTTGTGTAGATTCTGCAGCAGCAGAGTTGAGTTGAGGGCGTCCCAAACGCAGTGAACCCACACAGTTTACCACAGCAGGGCAACGGAGCGGCCGTGTGTATCTCAGCCAAATGTACACTACTCACTTCAGACCTGGGAATGCCAAGTGTACGAATCCTGTGAGAGTGACAAGGACTCGAAATACAACACAACCTGACAGCGGTTACAGAGCAAGACTCCTGGGTAGGCTGGTCAGTCTGCTGGATGGCCCAGAGACACTTCTGAAGGCTTACGTGCAGGAGATGGTGAAGGTGCAGAGAATAGCTGTCCCCGCTATTCCAAGGGTCGAAGTACCAGTACAGGCCTTCTCGTTCGATCCGAGGTAGAAAGGGTTTCACAAAGCGACAGCAGTGCAAAGAAGCAGTCCTTCAGCGGGTCACCAGCGATTCCTTGGTTCAGCCACGTGGTTGCAGGATACTTGGCCCCTGTATTCCTTTGTTCGTGAGAACTCAGGAGATCGACATGGTAGTGGTGTTTCCAGCCTCCTCTTATCCACGGTTCCCTTCGCGCCAAAACGGAGAGGACCCAATGGGAGATCTGCTCACAAAACACTCACACCATACGTGGACCTATCACGGACCATGGTGGTCCCAGGCATTCATACCATACTAGACTCTCGAAGACCCAGGATGTGTATTGGGACCAGACATCCCAGCCCACATCCTGGAGGCACACACAAGGCCTGTAGAAGCCCGCAAAAGTATCTGTGTTTCGCGGCAAAGTACATGCCCAAATAAGGAAAGCCCTGGGTCGGCTCGACCTGGGCAAGGTGAAGGGGGCAAGCCGGTCAGCGGACAGGACAAAAAGCCTCGTGGTCTGGCCATTTTGGGAGCCAGGCCACCATTTTGGGCTAAGTGCGAGAAACACGCTTAAAACGCCAAAAGGAGCTCAAAAACACAAACGATCGCTGCCACCAGTCCCGTCCGTGATTCACTTGCACCGATCATTTACAATCCAAAAAGAGTATCTAGGGCCTGTAGAAGACTAGAGACCCAAGAGAGCAGTAACTTAGCTTACAGTGCCCTCTTGTGTCATGTTGCACGAAAGCTGCAACACGATAAACAAACTACGGAAAACAACGTTTCCCGGTACTGACTGTCTCAAGGGCATGTCAGTTTCCCCGTAAGAATGGAGCGAAAGCCCAGAGGAGTGCGGCAGAAGGCTGCACTTCTCTGGCAAAGTCTAGATCCTGGTGAAAACAACGGCAAAAAGTTTAGGGGTTGCCACATGGAAGGAAAATTACCCATAATTAAGAAATCTTTCCTAACAGACGGTTAGAAAATAAATTCAAGGCTCCGGAGTCAACACCCAAATGCTTGACGTCTCAATCTTCCCTGATTCGGTGGTGTCCGCTGCTGCGGCCAGAAAAGCGAGGTCGCAACACAAATGCACGACCCCGTCGGACACCGATGCCAGGAGACAAGATGCGTTTGGAAAGAAGGTATTGTCAGTCGGTGCGACTACAGTGAAAGTGGCCAACTCCCTGGCCATTATGGCACGGTATGATAGAGAGATGTGGCATCGCTTGGCTCCTATCTTGGACCATCTGCCAGAGGAACACAGGGTCCGCTACGCTGCTAGTACGTGAAGGGGAAGAGGCTTCCAATCACTCCAGAAATATCGCTGTCGACCTGGCGGAGGCCGATTTTAAACAAATCAATAACAGCGTAGTGTTAAGGAGGCAAGCCTGGCTTAACTGCACAACTTTTGGACCAGGGGTGCAATACAAGGTGCTGGACATGCCGTGCGAGGGGGAACAACTGTTTGGCGAGAAAGTGGATGAAGCCTTGAAGGGCTGGAAAGAAGACTCGGACACTGCTCGGTCACTCGGAGCCCTCCAAAGTGGCAGAAATGTTCGTTCCTTTCATCCTTTCAAAGGTGCTTCTGGAAACTCCCGGTTTGGATCACCTAGAGACCGAGGTTTCAGTCGGCCCTTCTACTCTTCCCAAGGCTACAGACGAGCAGCCCAAGCTACTCATAGAGGCAGAGATTACCAGTCCTCAAGAAAGAGAGGCTCCTACTCATCGTCAGCGAAGGATCGACGGGCAAAAACCCAGCAATGACATGTTTCGAGACGTCCTGGGGGGCAGAGTGTCTCGTTGCATCGGCGAGTGGGAACGCATAACGGACCAATGGGTTTTGGACACGATACGTCTGGGTCACTCCCTACAGTTCAAGGACAAGCCACCACACATTCCGCCAGTGTTCTCGCGGCAATCCCATCTTCAGATACTGGTGCAGGAAGTGACGCTTATGCTGCAGAAAGGGGCTATAGAACTGGTCTCGTGGCAGAAGGAGGAAAGGGAGTGTACTCCCGTTACTTTGTGGTCAAGAAACCCAATGGAAAATGGCGTCCCATTCTAGATCTACGGGCTCTCAACAAGCTGCTAAAGAATCTAAAGTTCAAAATGCTTACTCTGCAAGAGGTTATCCGATCGATACAACGGGGAGAATGTTTGTCGTCGCTAGACCTTCAAGACGCGTACTTGCATATCCCGATGCGTCGGCGACACAAAAGATTTCTGCGGTTCGTCGTCGGGCGAACCCGCTATCAGTCCAAGGTCCTTCCATTCGGACTAAAATCGTCTCCCAGGACGTTCACGAAATGTTTGGCACCAGTGGCAGCCTGGTTACGGAAGGAATCATGTGTACCCATATCTGGACGATTGGTTAGTAAGGGGATTATCTCCGGAAAGGCCACGGGAAAGTCTGAATGCCACCATGTCCCTCCTACAGCGCTTGGGCTTCACAATAAACTTTGAAAAGCCCTCCTTAACGCCATCAAGGACCTTGGTCTTTCTGGGGGCGGAGTTCCAGACGCAGTCAGGTTTAGTAAAACCATCCGTCGAAAGAGTTCTGAAACTACGACACAAGGCATCGGAATGGAAAGTCAACACCAGAGTGTTGGTGAGAAGGTACATGTCCCTGCTGGGGACCATGGCGTCCTGTATCCCCTTGATCAACAATTGTCGTCTCTTCGAAAAGTGGGGTCGTCTGGCTCTAGATCTCTTCGCGATGAGAGAGAACAGGAAGTGCTCACAATACGCGAGCAGGTGGCCACAGCAAGACTCACTGGGGGAAGCGTTCTCCTTCCCGTGGACAGACAAGTTTTTGTATGCGTTCTCCCCATTTCCACTCATGCGTCAGACGCTGCAATGGATTCACAGATATCCATGTCGGGTGATCCTGGTGGCCCCGTACAGGGCGAGACAAGTGTGGTTCTCCCATCTGCTCCATCTTTCAGCAGTGGAGCCCATGAGGTTCCAGAGGATCCCAAACCTTCTGTCTCAAGACAAAGGGGCGGTTTGGCACCACGACCCAGACAGCCTCAGTCTGACAGCCTGGCTCCTGATTTCTCCGAGTTTGGTATGTTAGCAATTCCACCGGACTGTCGTTGCATTTTGCAAGCTGCAAGGGCGCCGTCCACGAACGCTTCGTATACATACAAATGGAAGAGATTCTGTATTTGGTGCGGGGATCAGCCAGGTTTACGTCCACTTCACATCACACCGGAGCAGCTTTTACCTTACTTGCTACTCCTGGCTCAAAAAGGTTTGTCTTTTTCATCGATAAAAGTGCATCTGGCAGCCATTTCGAGATTTACTCGGAAGACCGGCTGATTAAACATTTCATGAAAGGATTGTTCCAAACTTTTCCTCCAACTAAGAAGTTTCCTCCGATCTGGAGTCTTAACCTTGTTCTAGCAGCACTAATGAAGGCTCCTTTTGAACCGATGTCATTGTCGTCATTGAAATTCCCATTTCCATCGCACTCAAAATCTCCGGGACACAAGACAGCTATTTGTGGCCTATGGCCCTTCGGCTAAAGGTAAAGCAATCTCAAAACAAGGACTGTCCCGCTGGGTGTCATCTACCATTTCTTTTTGCCACTTAAAAGCTGGGAAACCGCTGGAAAAACGTCCACGAGCCCATTCGACGAGTTCTGCTTCGTCGTCCTCGGCATTGTGGTCCGGGATTCCGCTGGGAGATATGTCAGGCGGCTTCCTGGTTGGTACCACATGATTACCTGGCATTATTGCCTCGAACAACAACATGCTGAGGATACACAGATGTGTCGTGCAGTCCTACGGCACCTGTTTCAATAAGGTAGGCCCAAATAAAGGGGGTATATCCTTCGGCTAATGTACTTTAAAGTGTTGTTTTTTTACCTGTTCATGTACTATGATTTGAAGTTTAGCCATGGCGAATATGCATTCATGGTTATAGTTTATTGGTTTGCAAACACACCCCCAACTATGGGGGATACTGCTGTACAATCTATTCTAAGCATGTGAATCCATGAAAGATACCAATGCTGGAGAAATGGAGTTACAGGTAAGAAACTATTCCCTTCTCCGGCATTGTATCTTTCATGGATTCACATGCGCCCGCCGGCCTCCCCTGGCATGCAAACCAGATGCCCCTCCATACTACTTTGGGGGTCGAAATCTGAGGGAGCCGCGGGGGCGGGGCTACTTATACCTCTATGTCCTAGTGGCGCAGGCGTACGCGGCCCAAAACGACGTAGATGGGACACAAGTGTCAAAATTTTTCCCATGGAAAAGGTCTATATAATTTACCGAGGATTCCCAGCCTGACGGGGAATATTCTAAGCATATGAATCCATGAAAGATACCAATGCTGGAGAAATGGAGTTACAGGTAAACTATTCCCTTCTATCAGGTGGGACAAGGCATTTGCTGTGTAAATTCAGAGATTTCCAGACCATGGCAATGTAGAGAGAGGTTAACCCCAGTTCTTTCCTAATGCATTCAATGGGTAGAGATGATGGAAGGCTCAGTACTCTTTTTCCAGAAACAACCTTCCAGCAAACGCCAAACCTCTGGGGCCAGAAAGAAATTCACCTCAGCAGAGTATGTCAAAATCGGAGATACTTTTAAAAGTCAATCAGTGGGCGAAGTGAGAAGGAACATTAGTGTTTAAGTAGAAATGCTTGTGATGCCAGGTTCTTGACTTTACTTCTTAGCCTAGCGACGCCTGGACCATCACAAATACTATTGTTCAAAGTAATACCAAGGTAGACCGTAGACGAGACCACTGGGACGACTTCCCCTGATAAATACAACATAGTTTTCTTGATGTTGTTAGATGTTCCTAGTGCCAGGATTTTTTTATATTTTTTTGCGGTGGATTAATTCTTAGAACATTGTCCTTGACGTACAGTTCCAGTGCTTTTAACTGTCGCTGAAGGCCTATCGCTGCTTGGTCTAGCAAAAGGAGATCATCCGCAAACAACCTGCCGACCGAGGTCCCCGCAGTCCTCAGCCGGAAGCTTCTTGTTGCTTCAAATGCTTCATTCAGATCAAAAATAAATCAGCAGAAAACAGCAGGCGCCAAACCGCACCCCTGTTTCAGCCCATTTTGAGAGGGGACTTTGTTCGAGAGGGTTCCTTCTCTGTCCAGTCTAATTCTAATAGTTGTTCCACTGTGTAGTGCCTCCATAGGTTCTCTCAAATGATCTGGACAGCCCCATTTTCTCAATTTATTCCACAGTAAGGATCTGTCGACCGAGTCAAATGTCTGTTCAAGGTCGATTGACGCAATGTAGTTGTTTTTGTATTTCTTTTCCTTGACCATACATTTTAGTGTATTGATGATGACATTCAGTGCCGTTCCGATACCCTTACGAAACCCTGACTGCCAAGGATCTTGATGGTGTGCCAGCCAACTCCAGTTGTTCAGATGTCTCAGGATTATAGCGGCAAATATTTTTCCCACAACATCCAAGAGGGCGATTGGAAATGGGGACAATAATAGACTTCGGCCAGGAGTGGGGGTATCCTTTTGAAACTCCTTATAGCATTGAACAGGTTTGCCATGAACTGACCCCATTTCTCCTGGTCTCTCTTGAGGATATCGTTTGTGAGGCCTTCCGGCCCAGCTGCCCTAGAGGAATTTGCTTTATTGATGAGGTGAACAATGTCCTGTTTTTCAAATTTAAGATCCCAAGGTTTATTCGAGGGTTGATGATTTTGTATAACACAGGGTTTACCTGTGGAATAGAGTTTGAAATTGTTCTTCCCACGCAGTCGCTGAAATAGGGTTTACAATTTTCGAGTCAGCAGGAGAACAGGTGTCGTTAATTAGTTTTCAAATACCGGAGAAGTTTCTAGTGGTCAATAATTTTAGCATCGTCTTGTTGCAATAACTGATTTTGTTGGATGAGACAATTTCTGTAGTTTTTAATTTTTTATACAGATCTAAGTCGCCTGGTGTGTTGGTTTTATTTTTTTTAATGTTTTTTGTTTTTCCAAACGCCTCCTGGCCCTCCCGACAACCTTTTTTTTTTTTTTGGTTTTTTTTTTTTTTTTTTTTACCTGATATTTGTACATCGTAAGCGTGCCTGTAAATCGAAGAACCTCCTTTTTGTATGTCCTTTGTACGAAAAACAGCCAGCACGTCGGTGTATTCAATCAAGTGTGGACTGGAATCGTTGTCATCCAGTTTTAACCTTGTTGGGGCGCTCAGTGCTGACCCCATGTCTTTCCTCTTGATTCGGAGTCTGTTACCATTCGGGGCCAGTTCAAGATGGTGCTCCGGTAGGTGTTTATCCGGTGCAGTAACATTTGTGACCCAGTCCTCGCTTACAAGTTCCAAAACATTGTGGTCACTCTGGGTAGATGGAACCACTGTCAAGGAGTGTACCTTCCCCAACAGTCCTTCGGTTAGGAAGATGTAGTCCAACGTGCTTGCTTGATTTGCACGTTTCCAAGTAATTGCTGCTGGTTTGTCACCCCGCAGACTACCATTTACCATAAGGATGTTCCTTCGTAGAAGCTCCTTTTCAAAGTCCACTCCTCTTGTGATGTTTTTTGAGGCAATTGGGGGCAAAAACTCTAATTTTCATCAAAACATTCCATGTTGAGGTCCCCCCAGAGGAGGACCTCCAAGTTTAGGCACAGGATCCTTGCGTCGTCAATTGCTTTTAAAAGCACTTCCTTGAAGTTGTCTTGCCTAACATTCGGGCACCAGTATACATTGCATATGAGCAACTTCGGTTCCGGTGGAGCCTCCTGCTCTTTTGTGAGTAATTTAACTGTTATTAGTTGAATCCATCGTGTTTTGTTACTGAGGGAAACATTAACCTTTGCCTGCCGCTGCTTCTCGAATCCGTTTGTTACACTTGCTACTATACGCACTGTCTATTGATACTTCTAGCCAATGCCAACACCTAGGCCAATTGCCATCAGCCCTTGTATCTCTAGCCATTGCCAGCCATCGCACTACCCACTGCATTACTGCCCACCACGCCATTAGTCAACTGTGCCATACGCCATTGCTAGTCGCAACGCTCCTAGCCTATTGCTTTGTTCCCAATGCTAGCCATTAGCCAACTGTGCTACATGTCTTGCTAATCACTGTGCTCCAATGCTAGCCACAAGTCAACTGTGCCTTACGCCACTGCTAGTCACTGTGCTCCTAGCCTATTGCTTTGTTCCCCATTGCTAGTATCCAGCCCATTGTGTTATATGCCATTATAAGCCACCGTGCCCTTAGCCTATCAGCACACTATCCAATGTTAGCCACTGTATTACGTACTTTCTGACCACAACACTAACTGCCACGGCTAACTATTGTATTACTAGCCTAACGTGAATTCAGCCACCTCTAGCCATCGTGCTACCAGACTTATCCTAAATGCAGCTACCACACTTTGAATGCTGTTTCAGTCTCCATCCTGCTACCCGTATTCTCTATTTTGCTACTAAAAGGCTATAATCACATGGCAAAACCCCTACAACTTCCTCCCATAATGGATCTGCCTTGCACTGCAGGCGCATACATCCAACTAGGAAACGGCCTAGCACGCCTACGCTGCACCCGCCACCATCCCATCCCATGTCCCACTGCCTTCCTCAATAAAACTGCCTTTCCTGTTCATCCCACCCCCCTTCCCCTTGTGTTCTCCCACCAAAGATATGACCAAACCTCAATCCCACACCATTGACCTTCCCCCCCCACTGGACTACCACCAGATGAGCTCACAAGATTTCACTGCAAGAACTGGGCTGAGTTACACCTGGGTTGTCTCTACCCATCATACTAAGAAACCCTTGCCTACTGACTCTCAAGTCACCTCTCCCCAGCTGAACTCTCACCCCATCATGGGATTGATGAGAGCACATGAACTATCCTCACGCTCTCACTTACGATCATCGAAATCTCCTATCTCTTCCACCAACATCATCACACCGCTCCCTCCTATACCAAGCAATCCGAAAAGCTACAAAATAGCCTCTGCCACCATGAACGCAATCACTCTAAAAGGGGCTCTCATATACACTAGATCCATCACTGCGCATGCCCTGGATATTGCAGACATGATCAAAACTAACAACTTGGACTTCTTAGCAGCTACAGAAACCTGGCTACACACTGTCTCAGGCCCACAGCTTTCCCTGGCTATCCCAGAGGGGTACACCATCTATAGAAAGGATAGAGTTAAATCAAGAGGAGGCAGAGTAGCCTTATTAGCCAAGGATGCCCTAAATATAAGGATCTCGACTGACATCCCATTCAGCACAGGCAAAGTCATCAACTTAAATATCCCCGACACCCTCCTGCACACTCGCGATTCACGTCGTCTACCGACCTACTGGTGCCACCTCCACCTTCGAAGATGACATTACAACCCTTCTGACACTCAACATGAAGCCACACTCCAGAGTAATCATCATGGGCGACTTCAATCTTGTTCTGAATGACCCCTCTGATACCCATGCAGACCTCCTAGCAAAAACCATGGAAGCCCAAGGGTTTACACAAAGGATCACTGCCCCCACACATGAAAAAGGGTTTATCTTAGATTGGCTAGCAGACAATAACTGTACTACCATTGTGCAATCTAATAACCCTACGCCCTGGTTGGACCACAACACCATAATCTTCACCTCCACTATTGCTACCAAAAATCGGAATCCTCCATCACAAGCACTCCCAGCTCCCTCTAGAAGTCTCAAGAATATGAACAAAGACAACATGCTACCTCTTCTAGCTCCCTTCCTAGATTCTACCTAGACAAACTCATGTCCGAAATCATAGAAAAAGTTGCACCACTAAAAATAAAAAACCTAGACGAGCAGCAAACGTCAACCTCGGAACAATGCGTGCCTCAGAGGTCTGCTGAAAATATTCAAGGCAAATCGCCAACTACTGCAAAGAAGAGCTTTTTTGTTATCGTTGGCTATAGTCTGAAAAAGGAAGTCCTCTGCCAAAAGTGAAACCTATAACCAGAGAATAGCTAATGCTCAATCCAACACGAGAGAACTATTCTCCATTCCCCGTGAATTAAAATCCCCAGCATCTACACAAGATCACACCGTCAAAGACTAACAATGGTGCCCCAATATTCAAAACGCCTTAGCAGACAAAATGTCCCAACTTCAGCGCAAAATAGAACAAAAAAAAATCTAAACTGAGCCTCAACCAAACTCAGACATTACCACCGCCCCTGAAGAAAACAAATACATTTTCATTCTCGCCACTTTCAATCTCCGATACCTTCAATATCAAAAGCCTAAAACCGTCCAAATGCAAAGGTGACATCTGTCCACTAACTCTGGTAAAAGATTGCACAACTGAATTTGCACCTTTTTATCACCAGCCTCATCGACCGCTCATTTGCCTCTAATACTGTACCGAGCGGCCTAAAAACTGCCTGGGTCCTATCCCTACTTTAAAAACCAACACTAGACCCTAATGTCCCTAACAATGTCCGCCCAATCACCACAGTACCATTCCTATTTAAAATTCTTGACCGCGCAGTCTACCTGCAGATCCAAAAACATCTGGAAGACAACAACCTCCTTGGCCTAAGACAATCCAATCTGGCTTCCGACCAGGGCACGGCACTGCGACCACCATATTAGATCTGAAAACTCAAATGGATCAATAAAAAGACAAAGGGGAACTGTGCATCCTCCTCCTCTCAGACCTCTCTGGTGCCTTCAATCTCGTCAATCACTATGTCCTTTGTCAACACCTTCAGACTGCCTCCCAATTTCACAAGATTCAATCAAATGGATCAAATAATTTCTATCTAACTGGACCATGAGGGTCTTCTCAGACAAATCAGCAGTCCCTCTGGTCCCTGCGTCCTGCGTCGTACCTCAAAGCTCCTGCGTGTCACCCACACTTTAGAACGCCTTCACCAAGCTCCTATTCGATAAACTTGACAATATGGGTATCGCGTATACAAACTAAGCAGACAATGCTCAAATTCTCATACCTTTTACTGGTTGTCATGACACTGACTCGAAAAACCTAAATAAGATCTACCAAGCCATCCAGGGCTGATGACGCTCAACAAACTTTGTCTTAACGATGATAAAACTGAGTTAATCTTCATTGGAAACAAAAACAAACTTCACAACCTCCCTCGGACTTACAACTCATTCAACATCGATGGTAATACTAATAGTGTAGCCAACAAGATAAAAACACTGGGGGTATACATCGACTCCTCCCTCACTCTAAATAGACAGGTTAACGCCATTGTCTCCTCGGCAGCCTACACCACCAAATTGATAATAACTAGTAGACCGTTCCTCTCGCCCGACAATACCATCACCCTGGCTAGAGCCTTGATCTTATCTAGGATCGACTACTGCAATTCCCTATTTGCAGGTTCTAGCTTAAGAAATATTTAAAAATTACAGGTTGTGCAAAACCACGCCATTAGAGCCACTCTAAACATTCCCAGCCATGAACATATTTCCTACTTCAGGAGAAAAATCCACTGGCCCCCTGTCCAGGACAGAATCAACTTCAAAATCCTCACACTTACCCATAAATGTTTGGCTAACAAGGCACCACTATACCTCAGCAACCTCATTCACAAAGCCCAATCAAACAGACCTACTCGCTCGCAATATTCCAATATGCTAATCGCCCCTAAATTCAGAAGGCAAAAAGCTGGAGGATCAAGCTTCCCCACAATAGCACCCAAACTGTGGAATGCCCTCCCTACCCACCTTAGAAACGACACCTCCTTCTGGTCATTCAGAAAAAAAAGAAAAACCTTGCTTTTCAGGACAGATCCACCCCAGCAGTAGCCTCTTAGATCAAGTTCAATGACTGCCTCACCTGTGTATATAAATGTATATTCCATAATGTTTAAATATGCTGCTATTATTATTGTGTAATTTGTAACTATGTAACGATGATGCTCCTCAAACCTGTAACATCTTCTAAGTTTGAATTAGCGCCTAGTTGCCTTTGGGCGCTGTATAGATAATAAAGACTACCCTGCACTATAATCATGGGAAATCTTCATTCTATGTCAAGACAAGAGGCAAACATTATGCTTGTTCAAAGCTGTCTAGCACTCTTTTCGCTATCTGTGACATAGGCTTAAAATAAAAGGTCTTAACGGTTGACTCAGTAGACCAATCTGCTGATTTCATATCTTGTAAAGGTACTCCTGCTGAAAAAGCCATGGAGACCATTGCGCCCCTTGCATAATGCGTGCCAAACCTGAATAAGTCTGCCCACTCAATTAATAACTTCTCTGACCCATCTAGCTATCGGTGCCGTCGCTACAGTGTGGTATGGCTTCCTACGCGCTATGAGAAGCTGAGTCACCCCTATTGGTCTCACGTTGGCTGTGGCTAGCTCATTATATTTTATACACTGAGCTATGCATAACTTCTTATGGTCTGGGAAGTAAGGATAAGAAATTATTCTGGAATCGCTCTTCGTTCACTTCGTCACATTGAAGGATACACCCTCCAGGTAGAATATCTTCCTGTCTCCTTCTAGAGCTTTGACCTAGGAGACTCTCCTACATGCCACCAAACAGAGGAGCATCGCTAGCTTCCCCGAAAGTTGAGACTGTGAAATACTGCTATTGTCTGGCCATCCGAGGAACAACTGAAAGACATCTTTCACGTCCCAGAGAACAAAATATTTGGGGTCAGGTGGCTTCTGCAGCTTAACTCCCTTGAGTAAGCACAGCACTGCTGGGTGCTCCCCTATCGGATCCCCTTATACCTTATGTCCCGCTGATATCTCAGATCTGTACACTCTGATTGTCTTGTAGGACCATCCTTCGCAAAATCTAACTGCTAGGAAATGGAGTATCTGAACTAAAGGTGCTGAAACTGGATCAATACTTAGGACTGAACATCAGTTGGACCAACGTTTTCCAAGCGGCAACATAGCCCCTAACGGTGGAAGGCACCCAGGACTCTCTAATGCAGTTGGCAGCAAATTGTGAAATGCCTGGCAGTTTGCATCTTTTTCTGAGACCCTGCATGCAATCAGGCGAAGATTGCCCTCTTCCAACAGCAGGTGGGGTCCAGCAGAATGTTTTTTTTTTTTTTTAATCAAACATTTTATTTGAGTTCCAAACATGAATAGACATTACAAATAAACGCTTTGCATATCAGGGAAGGGGAGATAATAATATCAAGGAGAACAAGAAAGAAAAGGGGATTTTGCCCCTCAGACCATCAAGCCTTTGGCGAGGGATCTTGTCAAGTAATTAGTTTGTGGCGGGCCCATTAGCCTGGCCTTGCACAGTCCACCTAGCGCATATTGCCTGTTCCACCTCGTCGGATACTTAGCTGGCTTCTTCCCATCGCTGCCATATCTTGCTCGCTTTTTGCAGGCACCCACTCGCCGCGTACACCCTGCGTTCCATTATCACACAGCTGTCCACGTCCGAGACCCATTGGTCATAGCTAGGTGTCCTCTCTGATACCCAGAGCTGCGCGATGTTCCTTCTGAGTACCGCCATTGCGGTTGACCAGAGCAGGTTCTCATAGCGGGACAAGTTACTTTCATCGGAGAGCCCTAGGAGTTGTTTTGGTCCCCTTTGTATTGGTTTTCCCATGACTCGGGACAGTTTATCACAGCATTTCTGCCAGAGCTGCTGTATTTTGTCACATTCCCATATGATGTGGAAGAAAGTTCCTTCCTCGCGTTTGCAGCATAGGCATCGTGAGTCCGTCGCCCTGCCCATCGGAAGAGTGCCACTCTTGGATATTAGGTGTGGTGCAGGATCTTGAGTTGGACCAGCCGGAGCCTTGACGAGATGGTTACTTCCCGGGGGGTACATTAGGGCCTCTGTCCAGTCTTCTGGTTGTAGTGGTCCCACATCCCGCTCCCGTTTGGCTTTCAGACTGATCAGTTCTGGTGTGGCGAAGGATGTGATAACGTTATACAGCTTTGAGGTGATTTTACCTTTTATTTGATCCTGGACTATGTTGCGCTCTAGCAGGGTGCATTCTGGTGTGTCTCTGATGATCAGTCAATGAGCATGCAGTGCATGTTTCAATTGGTTATAGTGATATCCTTCAGTTATTGGGAGGGCAAATTCAGGGTGTAGTGTCCAACGGGGCCAGTTTATCCTCCCGCACTACGTCTTTAATTCTGGTGATAACATGCTGGGCCCAGAAATGCCATTTGGGAAGCTTCTGTATTTTGGGGAGGAGACTGTTCCACAGAGGTTGGGCCAGTGTCCGTTTTGAGTCCCACCCCAGGTATCGGTGTGCTTCCGCCCAGATTCACGCAATATGCGTTGCCATGTTGGGGGCTGGTGAGAGACCCAGGCCGCAATACAGGAGCTCCAGGGGGGTTGTTGTATTGTTGGTGTTAATCCCTCTGATGTGCGGCAGGTTCCTGTCCCCATGGAGCATGTCGTTCACCACTGCCTGGCTGGCCCAGTAGTATGTTTGCAGTCTGGGCAGCCCAATCCCACTGTCCCAGATGGACCTCTGAAGTGTTGAAAGAGCTATTCGCGGGCGCCCCCTCAACCCCCCCCCCCCCCCCCAAGAGTAGTTTCCGGAGGATGCGTTCAATTTTGAGGATTCCTGATGTGGGATGTGCAGTGGTGCATTTTGTAGGACGCACAAAAACTTGGGAAGAGTGATCATTTTGAACAGGGCAGCTCTACCCATCAGTGTCAATGGCAGGGAGAACCAGTGGCGAGTGTCCTCTGCGAACCTTATCGCAACTGGGTGGAGGTTCAGTGCTGTGTAGTCTGTGAGATGCTTCATGATTTGTAATCCGAGTTATTTGAACTGGCCTGTTACGATCTGGTAGGGGCAGTCTCTGGGACCTGTGGCTGCCATGCCGCCTATGGGGATTTTGATCAGTTCACTCTAAGGCCACTGAAAGCTCCGTATCTCTTCAGCAATTGTCGTCCGCATAGAGTGAGACTCTGTCCTCCTACGTTTCTGGCCAGTGGAAACCTTCCCAGAGTGTTGTGCTTCGTAGGAGGACAGCCAGGGGTTCAATAGCGATTGCGAATATCCTAGCTGATGGAGGGGGGGGGGGGGGCGACAGCCCTGCCTAGTGCCTCTGCCCAGTCTGAAGGGGTCTGACTGCCAGCCATTGACCTTAGTTCTGGCCATTGAGCAGTTGTATAGTAATTGTACCCAGCTCATAAAGTTGGTGCCAAAGCCCATGTGTCTCGTTATGTCCCAGATAGCCTCCCACTGCACTGAGTTGACAGCCTTTTCGAAGTCAATTGCTAATAGAGCTAGTGGGCCTTGTATGTTGTCGGCTTTTTCCAGGGCTGAATACAGTCTATAGAGGTTAATGCGCGTCGATCTCTGGGGCATGAAGCCGCATTGGTCAGGGTGGACCAGGGATGGGATGACTTGCTGCAATCGGTCTGCTAGTATCTTCACCAGTATTTTGGTTTCGCTATTTATGAGCGAAATGGGTCTGTATGAGCTGCAGCTTTCAGGGGGTTTGTCCGGTTTGGGTAATACTATTATCGTGGCTTCTCTCAGATCTGGAGATAGGATGCCTTGTTCCCTTGCGTGTTGGTACATTCGCAGTAAGTATGGGGCGATTACGTTGGTTCCCACCTTCTGCCACAGCTCGATCGGGAAGCCATTGGGGCCTGGGGACTTGCCCGCTTGGAGGCCAGACATGGCGCTCAACACCTCGTCTTCTCTGATATCCCTCTCGAATAGCTCTTGTTGTGCCCCGTTTAAAGTGGGGAGATTGATTTCCTCTATGATTGAAACGTTTGTGTGGGTGATTTGTAAAGCTCCGCATAGTAGTCCGTGAAGCCCTGCGCTATATCCTGATCAGACACTAGCGGGCTTGAGCCCCCTCTCTCTAACTGCATGACATGGCTGCATCCCTGCTCCTTTCGCTCCAGCCACGCCAAGCCCGCATTGCCGTGTGTGCATGCCTGGCATTATCTAGTGCTATATTTTGGAGCTGCTTCTGTGCTAGGAGTAAGGCTCAGTTCGTACCAGGCGTATCTTGTGTTATGTGTGTTTCCTCAGTCTGTTTTACCTGCTGTTCTGTTTCGTGTACCTTAAGTAGATATTTTTTCTTATGAGCAGTTGTCCATGAGATGAGTTCACCCCTCAGTACTGCCTTATAAGCCTCCCATAGTGACTCCGGGTCTGATGCAGACTCTGTATTTAGCTCAAAATATGTTTTGGTTGTCTCTTGGAGCTTGTCTACCAGGTCCCGATTGCCCAGATATTAGGTATTCAGGCACCAGCTAGCCAGGGAGGGGGTTGGTCTGGATGTTGTAATTTTTAGTACCACTGGGGAGTGGTCGGAAATACCTCTGGGAAGCAGACATGCTTCTTGTGCCCTGTGTAGATCAGTTGATGGAAGGAGAAAGTAATCTAATCTGGAGAGCGAGGCGTGGGCCCCGGAGTGGAAGGAATATTCTTTAGTGTTGGGGTAAAGATCTCTCCATACGTCACACAGACCCAGAGCATGTGTAAATGTAGCAGGTTTGGTGGGCACACTTGGATTTCTGTTGCGAAGGTGTGAGCGATCCATGGTTGTGTCCATGACTTCATTAAAGTCCCCTCCTATTATCGTGATGTTGGAAGTATCTCTTGTGATCAATGGGGAGATATTGGTGAGTGGTGGGTGGCACATAGACAGCTAGTAGTGTTCTGGAATGCTCCCATAGTGTACCTGTTGCGTATATATATCTGCCACCGGTGTCCTGGTTAACTGTATTCAAGTGGAAGGGGAGTTTGTGTATCAGTAGCATGACCAGCCCGCCCCCCCCCGCGAGCCCAATGTGAAGCCTGCATGGAGTGCGAGTCTATAGTTTGTACGTTTGAATAGGGTACATTCTGTGCCCGCGAGGTGTGTTTCGGACAGAAATACTATGTCTGGTGCATATCTATTTAGTTATTGCACTACGAATCGGCATTTGACTGCATTGCCAAGGCCGTTGACGTTCCATGTCATGAATGTGAGTGTTCTGGCTATGTTGGTGCTACGTAATGCCATGTCTGCCTGTGGCTGGAGAGGTGTGTGCTACTGAAGGTGACGCCAGGCGCCGTGCTACTTTGTGTTCATGTGCTGTTGCCCTCCTATCTGACTTTGGTATGCTTCGTTCTTGACTGGTCTCGTTCAAAACTAAACTCAAACCCCTCTCCCCCCACCCTATACTCCTCCCAAATAGAAGCATTGGTCGCCCGAACATCAGAACTTCAAGTTGTCAACCGGACAATTTATATTGAACGAACTAAAGTTAAAGTTCAGGTACTTCCCCCTCGAGGCATATAACTGGGGGGTGCCACTGCTAGTGCTGCCGTGAAGCGTGCTTGTGTGGGGGGGGGCCTTAACGTGAGGGTGTGAGACGTTCCCGCGACCGCTTCCTGCAAGTGTGTGATGCCTTGTGTCGGGTGTTAGTGTGTTGCAGATGGTTTGGGGATTCAGTTTGTACTCACTGCTGGGAAACGGGGCTCTGTTGGAGATCGAGGCGGGGGTCATCCCCTATGTCTTCTGGCTGGTCTTGTGCTGGTGGTTGTCGGGGTGCTCGCTGTTGGTCAGGCGATGGTCTGATTCCTTCCCCTACTGCCGTGAGATGTGTTCAGCCCAACGCCACGCTTCTTTGGGGTCATTGAAGTGGACTGTAGTTCCCTTGTGATAGATCTTAAGTTATGCGGGGAAAAGCAGACCGTATTTCACACCCATTGTTTGCAATTGCTTTTTGAGGTGATCGAAGGACTGCCTCGCTTTCTGCACTTTTCTTTTATAGTCAGGAAAGAAGGCAATTTTGGAGCCATTGAATGTGATCATGCCCTTGGTGCGTGCGTGTTGCAATAGTGCATCTCGTCCTCTGTAGTTTAGAAACTTTGCTATTACTGTGCGTGGCGAGGCCCTGGGTACCGGCCTGCGGTTACCAGTCATTTGGTTGAAAACCAAAGGATCGAATGCCATTTGATCGACAGTCAAATGGTCAAAAAATTGTCTTTTTATTTTTTTTTATGGGGGGGTTTCCCCCAACCCCCCTGTTTTCTTTATTAAAAATATTTTTTAACCAACCAAAACTAAACTAAATATATAAATAAATAATAAATGCGACCTTTTTTTTCCGACCATTTGACTGTCGATCAAATGGTCATTCGATCTTTTATTTTCGACCATTTGACTGGACCCCGTGGGCATCCTGTGTGCTCTCTCTATAGAAAAGAACTTTGAAAAGGAGTCCAGCTCGTGGGCATCCTGTGTGCTCTCTCTATAGAAAAGAACTTTGAAAAGGAGTCCAGCTCGAACAGATCGGTGAGCCACTGTTTGAGAAATAGCTCCATGCATGGGCCTTCAGCCTTCTCTGGTATGCCAAGTATGCGCACGTTGTTGCGCCTAGATCTATCTTCTCCATCTTCAATTCTGTCCTCCAGCACCTTAAGCTTGGATGTGACGCTCAGGAGCTGTTGTCGCATGTTGTGTATCCCGTCCTCTGTGTTGGAGATCCGTTGCTCTGCCTCACCAGTGCGTGCCGTTAGTTTTTGGAGATCATGACTGAGGAGGGATACATCCAGGCTTATCCCGTCCATCTTCTGTTCCATTGACGTGCAGGAATCCGCTATGGCGCCCATAACGTCCTTCAGGGAGATCGTATGGTCTGACTCTACCTCCTCAGGTCAGGAGCCTGTGCTGGAGTTATGGTGTATTGGTCCATTCTACTTTCAGTGGGAAGTCTTTTGGACTTATCTTTCCCCATGCTTCCTGTTGTGTCTTGTGGATGCAGTCTTTGCGCGGTGATCCCTTTGTGGTGCCTGGGTAGCGGTATACCTAGTGTCTGCTTTGTGGCCTGTTGACGCTGTAGTTGCGTTCAAAAGCCTCTGTGGGGTGGGGTCCGGTCGCGGCCCGCGTGTCCAGTCTGGCACCGGTGGGCCCCGCTGCTGTACTCTGACTGCCTCGTGGGTGTGCCTGCAATGCTTGGCCCCTGGTCTTAACCCTTTCTTTTCTGGTGCCTTGGCAAGTTGGTGTGAATTATGATGATGGTGCTGCGCTTTGCGGGAGGTTTCCTCCGAGTCCCGGAGTTCTGCTGAAAGCCGTGTTTTAGGTATGTGGCCTGGGCGGTGCTCTGCCTTTTCACCGCAAAGCGCGTGGGGCCGCAGCCACACCGCTAGTGCTGCCTGCCATGCGTCTCTGGCTTGCCCCGGGCACAAAGCACGTCCTCTCCTGCTGTCTATCCCGCAGTGCACAGCCCGCCGCACAGGCTGGCAAGGGTATTAGGTTGACCAGCTTACTGCCGGGGCGGGGTTCACGGTGTGCTTGTACGGGGCTCCTCAGCTGTTGACTGCCGCGGGGCTCCTGTCCCTTAGCCTCTAGCTGTGTTTCAGTCGGTCCCGTGGGGCGTAGTGTCCCGGCAGGCCCTTTCTGGCTGGGGCCGATGGTGTCCTCGCGTGCGGATCGCGCCCAGGTTGCCACGCGATGCAGGCCCGCCGACCCCACTCCTGGGGCGGCGTGTTTTCCTCTGTCCTGGAGCTCTGCCCTCCTCCGGGCCCCTGCAAAGTCCAGCAGTTGATGGCAGCGCAGCCCAGCTTCCAGGCCTCAGTATGTTTATTTTCGGCCGCGGACGGCCATCTTTGTGGCAGGCTGGTTGGCGCACGTTCAGACCTCTTCGTGTCCTCGGCTCTGGAGTTCCGGCCCCGTTTCTGCTGCTTTTCGCCCCACTTGTGCTCGAGGGTGTCCGACACCCGTCAGGATATTTGTGGTCCTGTATTTTGCATGAATCTGGTGGTTTAATCAGGATGTCTGTCGCGGGAGCTGGAGACACTCACGTCTTCCTCATCTCGCTGCTGGCCATGCCCCACCCCCCCAGAAGAATGTTTTGACTTGAGGTATCATCCTCTGGAAATCCAAAGAAAGCTCCATCACTACTGGGAACCATGGTTGGGACTTCAATAACGGGACTACTAAAGCCAGTTCTGTTAACTCCCTGCAGACTTTCGCTAGAACTCTCGTCATCATGACAAACTGTGGGAACGCATAATGGACTGCTGCTGTCCACTGATGCAAGAATGCGTCTATTCGCACTGCACCCAGGTCTATCCTCCAGTTGAAGTATTTGGGAGTCTGAAAGTTCAACCTGGATGCAAAGAGATTGATGTCTAGGGGACCTCAGATCTCCGGGAACTGTGCAAATATCTCTGGTTGAAGCGTCCAGTCGCTGGAATCCACAAGATATTGTGAATTCCAATCTGTCGCCCCCCCCCCCTGGTAAGTATTCTGCTGTTAGCGCTATGTGATGCTGAAGGCAGTGGTGCCGTGGTGCCAGAAGTCTTTTGTCAATTCCGCTAGCATCCTGGAAGTGGTCCTAACCTGTTTATATAGCATACAGCTGATATGTTGTCCATCTTAAGCAAGACGCAACAATTGGCTCTGTCTTTGGTGAAGGCTCGTACGGTGAAGGATCCTGCCAGGAGCTCTAGATAGTTTGTGTAAGAGAAGTTTTTTGGCAGACCATTTCCCTCCTGTTTCCAGGTTGCCGCATTGTGCGTCCCATTCGGCTCTGACTCTATGACCAGGTCTGGAGTATTGCTGAAAATCGCTCGGCCATTTCAGGCTTCCATATTCTGCAGCCACCAATGACGCTCTGGAAGAGCTTCCTGGTCTAGGGTAATGAATTGATGGTAGCCCAAACCCCCTCTGAGGTACCTGATCTTGAGTCTCTGGAGGGCTCTGTAATGAAGAGGTCTGGGAAAGATTGGCTGAATCGAGGCCACCAAGAGACCCACTATCCTGGCTAGATTGCGAAACGAAATAATCTTCTTCGCAATGACTCACCTGACCTCTTTTTTTGATGGCTTTGACTTAGTCAGTTGGTAGCTCGAGAGATGCTTTTCTGGTGTCTATAATGAACCCTAAGAACACTATTCTGAGTGGGACGTGGTTCTGATTTGACTATGTTTATAACAAAACAGAGGGAGGACACTAGGTTGCATACTCATGAGGCCTGGTGCTGCAGAAGGGCTGCGCTTTGTGCTACAATAAGGATGTAGTCTAGGTAAATTATAATCCTGATTCCCCTCTCTCGTATGGCCGCTGCTACTGGCCTCATAATCTTGGTGCAAGGCCCAGGGGGCCCAAAATGCAGAAGTGAAATGCCAGATCTCTGTTTCAAAGAAAACAAAGGAATCTCTGAGCTACTGCTATTGGAATGGTAAGATATGCATCTGAGATCCAGACGAGCCAGACAATCGCTTGTTCTAAGGTCTCGAAGGAGGTGTATCCCTTCTATCTTGAAGTGTCTGTACATTAGCCATTCCTTCAGAGGCTTCAGGTTTATCACTGGCCTTAACTTCTCCCCTCTGTGCACTAAGAACATATTGCTGAGGAACCCCGGGCGTCCTTGCACTTCGCGCTCTATGGTGACTTTGCTCGCTAGGCTGCAAAATTCACTGTGAAGTAGCTCTCGCTCTTCTACGGGCGTATAAATCGCTTGGGGTTCTGCTCTGTGTAAGAACGCCTGTAAATTCTAGGTACATACCTGTTGCTGCCTGAAGCACCCATGCATTGCTGGATAGCCTTTGCCATTCGCGCAAGAAAAAGAATGTTCTCCCTCCCACTTTCGGGATACTTGCGCTCTGGGTACTCACCACCTGCTGCGCTTTGCTGCCTGTAAGATCCCCTTCCTCTGCATCCTCTGGGAAAGCGCGCTCTCGCTGGGAAGAATGTGTCCTGTTGCTTATTCTCGCAGTATTGAGCTTGGGGCCCCTGAGGTCTACTCTGCATGCCAAAACGACTGACGATCGACCCTGATGTCCAGTGCCTTCAAAAACATGCCCTGGAAAGATCTTGGCTATCGAGCCTTGAGCATTTTCTAAGGCCGAGTATGTACCCACAAATTGTGCCATCTCTTGGCGAAGGCCTCTCCAAAGAACAACGCCTTTGCACCTTCTCCGCGCTTCGTATGAAGCCAAGTCACTGAGCTTGTTTTAAGAAGTACTCCTCTCCTGCTTTCTGATGAGGGCGCAGTTGGCGTGGCATAGAAGACATATACTGCTCATTGCTTCCAACTCCCTAGGGCTTGTAAATCCACTGGTGTTCCAGTGTCTTTGGCCCATTCAGCTAGGTCCATAATGTTTGCTAGAGGAGCCGCCAGATCTAGCAATTTGTCCTGGCAGCCTCTCCAAGCGTGGTCTATGCCTTTTCTAATTTCCTTGGCTGTCTTGGTGACGAAGCTCACCATTTTACGGTCGAGATCTGGAGTATACTTTGCCTGGAAGATCAGGCCTAGGGCATTCTGCTCTGTTTGGAACAGACCTCCCTGTCTAATGGCTTTCTGATATGCTGAGAACTATACATGGTCACTCTAGGCAATGGCGCCATTTGGTAGATTTGGGTGCCGGATAGCTTCTGGGTCGAACATGTCTCCCGTGCCCTCTTCTTCTGGAGGAGCGTCTTTGCTGTTAGATTCTATGAGGATCTCCTCTTCTTCCCCACCTCCTTCATAGTTGAGAGAATAGCCGCCATCATCTTCCCCTTCATTGTTCGCACCTGGGCTAGATGGTCGTGGGTGTGGCACTGGCGCCTTCAGCAACAATTCTTTCTTTAGCCTACTGACGGGATCGACCACCTCTTGGGGTCCTGTGTCTACCCCTTCCTTGTGGCTCGGGTGGAGGGGGAGGGTGAAAGAAGGCGTCTTCTTACGAGTCTTTTTATACCCCTCATGGTCAACCCCCGTTAGGGGGTGTCTGGCTGAAGTTCCATCGCCTGGGCTAGCTGCCCTTCTTTTCCTAGATGCTTTATGGTCTGCTTTCTGCTGCCCAACAAAGCCTCTAACGTGTCCAACCTATGCGCAAGGGGCTGCACTCCCTGCGACACTGCCTGGGATAGGGTGTCTCCAAGGACTCTTTCAAAACTAAGGGATAAGTCATTGTCCCCTTCTGTGGGTTCCTTTGCCCACTCTCCAGAGCTCCACTCTGGGGAGGTGCTCTGTGATACTTTGGGGCCTTCATAGTGTGCCATGGTGTTCTTAGTGCTTAAACTTGCAAGCTGCTGGGGGAACTCCGCTTGTGCAGCGGCTTCAAAGTAAGTATCATTCTTACTTTTTTTAATGGAAGAAATGTGTTCTCCGAGCTTGCCGTTACGTTTCGCATGTAAAACAGAGCTCTGACAGGCAAGAAATGCGGGCTCAAGGATGCTGGGGGTGACGTAGCACATCAGCTGTCTTCAGGGTCCTAGTGCCCTGTCATTAATGCAGCCGTGAGGTGGCTGAAGGAAACTGTGTGAAACTCAAAAGGGGAGAGTGCGGGACTAGTTGCCTAATGTGAGTTTATTCGCTTGCGGCTCAGGTCCCGGCCTCCCACTGGTAAATGATAAAGTGCGAATGTGCTTGCTACGTGCATGCGCTACTCGTCCCTACTGACGGGAACATAGGACAAAATAAATATGCACAGAACCCTGCCAGGAACAGGAGCTAGAAAAATATACACATTAGTGACCTTGCTCGCAGAGCGCTCCAATAAAGCCCTTTTTAAGGGATATTAATTACACTGGAAACTTCCCACTGATAAAATAAATCCCACAGGCTTCAACTGATATGGATTAACCAGTCCAAAGGTTTAACTCGGGCTATCCCAGATTAGTAGACCATAAGGAACAAGTTACTTACCTGTAACTGTTGTTCTCCAGCATGGGTCTGGCATGGATTCACATGCTCATGAATATTCCCTGTCGTCAGGCTGGGAATCCTCGGTAAAGAAAAATCAGTATCAGTTTAGTTTCTGAACTGTCTTTCGTAGTAGTAACCAATCGCTGATCTCTGCGTCATACTGACCACAGCCAATGACTGCCCTCTCCCTAAGATTTGGTAGCACGTGAAGTGGCAGTATGACCAAGTGAAGAGCCGTAGAGGGGTAGGCGGGAGGGTTCGCATGTGAATCCATGCCAGACCCACTTACAGGTAAGTAACTTGTTCCTTCTCCAGCATGGAGTCTGGCATGGATTCACATGCTCATGAATAAAAGAATACATAGCAGTACACACATGCACAACCATGGGAGGTGGCAAAGGCTCAACATTAAGCATTATATCCAAAACTCGACATTAGGCAATTCTTACCTCCTCACCAGGCTCACCTTAGGCGAACAGGTTGCGCAGCACTGCTTGGCCGACCCTGGACTCCTCCCTGGAATCCCGATCGACGCAGTAGAATTTCGTGAAGGTGTGCGTCGACCTCCACGTAGCAGCCCTGCAGATGTCCAGCAAGGGCACACCAGATAGGAACGCCGTGGTAGCTGCGATCGCTCTGGTGGAATGGGCTCTCGGACAACCAGGCAGCGGTCGGTTTGCCAACCGATGACAGTACATGATACAGCCGGAGAGCCATCTGGAAATGGAGGCCTTCGAGAGAGCCTTCCCCTGATTGACAGGTCCAAAGTTCACAAAAAGTTGTGACATCTTCCGAAAACACTTCATGCGGTCCACGTAGAACTTCAGCGCTCTAGCCACATCCAGCGAGTGCAAAGTCCTTTCAGCCGGCGACGAAGGCGACGGGAAGAAAACAGGCAACACCAAGGGTTCGTTGAGGTGGAAGTCCGACGGCACCTTGGGCATGAAGGAGGGGTGCGTCCTGAGCACTACCCTCGTGTCGTGAAAAGTCAAGTACGGGGGCTTGCAGGAAAGGGCCTGGATTTCTCCCACCCGTCGTGCGGAGGTGATGGCCACAAGAAACGCTGTTTTCCACGACAAGAACTTCAACAGAGCCGAGTGCAGAGGCTCGAACGGTGGTCCCATGAGCTTGGTCAGCACCACGTTGAGCTCCCACGCCGGGGCCCGAGCCTTCACCAGCGGGAACGATCTGAACAGTCCCTTCATGAATTCTTTCACCAGACGATGAGACCACAAAGACATCCGCCCCGTGGTTCTGGTGTATCGGGAGATCGCAGCAAGATGAATCTTGATGGACGCGTGTGCCAGTCCAGCCTTGGCCAGCCTCAGTAGGTACGGCAGTACCTGGGGAGCCGTAATCGGTAGAGGGTTAATCTTCTGTGCGTGGCACCAGACAGAGAACCTCTTCCATTTGTGTCCATAGCATTTAAGAGTTGAGGACGCCCTGGCCTTTGCAAGAACCTCTCTGCAGTCGGCCGGTATGTCGTAGCCTCCAAACTCTAACGCTGCAGGAGCCAGGCCTGCAAGTTCAGCGACTTCGGGTTGTGATGGAGGATGGCGCCTCCTTCCCTGGAGAGAAGAGCCGCGTCCACTGGCAGCTTGATTGATGGGGACGCTGACAAGTCCAGAAGGTCCGGGAACCATATCTGCCTCGGCCACGCAGGTGCGACGAGGATCATCCTGCACCGTGACCTCTTGAGCTGGTTGATGAGCCGGATCAGCAACGGCAACGGAGGGAACGCGTATAGAAACAGGCCCTCCCAGGGGAACGAGAAAGCATCGCCCATGCTCCTCGGCTGGGGAAACCTGCTGGCGAACCTCCGGCACTTGGAGTTCGTCGCCGTCGCGAACAGATCGATCTGGGGTGTGCCCCACCGTCGGAAGAGGCGGTCCACTAGATCCTGTCGTAGTTCCCACTCGTGGCACGAGCGACGGCCCAATGCCACAGATCCTGCGTCTCCTTGGACAGGGCTGGGGATCTGGTACCGCCCTGCTTCCTGATGTAGAACATGGTGGTGTTTTTGTCGGTGAAGATCCTCACCACCTTGCCCTTGAGGGACGGAAGAAAGGATCTGAAGGCCCAAAACACTGCACGGAGCTCCAGGACGTTGATATGGAGGGACTTCTCCGTCGGAAGCCAAAGGCCTCTTGCGTGCAGATTTTCGGTGTGCGCTCCCCACCCTTCCAGGGAGGCATCCGTGGTCACTGTCTCCTGGTGGCCGGGGGTCTGGAAGTCCATGCCCGCCGTCAGATGCGCGTGGGTGCCCCACCACCGGATCGCTCGTCGGAAACTCTCGTCGAGTGTGATCCTCTCCTCGAAGCTGCCCGTCGTCTGGATCCAGCGAGCGTCCAGGAACTCCTGCAACGGGCGCATCCGGAGCCTGCACAGGCGGATGAGATAAATGCAAGAAGACATCATTCTGAGGAGGGACTTGATGGACCTCACCCTGGCCGCGTCCGCAACCAGCATCCGCTGCACCTCGCCCAAGATGGCCCTTGTCCTTTCCTCCGACGGAGAGGCCAGAAGCGACACTGTGTCGAGCTTCGCTCCCAGAAACCGTGCGTCTTGCGCGGGCACCAGGTGGGACTTGGCGTAGTTTATGGAGAATCCCAGGTCCGTGAGTAGTTGGACGGTCCTTGCCGTGTGCTCCACGGCGAGCTCCTTAGTCTTCGCTCGGATGAGCCAGTCGTCCAGGTAGGGGTAGATGTGGATCCCCTCTAGGCGAAGCCGCGCCGCCACCGGTGCGAGGCACTTGGTGAAACCCTGGGTGCCGACCTCAATCCGAAGGGAAGGGCTCTGAACTGGTAGTGACGCCCTTGAACCACGAATCTGAGAAACTTTCGGTGTCCCTTTAGGATGGGAATATGGAAGTAGGCATCCTCCAAATCCAACGACGACAGGAAATCGCCCTCCTCCAGTTGGCCCAGGACGTGTTGGAGGGTGACCATCCTGAACTTCTGTGCCTTGATGAATTTGTTCAGTCGTCGTAGGTCCAGGATGGGACACCATCCTCCTGTCTTCTTCTTCACAAGGAAGTACCTTGAGTAAACTCTGGAACCCCGAAGCCTCTTTGGAACAAGCTTGATGGCGCCCTTCCTGAGCATCGCCCTTACCTCCAAGAGAAGTTGAGGGACGTGATGTTCCTTCCTGGCCACAGGGGGGACGCGCGGGCACCTCTTTAGAAACTCGAGCGCGTGACCCTGAGCCAGGGCGTCCAGCACCCAACGGTCGGTGGAGATGGACTCCCACACGCTGACAAAGCTCGCCAGCCGGCCTCCCACCGGGGTGTTTCAGTGGGGGCCCGACCCCACGGCCGGTTCAGTCCTGCTTTGACGAGGCTTTGCCGCCTTGTTCTCCTTGGCGACGACGGCGGGGTCCGCCCGACTTGCCTCGTCCCCTGTAGGCTTCCTGTGACGACGAACGGGCCGCTTGACGATAGGTGGAAAATCCGCCGCTGGAACCTTTGGAGGCACCCTGTTTGCCTCTGTCGCTCCGAAAGGGCGGCCGTCGTTGCTGGAGAACACCAAGAGCCCGGGCCGTCTCCGTGTCCGCCACGATGGCCTGTAGGGAATCGTCCACTGTTTTCCCAAACAGGTTGCTCCCGTCGAACGGCATGTCCAAGACTCTGGTCTGCATGTCCTGACGGAAGTCAGTAGTCTTGAGCCATCCATGCCGCCTAAGGCACACGCCATTGCCCAACTGGCGAAATCCAGTGTCCGCGATGTCTGTCGCTATCCTAATGGCGTGGTCCGACGCCACTTCTCCTTCCTGCAAGATCTCCAGGGCCTCCGCCCTCTTGTCGTCTGGTAGGAAGTCCAGGAGGGGGGGCGAGTTTGTACCACAACTCCCTGTCGTAGCGGGCTACAATACCCAAGGCGTTGGCAGCCTTAATCGTCGTCGCTGCCGATGAGATGACTCTGCGTCCCATCGTGTCCAATTTCTTTCCCTCGCCGTCAGGCAGGGAGGTTGACGTAGAGGCCGCACCCCCTCCGCTTTCTTCCTGGCCGCCGCGGAGATGACCAAGTCCGGGGTCGGCTGTGCCCGAAGGCACAAGGGGGTCGTGTCCGGGACCCGGTACTTCTTCTCGTACCGATCCCTTCTAGCTGGCGTTGTGGATGGGTTCTTGAGGAGGGTGAGACCCTCATCCCAGATATCGTCCAGTAGAGGTACAGCGAGGACCGTCTTCCTCTTGGTCTCGCGCCGTTGATAAAGGAAACCTTCCTTCTTCTTCTCTTCCAGGCAGAGCTGGAAAAGCTGGGATGCCCTGGCGATCATGGCGTGAAACGATCTAATCTCGTCGGGCGGGGAAGCCCGGGTGGGAGGTGACGACGGGAGATCCTCGTCGTAAACCTCGTCGTCGGTACCCGTCGCGGCCGTGTCAGTCCCCGTATCATCCCCACGTGTTGTGGACGGGGAGGAGGGCTGAGCAGGGCGCGATGGTTGAAAAGGAGGTGGAGGATGAATCCTTCTTCTCTTAAGAGGAGGGCTCCCAGAAGAGCCTGGCTCCGGGTCCCCCGTCGGGAGCGGTTCCTCCGTTGATGGTAACGGCAGTCTCGTCCTTATCTCCGAGCATAAGGACTGTATAGCCAACAAAATGGCCGCCGAGTTGTCTTGCGGCACTGGTTGAGGGGGTTCCGACGAGCGATCAGGCGCCCCGTCGGCACCCTCGACGTTCTCGTCGTCTCCCACGTCGGGGTCCCTCCCGACAGGATGGTCTACTTCCACGCCAGCGCCGTGGCCGAAGACTTCGATCAGCTCCTCCTCAGAGGTTGAAGCGGAATCCACGACGACCTCCTGCCCCCCCCTTTCTCTTCTCCGTCGGAGGTTTCACGGGGGTCCTGTCGATGGGCATAAAAGAGGACTCCCTCCGCGGCGGCAGCGAGATTCTGGGCCCTGAGGTCGCCACCACTGGTGTAGCCTCCACAGGCTGAGCCAGGGCCGCCGCGACTGTCTCGATAGAGGCCTTGGCCGGATGGATCAAGGCTTTCACCACCTTAGGTGCGCTCACCGCCTTCTCCTTGGGGGAGGGTCACCACCTCGCTCCCCCTCCGATGGGGCCTTCGAGCACGACCGGGGTCTCTCCAGGAGCTTCGCCGGGTGCTCGGCCTTCCTCTTACCCGAGCCAGAGCATTGGCCCGTGGTTGATGGCGCCGGGGAGGATGCGCCCTGCCTGGCGCCCGTAGAGCCCGACCGTTCGGCGCTCCCGGTGCCAGCGGACTCGCGGTGCTTGGCCTTCTGTTGGACCCCCGTCGCCGGGGCGCCCTCAAAGGTCTTAGAAGACCGCTCGGACTTCTTCTTCTTCTCGCCTGACGGGCTCTTTCCTTCCAGCCAGTTGGCGAGACGCTGATGGCGGTCCTTCATGGTCCGCTCCGACATATTGCCGCAAAGCGCACAGTCCTTCTCCAAGTGCGTCTTGTCTTCATGCAGGCAGTAAAGGCAAAGGGAGTGTTCGTCCTCCTTAAAGACATTCTGAAACTGGCATCCAGGGCAGACCCTGAACAGCTTTCCGGGCGTCGAGCTTCCCTTCTCCTGGGCCATGCTCGAGAAGGGCCGGAGTCCTCCAAAAGCGTGGCTCGACGAAATCTTCACCCTTGAGGGGCGTAGAAGAATCCGACACGGGTCCCCGTTGATCGGATAAAGAAACGGTGGAGCTTGAGGCTCTTTTGACCGAAAAAGAGAAAATTTTTCTAAGAAAAAGCGCGAAAAAAAGCACTAACGCTCGAGAGCAATAGCACGAGGATCCCAACACTTGAACGTGCGGTAAAAATCTGAAGATGGCTGCCAGAGGCGGGGCTTAGGGAGAGGGCAGTCATTGGCTGTGGTCAGTATGACGCAGAGATCAGTGATTGGTTACTACTACGAAAGACAGATCAGAAATGAAACTGATACTGATTTTTCTTTACCGAGGATTCCCAGCCTGACGACGGGGAATATTCATGAGCATGTGAATCCATGCCAGACCCATGCTGGAGAAATGGATTTGCAGATGTCGTTTTTGCCAAGAGTAAAAAGGATAGTTTACTCACTTGCAGTCCCGGATGAGAATCGCTCGAGTTGGTTCCAGTGTTTGTGGCTCCTGGTTCTGTGGACTGCAGAATTCTGGCCGCACTTTAAAATCTCATGCGCAGCCAGCACATGAGATTTTAAAGTGCAACCAGGTCGCTTTGATGTTTGCAGAGACGTTGGGCCACCAGGGAAGATGAAATGAGCGACGACCTGCGGCACAACTATGTGCAGACTGCACACTTCTGACTGCACTGTAGAACGCCCACAATATATGCCATAATTCCCCATGTAAAACTCACTCTCTCAGAAACACCCTCAAACACGTGTACACCACATGGTACGACGTCCTTTCATCGCCTGCATTTTCATCCCCAGGCATTTTAACATGCATATTACAACGAATATGCTCATCAAATTTTTTAGGGGTGGCGGGAAGGGCAGATAAAGGTTTGGGCGGGTAGGCGATAGCCAAAAAAAGCACCCATCCATGCGGTGATCAGACTTCTCTCCTGTGAGGGGCAGTAGGATTCACAAACCCTGGCACTGCTGGTCTAGTGGAGGAAGCATTATCACACATACAGGCTGGGCGGTGTTCTGAACTTGGCTGCTTAGAAACCAGTAAGCTGCAGCCAGTGCAGTCTGCGTGGCAACACTTGGCTCATGGAGGGAACACCAGTACAAATTTAATTCAATATGTATGCTTTGTAAACTAGGCTCAGAAGCAGATAAATGGGTTCGCACAGGGACATTAAAAGGGCTAGGGGTAGTGGCTCCCCCAACCCCCCCTTACTCCGCCCCTGTACTCACATTGTTCTGTGGTCAAGAACAGAGGTAGGGAAGAGGACAGGGGCAAACGGGAGCTTTGATTTTGGCCAGGAAAACGCTGGGCATAGGAGATTTCACAGGCAAGGAAATGAAGGGAGGGATTACACATCTCTGCATCTGTGTGTCTATAAGAGGGAAAATATAATACTTCAAATCATTTTTTTACCTACCTTAATTGCCACCTCAATTATACAACACCATTAATTACAGGGCTTCAAGAAATGGAACCCCGTTTATAGCCGGAGTGGACCCAAGAACAAGCAAAAAACGACCTCAACAGACCAATCATCAATGTAAGGGGTGTAACCTGTTTCCCTGGATTAGGACTGAGATAGTACAGCTGCATGAATAAAATCTTTTCTCTAAAGCCAAAGTTAATATGCAGCATATTAAAAATAATATAGCTCTATTTCCTTCCTGATGTAACATAGGAATGAAGTGTGCAGAGCACTTAAGGTGCCCCACATCCGGTGTGGTTGGCCCATCCATGTCTGCTTTTCTATTTGCATCCTGTTCTAAATAAAAAGTGCAAGCCCCAGAATGCAGAGCAAAAACCAGGACTGAGGGAGCCAATCCATCTGTCATGGAACAATTTGGGTGTCAAGATACGTCTTAACTGAGCCTGATTGGCCTTATTCTTGCTGAAAAATAGTCTTCCTTCTACAGAAGCCACCATATTGGTATGTTTAGAACTAACAATGTGGGGCACCTCAGAGAAGGGGGCGATTGCAAGGGGAAAAACAACTTGGGGGGAAAAACTTGATTAGTGGAATCAATACCAGGCTGATCTAGCATTGAGAGCGAGACAATCGGAGGATCTGAGTTTGTCTGCAGAAAAGGGCAGGGTAAACAATAGGCCGCTCTGAAACAGATAAAAAAGGAGAGCCAAGAGAAGACACCAGCAGGGAGACAGCAGGAGTCGCATGGAAAGGAAGAACGAGGATCGAGAAGACACAGAACACAGGGAGATGCTTCATGAATCTGCATGGTAGAATCCAAGGTGAACCAGAGGTCCATCATTATGGATGATGTGGAGGAGACCTACATGGCCACCATGTTGGACCTACAAGGCCACCATCTTGAAAGGGGCAATACACGAGCAAACTATACATGAGCAAAGGGAGGTAAACAAACATCCATGTCTGTTGGTGTGTTGCAAGCAATGACAAAAAATGTGTTGGCCCAAATGACTCCTGACAGTATACTCCTGTCCAAGACTGGGTAGCCCCAGGTTTCCATGGAGGATTCAAATGTTTGGTTCCAAGACTTGCTTGTTTGATGTTCAGGATTTTGAATAAATGAGTCCAAAAGGCAGAAACACACTGTCATCACAATATAAAATGATCTTGAGAGGCAAATCATGTAGTCAAAAAATATCCTGAAAGAAAACGCTGGCCATCTCCTATGTGGTGGGTCACATAGGTAACAGGGAGATATGAGCCAACTTAAAATAGTAATCCACGTTGAACATATGATGGCTGTGCAACTGTTTGATGGAGGTAAATCCAAAATAAAATCTATGGGAACGACCTGTCAAGAGCCTGCTGGGATATCCATGAGTTGAGGTTTCCCATAGGATTCTTGGAATGGGAGCAATGCAGTGTAGCCTTCTTCAAAGTCAGCCACCAGAAGTACCTCTCAACTTAATTCTTGATAGAAAAAAACACCTCTATGACTATCTTCATGAGGTATAGACAAGGAATAGGCTACAACGTTTTTAGAACCTGGAAGTTGGGTATACGAATTGTACTGCATGAGGAAATGGGCCCAATGAGTGTGGCGCCTGTAAAGGCAATCCATTTGCTGTAACAAACTTGGGTTACGAAGGTCAGTCCCAATTTCAAACTCATGAGTGGGTCCTGTGATGACCTACGTGCCCAGGGTACGGCATCCGCTACCTGATCCTCATCCTGTGGGTGGCTATATGAGGGAGGATCCCCCCTCCCCCCGGGGGGAAAGTACACCTCATGGAAATAATGGGACATGGTTGGAGGAAAACACATATGCCCCCTTTCCTTTCAGGGATGTCCCCTTGATTCCTGAGACTTTAATGGCATAGTGGCATACCCCTCCACAACATTTGAGTAGATCCACTTTAGTTTCTCCCCAAGATCCCAATAGGGACCATCTATGAACTACTGACACGAGGAAGAGACCAGGAGTAATAAATATTACTCCTAATGAACTTCAGCAGTTACTCCCTCCAATGTCATTGAAAAGGTGGCACCAGGACCATGGACACGAGGAAGAACAGCGGAGTAATGATGAATTCTAAGACTATCAAATGCAAAGGCTAAGTTGTTGGGAAAGAGGTAATTGGGTCGGGAAGTTTAAATGCAAGGCAACCCCATCTGAAGAGGTGAAGGGGAGGGGTCGAGAGAAGTAGAAGGAATGGCGAGAGCTGCAAACTCAGTTCTGCCTGCCGGTCGGGAACACAGCTGAAAGCCACATGGAAGGAAGACCTTCTGCCCCAGACAGCTGAGACACCGACCCGACTCCGGAGAGAAGGAGGTCCCAGCAGTTTACTGCAAGGAAGGGCAATGCTGTGGGAACCGTGCACTGAGGAAACGGGAACACCAGCAAGGCTGTACTTAAGCAGGCGCACACCAAGCCAATACAGAAAAGCAGAGTAGGGCGCCGCTACGCCAAAGTCAACCGGTAAGCCCACAGAAAGTAAAAGGTTTACCAGGTTGCTGGTGCATCAAGGCCAATATTCATAAACAAATCGAAAGGAAAGTAGTGAAAGTGAGTGGAAGCTCCTAAATTAATGGGCAATGCAATAAATATAAATGGGTAGCCAGATGGGATAATAAATTACACTGCTTCATGAAAACACAAAGAAATCGCAAATGGGTAGCCATTAAATTAAGGTATTTGTTAAACAAGCAGTAAACAGAGCAATACAATCTTACCTAAAGGAGAAAGGTATAGGTGAGGGCAAGATAAGTGTTTCATATATGGAAAGTCCTGGCGGGAGAGTATACCAGGTGAGAGAAGTATGTAGGAAATATTGTTAGCTGTTAAAAGGAAAGCAATACATATGAGCTGTGGTGTATTAAGAGAGGAAGTTGAAGAAAGAAAATAACATTGTGAAATGTGACCTGTGAACAAAGGGCTTAAAGGAAAGGGCCTTGGGAAGAAAGGTACCTTTGAAACTGAAGTCAAGAGAAACCTTGGAGAAGGGAACTATTTCCTCAAACAACGTGAATACTCTGAGGGGAGACAGAGATCCTCTTGGAAACTTGGTGGTTCTTTTTGGAACTGGTTGTTTAAGGAAAAGAGCCTAGAAAAGGAGGCTCTTCCTAGAACTGTGAACTTTATCCGCAAGGAAGCCCTTTTGTTGAACTTTGAACACTTTAAGAAGGCAAGAAACATAACCTTTTACTTGTTAGTTATTTTAGAGTGAGAGGGCCAGAATAGGATTACGAACACAGGACTTACTTTTATTTGGACATCTTGACATTGACTGACTCCTTAGCTTTTGGTTGAGGTAGATGAATTCCCCCTAGATTAAGGATAGTGAGGCATTTTCCAACACCACCTTCATTTAAATAAACGTTTATAGCCACAAACATGTCTCCTCTGTGTCCGTGTCTCATTCCTGGCTCTTCACAGTCCCAATATGAGAGGCCACCCATCCAAAGCATCTTGCTTCATGACCGGGAGCGCCTTTCTGATGAGTTAATCTCACACTGCATACGGTTTCTTGATATGTATGCCACAGGGTGTTCTAAATGCTCTTTGGCCAGTTGTTTTAGCACAGCTCCCGAAGCGACAGGCTCTATAATGAAGGGCCTATCTTTCAGGGTTTTTATTGTGTTCTGGCCACACTCTTAACACAATCACATGAGGCGCACTGACGCAACTCTCCCACCTAGGTGGGTATGAGATTCCTGAATCATATACATTGGAGACCTTTACAACAGCCATTGGGTAGGAGAAGTGGTTTTGGAAGAGGAAAACCAAAAGGAGGGTTAGGATAGTAGAAGATGGATAGGTAAGGTGGATTTCCTAAGTAATACAATTTTTTCACAACAGTTAGGAGGCATTCCCATGCTTGCTTGCTCGCTAGCTCGCTCACTCTTGCTTTTATCCTTGCAATGCATTCTAGCATACACATATTGCTATAGATTTGGTATGTGCCATACTTGTGCACTCTGCCTTTTCACTATAATTAGTGTGTTACTACATAAATGAGAATATTAAGGAGTTATGTTAGTGCCACATATCCTATTGCAAGTACATGCTCAATCTTTTTTTTTATTTTTATTTTTTTTATCCATGCTGGCATGGAGTTCAATCTTTGTTCACTCGCCGCCTTGTTAGATCGCAAGACAGTTCATGTAACACAATAAAAGCCAGATTGGATATGTTGCAGAAGCGCTCTGCCTAATACTTGGATGGTGATCCCCCCCCCCCCCGTCCCAGAACCCTCCCCACACTTAAGTAAACCCTCATTCTTCCATGAGGACTCCAGAAGAGGGAGGGGCATTCACATGAACAGTGGCTATCCGGCATGTTTCAGGGGTTGTACCGCTTCCAGTTGATCAAGTACTGTTAGCATCCCCTGTAATACCTGGAATCGCAAATGCCTCTGAAAAGTGACTGGATTAATCTACCACGGAATTACAAATGGCATGAAATAATTGGGTGACTACAGCCAAACATAGAGGTGATAGCTGAAGGTTTAGAATGAATCATTATGGGGTGCAATAATGGTGTGACAATTTAGATGGTACCAAGTGTCTTAGTAGATACTTTGAAGATAGCCAAACCCTGTTATCCATCTTGTAACGTGGAACCTTCATCCTCCTTCAATTTAATTGCGGTTTGCTTTTCCGCCTCATGTCCTCCATATTTAGTGTGGCCCTATCTTGGGCATCATGTTGAAAATAGGTGGAACCAACATTTCAGTGCTCAAATTAAGAGGCAGGGTAACGATTCGGTACTAAAGAAGGGTCTCATCTTGATGGTAGAATGATTGGAGTTATAGCAAAATGTGGAAGTTTATACCAGCAACACGCAATTATCGTGCACTACTCGGGTGTAGGATCACAGGTATTGTTCCAATGGTTGGTTCAAACACTTGGTTTGCCTGTTGGTATGAGGGTGAAATCCAGAGGACAATGCTTGTTCGATGTTCAACATTTTGCACAAATGAGTCCAAAAGGCAGAAACATACTGTGGTCCATGATGTGAAATGATCTTCAAAGGCAAACCATGTAGTCCAAAAATATCCTGAAAGAAAACTCTGTCCCATACAGTGGGTAACTTGTGTAACGGGGAGAAGTGAGCCAATTTAGTAATACACTGTAATCATGATGGGCGTGCCACCTTTTGGTGGAGGTAAATCCAAAATAAAATATATGGAAACGACCTGCCACAATCCTGGTGGGGTATTTATGAGTTGAAGTTTCCCATAGGGCGGTTGTTTAGGATTAGACTGGGAGCATGTAGAGATGCAATGCAGTGTAGCTTTCTTCAGAGTCGTCCACCAAAAGTACCTCTCAAGATGATTCATCTTTTATAAAATACCTTTTTATTATCTCTGCCCCCCCATTCCCACGCTCCACCACCCATGTCTACAACCCTCCATATCTCCATCCTCCCTTTTCCCTCAATCCGTCTATTCCCCCCCCTATCTTCCATCAGCCATACACCTGTCCGGAACCAGCAGCAGGCACCATCACGCCTCAGTTTATGTAGCTGTAACAAACCCAAAACACGCATTCCTTTGGGAAGACTAGGAAAGAGCATATGACTGAAGCAAACGAATACACAGGCCTGTAATTGTTTCACCTACTGTCGGGGCTTCCTCCGACGCGGCATGTCTGTCTTTTCGTGTGCGTTTGGGGTTGCCATGGCGACAGTGGCACAGGACTTAATTTCCTGTAGTTACGGCAATACAGCCGCGGTCACGTGGTGCACCACGTATCATGTGCTCCAAAATAAACTCACGCCCCTAACAACGCTTCAGCGCTTCTGATCCTGTTTCTTTGCATCGGCAATAGCGCTTTTGATCTTGTTCGTTGGAATCTTGTCCTTTTGACTCTTGGCCTGTTTTCTTCTGGACTATGCATCTTGCCTCACCCTTGTTGGAATTGTTTGGAACCGTCTCTACGATTTCGAACTGCTCACTGTGGTGGGCGTGCCGGTGCCTCGGGCCACCCTGTACTAACCTGCGCACGCACCCAATAACCGAGGCATGACACTATCCACCTTCGCTGAGGACCTCTCCAACATCATCACTCATAACACCAAAACCAAATCCCAAGCCTCAATATTAGGGGACTTTAACCTGGGCCTCACTGATCCCAATGACACTGCTGCCATGACTATTGATAATATGCTTATGAATGCAGGATTCATACAGCTTATCAACCAACCTACCCACGTTAAGGACAGAACCCTCGACTGGCTAGCCTCCCACAATTGTCCTATCCATATTATCTCTAACAAACATTATGCATGGACCCACCACAACTTAATTACATTTAACATTCAGTCCATACCTGCCAGCCTCTCTCCTACTATTGCTCCAGCTACTGCCACCCGCAATAAACGTGACATCACTTGCGACAGACTCCTCGCCCTCCTCCAACCCCGCTCTCAATGACCAGGTTTGCTCATGCTCCGACCCCACAGCTATGGTTGACACCTTTTAACCTCGCTATGCAAAAAGCCTTAGATATCATCGCCCCATCCAAATTGAGAAAACCCAAACCTCGAGCCCTCCTGAACTCTTGGTTCGCACCCCAGCTCAGAACCCTGTGCAAAGAAAAACGAATTGCGGAATCACATTGGAAAAGCAACCAGTCCGCAGCCAACAAATCGTGCCTCCTCCTGACCACCCTTAACTACAAGGAAGCCATATTCCAGGCTAAAAAAGACACTTACAATCAATGTATCGAACAAGCCAAATCCAACACCAAAGAATTGTTTAGAATCCTAAAAGAACTTGAAACCCCTGTCACTGCACCAGACACTTGCATCAAAGATAGCACTTGGTGTACCAAAATCCAAGAGGCTCTCCTCGGCAAGATTGCCACCCTCCAAATTAAAATCAATAACAAACAATCAAGCCTACAATCCAACCCACAACCCGACCCTATCCCCACCCTAAACCACCCCATCCCAGACTCTGACTCCTTTTAGCTTCTCTCCACTCTCCATTTCCGAAGTGGAAAAGATCATCACCAGCCTTAAACCGACCAATTGCCAAGGCAACCTCTGCCCGGCACCTATAATCAAAGAAGCAGCTCATGACCTAGCGCCATTCATTACTACGCTCCTCAACTCTTCCTTTAGCTCTGGGATCGTACCTGACAATCTAAAGGTCGCGTGGGTCATCCCCCTATTGAAAAAACCTACCCTGGAGGCTAGTATACCTACAAACTACAGGCCAATCACCACTGTCCCGTTTTTACTAAAAATCCTCTACCGTGCAGCATATCTACAAATTCAAGATTACCTTGAATCTAACAAACTCTTGGGGCTTAGGCAATCTGGGTTCCGCCCACGTCACAGCACTGAAACTGCCCTCATAGATTTAAAAACACAGATTGAAGATCTAAAAGACAAAGGCAAACTTGCTCTCTTACTCCTCTTGGACCTTTCGGCGGCCTTTGATCTCGTCAATCATGAAATCCTCTGCCACCACCTTGAATCAGCTGCACACTTCTCCGATAAAGCTACATCCTGGATTAGCTCCTTTTTAGACAATAGATCTATTCGCGTGTTCTCTCCACTAGCAGCCGCCCCAACTGCACCTGTCTCCTGTGGTGTGCCACAAGGATCTTGTGTTTCACCCACGTTGTATAACGTGTTCACCAAACCTCTCTTCGATATCTTGGACTATCTGGGTGTCACTTACACCAACTACGCCGATGACACCCAGATACTAATCCCTATCTCGGGTGACTACACGGCTGAATCCCTCGCTATCAATGTCATCTACCAGGTCATCCAAGCGTGGATGGCTCAACACGGACTCTGTCTTAATGATGAAAAGAATGAGCTCCTTATTCTTGGTTCGCCACAAAAACTTACCAAACTCGACCCAGTGTTCAAGTCCTTCATCATTGATGGGAATATTATCCCAACCGCCAAGGACACAACCCTAGGGATCTACATTGACTCGACCCTATCCCTGACCAGACAAACTAACTCAGTCTCTTCCGCAGCGGCATATACCTGCAAGCTTATTACAGCCTGTCACCCTTTCCTCTCCGCAACCAATTGTGTCACCCTGACTAGAACTCTTGTATTATCCAAGATTGATTACCTAAAGAAGTTGCAAACTGTCCAAAACAATGCGATTAGAGCTGCCCTCAACATTCCCAGGCGCCAACACATATCCGACACCAGACGCAATATTCGCTGGCTCTCAGTCCCACACCGTATCTCCCTGAAAACCCTGAAAACCCTGGCTCTTACCCACAAATGCCTTCATAACCAAGCTCCCTGCTACCTGGCCAACCGATTTGTCCTCCACAACTCATTAGACCCCGCAGAATGGATCATTTAAACTGCCTTGAGGTTCCACGTTTCAATCTCCAAAGATCAGGTGGAATTAGCTTCCCTATCTTGGTAGCTAAACTCTGGAACACGCTTCCTAATGAGCTTAGAGCAGAACCCTCATTCCTGAGATTCAAACACCTTACGAAAACCTGGCTGGCCTCCCAGGACATTTAGCTCTGGGTTCTCTGCTTAATTTGTACATGTATATATAATCTGTTTGTCCTCTCATTGCTATTATTATACCTGTAGATTCTGTATTATACTTGTAAACTTTGTAATTATGGTTCTGTCTGTTTTTTTTAATGTTGTAACTAAGTGATGCGCCCGGTTGACCCTAGGCCTGGTGCGCTATACAAATAAATAAAATACAAAATACAAATACACATGCGTCCATGCTTTCCAAGGTCCCGGCTGCAAATGCCGCACAGACGTTCTTTATTCAAAATGCGCATGTGCGACCCAAAACGAGGCTCGTGCATGCGTCGTGTATACTGATGATGTCACATCCCTTTTTTTCTTTAATCAAAACAAACTTGCATCAAACACAACAATACAACATGGAAAACGATAACTGCACCCGGCGTGGGTCACTGAACTGACTCTGACACCGGCTCAGTCTCCTGAGTCCAGGACACAGTCCTTGAGACGAGCAGGCGGCCTCCGATCATGTCGCACAGGATATCGGTGGCTGTTCAGGGGGATTGCTGCGGGGCACTCCACCCACGGCAGCACTTCCGGTGGGGCATCCGCTCCGGGGCTCTCCGCCCCCGCTTCCGATGAGGCTCCATCGTTGGGGCCCGCCTCCTCACCGGGAACGTCCACGTTCTTAAAGATTGGTTGCGGGTGATTGTCCCTCGTTCATTGGCCGCGGTGACCATGGTCCCCTTCACGTGCGTAACGGTCCACGGCTGGGGTTCGTATGGTAGTGACAGCTTCCCTTCAGGTCGACGATTCCGCACTAACACCGAATCACCCACGGCCACCTCCTTGTCTTGCAAACCTCTCCTCAAACTCTCCTTCATGTTGCGTGCCGCTTGCTCCTCTCGGACTTTCTCGTGATAACCCCGGGTTCCCGGCCCTCCATCTCGGGTATCAAACCTCTCGGCAGCATCCAAACAGCGCTTCGGCTTGGGCGACCCCCATGGACTGGTGGGGCGTGGTTATGTATTCCCTTAGGAACTCAACCAGTTTCTGCCGTAGATCACTCCCTCCATTGGCAGATATTCAGAACACTTTATTAAGGGTCCGCATCATTCTTTCAGCTTCACCATTCGCCAGAGGGGTGAGACCTTCCGATGTTGGATGCCTTTTTCCTTCAAGTACTGCGCAAACTGGTTTCCCATGAATGGGGGTCCATTGTCTGAGCACAACATTTCAGGGATACCATGCGTGGCAAACATTCTGTCCAACGCCCTGGTGGTGTTTTCAGTCGCTGTCGATTCTACCACTTCCACCTCCGGGTACCTCGACCATTGGTTGACCACCGCCAAAAAGTACATGCCCCTTCCCGTTGATCCAAAATCAGCATGGATGGTGCCCCACGGCTTCTCACTCCTTTCCACGGAATTGATGGGCGGAGCCCTCTCAACCGGACTTCCCGCTTGGCACGGTAAACACCTTTTCACATACAATTTCACCAGACTTTCCAGATCGGGGAACCATACCTTGGGACTGAGCCGCGCCTTTGTCTTAGCGATACCTTTGTGCCCCGTATGAGCCAGTTCCAGGACGCGGTTCCTCAGGGCTTGTGGAATGACCATTTGCCTTCCCCGCAGCAGTAGTCCATCTTCCGATATCGATAGTTCATCCCTCACCCTCCAGAGCACCTGAAGGTCCTTCTGAGCCCTCAGTTCCCGCCTAGAGTTGATTTGGAGCACCTCCTTCCAGTCAACACTTCTCACCGCAGCCTTGTCAATCTGGAACACTTCGTCCATCGACGACTCCTCTGCCACGGCTACCCTGGATAGAGCCATGGGCATCGCGCTCTCCACCACGTGGCACACCAACTCTTGGCACTCTAACACTTCACTGGGGCCTTCCGCCCGCTCGTGATTTGGGTGGTGAGAGGTAGTCCGCCGGATTATTAGTCCCCGGTCTGTAGACTAGCTTGACCCTGTACTCGATGAGTGCTAGCATCCAGCGCTCTATCCTTGGGGGAGGCTTTGACGACACGCCCGCCAGGATGGGCAGGAGAGGCTTCTGATCAGTCACAACCGTAACTGGCTTGCCCAGAATGTGCAGATGAAAGTGGCGGCAGCCCCACAGAATGGCCAACGCCTCTCTCTCGATCTGTGAGTAGCGCTTTTCCGTGTCAGTGAGAGCTTTACTCGCATATGCAATGGGGTGCATGACTCCTCTGTTATCAGCCTGCATAAGGACAGCCCCCAGACCCACCGGGCTGGCATCAACGACAATCCCCGATTCAGCGGTGGGGTCAAAGTATGTCATTGTGTCCCGATCAGACAGAGAGCTTTTTTGATCTCCTTAAACGCCTCCTTCTCTCCCTGTCCCACACCCAGACAGCCTCATTCTTGGTCAATGCCCTGAGAGGCTCGGACAGGGACGCCAGTCCCTTGATGAATCGCCCGCAGTAGTTAACCATCCCCAGGAAGCTACGTACCTCTGTGGGGGACTGGGGCACCGCCGCTTCGCGGATGTCCTTGACCTTTTCATGATCTGGCGAGACGTCGCTGGCATGGAAGATGAAACCAAAAAACCCAACCCTGTCCTTGAAAAACTCACATTTATCACGGTGCAAAGTAAGTCGCAACTCGTTCAACCTTCGCAGGGTGCGCTCCAGTCTCTTCATGTGTTCTGCCTTGGACTCTGCAAAAACCAAAATGTCATCGCTCATATTGAGTACCCCTTTTATGCCAGCCAGCGCACCCCTGATGGCATTTTGAAAAACTTCCGCCGCAGAGGAAATGCCAAAACTCAGGCGTTTAAACTGATTGAGACCCTCATGTGTGGTAAATGTTGTGATATACCTGGAATCTGGATGGAGCTCTAGCTGGTGATAGCCCGACCTCAGATCCAGCTTCGAGAATACTCTGGCCCCTTGTAGTTCCCCCATGATGTCATCAGGGGTCAGTGTCAAGTCTCTCACGTTTAATGGCGGCATTTGGGAGGCGCATGTCCACGCAGATGCGTACCACACCCGGCTGTTTCGGCTTTGGTGCCACTACGATGGGCGAGACCTAGGGCGTCGGCCCCTCCACCCTCTTAATGATGTTCATTTCGACTGGAAGTTGAAGCTCCTTCTCCACTTGCTCCCTGAGGTGGAACGGGATTCATCGATGTTTGAGGGCGGTGGGCCGGATGGTGTCATCAATATGAAGACGCACTGGGGGACCCTTCAGCTTGCCCACTCCCTCAAAGATACTGGCAAACTTGGCCAGCAGTTGGTCAATGTCTACCTGGTAAACCTCAAGGGCAAAGTGCACAAGGTCCAATGCCTCTGACGCAGCGCAACTGAGTAGTGAGTGCGGGCTGACGTCTGTGACGAAAAAACATGCCTTGATGGTCTTGGTCCCTTTGGTGATGGGTGCCACAAACACCCCTTGAATGGGTAGCGGAGTGTCGCCTCCAAAGATGAAAATCTTTGCCTTTGACATATCCAATGGTGGCGGTCCCGGGATTTCCACATAGTGGTCGGTGGCAAGCACACAAACGGAGGCGCCTGTGTCTATCAGTACCTGTGTCGGGACACCTTGAATGTCAACCACACACTTGGGCTGCCTCTTTTTTCGTGCTCCTGTCGCAAGGTGCGAAATGAAAAAAAACTCTTCTTCCTCCTCCTCTTCTTCTGCGATATTTAGTCTCTGGACAGCTTGCGCCAGTGTCGCAATACTGCGTTGTCTCCTAAACCCGCCGCCACTGGGCCTTGCTGGGCCTCTTTGCGTGGCAACTGGTGCGGGGGCACGAAACATCCTGGCATAATGGCCAGGACCATTGCCCCTGCCGCAAGTTCTCGATTTGGCGGGACAGTCATCGGAGTGTGGCAGATCATATCCGCAGTACTGGCAAATGGTCACTGATCTGTGTGCTGGAGCAGCATCCTGGCATTTCTGGCTCCATCACGCTTTTGATGAAGCTTGCCTCCCCACTGCAAATGCCTCTTCAAACTTTCCCAGGCGCACAGCTGCATCCATCTTTGCGCCTCTTGTCTCAGTCAACTCATACACTCTGCCACTGTCTAATATTTGGACAAGAGACAATCCCGGCTACCGCAGTACCTGTCTGCGCAGTTTGCCAGAACTGCACCCCTGAACCACTTGATTGGGACCATACCCTCTTCATTGTCCAACCTACAAGCCAACCTCCAACCTACAAGCAGACGTGCGCAGAACTGAACAAGCGATTCCTCCTCCCGCTGTTTCTCACCACAGAATAGAAATCTGTCGAAGTCCACGTTGGATAGAGGAATAAAGTAGTTCTTGAGAGCCGTTTTAACGGTATCATACGTCACCACTTGCAGGTTTAGAGACTCATATATGCGGAGAATGTCCATCCCTGCTGAATAGAGCAGTGTCGCCCTCTTGGCGTCATCATTGGTCTCTCCGGTCGCTGCAAAATACATGTCCAATTTTTTATACACAGCAACCATTTTGGGCCCAATTTTGAGGCTGGACCCGAAGTGTCAAATTCCTGCATGGGTAACAATGAACCCTGTTGTCTGCGCACCACCATTTGCGTCGCCGATACTTCTCCATCGCTGTCCGTCATCTTTGCCGGTCGCACGAGCACCTCAACGCCGGATGGCTGCAAACCTGACTCGGACAGATTGTTGATGCACCTGGTCCCATGCGCAGAGGTGACACGGTGCTGCGACGATGTCCCAATGCCTGGCTGCCTTCTGTGCTTAAATGGCCATGCAGTCCTCTTGAAACGAAGAACTATGGAAGCTCCAAAATTCTATCTTCCCTTAACACGTGGGCAGCGCACGAGCACCCTTGCAGGCCGCTACTGCCTTCCGCACTGAAGATAACGATATTGCTCGCGTCGGATTTGGGATACACAACGAAGAAAATTCCGTGGTTGACACGTTGGTGTGTGTCCAACTGCTCACTCCATGCGCCGTGTACACTGATGACGTCACACTCACGACCTGCTCTTTACATCATGTTTATGTATATCTACTCGGCCAGCACGTTACTGACACGGACCGCTCATCATCTGCTCTTGGATTTCAGATTTGGTGATTCTTATTGGATTTTGTATTGTAATCCGGATTGTAATAGGCGTACTCGTGCCGGCAGGAATAGGGATAAAGTGCATGGACTAGAGACTTCCTCATTGCACTAGTAGACACTAGGCGTCCTCGTGCCGTCGGTTTCAGGTTGCACCTACCACGACATCAGGAAGGAATCAGCCATACAGAACCGGTTACTCTTCTGCAACAACAAGTAACTTTGGAACTACTTATTGGTCACTCTGGTAAGACTTGCTATTCACTTGAGTTGTCTGTGATCTTGTTATTAGTATCCATGTACTCATATTTACTTACCACTGGCACCTCGTTCTGTCCACAGGGTTTTTGATTGCTATTACGCCTGTGGCTGTGTATAGTGGTGCAGTGTCACTCTTCTTATTTAGGAAGATTACTCCATTGTTTCAGGTTAGTCTGGTTCTGTACTTGCCTGATCTATTTTGCTTGTGCATTGCATCCGTACTAACCCTACGTTTTGCTTTGAAGCCAGTGGGTTCCAGGGTGTCCACTCATCTTTCAGTCACTAGACCTCAGTCGGTCCTTGGGTACTCCTGAGAGTTACATTGGTCGGACAAATTCGTCCACTACACAACGTGTTCAAGGGTTCCGCCAATATTGATTGCTTGGCATTTCTGACAGAATCAGAAGCCTTATAATGGACACCGCTAGTGACACACTGGCCACTCTTGGTCCAACTTGTGGCTGAATTGCGTGCTGATATGACAGCAGCGCATAATGCCACCCACCGCCGCATTGATGAGATGCAGGCGGATTTGCGAGCAGGAGGGACTGAGGTTCCAGTCCCAAATCCGGCCTCCGCTTCGGGCTGCGCCGGACCCCCGGCTCGACCAGATACGGTGCCTGTGTACATGGCAGCATAGTTTCCGTTGCCTCTGTCAGAGCGTTTTTCTGGAGATCCTAAAACCTTCAGAACGTTTATTAATCAGTGCAGATTACATTTCTTGCGCTGTCCAACGTCCTTTCCAGACTCAACCACCAAGGCAGCCTTTGTATTGTCCAACTTTGGTGGTACGGCAGCGTTCTGGGCTAACCCTTTATTGGAACAAGGCAGTCATTTATTATGCGATTGCGATGCACTGATCAATGACTTGGAGTTACTCAGTTTGCAACAAGGTGATGCTCCACTTTTGACATATCTTGCCAAGTTTAATCAACTGGTTGCTGAGAAAGGTTGGCTGGACGGACGAGAAGAAGGCGGCTCTGTTTTATAAGGGACTATCGGATCCCTAAAGGACATCCTCGCTACAGTGCCAGCGGTTCCAACATCATTTCCCGATTTGCCGGACCTAGTCCTCCAGATTGACACCCGGAAGGCTGAAAGAAAGGGGGAGAAACGCCTCCCACCACCTGTTCCAGCTAGTTTTACGAACACTGCTATGGGAAACGGTGAACCTATGCAGATAGGGGCCGTGCGTGGTCCTTTGTCCACAGATGAATGGGAGAACCGCAAGAAAAATAATTTGTGCTTCTATTGCAGTTCGTCTGGTCATTTCCTGCGGTCCTGTCCCAAGAAACCTACAAAGCAGGGAAATGGCAGAGCCCGGCAATAGAAGGGGTCCCTAGGCCAAGGAAATCCTCTCGGGGGGGGGGGGGGGGTCTGCCTTTTCAGTCCCATTCACTGTGTCTACCACTCACTGGAGGGAGTGTCATGGTTATCGGAAGCTGTTGTGGACTCAGGAGCAACCAGTAATTACATTGATGCACAGTATGTTCAGGAATAGAATGTTCCACTTGTTACCAAGGAACATTTGAAGTTGTCAACACGGTAGATGGTACTACGCTTCTTTCAGGCCTAGTGACCGAACGCACCATAGAAATGGACCTGAGCATTCCCAACAACATTCTGAGGTCAAAATCTTTGATGTAAATCTGCACTGCAGTTCAAACTCATTTTAGCGTTACCATGGCTTAGACTGCACAATCCAGTCATAGACTGGGCTGCTGGCTCAGTGCTCTTTGACTCACAACATTGCCTATCTAATTGCTCACTGTCGAGCGGTACTCATTCTAGTCCTTGTCATGCTTTGATGGACTCTGCCCCTGCAAACGGTGGGGTAACAGCAGCGCGTCTTCCCCCGGAGTATGAGAGTACAAAGATATTTTTGATAAAGGAGAGGCAGAGATGCTTCCTCCGCATCAACCATACGACTGCCGTATTGATCTTGTGGAAGGTGCCAAAATACCTTCAGGCAGGGTATATTCCCTTACACGGAAGGAAGAGGCTGTCTTAAAAGAATATCTATGCAAGGCTTTGGAATCGGGGTTCATACGACCCTCCCACTCTCCCGCTGCATCACCACTATTTTTCGTACCGAAGGAAGAGGGTGACCTAAGGCCTTGTATTCATTACCGAGAACTTAATGCAGTTACGGTAAAGAATCAATAACCAATACCGTTGATTCCTGTCTTGTTAGACCAGTTAGGTTCCTCTGTGATTTTCACAAAGCTATACCTCAAGGGAGCATATAACCTTGTAAGAATCAGGCAAGGTGATGAATGGAAAACAGCGTTCAAGACCAGGTACGGCCTATTCCAGTATTTAGTTATGCCGTTCGGACTTTGCAATGCACCAGCTACTTTTCAAAACTTCATCAATGACGTTTTCCGAGACCTGGTCGACTGGTTGTGGTTGTCTACTTGAACGACATCCTGATATACTCGCCTTCTTACAACGCCCATGTAAAACATGTTTCTGAAGTATTAGAAACGTTTACATGATGATCAGTTCTACGCTAAACAAGAAAAGTGCATCATCCATGCCACGGATGTGGAATTCTTGGGTTATGACATCACTAGTCAAGGAGTTAAGATGAGTGAAGGGAAGATCAGTGCGGTTTTGGATTGCCCGGTTCCAACATCCCTGAAGGCTTTGCAATCTTTTCTTGGATTTGCGAACTTCTACAGACGCTTTATCCGTTGTTTTCAACCATTGTTGCTCCTCTCACCGCACTGACGAGTAACAAGCGTCTGTTTTCTTGGAACAATGAGGCACAAACCTCTTTTGATGCTCTGAAGTCCGCTTCACAACAGATCCCATGTTGCATCCTAACGTCGGGCAGCCATTTTGTGTTGAGGCGGATGCCTCTGACATGGGTCATGGCTGGGACAGGACCGCTCCTACAGCCAACACTGGTGTCCTCCACCCAGTGGCATACCACTCGCGAAAACTCACGTCCTACGAATGTAACTACACAATCATGGAGCAGGAACTACTGGTGGTGTGGGAGGATCTCATGGTATGGAGGCATCACCTACTGGGGGTAAGTACCCCAGTAAAGGTCTATGCTGATCAGAGAAATGTATTGACCTTACAGTCTTTGAAATGCACAAAGGCACGGCATGCCCGTTGGCACAAATTCTTTCCGATGTATAATTTTCGTGCTGACGTATCGACCTGGGCCCTTACATTCCAAGGCTGATGCGCTTTCAAGACTGCACAGGGAACCGGTATCACGTGTTCAAGAATGAGGTCTGCTTTTGCCAAATCAGGTGGTTTGCGGGTGTACATTAAGACCTGCTTTAAAAACCGCTATCCAACAATAGGTTGCCAGTAAACCAGCCGAAATTGGGGAATACGACATGGACATCATCCAGTCTTTACCATATGACCAGGGCAAGATCTATATACCGTATTCCAGTACTCGCCATACAGCTATGTCTTGGTGTCACAACGCTAGCCTAGCGGCTAACCCCGGCGAGCAGAAGACAATGGAATTATTGAAACGTTGGTGTTTGTGATCTTCCATCTACAAGGATGTAGCAGAGTACATCGCTTCTTGTTCGGTGTGTGCCCAGGGTAGGAGATTTTCCGTCAAACCCATGGGCCTCCTACAACCATTACCGGATCTGGCCCGGCCCTGGGCCATGATTACAATGACTTTATAGTGAAGCCTCACTTGGTTGGTGGTTACGACACCATTTGGGTGGTAGTTGACAGTTTTACGAAGCTGCCACCTTTTGTACCATGTCAGGGTCTAACTTCCACTCTTGTCCTTGCTTATATGTTCCTACGTCGCATGTTCAGGTTTTTTGGTCTCCCTGAAGTCATTGTATCAGACCAAGGAACACAGTTCACATCTCGGCTCTGGAGGTATCTCACACAATCATTAGGTATTGATGACAGGTGTTCCAGTGCCTATCATCCTCAAACTGATGTCCAGACTGTACGTGTGAATGCTACCTTGGAGCAATACTTACAGTGCCTTATACTACAACAAGAAGAGACATAGTTGGCGGCATTGATGATGGCAGAGTTCTCTTACAATAATTCAACCCATACATCCACAGGCGCAACACAATTTTTTTGCTTTATACGGACAGCACCCTTGCACTCTGCCTTTGGACCCCAGTGCAGCGTCTGTGAGTCCGGCAGTTCAAGATTGCATCCGAGACATGGCCCTATTGCACGCTCAGGTCGTCCATCATCTGACCCAAGTGCAAGACAAAGCAAAGAAGTATGCTGACCGGCACCGGAGGGAAGCTCCATCATACACTCCTGGTATGCAGGTTTGGCTATCCACCAAGAATCTCTGCATTCTTGGTCATAGATGTCTTGTGCCTCGCTTCATAGGGCCTTATGTAATCAAGGATGTAATTAATCCTTCGGTAATTAAACTGTTCTTGCCTTTGTCATGGAAAATACACCATGTATTTCATGTTTCCTTACTTAAACCCTGTACAGACCAGATTACCTATCCGTCCTCCTGTTTTGGTGCAGGGTGTGGAGGAATATGAAGTTAATGAGATTCTTGACTAAGTTATCCCGTGGGGTTCGGTTGTATCTAGTGGATTGGAAGGGCTACGGTCCGGAGGATTGTACTTGGGAGCCGGAGTCAAATCTGCATGCTCCTGCCTTATTATCTCAGTTTCATAACTTCCAGGGTCTGGGTGTGCCTTTAGGGGAGGAAACTGTCTCAAAACAGCAGCAGACCCCATCACGCTGCTGCTCACGTAGCCGTAACAAACCCAAAACACTCATTCCTTTGGGAAGACTAGGAAAGAGCATACGACTGAAGCAAGCAAATACACAGGGCTGTAATCGTTTAACGTACCGTCGGGCCTTCCCCCAATGCGGTACGTCTTTGGGGCTGATTCATGGAATTATTTGCGCCGAAAAAACAGGGATTTGTGTTGCATTCTGCCTGCAAATCACTATTTGTTAAACGGGGATTTGCGGGCAGAATGGCGCATCAAATCCATTTTTCGGCATAAATAATTCCATGAATCGGCCCCTTTGTCTTTTTGTGCGCGTTGGGAGTTGCCATGGCAATGGTTGCATGGGACTACATTTCCTGTAGTTACGGCGATACGGCCGCGGTCATGTGGTGCACTACGTATCAAGTGCTCCAAAATAGTCACGCCCCTAACAACGCTTCAGCGCTTCTGATCCCGTTTCTTTGCATTGGCAGTACCGTTTTGATCTAGTTCATTGGACTCTGGTCCTTTTGACCCTTGGCCTGTTTTCTTCTGGACTCTGCATCTTGCTTCACCCTTTTTGGAATTGTTTGGAACCGTCTCCATGACTTTGACTGCTCACGACCTGCTCTTTGCCTCATGTTTGTCTACTCGACCAGCACGTTACTGACACGGACCGCTCATCATCTGCTCTTGGATTTCTGATTTGGTGATTCTTATTGGATTTTGTATTGTAATCAGGATTGTAATAGGTGTTCTCGTGCCAGCGGGAATAAGGATAAAGTGCATGGACTAGAGACTTCTTCATTGCACTAGTAGACACTAGGCGTCCTCGTGCCGTCGGTATCGGGTTGCACCTACCACGACATCAGGAAGGAATCAACCAAACCGAACCAGTTTCTCTTCTGCAACAAGGAACTTTGGAACTCCTTATTGGTCACTCTAGTAAGACTTTCTATTCCCTTGAGTTGTCTGTGATCCTGTTATTAGTATCCATGTACTCATATTTCCTTACCAATGGCACCTTGTTCTGTCCGCAGGGTTTTTGATTGCTATTATGCCTGTGGCGGTGTATAGTGGTGCAGTGTCACTCTTCTTATTTAGGAAGATTACTCCATTGTTTCAGGTTAGTCTGGTTCTTTACTTGCCTGATCTATTTTGCTTGTGCATTGCATCTGGACTAACCCTACGTTTTGCTTTGCGGCCAGTGGGTTCCAGGCTGTCCACTCATCTTTCAGTCAATAGAACTCTGTCTGTCCTTAGGTACTCCTGAGAGTTACATTGGTTGGAAGAATGTGTCCACTACACAACGTGTTCAAGGGTTCTGCCAATATTGTTTGCTTGGCAGTTCTGACAACATCCCAGGCTTTCAAACCTAATCTGGCCATAACATTCTTCCACACCATCATGGGGGCATGGTATCTGGGGAAGTCATGAGAACATTCATTAGCGGACCCCAGTCGGCAGCAATCCCTTCCTCTTGATTTAACGCCAGTGTCATCTGTAAAATCTCCATTTCCACCCAACTCCACCTCGTCTATGAACTGTGATAATTCTCTGCCCATTCCAGGAATCCCTATAATTCTGCTCGCTTCCCTATGTAATGCGGCAAGGTGCATATCCTTAAATATTTGCAGGAGAGCCACATTGAAACCCAGCAGTAATTCCAGTCGGTACCCTTCCTGAAATCCACATTTTGACACTACTCTCTTCCACGCCTGCTGTACCACCTACAAAACACGTCTTCCCTGAGTAAGTAATCGCTGCTTGAAGTGCTCCTTCCTCCAGAGGTGCTTCCAGTGCCTCTGGCTGCTGCATCCAGTCGCAGAAGACATACCTGTCCCAGTAAGTCGGAAGCCTCCTCTGCCACAAAGGTTCCCCCACTGGAATATAAAGACTGATAATACTCCTGAAATACCTCACTGACTCCTGCCTGTGAAACCACCAATGAGCCGGTCTTATCATAAATCTGTGTAACAACCGATCTTGGTGCTTCCTGCCAAATCAACAACAGCTATAGGCGGCCAGCCTTATCTCCCTCGCCATGAACCCACACTATATGTTGACTGTACTCCTATTTCTGCAGCCTGTCTGAAAGCTCCTTGTGATTACTGAGTTCCTTGTAGAGATTATCACCAATAGGGGCCCCTTGTTCTAATGTGCCTTCAAGTTTCCGAAAGTTATCCTCTGAACGACGCAACTCTTAATTTCATTAATTGATTGTATAAAGCGGCTTTCTCCAAAAACACTCTTACAGAATATTAGAAAAACGGCACAATGTACATGATAATGAAAAAAACAACTAAAAACCGAAGGATGGGGGAGAAACTGAAAGTCACTAAGTAGATGGGAGAGAAGATAAGCTTTCAGGTTACATTGAAAAATACCAAGAGATGAAGAGTGGATAGAGAGGGAAATAATTCCAGTCTTTAGGGGTTAAGAGGGCAAAAGATTGGAAACCGTAAGAAGCACAGGGAGGTTGGGGGACAGTGAGATGAAGCAGATTCTGTATTCAGAGAGTCTGAGAGGGAGAATGGAACAAGACTAGGGAAGAAGGATAAGGAGGAGCGAAGCCGTGAGTACATTTAAAAACAATAGAAAGACAATGGTAGAGAAAAGAAGTGATTCAAAGGGAAGCAGTGAAATATACAGTAAAGATGATTTGATAGAGGAGCGAAAAGGTAAAGAGAAGAGAAGATGAACTGAAGAATTATAAACAGATCAGAGAGGAAGAAGATGTGAGGCAGAAAGGCCAAGAAGAAGAGCAGTAGTTGATATGAGAAAAGACCAGGCAGAACAGAAGAGGTTTAGTAGCAAGAAATGAGAGATAGGGGTGAGCACGATGGATGTTGAAAAGAGTATAGCTGCAGGAGCGAGCAATAGAATAGATATGCAGTTTAAAGGAAAGTGAGGGATCAAAGATAACCCTGTGTGTGCAGAAGAGGAAAAGTGATGAGAAGAAGGAAAATAAGACCTAGGAGGAAGAGTAGACTGAATAGATGAAGCCAGAAAAAACAGAACCTCAGTTTTAGTAGGATTGAGGTGTAGAAAATTAGAAGACATCCAGTTGTGGACAGCAGAAAGGCAAGTTGATACAGTTGGGTGAAGAACAGTCAACATAGAAAAAGAGAGAAAGATGTGTACCATCTGTGTACAGATGAAAGGAAAGATTAATTGAAGCAGAGAGTCGGGCATGGTAGAGAGAGAAAAGGGGAGCACCAAGTACATAACCTTGAGGGACACTAGAGAAGAGGAAGAGGTGTGTGCAGCCCATGTTACAGAATAGAGCTGCTGAGAAAGATAGGAGCGGAACCATTCAAGGACAAACCCAGTAATACCCAAAGAAGAAAGTGGGGAAATAAGAGTGTGATTGATCAACAGTATCGAATGTCCCAGATAGAGCCAGAAGAATAAGTATAGAGGAGAGCTTAGAATGACGAGCAGAGAGGATAGAGTTAGAAACATGCAAAAGAGCAGTCTCAGTAGAAAGAGAAGGATGGAATCCAGATTGTAACGATGGTAGAAGAGAATTAAGATTTAGAAAACTAGCAACCTGGGCATATGCAGCCCATTGAAGAATTTTTAGAGAGAAAGGGAAGAAGTGAAATTGGGTGAAAATTAGCAGGAGTGGAAAGGTCAAGAGTTGTTTTTCTTTTAGAATCGGGAGAATAAGAGCATGCTTAGCAGGGAAACATGAGTTAGAAAGAGAATAATTAGTGAGTTAAGTAAGATAAGGAAGATGGGGATAGACATATGGAATAAGAGAAGAGGATCAGAAGGAGATGTCGTTCGCTGAGCATGGGTTAGAAGGACAGAAGTATTCGACTTGGTAAGAGTACGAAGGTAAACTGGAAGAAGAGAAGTGGTAGAAGAAGCAAAATCGAGAAAAAATATTAGCAACTTTACATTAGATGTGACGTAATTAGCAAAGTCAGAGGAAGGCAGAGATGAAAGGAGGGACTGGTCAAGGGATTTAGGAGACAGGATGTTGTGGAGAAGTTGGAAAAGATGACCAGGGTGGTGAGAAAGAGAAACAGTAAGATCCGAAAAAGTTAAAAAAATGTTTTTGCCGCAACTAAGGCAGAGTCAAAAGAAGTGTAAAAATGAAAGTGCAGCAAGATCAGACGGTGATCTAGATTTACGCAGACAGCAGCAGAGGGAGATGAGATCAGAAGTAAGCCAATGCTAGGAATCCTTATGAGTGGGAGTAAAAGAACAAAGGAGAGGCGGAATCAAGTACAGACAGCAAAGTAGAATAGAGGGTACTAACAGCCACATCAGGAGACAAAGGAAGTAGGAATAGATGAAGAGAAGAGTGTAGAGAAAAGATACTGAGCCTCATTACCGGAAACCAGGGGGCACTGTTGTTTCCGGACTGGCATATTACAGGTCTGCCTGCCGGGGGCCGCTGTGCCCAACAGATCTGACCATACCGGGCAAAGCGGCCACCGTAGGCAGACCGGTCATGGAAGCACTGGCACTGTTAGCGATGGTGCCGATGCTTCCATGTCCACACTCCCATAGAGTCCTATGGCACTCTATGGGAATGGGGACTTGCATTTTACCGGCGCCTGACATTCCGGGCCCTCCCGGTGGCACCGGGAAGTCAGGCGCTGGTACATTTTTACAGGTCTGACAGCAACCAGCCGGTAGCACCAGCAGGGTTACCGCTCGGCCCTAAATGAGGCCCACAGAGTCAAAGGAACGAAGATTACAGCGAGTAAAAGTAGGTGAAAGAGTAGTAGTAGAAAGGGTAAGGGAAGAGCGAGATAAGGAAAGTAAAAGGTGATCGGAGGCATAGAAGGTACAAAAAGACACGGGTTTGGCTGAAAGCAGTGAGGAAAAAATTAGGTCAAGAGAAGAGCTAGACTAATGAGAGGGCGAGAATGGGCACAATTGAAGATAATAGGAGTCAGTAAGTGAGATCAGGAAGGATTAGAAGAAGGGAGATTAAAGTCATCCCAAAGGAAGAAGGTGACGAAGAAGGAAGAAGGGATCGGAGATCAAGATGGTCTAGAGAATCACCAGCTGGGCCCGGGGGAATGATGCACAACAAGAAGCAAGACAGGAAATGGGCCCGATAAGGAAGGAAAATGATATTCAAAAGAATTAAAGGTTAGAAGGCCAGAAAAAGATGGTAAGAGTGTCCTGGAGGAATTATAGAAAAACCCAGTACCCGCGCTGCATCCGAGTGGGCGAGGACTATGAGAGAATATTAAGACGTATTGCAGACTGAACAGGCATTGAGAAGACCAAAGTGAAGAACACGCAAGATATCTGTAGAAATTGGAGGGGAACATAGACTGGAATGGTGGCGAAAACGAGCAGAGACTACCTGAGGAAAGGAACAGTGGTTTATCCTAGATGGAATCGAGCAAGGCATGAAAAATAGTGTAAAAGGTAAGTGGTAAAAGGAGCAGGTGAGCGGGAGAACGGCGCGTGATCAGGCGCAAACAGGGAAAGACAATGCCCATAGAGGGTTGCCCTTGGAATGGGACACCCTGGGCTAAGGACGCCCTAGGGCCACTTCCTGAAGTAGCAGTCAGGTGACAGTCATTTGACCGCTACTGCACGTCCAGTGGGGTGGGGCCTAAGTGGGAGCCTACACTGTTGATGGAAAGTCCACAATCCAGGCAGGAGGGCAGGGGCAAGCAGCAGATGAAGTCGGGTAGGCGGGCAGCACACACTGCAGGTTGGAACGGCCTAGCACTGAAAGGGAGTAACCAGGAAGCTCCAGGCCACTTCCTGAAGTAGCAGTCCGGTGATAGTCACGTGAACGCTCCTGCACATCCATGTACCAGGGCAAGGGCCTGGGCCACAGAGGGGCCCTGCAACAATATGATTTGCATACCCCGAACATATCAGCTCTACAAAAATCCCCCTTATTGTCACTTTAAAAGCCTCTCAAACCAGTCCAATGTCCTCTATGGAGCCCCCATTATGCTCAAAGAACGTGGCAATCTCCTGCTGTAACGTACCACGAAATGCCACTTCGTGTAAGCTTTCCACTCTTAACCTCCATGTAGGAACCATTGGTTTCCCTCTCTCCTCAATCATGTGGTCACTAGTGGGCAATGATCCGACAACACCCACCCCAAGTATTCAGTCTCTATAAATTGTGTATAGCGTTTTGTACCCAAAAATATATAGGGCCTCATTACGAGTTTACCTGTATACAGTAAAAATTGCCAGCACACAGTTGCAGGAACTACCTGTGGCGGTATCACCTCATCCAGAAGTACTGGCACCAGTAATACTGGCAACTAAAATACCTGATGAACCGGAAAACTTGCGCCAGTAATACTGCACAACGGCATCAACAACATATTGTGAAATTTTGACGGTAATACCAGCTGATATTGGCTGGTAACACCGGCAAAACCAAAGTAGAGAACACCTCAGAGCAGCTGGTAAATGGACACGGGTGAAGGAAATAAGGCCACAGGTGTACACAGGAAGAGTACAAAAGGGCCACACTGTCCCCGAAACACTTCCCAATATAACCATGTTGCCAGTCATTGTTGCAAACATGGAGCTGGTGGTGCTGTATGCCAATCTACAGCTGCAGGGGCTGGAGTATCAGTAGAGGCAACAGGAGGCCAGGAAGAGGAGGAGGAGGAGGATGATGATGATGGGGTTGCAGGGGGTGCAGTGGAGGCGTGCAGTGATCCCTCACACAAGGGCTACACCCTGGGCCCTCACTGCATCAGGTCAGTCATACCATTGCAGGTAAAGCTGGTGTCAGTCCTGCACTTTCTGGAAAGTGGCAGAGGATAAAGGACCTGGATGTTCAGTAAGTACATGTATAAACAAAACAATCCCATCTACCTTGCAGCATGAGTGACAGGCAAAGGGGGCAGGGGGAAACAACAATGTCACAAATGCATTTCCAAAATGGTTCCTGTACATGCAGGACCCACCCAGCGCACCCCTCAAAATGACAGGTCACAACACACACGAGTAGCACATGACTAGGGATGCATCAGTCATGGACCGGACCTATCCAACCCCAACAGCACAACCACATGCAATGTACTACAGGTAACTGAATGCAACCCCCCAATGCAATGGCAGTGAATAGGTTGGCATGGCCACCTAGGGAATCAAATGTATGTCCAAGGGCACCAGCAAGAGCCTGTGTACAACCTGGAGGTGACTGAAAGCTACAACAACAAAGACCAAGGTCTACGTACAGTCACAGGGAACAACACATTACAGTGATGCACTATCCAATGACACGCACATGACGGGAACTGGCTGCCTAGGCCCACAAACACCTGCCGTAAGCTCCGTAGTACAGGGCAAGACTAGGTGCAGGGCCCATGAACAACATGTTGCCCATGGCGACGCTGTAAATTGCGCCACCCAATGATACCCTCATACATGAGATGAGACACTGCCAAACTACTGCTGAGGGTCACTACCCTACCATCAGATCTGGCATGCACTTGGTTCACAAGTAATGACACACAGACCACCTTCACATGTGACCCAGACTCCCATCGGGTGCCATGCAAATTGGCAATGCACAGGTCCAGACCTGCTCCTGCCCCCATGGCATGGCGCCCTCACAGTCCGATACCAAAATGCAATGTGTGTTGGCCGTGCGCTGTGTGTAAGTCTTTCTATGTCAGACCGGACAACCCCCTTAGCATTGCAATATGAATGCACAGACTGGAACATGAAACAATGTGGCACAATGTAAAATGGGACAAGCACGCACAGACCATTAAGATGTCACATAACCGGCCATGCCACTGCCGGGCATCATGAGTCACACCTGTGTCTTTCCCCCTTGTAGGTGACTCTGGATACCCACTGCTTCGGTGGCTGATGACCCCTCTGAGGAATCCCCAGATGCTGTAGGAAATTGCTTATAACTGCCCACATGAGGACCAGGGTGGCCAATGAGCAGTCCTGATTGAGATGCCTACCCTGGTCTGGGGGTGCACGATGTACAGGCCAGACAAGGTTGGACAGATGGTCCTGGCCTGTGCAATGTTGCATAACATCTGCGTTGGGTGCAACATAGTGTCATGATGCCTACCCCCGGGGACCCGGACCAAGTCCAGCAACCCCCGAAGCAGGCATCAAGTTATCCTAAGCAAGCCCAACAACCCCTGCTAGGGGCTATTTGGGTCCAGTCCTGGCGCCTATGGCGCTGGGCTCATATGGAGAGTCAGTCCTGGCGCTATAGTCGCCAGGCTCATAGATTAAAACTTACCTGATGCAGACCATGCTGCAAACTTACCTGATGCAAACCATTCTGCAAGAGCTCCAAGCCAAAAGAGGCTTGGAAGGGACTACTTTACTTGGGGACTATTTTTTACTCGGGCGGGGCTGGGGAGGAATACTTACCTGGGACTACTTTGGAGGCTATTTAAACCGCGACCGAAGAGCAGCACACGCTTCGCGTTATTGTGCATCCAGCAGCGTAACGCTCACCGTGCCTGCAAATCTGCATCCAGCCTTCTGCCACGACCGCCTCTAGTTATTAGCTCCTAGAAAAAGGGAGAAAGAAGGAGAAAAGGTTAGAATAAGAGCAATACCTTTGATCCTTACCTGAATTCCCGATCCATCGCGCCTTCGAGCTGGAAGAAAGAAGTTATTTTATGCGCGTCGCCTCGCCTGCTGCAGCGCCGCGCTGAACTCGCCGGCCTTCGCAGCATCTTCACATTCCACCACATCCTCCTGCATGTTCCCGCCGCACGCCGGCACCTAAGGAGAAGACAAGAACAGCAACGTGAGCCAAGGGAATACAGAGGAATATTAGTTACCCCCCCATAGACTTACCTGATTTTGCTACGTAGGGTACTATTCCTCTTCACGGGTCGGCGCAGCTTCCACTGCATCTTCGCCGAACCCCGGCCCCTAAGGGGAAACAAAAGGACAGCAAGGTGAAACAAAGGGACTAACAAGGGGAACCCTCCTCACCACAATAGACTTACCTGATTTTACCGCCGGAGGTATTCTTCCCCGAGACTTCATACTTTCTCTCAGCGCCTGAATAAGGGAGAAAGCAACAGGTTACATATTGACATTATTTTATCGAACTGTGTTGGAAAATACAAATCCTTACCAGAATACTACCGGTTGCCATGAGGAACTTTTCATTAGGGTCAAGCTGCAACCTGCAAGGAATCGGACAAGAGTGAAAGTCAGGCATTTGAACTCTTACGAACTTTATACTTACGGCGTCTTGTCGGGAATCTCAGAGTCAATATTGTTCTGGAACTCACCAATTCCTTCAAGCCAGTGAAGCAACTGGTTATCAACGTGCCCCTGCGCTCCATGCAGGATGGAGAGCTCATCTTTTCAAACCATCAGGTGAGACTATAAGAGGGGACATCAAAGGTGATCTGTGGGGAGAACAGCAGGGGTGGGGGGATTTACGCTCAACTCCACGGATGGTTAATGCCCTTTCTCCATTTGCAGAAGAATATTCCTACGGGCCAAGCAAACGAAGCTAGGTGGGCTAGTCCAGTCCGTCATCTCGGCCCTACGTGTCACATTGGTGGAGACCGCAGATGTCCAGTTCCAATCGATGCCTTTGTGGGAGCCAGGTGAGCGTAACACATAGCCCTGCCCCTTGTTCTGAACCTGCCTCCCCCATAGGATGATGCAGTGCCAGACGGTCCCATGCATGTGTGCACTGAGCGCATGGAGGCCAGTAATGGGCGCATTGCCTGGGAAGAATTGCTTAAGAACTTTTTTTGAGTTTACCCTCCACTCTGCACACCCCTTGCAACATTGTAACTATCATGCACCATCAGAGTAAACACTTGTTTGAAAAAAGGAATGTCCTGTCATTGCTTCAAGTGAAATGTTTTGTATTGTAACATGAATAGTGGCAACCCCCAAAAAAAAACTCTGCCCACACACCCCTGCCCCAGCCCCTGACACTCCCAGTGATGCACCCTACTAGTGTTCTACAGTCACATGTGGCGCCTCTTCGCCATGGGGCTCTATGCCTGCTCCTTTGATGACTGGAGTCGCTGGGAGCAATGCTGTGGAGTTCCAGGCTGGGAGCCCTCTCTGGTGGTGACGGAGGTTGGTGAGTCAGATCCCTGGCCCCCGCGTGTGCTTCAGGGGTAATTGGATGCTATGATTGAGGGTCTCGGTTGTGGCGAATGCTACCTCATTGCTCTCCCACATTCTTTGGGCAAGGGAGACAAGGGCTGCAGTGGCATGTCTGAAGGACCTGGCAGTCCTGCTGCTCAACCCCTGCATGCATTCCTGCATCTGGTGCATCTCATTGAGCTGCTGGCGTGCAATGACAGAGTTCCGACTGCCCGTCCTCAATGGCACGCAGACACGTGTCCAGTGATTGTATGCTGGGCGCAGTGGCAGTGGTGGAGGGCTGTGTTGTGGGCCAGGGCTGTAACAAACTGAGGGGGGAGGACGTGTCCTCCTCGTCAGTGGTGGTGATCCTGCCACCATGGACTGGTGGCTGCAGTGATGGTGGTGGTGTTGAGGGCACAGGAGGGACAGCAGCACAGCATGCCCAGATTGTGGTGAGATGGCTCTTAGCTCTGATGTGTCTCCCTGCTGACTGGTGGTGGCAGACACAGGCACTGCTGATGTGCCACTTGCAGCGGCGAGTGGTGATGGTGGGGCGGCTGATGCAGCTGATGGTGGTGGGGCTGATGCAGGCGATGTTGTGACGTTGGCCTTGCCCTGCTGCCTAGGCCTGCTGGCTGGGGCAGTGGACTTCGCAGGTCTGGGCGCAGATGTTGATGGCCCAGCAGTGACGCTGTCCATGGACTGTGTGCCTGTTGGGAAGAGATGAACATGCTGTTAGTCATCTGGGAGCCATTGTAGGCTTGCATTACACTCATGTAGCATTGTGTGCCCCGCTGCTCTATTCACGTGGCCTCTTTCAGGGTCTTGCGACTAATGTGTGCTCCTACATGCAGGTAGTGGGAGAGCAGATTGCCTGTTGGCATGCTAAGGTGCCTTTTTGTTGTGTGTGTGTGTTAGGCCAACAATTCATGTAATGGACTTCCTGGGCACTCATGAGCGCTTCTCATGTGTCCATGTATGGGAATGTACATTTTACTATGGTGTTTGTGCATGTCCGAATCCGCTCAATGCCCTCCATGTGCAGGATGGAGCTGCATGTCTCCTCACAGGGCATGAGGTGGAGGGGTGCCACTGTCCCTCCTTCTGTGGCAGACATCTCCCTCCTGTGCTGGGAGATGAGGTTCTGGACCCACAGGCCCAGATCATCCCAACGTTTCGGCAGTCCCTTTTTGTGCAGGGGGCAGTCCCCACAGCCGTCACCTTCTGAACCACCTCATGACATATGGCAGTCCTTCTTTGCTGACTGGCCTTTCTGTGGCCAGCCCCAAAGAGTGTCTCTGAGTAATGCACCACAGTGATAACCAGTGCAGTCAGTTTGTCCTCGGAGAATTTGGGTTTGCGCAGGTGGATGTCGGGCACCCTTGTCTTTTGGCTTGCCAACATGTTTGGCACCTCTGTAGCAGTGGAGGGCAGTTAAAAATGGGGGATTCAAATTAGATTGAGTTTTAAAGATAGCCGCCGGCGAGCTTCCCGTTCCGGCGGTGATGCCATTTTCAGCAGTTTGAATGCCGGTATCAGTATTACCGGCACACATCTGCTGGCAGTAGTGCTGGATGGCTGCCGATGCCGGTGATTCCAGCTTGCTGGTATTACGGTTTCCTGCAAGGGGGGTGTGCGCACTCATAATTCACTGTTATTACCAGCAAACTCAAGCTCAATAGTCTATTCTAGAAGAGGTGCTGTGGGGACTGGAATAAAAGGAAGAGGCCCTGCTATGGCTATGACTTACCCTCCACAATTCAACCAAATCCAGGTCTGCCATCACCTTGTTCAGTGAACCTGAGAAGGGCTGCTTAAAAGTGCCTGTGCCAGTCGGCCTGTCCAGATCAGGGTCTAAAACAATTAAATTCCCCCCTCACAGGAGTAGATCAAAGCTATATCCCCTGGATCATTCTTCTACACTCCTGAGATATACTTTATTATCCTTTTCCCGCGCATAAGGTTTCACAAGGCACAAGCCGCGTCCCTTCAGGTTGCCTACCAAAATCAAAGTCCTGCCTTCCGAGTCCCCCAGGCATTTTTCAATATGAATAGGTGTCCCACTCGCTATCCACGTGAGAACCCCCCTACTAAACGAGGAGTAACTAGATCCATATACCATACCCACCCATTTCTACCACAGGTCCTCCAAATCGGCAACTAAAAGATCAATTTCTTGCATTAAGGCAATGTCAATACCATGCTGATTAAATGAATTCCCAACCAGCCTCCTTTTCTACTTGTTACCCAACCCACTGACATTACACGTCATTAACTGAAACTCACCATTATTACACTGTACCCCATTTCCCCCAAACCTCCACCCTGCTGAGTCATTGAGCATCCCACCAATCCACACACTATACATCACCCAATGAAAGAACAACCCCAAAACTCGTCAACCATCCCTTCCACACTCACCCTGTCCTTCCATCCATCCCCCACCCACCATTCAAAACTACTCCTCACCACCTTCAAACCAATCACACCAAAAACAAATGCCTGCAATCTGCGTCCACCAGCCCTCACTCCAAACCCCCCAGCTACGGTATATAAGGGACTGACCTGTGATCAGTCACCTGCCCCAGTTTCAGATACATGCAGTCCCAAGAGGGTAGAACCATCAACCTTGCCCAATCTTCCAGCTATTATGTCCATCCCAACGGGGCTGTCGCAGAATTTATGGCTGCTAAATCTTCACTCACCTTCCTAATCTCCAGTCAGTCCCAAACTTCCTGCTCTGACTGGAAAAAATAGGATTTCCCATCGGCCAGTACTCTGTTTCACTGGAAAAAAAACATCATGTATGTTATGTTCTCTTCGCATAATCTTCACCTCACCATATCATGCTTCCTGCATGAAGTCCGGGAGAATCAGGATACTATCAGAGTCCATTTGAAAGTATCCATTCTTGCGAGCCTCTTGCAACACTGCATCTTTGTCTCAAAAATTCAGAATTTTAACTACGATGACCCTCGGGGGAGCCCGTCTTCCCGGCTCCCTATAGGCCTTCTCTATCGTGAACAATTAAGAGAGCCACCATATCCAGAATGTGTCCAGAAACATGTTCTCCAGGTAGAGCGCAATAGATTGATCTTCCTCCCGTGGACATTGCAACGTATGAATCGCTCCTCTGCATCCTCCACCCTGAACTCCAGCAATCTCGTAGCCAACACCAGTCCTTTCACCTTATTCTGTAAAAGTCAGCGAGTCTCACTGATCCTTTGTTCTGCTGCAGAGACTCTTTCATTTAACTTGCTCATGTCAGCCCACAGGAGGGAGCTGTCTGAGCCCACTTCATGAATTTCTGTCTCCAGCGACGACCTGGACTCCTGAATGGCCACCATATGTTTTTCCCTGGTGATGTCATCAACACCCCACCCCCGGCTGCTGAGGAAAGGTGCTTGCTCTGTTTACTTTTTGAGCCCACATAATGCTCAATTTTTTTGTAGCCCTTTTACCATGATGCTCGGTTCTAGGTCTTCTCTGAATCCTGCTGAATTCCAAGTTATGTATCCCTTACCTGTCTAATCCATTAATTGCCTGGGTGCGATAATCCTGGATACCTGCCAGTACCATGGAGGAGAGGGGGGAGCCAGGATACCAATACGTATCTAGAAGGCAGTCCCACACTGTCTCCAAGCTCACCAGCACTTACTGTCTGCCATTTTATTCCAGGTTTCTCAAAAAGATGGCCCCTCTCAGAGTGTGTCACTGAGGGGGAGGGACACATGGAGTCGGGGGTTGGGATGGCTTCACACCACATGGAGAAATGGGGGAAGACTGCACTGCCTCAAGGCACCTTTGGTTACAGACGCTCAGGTCCGAACACCTCCCAAACTGATTTCACTGGATTTTTAGATGGGCCACCTCAGAGCTCTAGCCGAGTTCTACTACATCGGCTCACTCCTGGCCATGTCCCACCAACATGATTCTTGATAGAAAAAACACCTCTGTGCCATGCCACAGGACTGTCATGGCAAAACCTTAACAACATAGCTTGGAATTGTTTTGTGGGAACAAACAAGCAATTTATATTTAAACAAACGGTCCCGGATATTTCGTAGACCAAAGGGGTTGCACACCTTGAAGTTCGGAAAATAAGAGGAAAATGATATAGCCTTGGGTAGTTTAGACATAAGAGGTTTTAGTCCCTACTATCAGGTTAGCAGGTAGGATACATTTTGGTGGACATGGCCACTGTGACTAGTCTTCAAGACGTTTAGACAAGGAGTAGGCTACAAGGTTTTTAGGGGCAACGAGTTTGTCTTGGAAGCAAGACAACGCATAGCAACACAGGTTTGAATCACGGCCTCATGCTTAGGAACTGGTCTTCGGTATTAAGAGGCCGATTCCTGGAACAATTGTGCGCCGAATTCGGTGGTAAAAGCGTGAATAATCCAGCGCACGCGTGCGGTTTGCATGCAAGCGATTCATGGAAGTCTGTGCGTGTGTTTTCCCAGGGAGCTCCGCCGAAACCGCGCAAGGCACACACGTCACTGCGACATCCCGAACGCTGTGCGCAGAGCGAAAGCGCACAATGTGTAGCGCACACACCAAAAAAGGGGTGGAACACGCGGAATGGGGAACAATGCGTGAAAATGAGGGCGTAACTGGGGAAGTACTGCTGCGAAATTCACAAACCGCCGAGATGCTCTCGAACAACACGTATTCATGGAACCGATTGAGGGAAACCTGCACACACCAAAAGACATGCACAGGCGTAAACCCGTCCGCCACACGAAGGCAGGCGGAAGCGTCCCCGCACTATAAAAGTGCACGCAAACAACAAACCCGTATATACAGCTACGATGAATGTCACATTTCTCGCAGCAGTGATCGTGGGACACTGCAGTAGGAGAATAGCCAGGCCGCACATTTTTTAGACCAGGACCAGCCTTTTTGGGATGCCTGATGACCAGGTCTATGGCAGGTATAGGTTTCCACCTCACATCATCCTAGACCTGGTCACTGAGTGGGAGGATGAACCTACATCACCCACCCTGTGCTCCCAAGCATTGAGCCCCTTGGAGAAGGTGCTCAATGTACTGCATTTATTGGCCACTGGGTCATTTCAGCGGACAACTGCCATAGTGGGGGGCGTCTCACAGCCTACACCAGGTGTTGGCAATCATCACTGCGCGCCCCTCAGTCCGCAGGCACATATACATGCCCAGAACACTTGTAGAAAGGCAGGCCGTGGTCCTGGACTTCTAAAGGGTGGCACACATCCCCAAAGTGCTTGGTGCCATAGATTGCACCCATGTGGCACTACAAAACATTTACTGCAACCGCAAGCACTGGCATTCCATCAACGTGCAGGTTGTATGCAATGCCAAGGGAATCCTCACCTCCGTCTATGCACACTATCCAGGGTCCACCCATGACTGTTTCATGTACAGAATGTCCGCCCTGAGGCGGGCCCTGGAAGCTGGGAAGCATGGTGACACATGGCTCATAGGTGAGTACAAATGCCTGTGCACATGCATGCATGTCCCACACAGACAAATACTTAAACCCAACTAATGACAACCATCATCACCTCCCCAGGGGACAGTGCCTACCCTCTGAGCACCCACATGATGACGCCAATACGGAACCCCACCACACCACCCCAGGTAAGATACAACGCAGCCCATATTGCAACCAGGGCCATAGTGGAGCGCACATTCTGAGTGCTCAAGTCGCGCTTGCGCTCCCTTGACCACTCAGGCGGCCAGCAACTATATGCACCCCCAGTAGTGTGCAGGATCTTTGTGGCAGCATCTGCCCTGCACAATGTCGCAACACGGCGGGGCGTACCGGTGGACATGGTAGTGCCCCCAAATCCCCAACCCCATGCACAGGTGCTGCTCATGGTAGGGGAAAGGGTATGTGGTGAGGCAGCCCGGACCCAGCTTGTGGCGACATTTTTCACCTAAACTCCCACCCCTGCGGAGTGCACACAGGCCTGGCCCATACCAGTTGACAATGTTGACAAAGAGTCAACTGTCACAACCTTACCACCCTGAGAATGTTTTCACGGAAGTGCTACATTGTGTGCATCCCTAGCTACTTAAAAATAACCAATCTGGTGTAACCAAAAGGAACACATGCAAGGTGCATATCCCACCACCCCCCCTTCAAAACAGGCCATGTAAATCACTGGTATGTCACCCAAACCCCATGACCCCTGTCCTCCATGCCATGCAATGGCATGCAACAGCTAAACTGCCAACCAAATGCACAACACACAACACTATTCTCATTAAGTGCAACGTGAGAAATTTAAACGGGCATGAGACATTCACACCTGACATGGAACCTAATAAACTCACTTGGCAAAAACCTCCCACACATACAAAGGGGGTCATTATGAGTATGGCGGTACAGGTACGTCACTGGCACCGTCCATACCGTACCGCCATATTACGAGTAACCCTGGCGCATGGTGGGCTGTGTGGTGGTCGCCACAGCTGCACCTGCAGCTACCACTACCGGTGGGCCTGTGTCAGCACATGTTTCTTACTGTCGCAAAGGTTCTAGGGTCGGATGCAACAGCAGCATCACTTGGAGTCGCAGGGGGTATTAGCATGGCAGCACCAGCACCTAGGCTGGACATCCTGCCCCTGTGGTGCACCCCTCCCTCTTCCCGCTCTATGGCCACCCTGGACTCGACGTACTCCCTGGTCACCCCGGCCACGTGCCCAACCACTCCCAACACTAGCAGGATGTCCAGCTGAGCCCCCCCCTTAACCTTTGGTGGCCTCCCAACCATGGCATGGATGTACTAATGCCAATGGGAGGTGCACTGAACAATTGTCCTGGTCAATTGTGGTGAAGGGGGCCAGGGTACGTGATGGTAGATGCACCTCTTTGCTCCTGCAAGGCTGCCTGTGGACCCTGGGCATAAATGACAGTCACGCTGCTCAGGCACCCCAAAAATACAAGAAAAACATATATGCAACCCCTGTAGCTCACGTGCATGCAAAAAACCTCAAGCTGTACGCTGTGGCACCCAGGAACACAAAAAAGCATACGTGATTAACACGTGGGCTACTATGACCTCTAGAAATGAGTACGCGACAACAGGCCTCTGTTTGTGTTCAGTGTCTCCCTTTACACAGCGGCGAGTGAAGAACAGGGCGGAGACAGCGCTGAAGAGGAAAGCGGCAGGGATGCCTCCACCGGCCGGCGACGCAAGGCCCAGTCACCCTCCCAGGTAATTCTATCACCTGGGAGCGAGGGGAGTGGTGCCGCGTCTGCCACTATGGCTGCAGCGGAAGGGGCGGGTGAGCCCCCACAGGGGCTGCCGATGGCGGAAGATGGTGCACAGCCATCCAGGTTGGTGGTGTGTACGGAGGAGGCCGCTTCAGAGCTGCACATGGGGCCTGATGGGCGTGGTATACCACTGGTGCAAGTGGTACAGTCCAGGGGGAGGCCCAGGAGGCAGCACAGGTTTCAGCAGAGGGGCTTGTGCATGTCACTGTCCCTGACACTGTGGCTGCATCACCATGCACCAGCAGGGATGCCTCGTCCCAGGCTCATCCGCAGGTACGGCGGAGGTCCACGTCATCTGGCACTCCTCTACCTGCGGATGTGGGGACCCGTGACAGGATTGAGTCCATCCTGATTGGTGTCGCATTGCGCACACTTGACATTCGTGATGACGTGCGTGCTTCCTGAGGGACCACGCACGTCATCACGAAGAGATGTGTGCCAGCGTGGCCCAGTGGGGGAGGGCTCATGGTTGGGGGATTCCTCCATGTGTCGCACTGTCTTGCGGCCCTCTCCTCCTCTGTGCACACTATACGCCTGTCGTTCCCTGTGCCGTCTTCCGGCCCTGATGCCACCAGGGCCCACTGTGGACCTGCCCCAACCAACGCAGCCAGGCTGGTGGAGATCCCATCCCTGCCACAGTCGGGAGTGGAGCTCCAGCACAGGTGGTCACCCCAGCAACTGGACCCCTGGCAACGGATGATGCGCAGGCACATACAAGCGGGGCACCGGCACGATGGCCCCGGGTGTTGCCATCTACCCGGAGGCAGTCATCGTGGTGGCGGCGGTAGGCAGCAGAGAGGCGGCGGATGGCTCGGCGTAGGAGGCATGTGGCCTCGGGGCCCTCTATATCATCGGGGCAGGCATCGGCCTGCGGGCAGGAGGACCCAGTATTGGGAGTGTCTTCCGTATGGCAGCGGTTGGGCCAGCGAATAGGTGCAGAGCGGCGGCGGGCGGAGAGGGCACGGCTCACAATGGTCAGGGCGGAGAACTCCGTACACCGGGCTTTGAGGTGGGCTGAGTGCCTCGAGGCAACTCGCAGGGAGTTGGTGGAGGCATGGCTGCATCCTTGCAAGACCTCGAGCCCAGGGAACAGGCCTGCCTCCAGAACATCGACATGGAGTTCAATGATGCCCCGGCCCGGGACATCAATAAGTGAGCCGTCGGACTTGCCCGCCGCCTTTGTATATAGTTATTTAGGTTTAGGTTTCATTTGGTTTTTATTTTGATTTGGAGTCCACAGAGTTTGCTCCACTTTTTGTATATAGTTGTATTTTAGATAGGGTTTTCGGTAGGTTTAATTTGGTTTTGGGATAATGGACCCTTCAGACTTTCGTTTTCAATTTTCCGGACATACTTTTTTTAATATTCAAATGGAGTCATGTTTTTTTACGCTTTTCATTTTCGGATTTCTTTCTGTTGACTTTGGGGATGGACCACTTTTATTTGTTCATGTTTTGGATTTTTGTTTTTCCTTCGATTACACTTTTTTTCATATGGCAATTATTTCTTCATTTGCCTGTGTGGTTTTCATTTTGTAACTTGTTTTTATTTTCAATATATTTCATTATTCTTCATTATTGGTGTGGTCTACTATAATTTATTTTGTGCATGTCTCCATGAGCATTGGCTCAGTCAAGTGTTGCCACTGTGTGGCTCTGTAGGACATTTGTTGATGGGCATGCTGGTTATTTTCAGACTCTCATGGCATGGGTAATTTACTAGGGAGTGGGTGCAGTGGATCGTTGGGTGTTTGCACTGGTGGTGGGGGGGTGGGATTTGGGTTGGCATTAGGGCCATGGGTCTGTATAGTTATGACGTGGTGTTTGGGGGGACATGAGTCGGGCCTGCTGGCAGGTTGCCGTCAATGGGGGTGGGGTGGAGGGACATGAGTCGGGGCCTGTTGGCAGGTGCCTGTCACTGGTGGGGGGGGGGGAACTTGTGTTGGGGCTCACAAGTGCATGTTGCCATGTGGGCTGCCTGTGCGGCATGTGCAGGGGTGATGGGCTGCCTGCGGTGCATGGGGAGGGGTGATGGGCTGGCTGCAGGGCATGGTCAGGGGTGTGGGGGTGGCCTGTGGTGTGGGCTGCCTGTGGGCCATGGGGAGGACAGAGGGCACACCTGGGAGGGCACACGCTGCCAAATTGCATGTAATTCTCACTCATGTACCCCGGAATACACGTGCCCCACTCGCACCAGCGGAATCCTGTGTAATTCTCACTCGCGTACCCCCAGATTCACGCAGCATTGTGCTGAGGAGCCACATGCACCCCCTGCAGCCAGACCACACCACAGGGGTCCACCCTCCCCATGGCCCACAGGCAGCCCACACCACAGCCCCCCCCACACCCCTGACCATGCCCCGCAGCCAGCCCATCACTCCTACAAATGCCCCACAGCCAGCACACACCACAGGGGGGACTTTTTGCTATTTGCCTGGCGCGAGCGGGGTACGTGTATTCCGAGGGGTGCGCATGGAGTTTTTCACGTGATTCCGCTGGCGCGAGCGGGGTACGCGTATTCCGAGGGGTGCACAAGGAGTTTTACACGCGATTGGCCTGGCGTGAGCGGGGTACGTGTATTCCGAAGGGTGCGCATGGAGTTTTACATGTGATTGGCCTGGCATGAGGGGGGTACACTTATTCTGAGGGGTGCACGTGGAGTTTTACACACGATTGGCCTGGTGCAAGCGGGGTACGCGTATTCCGAGGGGTGCGCATGTAGTTTTACATGTGATTGGCCTGGCATGAGCGGGGTACATGTATTCTGAGGGGTGTGCGTGGAGTTTTACATGAGATTGGCCTGGCGCGAGCGGGATACGGGTATTCCGAGGGGTGCATGTGGAGTTTTGCATGCGATTCCGCTGGCGTGAGCGGGGTACGCGTATTCCGAGGGGTGCATTTGGAGTTTTGCACGCGATTCCACTGGCGCGAGCGGGCTACGTGTGTTCAGAGGGCCGTTCTGTGTTTTAGCACAGCTCCAATGGCACAACCCGAAGCAACATGCTCGATAATGAAAGGCCTGTCTTTCAGGTTTTTTTAGTGTTCTCGCCACACGTGTAGCACAATCACAGGGGCCGTTCTGACGCAACTCTCCCACGTAGGTGGGTGTGGGATTTCTGAATCGTATACACAGGGGACCCATACAGCAGCCAGTGGGTGAGAGAAGAGGGTTCGGAAGAGGAAAACAAAAGGAAGTTTTTGGGTAGTAGAGAATGGATAGGGAAGTGTGATTTCTCAGGTAATACAGGTTTTTAACAGTTAGGAGGCGTTATCATGTTCGCTCACTCACACTTGCTTTTATCCTGGCAGGCACTCTAGCATGCACCTATCCTAGATCAGATGTTATTGCTATATATCAGGTATGTGCCATACTTATATTGGTGTCAGATATCTGCTTACAAGTACATGCACGTTCTTTTTTATCCATGCTGGTATTGAGTTCAATCTCCGTTCACTCGCCGCTTTGTTAGAGCACAAAGCAGCTGATGTAAAGAAATAAATGCCAGATTGGTTAACGTTGCAGAAACTCTCTGCGTATAGTGACCTCCAGAACCCTCCCCACGCTTAAGTAATGACTCAGTGCTCCCAACTGACGTACCAGTGGCAGATGCGTGTTCCAGAGAAGATCTACATATCGGCTCTGGAGCCTGCGATGCAGCGTTATGTAACAGAAGTGAGTCCACCACAGGGTAGAGATGCACTGTTGAGTTCTCTGGAGGACCGGGGAAGAGGGCAGGACTGAGAAGGTGAAAGCTGCACTCGTTTGCGGTACAGATGAGGCATGGCCTGAAGGAAGTGAAAGCCGCACCCGCTTGTGCTTCCGGTTCTTCGATCACCGGCAACGAGCTTGGGTGGGTCATGGCTCATGTAGCCTTATGGTGCTGTTGTGACTGCCCCAAAAGAACCTGGGAAACGTAGTCCCAAGGCACAAACCTGGGCATTTCCAAGATTATCTGTCTAGAGCCACGAAGCCATATCTGTTCAATGTTCATGCCCTGTCAGACCCCTTTCACACCAGCGAGATCCCCTCCACAAATATGCTGCTATAGCATTGACACTGTACAGGTTTGTGTGGCAAAGGTAATGTGCTGATACAACCGTGGATTTCAGTAACTGAAAGGTTTGATTGACTTCTGTAGTCCACAGAAAAGGCACCTTCCTTCAAAGTTTGTTAGATGTTGGAGTGTCTAAGTGGGAGAAATTAGAGATGAACGCTCTGTAGAAATTTGCCACGGCCAAAAAGCTCTGAACTTGCTTGATATTATGTGGTTCTAGCCAGGATGTGATGGCAGAAACCTTTGTAGGATCAAGGGGTGATAGCTCAGCACATAACCAAAATAGGTGACAGAGGCTTGTTCGAAACAACACTTCTCAGGTTTGGCTGACAACTGATGTTCACGGATATGAGAGCTTCACATACATGCTTAGTGTTGTCAAGATCTGCGGTCCCCAAAGATTATTATACCACCGTCCCCAACTACCAGTCAGAGAAGAGCTATCAACTCGCTGACCGATTATTGAGGCCACAGGTGGTAGGCAGGAACAGAAAACACTGGGTCCCAGATGGCTGTAAGGGAGAGAGAAGGGTTAGCAGGCAGGTAAAAGGAAACTACTATAAGCACAAAATGGTAGACGGAAAGAACACCTACCCTAGGGGTATCCGGTGGCAGCTTGAAACCTAAGTGTTCCCCCTGAAGGAGTGGAGAGCAAGGTAGGAGGGTCCTCAGTGATGGGGGAAGTATCACCTAGGAGGCAATACTTCGTTCCCAATGCAAGTACCTGAGCGGGGTAGGAAGCAAGGCAGTCGAGGAATCAATCCAGAGGTCTTGAAAAGTTCAAGTGAGGCAGTTCAAAATAATCAAATCCAGAGGGCAAAAACCAAAGGCAATCCAATAAGCAATCAAGGGTCTAGTCAGTTCCAGTACACAGAGTTCCAAGGGACAAATCCAATAAGAGATGATCCAGAAACAAAACAAGGTCCGGAATCCAGGAAATCCCAAAACAGCTGTTCCTTCGACGAGTAGCGTTTCTGTACTCCTCATACTCCTGAGAAGCACTGACTGAGAGGGCTGGTGCTCTCTTATAGGGTTCTTCCGGTCATGTGACCGCCCTCCTGGTCACGTGACCGCTAATCGGTTTACGTGTTCTTCTCTTGCGAAGCACCATGCCCAATGAGCTCCCGCGATGAATGAAGGACCTTCTGTACACCTGCAGATGCCAGGGTAAACCCCAATGTGATCGGGGAAGCAGGCGCCAGGGACGCCAGAGCATGCAGCGTGCTTTCGGAGGCCGGGCGGGCACAGGAGCGGATGTGATCCGCACCGCCGCCGAGATACCGCCAGACCAGGTGAATGGGAGGAGTTCCGGGGTCCATGCTGTTGCGAGGAGTGCATGACATTCTCCCTCCCCCCCCCCAAGGGCACACGTCCTTGTGGGCTGAGTGGGTAGTCCTTATGAAAACGAGAAACTAACAGTGGTGCATGGACCATACTAGCAGGTTCCCAGGAACTTTCCTCTGGACCATAACCCAGCCAATCTACTAGGTAGTAGAGGCGTCCCCGAATGACACGAGAACCAAAAATACTGCTAACCTCGTATTCTTCGGAGGTGCCTTTCAACAGAGGAGAAGGAGGCAAAACAATATGCATCGTGTCTGGACATGGTTTGAGGAGTGAAGTGTGAAATACTGGGTGAATACGCCAGGAGACGGGTAGTGAGAGTCTGTAGGCCAGTGTTGATGACTCTAGTCACCTGATATGGACCAACAAAACGGGACAAGAGTTTGCGACAGCCCGGTATCGGGAGGTGCCTAGTGGAGAGCCATACCCTATCCCCTACAGCGTAACTGGGGGCTGCTGTATGTTTCTTATCGGCCGCCATACACATTAAACCCTGTGATTCTCGAAGGTGTATTAAGGTCTGTGTGTGTATGTCCCTTAAATTCCCTATGCAAGAGGAAACGGAGGGTGGTAGCGTGGGAGCCAACTCTGGGAAGGGAAGGATGCGAGGGTGTTGGCCATATATAGAATAAAAAGGTGAATAACCTGTGGATGAGTGAGGTGCGTTATTGTAGGTAAACTCGGCTAAATGGAGTACTTGGTACCAGGATTGCTGATCTTGCAAGGAAAGACACCGTAGGTATTGTTCCATGATCTGGTTGACGCATTCTGTCTGCCCGTCCGTCTCGGGGTGATAAGAGGACGAGAAACGCGTGTCAACCCCTAGCAATTTGGTAAGGGATTGCCAAAACCGGGAGGTGAACTGCAAACCTCGGTCAGATACCACGATGGAAGGTAGCCCAAAGTGAAAAAAGATGTGACGAAAAAACAGATCAGCTAGGGCAGGAGCAGTGGGTATGCTGGTGCAGGGAACAAAATGAGCCATTTTCGTGAAGGAGTCGACCACCACCCATACCGTATCGAAACCTTTTACTCGAGGCATGTCTGTGACGAAATCCATATTGATAGTGTGCCAAGGCCTTAACAGGAGCGGTAAGGGTTGTAATAGTCCTAGGGGACGACCCTTTCTGTTTTTACATTTGGCACACACCGAACAAGAAGCCACATAAGATACTGTGTCTTTGTGCATGGAGGGCCACCAACACCAGAGCTGAAGCAGGGCTACAGTACGTTTTTGGCTGTGGTGTCCATTTATGACTGCATCATAAAACCACTCCAACGCTAACGTGCGTGTGTCTGGTGTAGGTAAGTAATGTTTTCCCTGTATGAACGGTAAGCCATCGTGTAACTCTATCCCCCAATCTCTGGATGTGTGGTGACCCATTGGCGAATTAGGGACAGTAAATCCGCTGGAGGTGTACATAGACAGACGATGTGTTTCTTTTCCAAGAGTGTCTCAGAAAAGATTGGAAGGAAATTGCCCGCGGGCATACGGGAAAGGGCGTTGTGCTTTACCATGTGCAGTACCTGGATGATGTTTAATAACAAAGTCGTAAGCTCAGAAAAACAAATGCCAACAGACCTGCCGACTATTGGTGCACTTAAATGAGGCCAGGTCCTGAAGGTTACGGTGATCAGTATAAACGAAACGGTGACTTGGGTGTTTAGCCCCAAGCAAATGATGTCACCATACCTGAAAGGCGTCTTTAACAGACAAGAGCTCTTTCTCAGTGACTATGTAGTGGCTTTCAGCTGGAGTGAACTTCCTTGAGTGGAAGGCGACTGGATGTAACAAACCCATGGTTGGACAAGGTTGGGACAAAACGGCACCTAAGGCATACGATGAAGCGTCTGCTTCAAGGACATAAGGAAGTTCTGGATTAGGGTGCTGTAGGATGGGGGCAGTGGTGAACGCCGTCTTGAGGGCTGTGAATGTGTTCTGGTGCAAAGAGGTCCATATAAATGGAGTACGAGGACTTGGGAGTTGAGTTAGTGGTGCAGAAATGGCAGAAAAAACCGCAATGAAACGCCTATAAAAATTGGCGAAACCAAGAAAGGATTGTACCTCTTTTACTGATTGCGGGACGGGCCAGTCGATAACTGCTCGAACCTTGGCAATATTCATGGCTAGGCCTCCGGGGGTGATGTAAAAACCCAAAAAATCCACTTCATGGACATGGAACAGACACTTTTCAGGCTTGGCATAGAGATGATGTGTATGTAATCGGTTTAGGACCTTCGGGACGTGTGAGACGTGTTCTTGTTGCGTGTGTGAGAAAACCAATATATCGTCCAGGTAAACTACTACATATGTATCAATGATATCGTGGAAGATCTCATTCATGAACCTTTGAAATGTAGCTTGTGCATTGCAGAGCCCAAAGGGCATAACAGTATACTCAAAGAGACTGTACTTGGTACAAAAAGCAGTCTTCCACTCATCACCCTTTCGGACACGTATAAGATTGTACGCAATCGAGCTTAGTAAAGACTGTAGCATGTGTCAGTTGGTCCAAGAGAGGTGTGATGAGAGGAATCGGGTAACGGTCCTTGATTGTAATATGGTTGGGACGCCGATAATAGGCGGAGATCGCCTTCTTTTTTCGGTACAAAAAAAGATTGAGCTAGCAGTGGGGGATTGAGATGGTTCAGTGTGACCTAGCTGAAGGGAGTGGTGTGTATATACTCCTTCAGGATCGAATCCTCTGATGGAGAGAGAGAGTATATGCGTCCACAGGGCACGACAGCCCCTGGAACCAAATCTATGGGGCAGTCATATGATCTATGAGGGGGCAAATGTTCCGAAGCCTTCTTGTCAAAGACTTCCAGGTAGTCATGATACTCTGAGGGTATTTGGGTTGCAACAAGACCGACTACATGTCCTGGAACAACAATCTCCATCTGTTGTGGTTAGTGTATGGACAACTGGGCTAATGCCCCGAGTGCCTGTGCTGGTGTGGTTAATGGTTCCGGGGCGGTGAGGCAATGTTCTTGGCAATACATCGATTCAAAGACAACTGTGCGTTGGGACCAGTTAATGACGGGGTTATGTGTACGCAATCGGGGAATGCCGAGGATCAAACCGTATTGAGGGGTGGTAATCAAGTCAAAGGTAAGGATTTCTTGGTGTGTGTCCTGTAGAAGGAGGGTTACCGGGGCGGTTTGCTGCCTAATAGGGCCTGGAAGTAATGGAGAACCATCTACAGCTTGTACTGGTTTGGGGGTGTTTCTTGTTTTGCAGGGGCAAGTTCAAAGAAGCAGCCAATGCTATATCAACATAATTGCCTGTGGCTCCGGAGTCTATGACCAAGTGCACCTGGTGTTTGATATCAGCGGAAAACAAAAGAGCCGGGAGAAACAAAGGCCGTGTGAATGACAAAGATGGGGGCATGTGGTGTTGTACAGGCAGGCTCGTCCATGCCCCCTTATCTAGGGACGAGCCTTCGGAAAACCTGTTGTTTTTTGTTAGGGTCTCCTGGGACACTCTTTGACAAAATGACCATTCAAACCACAGTAGAAGCAGGCATTAACCTGTCTACATCTTTCCCTCTCGGCAGATGATATGGGTCTACGGACACCCCCAATCTGCATAGGTTCACTAGATGGTTCGACAGAAGAAGGGCTTGAAGAAAACAAAGGAAAGGCTCTTTTGGACTCTGTCTTTCTTTCAGCATGCCTGGCATTGACTTGTAATGCTAGGTACACTAGGTCAGGATATTGAGTAGGCAATGAGGGGACTACAGCAAGGGAATCTTTCATATGGTCACTGAGCCCCTTATAAAAGACAACCGCCTTCTTCTCTTCTGCCCAGGCCATCTCGACGGATAGTTGATTAAACCGTGTTATATACTCAATCAATGTGGTTTTCCCTTGTGTCGGGTCAGGGAATTCTAAGTCACGGGTCTGTGCTTTGTGACGTGTATCAAACACCCTGGTCATTTCTGCCACTAGCCTGTCAAAATCATACAACACAGGGCTCGTTTTCCAACAGTGGGTTAGCCTAAGTAGTGGCAATACCCGTTAAATGGGATAAAGTGAAAGCGGCCTTAGTGATGGAGTCGGGAAATGCTTGTGGGTGTTACGCTCACCTGGTTCCCACGGGCACGTCGATCTGGACTGGCCTGGTGTCACGTAGAGCGAGATGACTGACTGGACACCCCCACTTACTTCGTTTGTCGGCTCGTATGAATATCTTTCTGATGGTTTAGAAAGGTGAGCTCTCCATCCTGCATCGAGCGCAGGGGCGCATAGACGACCAGTTACTTCACTGGCGTGGAGGAATTGGTGAGTTCCAGTATTGACTCTAGGATCCAATAGTTTGTAAGAGTTCAAATGTCTGATCTTCACTCTTTCCGATTCCTTGTAGGTTGCCGACTTAACCACCACGAAGAGTCCAAAGGGCAGTTGGTGAGAGTCAGGTAATTCTATAGTGGTTTTCCCCTTAGGGGCCGGGGTACGGCGATGATGCAGAGTTAACTGCGCCGACCCGATATGGGGTGAGTACCCCCTGCGATAAATCAGATAAGTCTTTGGGGAGTAGCTTGTAGTGTCCAGTGGTTTCCCCTTAGAGGCCGGGGTGATGCGGAGTTAACTGCACCGACCCGAGATGAGGTGAGTACCCCCCGTGGTAATCCGGTAAATCCTTGGGGGTAGCTTGTATTGCCCTTTTGCATTCCCGTGCTCACCTGGCTTTTCTTGTCCCCTTAGATATCGGAGAGCGGTTTGGAAATGCAGAGTCCGCGATGGAGTGAGGAAAAGCTGCACTGGATGGTGAGTGCAGCGCGGCGCTGCGAGGTGCGTGACGATGCGCGTGCGATGACTCCTTCTTCAAGATCGACGGCGCGATGGTTCAAGAATTCAGGTAAGGTTTCAAGTTTGAACCCCTTCTCCTTCTTTCTTTTCGTTTCCAGGTGGTCCAGGACTGAAGCGGGCGTGGCTGAAGACTGCAAGATGCTGGAGGCACGGTGAGCGTTACGCTGCAGAATGCAGAATAACGCGAAGCACGTGTGGCTGTCCGGGCGTGGTTTAAATAGCCTAGGAAGAAGTCCCAGGTAAGTATTCTTCCACAGCCCCCACCCGAGAAAAAAGTAGTCCTTTAGGTAAAATAGTCCCTCCTAAGCCCCATTTGGCTTGTGGCTTCGTGCAGCATGGTCTGCACCAGGTGAGTATGCAGCATGGTCTGCATTAGGTAGGTTTTCTATAATGAGCCTGGCACCCATGGCGCCAGGACTGATTTTATCCTTATGAGCCTGGCGCCATAGGCGCCAGGACTGCACCCAAACAGCCCCTAACTGGGGTTTTTGGGCATGCTCCAAATGGCATGATGCCTGCTTCCGGGTTGCTGGGCCTGGTCTGGCTTCCCGGGGGCAGGCATCATGACAGCACTCCCCCTCAAGGCCCCTCCTAAAGTCGTTCTTCCCCCTGGCCTTGGTTTGTTATGAAATTCTCGGTGGAACCTCTTCACTAATTGAGGTGCATGCACGTGGTCACTAGGTTCCCAAGACCTTTCCTGAGGACCGTAGCCTTTCCAGTCGATTAGATAAAAGATTTTTGATCTCACTTTTTTTGAGTCCAAGATGCTCTTAACCTCCAATTCGGGCTCTCCGTCTATGAGGATGGGGTCCGGAGGTTTGGTTAGTCTTGTTCCTGGTTGTACTGGTTTCAAAAGGGATACGTGAAAAATGGGATGAATCCGCATATGAGCAGGTAGGTCCAGCTTGACAGCCACCGGGTTAATGATGGCCTTGATGGAGTAAGGTCCTAAATACCTAGGGTTAAAGGTCTGTGTTCCCTTGAGTGGGATGTGCTTAGTGGCCAACCATACTTGTCCCCTATCTGGTATTGCGGTGCTTCACTCCTGTGCAGATCTGCATCTTTCTTGTATTTTTCCTTAGCCTTTCGCAAATGTGCAGTTGCTTCCTTAAAGGCTTGTGTAATAACAGCGTGGAGATGGTCCACCGCAGGCATCTCCAAGTGTTGGGGCGAATCAAGGTCCGAGGTTCGGGGATGGTGTCCATAGATGGTACAAAAAGGGCTTTGTCCAGTTCCTGAGTGTACGGAATTATTGTACGCATACTCGGCAATCCAAAGAATGTCTTTCCAAGTACCCTCGGACTGATGTAGCATACAACGCAAGTATTGCTCAAGAGTCTGGTTGGTCCTCTCTGTTTGACCGTCGGTCTGAGGGTGGTGACTGGTGGAAAGCCTAACATCTATCTGCGCCAATTGGCAACATTTTCTCCAAAAAGGCTAAATGAATTGACTGCCCCGGTCCGAAATCAACACGGATGGAAAGCCGTGTAGGCGAACAATGTTTTCAAGGAATTCTTTGGCCAGGACTAAAGCTGAAGGTATCCCTTTTAAAGGAATAAAGTGAGCCATTTTGGAAAAAAGGTCCACAATAACTAAAATGGTGTTAAAGCCATTGCACGGGGGTAGATCTGTTATAAAGTCTAATGACAAGGTATGCCAAGGAGTGGGTGGGATATCCAAAGGTTGCAATAGTCCAGCGGGTCTTTTCTTTTGACTTTTATTTTGGGCGCAAATGCCACAAGACATGACAAACAATTTAATGTCTTTGCGCCAGGTGGGCCACCAGAATTGTTTCTTAATTTTGGCTTCAGTTTTTGCAGTACCAGGATGTCCTTCCAGTAAGGTATCATGGTACCGGGAAATGACAAGTTCTTGTAGTTCCTTTTGTGGCAGAAATAGCCGGCCTTGGTAATAAGGTAAATCATCGGTGACAGAATACTCTGGACCTTTCTTGGCCCAGTCCTGTAAGGCAACTGAATCAAAGAGCTGGTGGATCTTTTCTTGAATGTCCTCCAGTGAATGTATGGACGTCAGGCCTAGGATCCTTTGTTCGGGAATTAAGGGTACAGGTTCGAAGGCTATTTCTGTTTCTCCCATTCCAATTCGGGACAAGGCGTCTGCTTTACCATTTTTACAACCTGGTCGATAGGTTATTACAAAATCAAACTCGGCGAAGAACAATGCCCAACGGAGTTGGCGCGAAGATTGGTCCTTAGTGGTCTTTAGGTATTGCAAGTTTCGGTGATCGGTGACGACCGTGATGGTATGTCTGGCACCCAGCAGATAGTGCCGCCAAGCCTTGAAGGTGGACTTGATGGCTAACCGCTCCTTGTCGGTAATGGCATAGTTTAATTCGGGAGCCGAAAACTTCCTTGACCAGATGGATGAAGCTGGTTAGTTTCGGGATCCTTTTGGGAGAGCACTGCTCCCATGGCTGAACTGGATGCATCCGTTTCCACTATGTATGGGAGCTCAGGGCGCGGGTGTCTTAGTACAGGGGCAGATGTGAATTTTGCTTTTAACTCTTGGAGGGCGATTTCGGCTTCCTCTGTCCATACAAAGCGTTTATTCTTTCGCAATAGCGTTGTAATGGGATGTACAATGTGTGAGAAGTCTGGGATAAACCTGCGGTAGAAATTGGCAAAGCCAAGCATGCTTTGGACGCCTTTGACTGAAGTTGGCGAGGGCCAATTAAGAATTGCGTCCACCTTACATGTATCCATCCTGATTCCTCTCGGGGTCAGAATAAATCCAAGGAATTCCACTTCCGTAGTGTGAAAGACGCACTTTTCCAGTTTAGCATATCATTTATGCTGGCGTAACTTCTCTAGGACTGCTCGGACGTGCTTTATATGATCAGATTCTGATAAGGAGTATACTAAGATATCGTCGATGTAAACGACCACACAAACATCGATGAGCTCTTGGAGGACATCATTCATGAAGAATTGGAAGGCTGCTGGTGCATTGCATAGCCCGAAAGGTATCACCTGGTACTCAAATGATCCGTACTTGGTGCGAAAAGCAGTCTTCCATTCATCGCCCTCTTTGACATGTACCAGATGATATGCCCCCCGAAGGTCTAGTTTAGTGTATATACAAGCGTCCTTCACCTGGTCTAGTAGTTCAGGGATCAAAGGCAATGGGTATCGATTCTTGATGGTTATCTGATTCAGAGCGCGGTAGTCTATGCATGTTTTAAGGTCGCCTTCCTTTTTAGGTACGAAGAACAAAGCTGAAGATGCAGGGGACTTGAATGAAACCATTAGCAAGGTGTACTGGTCAAGGTACTGGCGCAAGTGGAGATTTTCGGGTTCCGTAAGGGCATAGATTCTGCTGCAAGGTAGTTGTGCTCCCGGTACAAGATCTATTTGACAATCATACGATCTGTGAGGTGGTAAAGTGTTTGCCTGTTCCTTTTGGAAGACATCCTGAAAGTCTTGGTATTCAGTAGGTAATTGCGTGGCAGCTGGGATTACTGGGGCCAGGACTAAGTTTTGAGTTTTCTTGAGGGTAGCAGGTGTGAGCACATTCTGGGAAGGTTAGTCTCTTCTCTCGCCAATCAATGCAGGGATTGTTTTTCCAACAAAGGTATTCCCAGTATCAGTTGGAACTGTGGGGCCTTGATCAAATCAAACACAATAACCTCTCGGTGCCCATCTTGAACCAGCAATGTCATTTCTGCAGTGGAATGAGTTACGGGCCCAGAGACAATTTCCATTCCATCCACTGTGGTGACGACATCGGCAGTGGTCTTTCGGATGAGAGATAAATTCATCCTGGAAGCCAATTCACAGTCCAAATAGTTTCCTATGGCTCCACTATCAACGTATGCCTTTACTGCGTGCATGCGTGATGGCTGCTCTGGATCTACAAGGACCATGGGTATGGTGAAATGCGAGGTCGGAGTGTCCTTCTTTAGGCTCGGCAAGCGGACCTCTACACTTGCCGGGCTTGATCGTTTCCCGAGTCAGGTTCTAAATGGCTTTCGTCTGCTGCTCCTATAGTTTTCTTGGGTGGCTTTACTGGGCAGTTCCGAAGGAAATGACCGGTAGCTCCGCAATAGAAACATAATTGCAGTTGTCGTCGTCTTTCTCTTTCCTTCTGCGTTAGGTGTCCTCTAACCCCCCCAAGTTGCATAGGTTCTGGGGCAATCTCTCCTTTGGAGCTTACGTGGGTTATAATCAACACCCTATTCTCAAACTTGGTTCGATCCGCCTTTCTGGTTTGAAGTCTGTGATCCAACTGGACCACTAAATCTATATATTCAGCACAGTCCTGAGGCGGGCTCACTATTTGGGCTAAAACATCTTTGAGTTCTCCTCGAAGCCCTCGATGGAATAATGTGATTCGCTTGGCTTCAGGCCATTCGGTTTCCACTACTAATCTGTTAAAGGTTGCAATGTAAGATAAAAGATCCTGATTACCTTGCCGTAAGGATAAAAGTTCGTTATCCAAAGCCTGTCCTTGGGCGTGTCGGGCGAATAGTCTTTCCATGCTTGTTCGAAAACCCTGGAAATCTCGAAGAATAGTGTCATCCTGATTGACTAGTGGAATGGACCAATCCGCCCCACTGCCACTGAGATATGACAGCACAAAGGCCACCTTGGCCTGATCGTTCGGGAAGGCTCCAGGTCTACACAAAAAGTGCAAGCGGCATTGATTCATGAATATAGCAAACCTTTTTGGGTCTCCGGCAAAGCGTTCAGGCGGAGCCAAGGGAACGGCTCCAGGTAGATTTATCTGCACCGGGTTACTCAGAGGTACAGGAGCTGGACTTGCCCCGAGTCCTGGTAGAGGTGTTTGTCCAGTCTGGCTTTGCAATAGTTGTCTGGCTAAATCATCGGTTTGTTCTTTTGATACTATCAGTTCTCTCCTGAGGGCATTAGTTTCTTGTCGGGCGGAATGCACTTCGGCCCTTAATTCCCCTAATAATTGGGCCAACTGATCCGTTTCCGAGGTCTCCATGACGCCCAGGTGGTTATTTGTGGGTAGGCTTCGCGTTCTGTTACTCACCTGGTTCCCACGGGGACGTCGATCTGGACTGGCCTAGTGCCACGTAGAGCTGAGATGACTGACTGGACACCCCCACTTACTTCGTTTGTCGGCTCGTATGAATATCTTTCTGATGGTTTAGAAAGGTGAGCTCTCCATCCTGCATCGAGCGCAGGGGCGCGTAGACGACCAGTTACTTCACTGGCGTGGAGGAATTGGTGAGTTCCAGTATTGACTCTTGGATCCAATAGTTTGTAAGAGTTCAAATGTCTGATCTTCACTCTTTCCGATTCCTTGTAGGTTGCCGACTTAACCACCACGAAGAGTCCAAAGGGCAGTTGGTGAGAGTCAGGTAAGTCTATAGTGGTTTTCCCCTTAGGGGCCGGGGTACGGCGATGATGCAGAGTTAACTGCGCCGACCCGATATGAGGTGAGTACCCCCTGCGGTAAATCAGGTAAGTCTTTGGGGGGTAGCTTGTAGTGTCCAGTGGTTTCCCCTTAGGGGCCGGGGTGCGGCGGTGATGCTGAGTTAACTGCTCCGACGCGAGATGAGGTGAGTACCCCCCGTGGTAATCCGGTAAGTCCTTGGGGGTAGCTTGTATTGCCCTTTTGCATTCCCGTGCTCACCTGGCTTTTCTTGTCCCCTTAGATATCGGAGAGCGGTTTGGAAATGCAGAGTCCGCGATGGAGTGAGGAAAAGCTGCACTCGATGGTGAGTACAGCGCGGCGCTGCGAGGTGCGTGACGATGCGCGTGCGATGACTCCTTCTTCAAGATCGACGGCGCGATGGTTCAAGAATTCAGGTAAGGTTTCAAGTTTGAACCTCTTCTCCTTCTTTCTTTTCGTTTCCAGGTGGTCCAGGACTGAAGCGGGCGTGGCTGAAGACTGGAAGATGCTGGAGGCACGGTGAGCGTTACGCTGCAGAATAACGCGAAGCACGTGTGGCTGTCCGGGCGTGGTTTAAATAGCCTAGGAAGAAGTCCCAGGTAAGTATTCTTCCACAGCCCCCACCCGAGAAAAAAGTAGTCCCTTAGGTAAAATAGTCCCTCCTAAGCCCCATTTGGCTTGTGGCTTCGTGCAGCATGGTCTGCACCAGGTGAGTATGCAGCATGGTCTGCATTAGGTAGGTTTTCTGTAATGAGCCTGGCGCCCATGGCGCCAGGACTGATTTTATCCTTATGAGCCTGGCGCCATAGGCGCCAGGACTGCACCCAAACAGCCCCTAACTGGGGTTTTTGGGCATGCTCCAAATGGCATGATGCCTGCTTCCGGGGTTGCTGGGCCTGGTCTGGCTTCCCGGGGACAGGCATCATGACAGTGGGCGACACAGAAAATGCCGCTTACATTGGTTCAAGAAAGTATGGAATTTCCGGGGATCGCCCTGGAATTTCTCGGGAGCAGCTAGCAGGAAGGGAGTGGGTACATAAACTGGGGCAGAGGCGACAGGCCCAACAGGGTTTTCTGATTGTGGAGGGTGTTGTGGGGGTACATCCCCGAATTCCTCATTAGGGGGTAGAGCATGTCTTTTCACTTTGTATCATGTCTAGACGCTAATGAATGGCTGCCGTAGCTGCCGTCATATCAGTCCTTAAGACAGTGATTGCTCGGACAAGGGCAGCCACCGGGTCCCCGTCGGAGGTATCCATAATCCCGTGGAGGAGAGGCTTCTCAGTCTGTCAAGATCTGGGGTCCACGAAGATTATTATACCTCCTTCCCCAAGTACCAGTCAGAGAAGAGCTATCAACTCGCTGACCGATTATTGAGGCCACAGGTGGTAGGCAGGAACATAAAACACCGGGTCCTGGATGGCTGTAAGGGAGAGAGAACTGTTAGCAGGCAGGTACAAGGAAACTACTATAAGCACAAAATGATAGACGAAAGAACACCTACCCTAGGTGTATCCGGTGGCAGCTTGAAACCAAAGTGTTCCCCCTAAAGGAATGGAGAGTAAGGTAGGAGGGTCCTCAGTGATGGGGCAGTATCACCTAGAAGGCAATACTTAGTTCCCAATGCAAGTACCTGAGCGGGGTAGGAAGCAAGGCAGTCCAGGAAGCAATCCAGCCTTCCAATTCTTCATGAATGATGTCCTCCAAGAGCTCATCGATGTTTGTGTGGTCGTTTACATCGACGATATCTTAGTATACTCCTTATCAGAATCTGATCATATAAAGCACGTCCTGAATGGGAGAAGTTCCGGGGTCCATGCTGTTGCGAGGAGTGCATGACAAGTGAGTACAGATTTTGATTTTGAATAAACCACAATGTCATTCAGGCACACTATTACACTGTGGTTTAATAAGTCAGCAACAACATGGTTTATGAACCTTTGGAAACTCGGGAGAGCATTAGACAGGTTGAATGGCATAACATGATCCTCTTAATGGTCAAATGGTGTCCTAAATGCCCTCTTCCACTCCTCACCTTCTTTAATACAGAGAAGATAATATACTCCTCACAGAGCTAACTTTGCAAAGATTGTGGCTCCACACAAAGCTTCCAATATGTCAGTTATTAAAGGAAGACAATTGTCTTTCACTGTTACACAATTTAATCCACTGTAATCCAAACAAGGTTGCAGCTCGGTTTTGTCCTTCTTTGGAGCAAAAAACAATGCTCTTGCGGGGGACTTCGACTCTGGAATGAGACCGATTTTCAGATTGCCCTGTATGTAGTATTATGAGCCACTCTTCTCGGGCTCAGACAAACTGATCATATGGGACAGCTGCTTCCTGAAACAACTCAGTAACAATCATAGCTTCTATGAAAGGAAGTTCTTGAGCTTCTTGAATTTGTCAAAGAAACTGGAATACTTGTCTGATACTGCACTCCGATGAGATATCAAGACTAGACACAAGACCCTTGTCTGCCGCTCAATGTGAAAACCACAGTTAATGGCTCAGATACGGTGCTGGGCACATTAATCAGATCCTTAAACAGTTTCTGCAATTCAGTTTATATACCAATTATGAATCTTAAACTGGGCGAACCCTGGATTACTTGGAAATGAGACGTCCAGATGAGGTCAAAGGATATGCTTCTGAATGGCCCCTACCTTCGTTTCTACCGGCTTGGTGTGTTCACTGACTAACATCTAGACCAAATGTTAACAATCATCTCCCTCTATGGGAACTGGTACTAGATGTCACCATAGCCACTTATCGCCCATGAAGTTCGCAGCAGTGCCTGAATTGAACAGTGCCGGTATGGATATGGGTGTAAGGTGACTTTGATAACAGGGAGGTTTACAGTGTCGGTATTAAAGATGTGGAGACTTGCCTGTTGTTGTTCTTGGGAACCTGATCTTTCCTACCTAACTGAGGTTCCCTTTTTTATGATTGGGGAAGGCGTGTCCCGATTTTCTTTTGGGCACTACCAGGAATTCTTTCACCAAATGACCCTTCTGGTCACAGTACATACAAAGCCCCACATTCCTTGGACAAGCTCTTTCTTCCAGAATCAATGGTCCTCCTCCAGGTCTTTACTGCATTTGCTCTAAAGTAGCTTGACGGATTTCTGTAGGTGTAGTGCCCCAGAGACACCCACTGGAACTGCATCTTTGGTTCACTGCTCCTGGAGACAACAATTTAACTGTAGGACCAGATATAAGGTGGACAGTAAAACTAGTTGGTTGCAGAACTTGGGCTAGTTCATCCTGTAAGTCTTCTCTTGTTCCCCTTCAAAATCAGATGAAGCATGCTTTTTCTGGCCAGTTATTTATTTAGCTTAGATGTTTAAATCTGGTTATGTATTCCAGGAAGGACATTGTTCCTTGTTGTCATTCTAACATACTTTCCTGTGCATAATGTGTTCGCTCTCTCCTGCCATACACGCCCTGTGGGGCTTATATAAATGTGTCCTACTGATCAAGCAATCGGTTTGAGCGTGAACAAGGTGAGTTGCCCAAGCCAGCGCACTACCACTCATGTGGGATGTATCCAACCTTTGCGCTATTTGTGGTGAAATTAGGGGGTTTGAATGCAAATTGAATGCAGCTGGTATTTAAAAATTGCTTCAGGCACTTCGGTACTCCTTTAAACGTCTCACAAGAAAGACCTCCCTAAGAAAAGAGACAGCATCTCTAGCTGCCACCATCTGGCTTAAGGTGGCATTTTCCTGTGGAACGCCTGTATCTGTCTTTGGTTTTTAACAGCCTCCATGTTGTACTTGATCCATTCTGGCAATAGCTTTCTGCTGCCTTAACTTGTCAAGGGCAGGTCTTACTTGAGGAGGTTTAGCCTTATTCTTGCTGAAAAATGGTCTTTGTTCGACAGAAGCATCATATCGGTAGGATTAGGAGTACTGTTTCAGGTGACCTTGGAGAATGGGGCTAGTGCTAGGGGAAAAAATCCAACTGAGGAAAAACCCTTTATTTGTAAAATCAACATCAGGTCGATGCAGTACTGAGAGCGGAGACACTCACAGCAGACTGTTCAGAGGATCTTAGTTCCAAAGTATAGAGAAGAGATGGGTAAACAATAATGAGCGCTGAAACAGGTAAAGGAGTAGCTGAGGAGGGCATCAGCAGAGTAAAAGCTGAAGTGACACAAAAAAGAACAAGGGTCAAGGCAGCACAGCAAGAACACAATGAACACACAAACCTTAAGGCGCATCGAGCATGCGAGAGCCGCTATATGAATCTGCATCGTACCATCTTCTGTGATCTTGTACTGCAAGTCTACCTCGATGGTTGAAGAAAAGTGGACCTACACAGTCACCATCTTGTAAGGAGCAATATAGAGCAAAGAAAGGTAAATACACGTCAGTGTACACCTGTGAGTACCCAGCATCTCCAAACAAGTGTTGGCCCAGGTGAGGCCTGACATTGGGAACTGTTCACATGCACAATACTCTCTGAAAGTAAGCATTTAAGGTTAGAAGTGTTTAGGTTTTTAAAACTCCTCATTCCTATGTTGCTAGAAAAAGCAGCCTCCATCTTTATCAATATATTTCTTTATAAACGCATAAAATCCCTTCCATGCAAACCACTGTGGAGGCCTCACTGCCCCAGAAAACCACAGGGCTTAAAGGGCTGCACCATAAAGTAATGGATTAGGCAGCCCTAAACCAACATATGCCATCCTCGATGCTGTAGGATAGCTCACTCCACCAAAAGGCAAATCTGCCTACCTCAGACCTTTCCAGTAGACTTCCCACAAAATTAAACTACTAGTGCATGTCTTTACCCCCTTGCCCACCTCCTCAATAAGAGTAATTCAGGAATTTTATCTAAGATGAAAAGTTGCACATTATAGCCCATTGGGGGCAGAAATCGGACCAATCTTGAATCCCTGATTACATAATACAAATGTGCACTCTTTACCCAAGTGTTGGGTTTAGAGATTGAGGAGGGACCAGAGGCACTGTTACGAAGGAAGTGACAGGAGTATTCATCCAGTCAAGGTGTGCCTGACCCTGTCAAGAGGCAGGCAAAACCCTTATTGGATAAAAGCTGTACAGGAAAGAAATTGCACACCAAACTGTACTGTAGCCACCATCCAAGACTATAAAGGAAGATGTACATCAGAAAGGTGGACCTAATGTCAATATTTCTGGTGAAGACGAATTTGGGAATAAAAGGCACAGCTCTGAACCAGTTAACATTGTATGCATGTCTCAGAAGCTAAAAAGGCAATGTATAACATAGCGTAGCATAGGGCAGCCAGCATAACCACATGTAACCCTGGATAAAAGAACTGCCAAGTTAGCAGGTCCCAAATACGATATTAAAACGGGTGCTGTGTGCCGGGGGCATAAGAGGATTAGGGATAAACCCGGCATTGCATATGGACCTATAACAGAGACCGGATCAACCAAGAACTACAAACATGTTGTGACAAACTTTGATTCCCCCATGCCCAGAGCATCAATCACACATGCACCCCTCATGTACCTATGCATTTTGTATAGGAAATGAGAATGGAGAGCTCATTTGTTTTTATAGTTTTTGTATGAGAGCTAGCCATCAGCTTGGGCATGTCTGAAAAGAAACGGTGGCTTCTAGAATGATTCTTTTTTTTTGCCTTTGAATAATGCTAACATGCGGCCCTACATTTGTTAAAAGGGATTACGTTTGACTGAATTAAGTGATGGGGTAAGTGCGAACCAAGTGGCTGATGCAGCCCAGGTTATTTTTGCCCTGGCGCCCAGCATTCTTGCCACCAGGCTAGGGAGGGGCGGCGTTCTTCCAACCCCCACCTTAGACCAGCTACAGTAGCATTGGGACTTAATGGAGCAACCTGCAGTGGAAGATAACAGGTGGGACTACCATCCTGAGTTTCTTGTCAACCATTGTCGGTCACGCCTGGCTGATTTGCAAACTCACCATTATTTCATTTTACACCCCCGGTAAGAGGACAATCAGTCAGTCCAAAGACCAGAATAACCACACAACTTCAACTCTGCTTTCTGGCCACATAAGGATTTTTCTATTTGTACAGAGGAATATGCATCAATATTGCAGGGCTACCTTAAGGGGTACATGGCAGGTCTTGATATAATTACATGTGTTTACCAGGACATAAGCTGTCCAATTCCTATGAGTGAACGTGCCAGCCCTGTTTGCCAAGAACGTTCTTGGGGAGAGCCTGAAACGCCAAAGCAACCTGGGGAATGTAGTCGGGATACAAACATGCATATTCTTCTGGATTCGTCCCATTGACTAGTGGGTATGGCATGCATTCTCCTGTGAGTCATAGGGACTCCTCAAAGGCAGATGTATTTCACAAACCTGCATGCCAACAGCGTTTGTGTGTAGAGCTGTATTGCCCACTAACGACCTATGACCTTAAGTGAAGCTTAAGGAGATCGCCACAGACTAGACTCGGGGACAATGCAATTTCCCAAACCATATTATTCTAATCCCAGCTTAGTTCTGCCTACCAGTGATCCGGCCGATAAACCTTTTTATTTAGCCACCTCTCCTCATAGACACTACATTTTCATTTGTTATAGTTGTAAGGAAGGCATGGTATCAACAGTAAGACCGACACAAGTGACCACAGTTCAAGAGTGGTTATTGAACTTTCGCAAGGGTGTGATCAACGCCTAGCTAAACCTAAATCTGCAAATTGGAGCAAGTGACAGCCATCAAATTATAATAATAATGCAGTCCTAGTGGAGTCTTGTCAAAATAAAAGTGCCTATACTAAAAAACGTATTGCCAATCCTTACCACTAATTTACAAATAGTGTGGGGTAATGTTCATGAAAAAGAAAGAAGTGTTCACAAAAACAATATGTCAGGATGATCAGGCAATTGGCCTCCCTTCCCCACGTTTTCAGCCAGGGCAAGGCGGTTCACTCGAGCAAAGAACACACACTGGCTTCTTTGACACAAGGATACAGTTCTATTTCCAGCAACAGGGCCTTCTGTGCCCACGTCTCTTTTCTCATCAAAGTCTCTTGATTCAAATAAGATAGTTATTTTTCTTCTTACAAGTATTCAACACAATTACTTCACCCTGAATCCTCCTCTGCCGGGCTCAGATCCCTCTTATTTTATGATTGTTACTGCAGATCCCCCTCTTCTGGACTCGGATGCTACTTTTTACAAAGTTCAGAGAATATTTGTTTTCTCAGGTGACTCATGGTTCACCCTAGATCCCACTCAGCCTGGCTCAGATCCTTCCTCTTTTCAATTAGTCTTCCTCAGCTGGGCTCGGACCAATTGTAGTTCACCTTGGTTTATCGAAGATTTTCAAATGTGCACAGGATTTAGCTTGACCCGTTGCAGGACCACTTCTGTTTTACAATACAGTTGCCATTCAGTTGGATACCTAACAGAGACCTTCAAATGAGCACCCATGTGGCGCCGGACCACTCTGTATACGTATCTCTTTGGGCCTTGGCCTCACTTGAAAGGGAATTTAGAAGTGGGGTGCTTATTTCGAATACAGACATTTAGAATGCAAGTGTTTCATCTTCTAAATGTTTGTATTCTAAATAATCAGGTACATCCCCATTCGATGCACAGTGTAGGTTTGTTCAGCTTTAGTTCCCGGTTTTAGGCTTCTTACTATCCAAGGTTTGCGAAAGTAACTGTCTTTGAAGGTCAAGGGCACTTCCCTCCTTTTAACCCTCTCTGGTCTCGCCTCTTTCTCCTTGTATTAAACTGCCATCTTGGAACTGCTGGTTCCTTGTGTGCTTTTCCTCAGAGTGTGCTTTCATGCTCCGCCTTTTATCCGTGAGGGGAAGTATGATGGAAGTCGGGTGTGTGTAATAATCAGTAATCACCTGACCTTGCCTGACCATTGTATTGGGACATGTCGTGTATACGGCTCTGGTGTTAGTCCTTTGACGCTCACAGTAAACTGTTAGTGAGAAAGAACATTTTGTGTCGGTAAAGGTGGGGGTGCGGTTGAGTTCCTTGGTATCCTACCTGGTAGGATGGGGAAAAGGTGTTACAGGGAAGGGGATACTGTGTCTCACCATCCGGTGCCCCACTTCCACTCTACCCGAAGACCCCTCATCCAGGTGATTTCCCACCGCACTGGTCCACCCCCAGGAACTGAATCCAAAAGTGATGACCGTGTCCTGGCCACCTGGATAACAGATCCCAGGGACTAGTGGGTGAGACGGCTTCAGGTTTCTCAGATAGTACTCCCACAACCGAACTACTGCATTGGCCACAGAAGAACAAGTTACTTACCAACTGGCAACGTTCTTCCACCTGGATGTTCCTCCAATGTATTCCACATCTTGGACATGTAATGTCCAGAGCTGTGTAGTTCGGAAACTTTTTTGGCAGAGGGCGTTGTGCATCAATGGCGTCGGGTCAATTTCCCTCAAAGGCCTCCATGGAGGGCGACGTCACCGGATGTTATAAATAGGACACACGGCACCCGTAGCCTCAATTTGTTTTTTCCTCCAGAAAGTGTGACTTGCACAAATCCAATGCCTGCTTGACTGCATATAAGTATATATATATGTGGAAACGTAAGCTGCAATCTCATAGGAAATTCTCCAGAGGGGCAGGCTGGGAGGGCGATGTGGAATACGTTGGAGGAATATCCAGTCGAAAGAACGTTACCAGTTGGTAAGTAACTTGTTCTTCGAATGGATTGTGTCCTCCAATGTATTCCACATCTTTGACACTCCCAAAGCAGTACCAGAAATGGAGGAGGGAAAGAATTTAGAGTACCCAATCAGATGGCAGAATAAATAACCGCCTTACCAAAGGCCATATCTTGACCATGAAGTGTATCAAGGCAGTAATGTTTAACAAAGGTATGGATAGAAGCCCTGTGGCTGCATCACAAATATTCCGAATAGGAACTCCCCTGCAGGGCTGTGGAAGTAGCCACACCCCTGGTGGAATGAGCTTGCAACCCTTCCGGAGGGTCCTTGCCCGCCAAACGGTAACATTCAGTAACGGTGACGATAATCCACCTGGACAAGGTCTGTTTAGTAACAGCCTGGCCCAATCGGTGACCAGCATACCACACGAAGTGTTGATCGTCCACTCTGACCCTGGACATCCTAGAAATATAAAAGCTCAGAGCTCTTCTAGGGTCCAACCTATGGAGTCGCTCCTCTTCCGTCCCAGGATGAGGAGGATAGAAAAAAGGAAGAACCACTTTGTGGCTCAAATTAAATTCAGACACTACCTTAGGTAGAAAGGATGGACGTACCCTCAGTACAACCCTATCCTTGTGGAATACCGTAAAGGGTGGCTTAGATGAAAGTGCCTGCAAGTCACTCATTCTGCGAGCGGTAGTAACTGCAACCAAGAACACTGTCTTGAAAGAAAATAACCTCAAAGGACAAGAGTGCAAAGGTTTGAACGGAGCACCTATAAGGAATTTCAAAACCAAATTCAGATCCCAAACCCGGCACCTGGAAAGGGGATGCCTTTAAGAAATTGGGCAATCAAAGGAATCTTAAAGTAAGAACATTCTTCAGACGAGCGCTTGAAGATAGACAGCGCCGCCAGGTAACCTTAAATGCTTGTGGGCCAAAGAAAGACAAAACCATGGGAATTGGACACTGAAAAGGATCAACATTTTGTCCTCTGCACCAGTCACAGAACTTATGGCAACGGTACAGGGATTTTGTTGCTGGCCGCCTCGCTGAATGCAACACCTCAATCACGTCATCCGGGAGCTCCCAATCCTTATACCTTTACTTTTCAGATACCAAGCGTAAAGGTTGAGAGTCCTGACCTCTGGATGGAGAACCTGACCCCCCTTGCGCGAGAGCAGATCCTCTTGGTAGGGAAGACGACTTTCGGGCCAGAACTGTCCGTTCTGTCTGACGCGTTATCTGACATCTTGGGATGGAGCAACGGTACTGTTGGCGCTATCCAGCGCTGTAGTTCTCCATTACAGTTAGAGTGGATTGCAGTTTCCCATGCTCCAGTCTCGGCGGTTATCCACCTCTTAAGATCCCTCCACCAATGTGCTCGCTCAGGCTTTTGGGGCTCTGCCATCCCATGGCTATGCGTCTTTTCGCCGTTATATATTTTAGATCTTTGAGTTTCGCTAGAGGCTTGTTTTTTGTGCTGCGCTTGTAACTGCCCAAAATGCAGGCCGTTGCTCTATGTACTTCCACTTCGATGTCCGCGCCAGCCACTCTTTCCTTTATTTGGGCCCAGAAACCTTGTATCACCGGACAACCCCAGAACATATGGGTCATTCGACCTTGGGTTCGTTGCATTTGGGGCATACCTGTGTTCCCGCACCCCTGAATCTCGATATGGCTTCTGGTGTGAGGTAGGCTCTATTGGTGGTGTACAGCTGGATAAGTTGTAAACAGGCATTTCTGGAGATTTTTTTTGTGATAGTGGGATATCTTCTCCCATTCTTTATGTTCGAATTCGAGGCCTAATTCGCCTTCCTACTTCGCTCTAGTCTTGAGTTTGCATCTGGTCGCACATTGCATCAAGGCTTCGTAGAGTCTTGAAGTTTCGTGGCCTCCCTCAGCAGCTTCTAACTTTGTTTCTATAGTCTCATGTTCCATTGCAAGATTGGTGGCCTCTGGTCATCTGTTCATCATGGCCTGTACTACTGCTCTGTGGAGCAAGAACTGTCCGGCTGGTAGCCCTGTGGCCTCGCTGAGTTTGGCGAACGTTAAGATCTCCTGTTCTTGAACCATGTCCCCTAATGTAGCCACACTGTAGGGTTCCCACTGGGTACGCACTTCCACTTGTCCCCATGCGCGCTTCGGCATGATTGCTGCTATGGGGATTTGTGGAGAGTATGGTCTGCTGCTCCCACTGTTCTGCAGGCCCGTTTCCAGAGCTGGGTCCCAAGCTTGGCCAAGTAAGGGCAGTGTCGTGTTGCACCGTCTTCGACCCAAAGGAAGTCCCTGAGTAGCAATTGAGGTAGGGCGGGTTGGAGGAGTCGGGTGTCTATCGTAGCCTCGTCAGCCATCCATCGCATCACATGCCTCAGCTGGCTCGCAAGTTAGTACCATTCAAAGTTGGGGACTTTCCATCCTCCCTTCTTGTAGGGTCTTTGAAGTGTCTCTAGTGCCATTCCATGCCTACCTCCCTTCCAGAGGAATCTCCTACAGAGTTTGTGTATGTCTCTAAAAAAAGAGGAGGGGATGTTAAAAGGAACATTGGTGGAGTTGTGTAGAAGGCGGGGGAGTGCCACCATCTTGAGGAGACCTGCTCGTCCGGCCACCGAGAGTGGGAGCCTACCCCAAAAGTCCATAGATCTTTCCAAGGCGTCTTTAGCCCTAACCATATTGAGGATGTGTTCTGTGTGTGGATTCAGGTGTAGTGATACCCAGGTAACGGAAGGAAGTCACTTGCCAATGGGGATGTAAGGGGGGCAGGGACCCAAATTCCTCGTTATATAGCGCAGCGAGAGGGTAGAGGCAAGACTTGTCCCTGTTGATCTGTATCCCCGTACATTTGTGAAATCCGTCTAGGGTTTCGAGGATGTATGGCAGGAGATGTTCAGGATTATGTAGATACAATAGTGTGTCGTCTGCGTACATGGAGACGAGGTGGGTCACACCGTCTATCTTGAAGCCCCCATCTCCGTATTCCTGTCTGAGGTAGGCAGCCACGGGTTCGGTGGCAATAATGTATAACATGGGGGACAGTGGGCATCCCTGATGGGTACCTCTATGGAGGTACCATTTGTCTGAGTAAGTCTTATTTGTGCGCACCCTAGCGGTTGGGTTAGTGTAAACCAATTGGGTCCATTTAAAAAAAAAAAACTGGTCCAATTCCCATTTTTACCATGGTTGCGTAAAGCCATTCCCACCGCACCGAATCAAAGGCTTTGGTAGCGTCAAGTGATGCGACTGCATATTTCTGGGGCCTATGTTCTGTGCTGTAAATGACGTGTAACCTGCGCAGGTTTTCAGTGATGGAGCACCCCGGCACGTAACCCGTTTGGTCACGGTGAATGAATAGGGGGATTACTTTGCGCAATCTATTCGCTAGCAGGGCAGTTAAAATCTTGCTGTCTACATTTAACATAGAGAGAGGCCTGTATGAGCCACAGTCGGTCCCGTCCTTCCCAGGCTTGAGTAGGGGGATGATTACGGCCTCTCTCATGGAATCGGGGAGGGTACCGCGTTTGTAGGCTTCATTAAACACCAGGGCCAGCAGAGGAGCCAGGGTCTCCTCATATGCCTTGTAAAATTCCCCGGGGAGGCCGTCTGTGCCTGGGGTTTTTCTGGATGGTAGGGATGTAATGATAACCCTTATTTCATCAGAAGTGATGGGTTCGTCTAGGGCCTCTGCCGACTGTGCATCTAATTTGGGCAGCTCGATGATGTCCAGACATCCTCAATTGCGGTGTCAGTAGGGGGTGAGGTCTTGGAATAGAGGTTGCGGTAAAACTCAGAGAAGACTGAGTTAATTTCATTTTGGGTGTGTGCAGTAGTGCCGTCTGGTTTGAGTATGTGACAGATGGGTGTCCAGGGGGTCTCCCTCTTATAAAGCCAAGCTAAGAGCTTCCCAGGTTTGTCTCCTAGGGCATGGGTTCCTTCAGTGTACTTGGCATAACTCAATTTCCCCAGGGATTCCCAGTGTGTTAAACAGGTTTGCCTCAACTCGGTTATCCTACGCAGGTGTTCTGAGGATGAGTCAGCCCTGTTCTCCAGTTCCCCCAGCTTCTTCTCAGAGCGTTCTAGTGAAGTTATGATGGATCTTTGAGCACCCCCTATGGCTGCAATCATCTCTCCCCTCATAACCACCTTATACTCTTCCCACGCTATACTCACGTGTTCCACGCTATTCAAGTTTCTCTGCCAATAGTCCTCAGTGCTATCTTTTATGTGCTCGTGGAAGGCCGCATCTAGCAGGGCCTCTGCCCTAAGTCTCCAAGTTGGCAAAGGGGGCCTAGGTAGGGACACCTCCCAAGTGGCGACCAGCGGGGAGTGGTCAGACAGCACTCTAGGAAGGTAGTGTGCGTCGCTAAACATGGCTTGCTGCTCTTGACTGACAAAAATGTAATCCAGCCTGGTGTGGACGGAGTGTGGTGGGGAGTAGAAGGAATATTCCTGTTGTACAGGGTGGAGCTCCCTCCACAAATCTCGGAGAAGCAGCTGATGTGCTAGCTTAGATAGTATTTTAGCGGGAGGGGATGGGCAAGTATGCTTGGAATCTGACCTATCCATTAGGGGATTAAGGGTGCAGTTGTGGTTGCCCCCAAATCATAATGTTGTCACTATAAGGGCTGAGTCGTGAACACAGGGAGTGGAAAAAAAATGTTGCGTCATGATTGGGTGCATAGGTGCTAATCAGACATAACTCCTTACCCTCAATAGTGCCATGCACGAGCGCCATCCTACCCTCGTCTGTTTTGGTGCTTATTAGCCTGAAGAGGATGGTCAGATCAATCCAAATCAAAACCCCCCTGGCATAGGAGGAGTAAGAGGATCCTATCAGGGATCCCCCCCATACCTTGGCCAATGCATACAGTTTTTTCAGGGTTAGGTGCGTATCCTGGAGCATAGCAATCCCAATTTTGCACCTTCTCAGGTATGAATGGATGCGGCGTTGTTTAACGAAGCTATTCATGCCTCTGACGTTCCACGTCATAATCTTTAACTTGTCAGCCATGGGTGTGAAACTGTTTGGTGATCGCTCCTGGCGTCGTTTGAGGACTTGCTAGTGACTTGTATGCAAGGTTTCTCCGTGGTCTTGGTGTTTCCTGGCTTGAGTTCCCAACTTTGGTGCCAACATCCCCTATCCCTCCCCACAATAACAAAACTTAACAAACGGATAAACATTAAACTTAAAACTTCCCATTAACAAAACTGGTCTAGCGGGGTTGCCCCTGTTCTGACTACCCCGTTTGTGCACCACCCGACCTTTGGTCTTTTGGTGCCCTATGTGCGGGTTAACTACCCAAACTAATTCGGGGGTAGAAGTGAGTCTGCTTCAGATGGTGTCACTGGACAAGCAGTTTGTGCTTAGTATGGCTCTGGTTAATTCATTCTGATCGTGCTGCAATGTTTTACTTTAAGATTGCCTGGGGGTTATATGAGTAGTTCATTAGGCTACAGTCTGCCGTGGTCTGCGCTGCTTAACTTCGATGTCAGGGATCTGTTCTCTATCCATCCATTCAACTGGCTTCGGCAGGTGTCTCGAATAAGAGAGCTTTATTGTTATGCAGGACTTTCAACCTTGCTGGGTACAGGAGCATTTAATGAAGCCGGCATTCTTCAGCCTAGCTTTAGTGTGAATGAACTGGGCTCTGCTCATTTGGACCTGGAGGGTATAGTCCGGGTAGATGGCGATTTTTGCTGAGTTTCTTTGTATGCAGCCACCCGATCTTAAAAAAGCCAGAATTGTCTCTCTTTCCCTATAATTCAGGACCTTAGCTATAATTGGCTTGTGTGGGTTGCCTGGGGGCGGCCGTTTGGTTAGGGATCGGTGGGCTCTTTCAATGGTGAATCCCTGCGATAGTTTCCCGGCTCCGATTTCTTGGAGTCGGAGGTTCTCCACGTAATTCGTGGGGTCGTTTCCTTCAATGCCCTCAGGTAAGCCTATAATTCTGATATTGTTTCGGTGCGTGCGCCCTTCTGCCTCACCTGTCCTGTCCTCCAGGTTTTTAACCTTTTGCGCTAGGATGTCTGCCTCCTTTAGGAGCTGAGTTTTAGTTTCGGTGTTCTCGCGCACTTGGGTTTCCAGTGCTTCAGTTCTACTGGCTATGGAGCGTACGTCCTGCCGTAGTAGGTTCAGATCTATTGCAACAGCTTCTATTTTGGTCTCCATTGTCTTCTGTAGCGTCATAATGGCCTCCAAGAGCTGCAAGTTCGCTGATTCAGGGGGATCGGCTCCCTGCGCCTCCGTGGTGATGGTGGAGGCATTGGGCCTAGCAGCGCCAGCGGCCGCGTAGGTCTCCATGGTGGTTTGTTTATTTTTACTTCTTGCCCCCTTGGTGGTCATTCCCCAGAGCATAGGCGGGCCCTGTAGATTTTCTTTCAAGCTTGCTCGGTGGGAGCTACAGTGGTGTGGCCCAGGGGCGGTGCTGGCGCGGCACGCCGCACACGGTCTCTCAGCCCGAGTGTGCTTCACTCTTCTTCTGTGGTGTACCTAGGGTAGGGCCCTAGGGTTGCATTGGCTCTTTCAGGCTTCCAGCCCCCAATCAGGTGTCAGGTGTGTGGGGAGCGCAGGGATGGATCCTCCAGGCAGGCAAGTTCGGGCATCCTCCCCGCAAGGGGTGCAGAGTTCAAGAGGGGCCAGGGGGCCCACTATTATGAGGCTCAGTTGTGCTTGGTCTGCTCTGCCGAGCGCTGTGGGTGGTCCTGGGGTCCGCTTGAGGTAGTCAGTGGGGCACAGCAATCAATGAGGATTGTTACACACGGTCCCACAGCCCAAGTGTGCTTCACACTTCACCTGAAGTGTATGTGGGGGGGGGGCCTTGGGTTGCAAAGGCTGTCCGGATTCGCGTCCCCAATCAGGTGAGTGGGGAGCACAGGGGTGGATCTTCCAAGCTGGCAAGTCCAGGCGTCTCTTCAGTGGGGCTGCAGTGTTCAAGAGGGGTTAGGGGGGCCAACTGTTATGAGGCTCAGTTGTGCCTGGGTCTGCAGGGTGCACAGCGCGCCAAGCGCCGCGGGCGGACCCAGAACCTGCCTAGGGCCACAGCAACGGGGCACAGCTGTCAATGTGGCTCCACTGCCTGTAGCCCAGGTCCGGGCTCTACGTGCACTGTGGCAATGGAGTATGGATGATCCTGAGCAGGGGTCTGAGGAGGAGCGGGGGGGTACCACTTAGGTGGGGCGCTGGGGCAGTGGTGTCGTCTGAGCTCCCACCCCTCCGACTCCTTACCTCATGTCTGCGGTTTTGCTGCAGGGTACCCAGTGTTCTGGAGCAGGTGTGCAGCCGCGCCTCGGCTCTCTGATGCACCCGCTCTCTGCCGCCCCGCAAGCTCGCTCCGGATGCCGGTCCACCAGCGCCGCGGGCCGCTGAGTCTGGTCTGCTGCTGCCGCCTCTCCACAGTGCCCGTGAGCAGCTCTCGGTCGCAGGTCCGGATCTTCGCCTGTCGGCTTGAAGCTCTCCTCGGAACGCTGTGCAGAGCATACCACTGTGTCTGCGCCGCCGGCTTAGCTGCTTGGAGGGCGGCGGTCTCGCCAAGCTGGCGCAGCCTGTTATCACTAGTGCGAGGCCCGGTGGGGAGGGTGTTTATGTGGCAGGTGCCATTTTCTTGGTGCCGCCGTTCCTCCTCGCTCGGTGTGCTGCCACGGAGGGGATTCGCAGTCGCCCCAAAGTTCGCCCGTAGGTGCTTCAGGCAATCTACTGCGTTCCCAGTGATTTTCAATAGTTTTCAAAAAGGCGAAGCTGCTAGTTTACGGCAATATCAAGGGCACATCGAAGGAGCTGCCTGAGAACACGTCTACTCTACATGGCGGTTAGCCACGCCCCTACCACCCTTTTTTGTTGAGGTAACGCAGGGCTTCTGTGTTGTCCGTCATGATCACGACACTCTTCCCCCGCACAGACTTCAGAAAAGCCTTCAGGGCCAGCCTGATGGACCTCAACTCTAACAGGTTGATGTGGAGTTTGGACTCCGACAGAGACCAACGACCGCTGGGGGTCTAGTCTTTGGCATGAGCTACCCATCCTGTGAGGGAAGCGTCTGTCACTAGTCACCTCCGGCCACGGGTTCCCCAAAGGGCGAAGATCTCCTGAAGGACTTCCTGAGCCAACTCCCACTCTGCCTGCTCAGAGCATCCACTGCCGCATTGTTGTCTCCGGCCAGATGAACTGCCGAGAACGGAATTTCCTGTTGGATGGCCCAGAACTAGAGCTGCATTGCTTCTCTGCACAACGGAAGTGACCCTAGCACCCCCCTTTTTGTTGAGGCAATGCATGGCCACTGTGTTGTCCGTCATGATCAGGACACACTTCCCCTGTGCAGAGGGCAGAAACGCCTTCAGAGCTAGCCTGATGGCCCGCAGCTCTAACAAATTGATGTGGAGTCTGGACTCCGACGGAGACCAACGACCGCTGGTGGTCAAGTCGTTGGCATGAGCACCCCATCCTGTGAGGGAAGCATCTGTCACTACCGTCACCTTCGGCCACGGTTGCCAAAACTGTCCCCCCCCCCTTATCAGGTTCCCTTCGTTGGCCCGCCACAGAAGATCCTTGGAGACCGAGAGTGGAATCTGAACGGGATCCGACATCTTGCCTGAGAACTGCGACCACTCCATCTTGAGGACCCATTGCAGGGATCTCATCCTCAGCCTGGCCTCTGGCACCAGAAAAATGCAGGATGCCATGAGGCTGAGCAACCTTAAGAATTTGAAAGCCGGGAGACTCTGGGCATGTTGAAACTTGTCCACCATCTGCACAATGTGATGGGCCCTCAACTTGGGAGGCGAGCACTTCCCCAAGGACGTGTCCATAACAGCCCTGATGTACTGGAGCTGTTGGGAAGGTGTCCCGTGCGACTTCTTGAAATTTAGGGAGAAGCCCAGCTTGTGGAGGGAGCGGCAAGTGAGACCGAGGTGAGCCAATGCCTGCTCAGGAGAGCGTGCACAGATCAGCCAGTCGTCCAGGTAGGGGTGGACGTGAATCCCCCCTCGCCTGAGATACGCTGCCACCACCACCATTAGCTTGGTGAAGACCCTCGGGCGGAGGCCAATCCGAATGGCAGGACCCGAAACTGAAAGTGCGAGTTGCCAGCCACAAACCTCAGGTACTTTCTGTGCTTGGAGTGAATCGGCATATGAAAGTAGGCATCCTGTAGGTCCAGAGATGCCAACCAATCCTGAAGTTTAAGGGCCTGGAGGACTTGAGAAAGAGTTACCATCTTGAACCTGTCCTTCCTGAGAAGTTAGTTCAACCAACGCAAATCCAGGATGGGTCTCACTCCCCCCGTCTTTCTTCGGAATCAAAAAATAAGGGGAATACCAACCCTTGTTCCTCTCTGCTACAGGCACCAGTTCTATAGCACCTTTCTCTAGCAGGGTCAAGATTTCCTGCACAACGAGCGGATCTGGAAGCTTCAAGGAGAGATTCCCCGGTGGATTGTTGTGAGGCCGCTGTAGGAAGGGAAGGCAGTAGCCGTGGGCTATTGTATCCAGAACCCACTCCAGAACCCACGCATCCGAAGTATGGAACATGGCCTCATGACTGTTTCAGAGCAGCTGAGGCAACGCATGAAGGCAAAGAGGCAGCTGCCTGAGCAGCTTTGGTATCTCTATTTCCCCGACCACCATGGGTACTTTTACGCTGACCCCTTTGACTGGCGGCTCCTCTCATTCTACTAAAGGAGGAGTAGTAACGAAAAGAACCTTCTCTCCACTGCTGTCCCCTAGGATGAACAAAAGGCAGAGGTTGACGCACAGCTGCGCTCAAAGACTTAGCAGCAGCTTTTGAGGTCTGCAACCTCTCAAAGCACTCGTCAGCCTTGTTGTCAATCAAATGCGCGTCATCAAAGGACATGTTCAAAAGATGGGCTTGCACATCCAGAGCAAAACCCGACTTCCGCAACCACGCAAATCTGCGCATAACGGTGCTCGCAGCCATGGACCAGCTAACACTGTCGGCCGTGTCCAAACCCGACTGAAGGGATTCACACATGGCATCCTTGCCATCTTGCACGAGCGCAAGGATCCCATCCCTTTCTTCCCCTTCGGGAATATGCTCAGCCGCAACAGAAAAACAATTCCACAAAGTGTGTGAAAATCTTGCCAAGGCATAAGTGAAGTTGGCTGATTTCAACGCCATACTCTCCGCAGAAAACACCATGTGTGCCCAACCGTCGAAGTGTTTGTCGTCCCTATCAGGAGGGATGGTAGGGTACGCCGCCTGCCTCGAGGTGGTCGTAGTCGCCTGAACCACCAAACTCTCGGAAGTGGGGTGAGATGAAAGGTAGCTGGGGTCGCTACCGGAAGGGCAGTATTTTTTAGTTGATGATTTAACAGCCGGAAGAGATTCCGGTGACTGCCAAGCAGCCGCCACCCTTTTGTGTAATGTCAGATGAAAAGGTAATAAAGGGTCAGAGGACGGACCTTGATCTAAAATGTCTGTTAGATCATCCTGTACAAAAGCTTCAGGAGGACTGGACCAGCCCAGATACTCTGTGACCCTAGCCATGAGCCTCCTGTAGGACGACTCAGCATGAGCCCCAGGCTCAGGCCTGCAAAATTCCACTTCCGGAGAAGTGTCCAAACCGCTGGCATCAGGAAGAGTTTGCCTCAACCCCTCCAATTGACTGTCTCCAGAGAAGACAGTAGCCACCTCAGGCTCAAAAGGGTCAAATTCTAAATCTGACCACTCCTCCTCCTCATAGATGCCAAGTCTTGTCTTGGAGCAGGCGAGGGTCTGGAGTCCATAACAGGCCTCACAGACTTGGAAGTAGCCTTCCTGGGAGGAACCACAGTACCAGGGATCTCTGATGGTAAATTTAGGCAAAAAGGCCCGACAGCGTTGAGTAGGCCAATGGCTTCGGCGTTGAGGGCGTCAACTGCTTTGGCGTTGACATCGACAAGGGCGCCGACGGCTGATACAAAGTCAAAGTTTTGACGTCCGCATCTGACGGACACAGTGCCGATGGAGTCGACGCCGACCTCGAGCCTGTAGCAGGTTTCTTCAGTCTCACTGTGGACGAGGACCGAGACCTGGAAGCACGTCTCTTGCGATCATCCGGAGCCTTGTCCGAACGGGACCTTGAAGGTTCCTAATGAGGATTGCGCCAAGGACCCGAGCCCAAAAGCATGCGAGCCACGGATCGAGACCATTCCTTGCCGGCTTCGTCAGAAGGTGTAGACTTAACTGTGCCCTGCGATTGTAAAATCGCCAACATCTGCTCCCTAAAGGCAGCCCATTCTTGAGGGGTCGAGGATTTAGTTGGACAAACCATTGTCCTCGCGCCGCCATCCTCCGAGCAGGACGGGGAAGGCGACCGGTTACGGTGCTCCCTAGAATGCAGAGAAGGATGAATGGCGGGAACCACTCCGGGTCCGAGACCCCCGGGACTCCTTCCAACGCAGAGTCACCCCTCGAATCGTCGGTGGACATACCCTCATGACTCTCATCCAAGCACCACAAACAAATGCGATGCGGGTCAGTTATCGACATTTTAGACTTGCAGGTTCGGCAAGTCTTGAAGCCAGACGGCGGAGTCGAAGAAGACATCTTCACAAGCAATACACAAGGCGCGCCGAGTCTCCGAAGCAAACACGTTTGCGGAAAAAACGGAACTGAGGCTAGGGGTGCTGTGCGTCCTATTTATAACATCCGGTGACATCGCCCTCGACGGAGGCCTTCAAGGGACATCGACCCAAAGCCATTGACGCAGGATGCCCTTTGCCGAAAAAGTTTCTGAACTACACAGCTGGGGACATTACATGTCAAAGATGTGGAATAAGTTGGAGGACACAATCCATTCAAAGAGTTCTTCTCTTTGTCTGTCCCAGTTCATAGCGTGTACAGTAGTCTATAATGCATACCCTCTCCCTGCACCAGATCCCACAACTTCGAGCATTACTTATGTGTGCCAGAGATGTAGAGGATCATAGTTCCCAGGGCTCGTTCGGGAGCGAGCCAGGTCTGCCCTTTTGGCTTGCTACTTTTTCAGTATTTCCGGTGGCCCATGGACAGGTCGTCCTCTCTGTACATGGGGTTGCTTACAATGCCAGGTGGCCCAGGGACAGGTCGTCCTCTCTGTACATGGGGTTGCTTACAATGCCCTGGGGGCTGCTCCTCTTAGCCCTGCAGACCGCACCCCATGATTGGCAGTCCTCCAAAACAGTCTTTGAACCGACCGATGCACAACCTCTTGATCTGGGGTCCCTTCCTGATTGGCACAGGGTATCTGGGTGGTTCGTCCTCGCCTCCAGGCTGTCTCTCTCTCCGTGGTGGGTCGCATGGGATGCCTAGATGGGTTAAATCCCAGCTTTACCTCCTCATTTTCTGTGCCGGGCCAGATGGCGACTGTTTTAACGCCCTCTTCTTCATTACTGTGCACTGATGAATCCCACAATGGGGCTCTGTACCAACATTGCCCAGCAACCTTCGTCATCCTAGGGGGCCGCCTAACCATGACAGCCCCCTCTCCTCCCTCCCCCACCCCTGGCAAGTCCTGCAGTTGCTCCTCTGTGTTCTCGCCTTTTTTTTTCTTTTCCTTTTTAACCGCCCTCGAAAAATTGGCTTGGCCAATCCCAAGTGGGGAGACCATTCTAACAGTTCATAAGCAAGGGGATTCCAAAGGTCTGCCATTTTCCAGAACAAACTAACTTCGCCCTGGTATATAAAATGAGGTACATGTATATACAGTTTATAAATAAGCGAACACTAATATGGTGGATCCTGTAAGTGGGTCACATTTCCCCTCTTTCAATGCAACTCTATTAAAGGATGTACAATGCCCTGGCATCTAGCAATACAAGGCTTTATTGAGCCTGGGGCAACACTGATTAGACCCTTCCCTGCACTTAGGACAGTGGTCCTCAGTCATTCCCTCTCACCCTCTGTTCAAAACCTGCATCCCTGTGCAAAATTAAGAGTGACGCCGTCTCAGGGATTTTACAGTGTACCAAATACGTCTTTTTTGGTTCAGTGTACTTTGTCTCTGCGTGTTTCTTGTTTGGTGTAGGGTTTATCAGGAGATTATTTTAGTGATTCTGGACTCTGCTACCAGGCAAAACCACATACTTACCGGAGGTTATCCAATTGGGGGCAGGTGCCCTGTAATGCTCATGCTTTGGAACCCAGGGTACGTCACCCTTTCCTTTCCTTGTTCTGTTTACTTAAAAAAAAATAAAAAATACCCGTTATCAAATAAACTGCTAGTCCAGAGATCACCTCCCATAGACTCTGCTTCAAGCATAGATTTGGGCATTGCAATGGCTGATCTCCACAAGCCCAGAAGGGTTTTCTCGCTGTGAACGATCGTCACGATCATTTCCTCCTTCCTAGAGATTTCTGCTTTTCTGCCATTCATCTAGCCTGCTTTCCTCTTTGCTGAATGTTTGATAGCTTCCTCTTGTCCCTCCCTCCCCCTACTCGCTCGTTTCCCTACCTCTCTCTTTCTCCTCTGACACCGCCCCGCCTTTGTTTTGGCGTAGCTCTCCTATCTCTAGGTGTTTCAAATCTTCCTTCTTTCCTTCCTCTTTTTGGCCTTTCATCCCCCTCGACTCCTTTGATTTGTCTTCTCACCTTTCTTCCTCCTTTGGTATTTTCCTGTATCCACTTCTTTCAGGTTTGAGTTCATCGTCCTCTCCTACCTCTCCCTGTGTTCCTCCTCCTCATTTCCTCTCCCTCTCTAGGCTCTGAACTCTCCCTCATCTCTCTATATATTTCTACTCTTCCTCTAGATGTTTCCCCTCTTCCGCCTCTACTTTCTCCCTCACTGTAAACCCCTTCTCCTATTCACTTAGTCTCCCTCACTTAGCCCCCAATCTCTCCCTACAATCAGAAGCGGGCCGGGTGATAGGCGAAAACCTAAGGAAACTACAATATCCCCATGTGTCTTGGAGGTATCTTGGGGTCAGACGGCATCTTCTTTATTGCTGCCAGACTCGAGCATGGCTCTACCCTGGAAGACTGCAGCCGAACTTTAGTGTCAGTATGACAATTTTCTTTAGGGAAATATCTGTAAGGTCTCTGGTTTTGGTACGGGTAAACACATGGTTTACTCCATATTTAAGTATGTGTTTCTGTCGACTGTGGTTATTTGATGTTCGCGGATACTACTTTCTAGCCTGCAGAGCCCTGTGCCTTTGGGATCACAAGGAACCTTTTTCATGCTGCAAAGGTCTCTTTTCCCCGTTTGACTATCAATATTCTTAATGCATGGATGGGATCTTGAAGCCCTATGCACGATGTTCAAGGCTGGGGTTCGGGAAGGGGCCATGCAGTTTCTCCATATACTGCCTCTATGGGCAGAATCCCAGAGCGAGCAGTGGTGCCTGTCCACAGGGACTCCTAATACCCGTCTCCTGGACTCCTGAATGTGACCTTGCTACAAAGAATGTAGGGGCAGTGAGAGAAGAAGAACCCGGACTGGTGTCAAGGTGAATCCTAGAAGTGGATGTCTCTACACGTGCCAATGCAGTGTGTTGCATATGTGTCATCCCTAGCGTCCACTGTATGAAGGCTGGGTACTAAAACCATGAGAGGCCTCCACCTGACGCCAAAAGATAGCATAAAAGTCCTTAGGGACTGCCTTAAGAAACACCCTCATGGCATTGGTGAGCACTCTGGAAGGGGAAATCCTGAAGAGAACTCTGAGACTGACTAAATGAGATCTAGCAATACATTGGAGTAGACTCTGGTAAAAATGTTGCCTGTGGATAAACTCAGTCACTGGGTCTCACTGGATATGAAAGGTTTTAATCACCTTCTTCCGTGCAACAAAAGTCACTTATGGCCAATGGAGTTCTGATGATGAAGAACTTAGCATAATTGTGCAGTCTTTTCTTAAAAGCACAACCAAAAATGGAGTCACAAAGGAAACAGCCACGCCAATTGACGCCAGGAGACTATTAAGGATCTGCATCAGAAAATTGTGCATCTGCTGGCATGCCTTGAAACCAGTCAGTTGAAACACAAACGGCTAACAGCAATACCTACGAGGAAACCAGGAAAAAGAAGGGAAGCAGTCACTCTCCTGGCCCTCCTATGAAGGACTTCAAAAAATGTGAAAAAGCATGCATCACTATCTGAAGAAACGCAACTCTTAGTTCCTTATCTCCATTACACCACATCTGAGTTAGTAATGTTGTGGAATGCGTACAGAATGCTTGCTTGGGCTTGTGGGTAGAGCCGCAACTGCACACAGTCTTCCACTGCTTTTCAAATCCTTTGCAAGAAATACTCTGATCTGTGCATAAGAAGTACAGAAATCCCATGAGTCTGGAGGAAGGAGAAACCATCTGTACCGGTACATCACATACCATTGTACAATGGTAGGTACTGGTCAGTGGTTTCAGGGATCACCTGAAGAACTTGGACTGAGCAGGTTGTGTGCAACTTTGATTTATTCCACTCAAAGAGACAGAGTTTAGAATGAAGCCTGTAGGAGCCAACAGAGAATCTCTCTAACAAAACAGGGTTATGTCTCAGTATAACAGTGCCGAGATTCAAGGTAATAAACAAGCGTGAAAGATGCTGAAACTCTAGTCTAACGTAGGCAGTTAGTGGTAATGTTGTATCGCTCTAATTGGCTCACATAGTCACTCACAATTACTGGAAGTTTTAAGGGTTACATTGCTCCTTCTTTCGTGGTCTGGACAGGGCTACAGTTATCCCTCCTGAGCTTGTAGTAGGGGGAAAAGCACTGAGTACCACAACTCAAATGACTTGGGGTTTCCACCATTAACAGTAAATTTCTTCAACATCTATGCTGGATGGATTGTCAGGCTGCAGATATTGTTGTCACACACCTGTCAAAGAAAGTGAGCTCACACTGTAGTAGCAAGACAGAGACCGCTTTAATATCTTTTAAGACAATATACACATATCTATATGTTTACTCTACCAGGACAATCCTGCAACAATCTGCTCCAACTTTATAGATCACGACCCCCATGACCAAAAATGAAACCTACCAAAGACCCTTTGAGAATAGAAACTCGCTATCCAGTCCCTATGAGAATGCCTCCCTCCTCTGTCCAGTTACATCTAGAAGATGCAAAAGTCCTTCGTCAGCACAGATGTCTCAGCTGCACTAATCATGTGACCGGGCTTCTTCTGTTTCAAAAGATAACCAAGATCATCATATTCCAACTAGCATGTTGCACTGAACTGCTGACTCGTCAGCACCCATATTTCAATACAAATGAAGCACTTATGCACTTCTCCGTTATTTGTAAGATGATTCCCCCATTATCCACGATATGCGGTTTATACATTGTTCAAATGTATGTGCGAATTCTGTTTCATTGCATCACAAATTGCAGTTGGTTAGTAACTTTGTGACTAACATCCTAACATGTTGGTTTGGTGTGCCGCCAACTCTGATGGCCAAAAACAAAAGTTTTGCTCATTGGGCTTTTTCAAGTCGGTTTGTAAATAATGAATCTCCAAGGTTACAGGTAGGGAGAGTCAAAGCAGTTGGAGGATCAGTAGTTGGATATATTGATAAATATTAGTAAATTAAACAGAAAATGGTTTAATGAATTGGTCAGTCACCAACCATGAGAATTAGGAAGAATAATAGGAAAAATAATATATAAGCCAGACAAATAAAGAGAAAATCATAAATCAAGTTACTTTTTTTGCGTTTTTATATCTATGGATCCTTTGTAAGACATTAGGGATCCTTTATCAACATTGTCAAACATGGATTGGCGTAGGACAATGCCAATAGGTCTGCATACTTAGAAGGCGGAGGGTGAATTAGTTCAAATTCAGTGATGTGTGGTTGTTGGCGACTGTTTTATTTTGGAGTGTGATATCAGTGTCAGGTCTACTGTATCAATACAGTGATTTTTTGTTGTCATGCAGCTATACTGGTGCCTAGATTTTGCTCCACATCTTCAGTCGGGTTGTGCTTAGGAAGTGATTAGAATATATGGGCTGCAGAAATACCTTCTAGTCCTTCATTGGTTCGATCTGGTGCATTCTTGACGTTTCCATCCTTGTTGTTTTCAGTCTAGTTAAAATTTCAAAAACTGTTAGAAATGCACATGATTTGCATGTTCTTGTATTCTTCTGTGCTATCATTGTTGATATCCTGCGGTGCTCTGCTTTGATTCTATATTTGTCTTGAAATAATTAAGGATGACCTTAGTTCGTAGTACTTAATGCAGGACTTTCTTTTGCATATTCCTGATGTTCTAACTAGTCTGGTCAGTGCGCTATGTTAGTTTTAAAGAATACAATTATTCCTTGCATGGTACGTGCTTTGCTAGACCTAGTTCCATGAGTAATACTTAATGCAGTTCTGTCATTTAGAAAAAAGCGTTTCTCTTGGTGCCTAGTCTTCTCCATGCAATTATTCCTAGCAAAGTACGTTTTGATAAGCCCTATGTGAACAGGCATGGGATCAAGAGAGAGACACAGACTTAAAGTATTTGTTTTAAAACCTTTATTTACTGGTGTGGTGGAATGCCTGGCTGGCCCTAACTCTAAAAGGATGGTTCCCTTAACTGATGTTTCTAATGGCCGTCGTCTAATCTCTTTCCTGTTACTGTCTTGTCTGTTATTTGTGCTCCCTGAGGCCTCCGGGCGAGTTGGCGTGTTACAAAAATTAAAATAAAGTCCAAAATAAAAGTCTGCCTGTGTCTAAACCCATGCTGCCCTCACGTTGTCCAAAGATGTGATAGGTAGAATTTTGGAAAGAAAAAATAGTGGTTCAACAAAAATGGCAAAATCAAAGTAGGTTTCAGGTGGTCTTCCCACCAGGTGCCATTTGGTAGATGTCATAAAGATGGGCTCACTCACCAGGACTGTTCGTACAACCTTCTCCACAGGGCTCTTACAGTGAACTAAATCCACCTCCAATGTCCTTGAGTTCCTTGGGGTGCCCTTACCCAAGCTTTAACTTGCTCACTTTCAGCCTTCAATGCAAAACAGTTTCTTCAAAAAGCCCAGCAGGGTTCCCTTCACCAAGCTCAGGCCTCTTCCAACTTTCAAAACGTAAAACACAAGATCAGCTGGTCAGGATGTGCCTTTTCTCATGTACAATCTTTTCTGCATATCATCCTCTTATGGGGTAGAATCAGAGCCTTACGAAAAGGCTATGCTCTTTACTTTTCCTCGGCACGACCACTCTGACCCTTTGCCCCTCTCTTGGTTCGTTACTTTCACTTCCTTTTGCACTTCTTCTCTTCAAGTACTTCCTGTGCCATTTTCCTATGTTCCTTTGTTTTTTCCATGCAGACTTTTGCACTGACGTTTATTCCTTATCTTGATTGTGCGTCTTGCCTGCTTCTTTCATGCTTTTGTGCACTCTTGCACTGGCTTCTTCCTTTTTGGTTCACTCGCACCCTTTTTATACTGTCCTTTCCTACGTGCCTCTTGCACCTTTTCTCACGGGTTTCTGGCCCTCTTTCATTCATATCATTTCATTATCCAACACACAAGCGCATCTTGCGTTTACTCTGTTACATGGTTAGTTGTATCTTTGTTGAAGACTTCCCGTCAGCTTCAAACGAACGCCCATTCAAATGCGGTCGTCTTTCTTAAGCTTTTCTGCGTTGCCTTGTATCGCACTCTTCACAACCCGGCTCTGCAAATCTTTCAGACTCAGCGGGCTGGCTTCTGTGCTGCCACTTCCCTCCGGCTCTTTGTTTCCGAGGGCAGGGTCTCACCACCTGCCCCTCTGATACTCCTGGGTTGTCTCACCAGCCCAGGGGAACGAGCATTCACATACACAGGTTCTGCAGGGGCACCAGCACGCCTCTCAGCTCCCGTACCTGGACTCTTCTCGGCTCCCCAGAGACACGGCTCCCTCGCTACGCTTCTGCCCTTTCGTGCTGCAGATCCTCAGTGTCTCGGCATCCCGGTCTCTGGCGTCTGGTCCTGGGCAGTTGTGGCATCTCAGCTCTCCTCCCAACTAATTCTCCTACTTGTTCTTCTACTCGCTCATACATTTGTGTCAGACCACACCTTTTTGAGTGAAAAGACCAACCAGGTGGAGTCAGGTGTTAATGGTTACTATTGAATGCCTGGCTGTTAGTGGGACAACTTGAGTTCTTTCTATGGTAGGTTTCCCTTACTTTCCCCATGTTACTCCTATGGGTAATCTTTACTGATCCTAGTCACCTCTTCCTCGTCTCAGTATTTAGTGGAAATGGGGAGGAGGAGATGGGTGTAAGTGGAGATACCCCATAAAGGCTAAGGGAGAGTAGGTTGGTGTGTTTTTGGGACTGGGGAAAGACCATGTCTCGCCCTTGGGTATCCTCCCAATCCCTCTTCACCCTCCACTCAGGTGATCCTCCCTCGCTTGTTCACACCGAGGGTTGGCATCCAAAAGCAATGGCCCTTCCCAGGTCACCTGAATGGAAGATCCTGAGGGATTGGGTGGGAGAATACCATCAGGTTTCTTACACATTGCTGTGGTTTGCCAGAACTAGTCCTATGTGTGATTCTTAATGGATTTCTATAACTTGGAATAAAATGTTTCTCTTGGTGCCTAGTCTTTTCCTTAGGAGAGGATTGCCTCTAAACGCGATCCCATCTGCTTACCTTAAAGTCAGGGGTTAAGTTCCCCACCCTGATCCGCGGTCCATTCAGGAAGCTGCGCTGTTTCGGTTGCGAAAAGAAAAAATTAAAACCCGGTTTCAATTAGGAAGGCTTAACTAGTGATCTGCCATATTGGAGTGGTGTAGTATTTAGTTATGGCTCTCTATTCTGGTGATTAAAGTCCAGGTATCTGTTTTATTTACTCCTGGAATTAGATACATTAAAGTAGCAAATCTTTATACTAGAGTTCACTCTTATTAGTTGGAAAGGAAAGACACAGTATAGAGCCACAAGAAATGTACAAAGCCATACGCAAGATCAAGTGGTCGATCATGAAAAAACTTATAATAGATCTGCATCAACCTCACATACACTTGTTTCATGGTGGGTGGTGTCCTGATGTACACAGGGACCAATCATCTGTCGTGAGAAGACAATGGCAGTGGATATAGAAAGGAAAATGTGCACAAGATCACACCGTGAATAGCTTTGCGTCAAACAACATGCACTCAGGAACCAGGATACATGTACACTGAAGCACAGGATGTGCAAGTAGAACATTATAAGAATACAAATATATGAAAAGGGTTGTGGGGTAAGCACCTTGAAGCTCCTTATGATTACGAAGAAAGTCACCAAGCTTCCCGCCCACAAACTCTTTTACAGGGACGGTCAGCGCTAGGCCCACAAACCTACAGAACAAGCAATGCTAGGATCTGTGAGCTAACATCCTTGATGGTATTGTATAAGGTAATTAAAAGACAATACTCATGAGGATGAGAAATACCACCTAAAATGTCAGCACATCGCATGAACCCTGTTGATCAAACGGGGACCTAGAAAGGCTATAACAACAAAGGGAGGATAACTTAATACAGAAGACTCCTGACAAGGGACAAGTATGAATACTGATTACAGAATAGTGGGGAAAACATATGCATTCACACGGGAGCTGGATACAACGGCACACTACACCTAACAATCAGTGCGAAACCAAGGGAGAAGTGCAAGGGAAAACCAGGAACAAACTCCACGAGAAAGTCAATGAACAACAGCAGGGAAAACGAAATTGCAAGCCTTTATTACAAGTGCAATACCTCTGCTTTCCCCACCCAGGGAAGTGAACGAAAAAAAGACAAAATAGGAAATCTATAAATGAGGGGAGTCTAAAAGATCAAGGTTACACTGCAGCATAGGGCAAAGTCAAAGGAATGAAGAACACAGACAAAACTGGAAAGTGCTGACTGCAAAACAGAGGAAGACAGAAAGGGAATCCAGGAATCAGAAAAACACTAATAAGGACACTAAATTCGAAATCTAGTGTACAAAAAATAATAATCTAGGAACTAGGTACTAAGCAAAGAACCAGGAACAAGGTACCAGTCACAAACAGGAACACTGCATCCATGACCAGTGCTGGACTGAAGATAACTGAGGCTTTAAAAGCATGCTAACGAGTACATGCCTCGGGTGTGTGCTGCTTGCTAGATCTGCTAGCAACAGGTGCTGCTTACCATCCACCCAACCTTGTCCTGCAAGGGTGGAGATGAAGCAGTGGGACAGGTATTCTGGGAAGTATAGTCTTTTGATTAAAACGGCATACTGACTGGCAAAAACCTAAAATGGATCTGGAAGGGTATTGACATAGAAAATAAGGATTCAGAAAGAATGTCCAATAGGGAAGAAACCCTAAATCAGGCCGCAAAGTGGCAGGAATGAGAGTGAAGGGATCGAATCGTGACATCATCCAGCACAGGATTGTTGGGTTTCATCTAGTTCATTTGGGGTTTCTTACAACAACAGATTCAAAATAATAAGCAATGTGTACATTGCAAAATGAAACTATTATTAGGATGGCTTCTCAATAATAACACCCTTCACTCCCTATCCATGGTCATTCCTTCTCTAAATGAACTTCCTTTCTTGAAACAAAAGATAAAGTAATGGGTCTAAGCAGTGGGGTTCACAATCCTTCGCTTCTTCCTTGGTCCCAAAGGTACCCTAAATATTTCACAAGTACTTTTGGGGTTTCGCTGGCCACCGTTGGGCACAAATGTCAGCTTTCTTTGCTGTAGGTTTTCTTTTGTTACTTGAATACAGAGGGGAAATCCACTCCCTTTCTCTTTCCCTTCCTAACCTTGCACTTACCATGCACCCCCTTGACATTTCACCTCTTCTGGTACCTCTACATCAAGTAACTTTCCCCCTTTCTCCAATTCTCTCTCACCCATATCTTCCTCTCGTACCTCTTCAGCAAGTACTGTTTTCTCTCTGCAGTCCTCACTTCCCTTCTCCTCTGTAGCAAGTAATGGTTACTGTTTATTCACTCACCTCTCACCCTTTTACTTCTACCTACAAATATATTCCTCCTTCTCCAATATTTTCTCAATCTTCATTGATCTGATCTGCTATCTATTGCTTGATCCTCTTTGCAACCTTCCTTTACCCATTCTTTCTCCCACCTCCAGCCTCCTCTCTGCACCCTTTGGTCTCTTTCTTTCTTTAACCTCCTGTCTCCTATTTCCAACTATCTACACTCCTTTGCTTTTCCTGTGGTTTATTGTAGGGAACCTGGACTCGCCCATAGGACCTTCTCCTGATCAGGCGATCCTGTTTCAAGAAATCTGATTGATTATGCACAAACTACATGCAGCCTCAAGATTGTCAACAGGATCTGGTAACAAAACACTTTTACAAGTGCGGTGACTCACATGTCTGTATTGTTTTGTCTTTATTTGACACTTGATGTTTCCTAGCATCTCAATAGTGTCTCTCCCTCAGAACCCTCTCTCCATTGATGCCATTAAGCCTATTTATGAACTACAGATGACAGGCTAATACTGACATGAAGATGAAGAGTCCTTGGGACGCAGGCACACTTTGGATACTTGGGGCACAATCTTCCCTTAAGCCAACAGGGTCCAATGGTACCCAAATGTGCTGAGCCACTGCCTTCCATTCATGGCATGCTGGAAGTAGCCAAGGGATCTTCTCTGCACCACTCATTGGGCCCAGAATCACACAGCCAGTGTAGGCACCCATACCTTTTACTACCCCACCATCCACACATCAGGTCAGACAGGGGACTTTGTCACAGTGGTTGAGGGGAAAATGGTCTGCTAAGGATCAAATGGGACTATATGTGGATGGATGCATAGAATTGGTACCCTGAATCTGTCTTGTGAGCATCCTGTAAAGTGATTATGGATTTAGATAGTGCTGTGGCTTTGCATTGAGAGCTTTGAAAAGTTTTCAAAGTCATGGAGATATGTTGCTTTGCTTGCCTGACTTTGCCATGCTGCCTCACAATCTTTGTATACAGGCATCTCAGCAGTCCCGGTATCCGTTTAACGCTTGGCGAGCCGGCTTCCCAAAAGTGTATGCGGCCATGCATGGTGTTGTTCATGTGCTCTCCAACCGTTTCTGTGATTAAATTGTAGTCCTGATTCACACCCTCAAACATTCCCAAGGTTTCTAGGCCCAAGCACATTCATTTGGCAGAAAGGGATGGGAGGGTCTAGGAATCCCGATTTCACTGACAAGTAAAGTTACACTGCACAGTAGGCAGCTTCCAATGGCCTCCAGATGCACCTGCCTGGGACTAATCAACATGACCTTGTCGCAGTGTCAATAATAATTTGGCATTTATATAGCGCTACGAACGCTCAGGTATCTGAGCGCTGCTTATTATTACCCATGGTGTGTGGTGCTCATTTATCGACCTCGGAAGGATGAAAGGCTGAGTTTGGCCCCGCCGGGATTCGAACCTGCGTTAGCAGGCTCTGCACAGATGTCAAAGCGAGCTCTCTACTCGCTGTGCCACTTGACCGGCTATGACACAACAGACCTTCTGATCTACTCTATTGCCATCTATGGTTTCCCTCTGAGCTCTTCAGTAGAAAACATACCAAGGAGATGCAATTGGTAAGTCATTTACAGCCCGGCTTTTAACCCGCCTTGAGTACAATAGACCAATCCTTTAGGCTCTTAATTCAACAAAAATAAGTTGCTTTGAGAAAAATGAATCTGTATACTAACTTCTCACGGCAGTGTTTGACGGGGGTCCCAAGAAACAAACTATTGGAAAATGTTGCAGGACGTGGCATCCCAAACGGGCTACTGCGATCCAGTGTAAGCCTATATTCGAATAATAAAGGGAGAATCTGCTGGGATGTAGCGGAGCGATATCACCTCGCCAATCAACATCAATCTTGGTGTCAGACAGGGTTGCGTATTGGCCCCTATTTTGTTTTTAATATATATTCATAAATTAATCACCAGATTAGAGCAGTTGGACTCAGATCAACCTAGAATGGGTCACAATTGTATCTTGTCGATGATGCAATCCTGCTATCTAAAACCCCAGTGGGCTTCTGAAAACATGCAGGTGCTTTCCACGAGGGATGCTGGTCTCACGATTAATATAAAAAAACGAAAACAATGGCCTTTCCTCCTTAGTACAAGAAACAGCCTAAATTAAGTATGATAATAGAAGGTCAACAGATAGAGCAAGTATACACCTTTGATTATCTGGAGACAGATTCTCAGCTAATGGCACCTGGACAGCCCCATTACAGAAAGTCACTGCGAGTATAGACAGAACTAGTAATGTTATGTTGAAATTGCTTGCATACATGGCAATGGTGCATTATTCCCTATGCTCCAAATATGTAATAAGCAAGCAAAGGCTGCAGCTGTATAGCTGTATATGGGTCTGAAATCTGGGGATATGCCAAATTGGGTAGATTACAGGTAGTAGGGAATACTTACACTGCTACCGAAGACTACCCCTAAAACGGCCCTTGAAATAGAGCTAGCTCAAGCCAATATAATGGATACATCTAGTCGGCCATCTCTGTATTGGGTACGACTGGGCCTTCACCTGAGTTGTCTAAATATAGGGAAGCCTTAATGGATCTCCTATCACAAAATGGAGGGAGAGGCATCCAGTGGTGTAAATATGTGAAGGAGGAACTAAAAACCCTGGAGTTGGAACATCTATGGGCGAACTCCCCCACTATTAATAAGGAACAAGTTACTTACCTGTAACTGTTGTTCTCCAGCATGGGTCTGGCATGGATTCACATGCTCATGAATATTCCCCGTCGTCAAGCTGGGAATCCTCGGTAAAGAAAAAATCAGTATCAGTTTCGTTTCTGATCTGTCTTTCTCAGTAGTAACCAATCACTGGTCTCTGGGTCATACTGCCCCCAGCCAATGACTGCCCTCTCCCTAAGCCCCACCCCTGGCAGCCATCCTCAGATTTGGTCGCATGTAAAGTGGCAGTATGACCAAGTGAAGAGCCGCAGAGGGGTAGGAGGGACGGTTCGCATGTGAATCCATGCCAGACCCATGCTGGAGAACAACAATTACAGGTAAGTAAGTTATTCCTTCTCCAGCATGGGGTCTGCCATGGATTCACATGCTCATGAATATAAGAATACATAGCAGTACACACATGCACAACCACGGGAGGTGGCAAAGGCTCAACAGTAAGCATTACATAGACTCAACATTAAGCAACTCTTACCTCCTCACCAGGCCCACCTTCAGGCAAACAGGTTGCGCAGCACTGCCTGGCCGACTCTGGACTCCTCTCTGGAATCCCGGTCGACGCAGTAGAATCTCTTGAAGGTGTGCGTCGACCTCCACGTAGCAGCCCTGCAGATGTCCAGCAGAGGTACACCAGACAAGAACGCCGTGGTAGCAGCGATCGCTCTGGTCAAATGGGCTCTCAGATGGCCGGGCAACGGTTGGTTTGCCAACCGGTGACAGTGCATGATGCAGCCGGAGAGCCATCTGGAAATGGAAGCCTTCGAGAGAGCCTTCCCTTGGTTCACAGGTCCAAAGTTCAGAAACAGCTGTGATGTCTTCCGAAAACTCTTCGTTCGGTCCATGTAGAACTTCAGTGCTTTAGCTACATCCAGCGAGTGCAAAGTCCTCTAGGCCGGCGACGCAGGCAACCGGAAGAAAACTGGCAACACCAAGGGCTCGTTGAGATGGAAGTCCGACGGCACCTTTGGCATGAAGGAGGGGTGCGTCCTTAGCACCACCCTCGTCTCGTGAAAAGTCAAGTATGGAGGCTTGCAGGAAAGGGCCTGAATCTCTCCCACGCGTTGTGCGGAGGTGTTGGCCACACGGAACGCTGTCTTCCACAACAGGAACTTCAACGGAGCCGAATGCAAAGGCTCGATGGCGGGCCCATGAGCCTGGTCAGCACCACGTTGAGTTCCCACGCCGGGGATGGAGCCTTCACCGGCGGGAACGATCGGAACAGTCCTTTCATAAACTCCTTCACCAGGCGATGAGACCTCAGGGATGACCGTCCTGCAGTTCTGGTGTAACGGGAAATCGCTGCCAGATGTATCTTGATGGAAGCATGAGCTAGTCCAGCTTTGGCCAGCGACAGTAAGTACGGTAGCACTTGAGGGGCCGTAATCTGTAGAGGGTTATCTTCTGTGCATGGCACCAGACAGAGAACCACTTCCACTTGTGTCCGTAGCACTTGAGAGTTGAGGACGCCCTGGCCTTTGCAAGAACCTCTCTGCAGTCTGCCGGGATATCATACCCTCCAAACTCTAGTGCTGCAGGAGCCAGGCCTGCAAGTTCAGCGACTCTGGGTCGTGATGAAGGATGACGCCTCCTTCTCTGGAGTGAAGTTCTGCGTCTGTCGACAGTTTGACTGGTGGGGACGCTGACAAGTCCAGAAGGTCCAGGAACCAGATCTGCCTCGGCCATGCCGGTGCGACGAGGATCATCCTGCACCAGGACCTCTTGAGCTGGTTGACGAGTCGCAGTAGCAACGGCAACAGAGGGAATGCATACAGGAACCGGCTGTCTCAGGGGAACGAGAAAGCATCGCCCATGCTCCTCGGCTAGGCAAACCTGCTGGCGCACCTCTGGCACTTGGAGTTTGTCACTGTCGCGAACAGGTCGATCTGGGGTTTTCCCCATCGTTGAAAGAGTCGATCCACTTGATCCTGACGCAGTTACCACTCGTGGCACGAGCGCAGCTCCCTGCTGAACGAGTCAGCAATTGTGTTGTTTGTCCCTGCCAGATGAAAGGGTACCAAAAACATCCCCTGGGCAACGGCCCAGTGCCACAGATCCTGGGCTTACTTGGACGGGGCTGGGGATCTTGTTCCTCCCTGCTTCCGGATGTAGAACATCGTGGTGATGTTGTCAGTGAAGATCCTCACCACCTTGCCCTTGAGGGATGGGAGAAACTACCTGAGGGCCCAGAACACTGCTCGGAGCTCCAGTATGTTGATTTGGAGCGTCCTCTCCTCCGGGAGCCAGAGGTCTCTCGCGTGAAGGTCTCCGGTGTGCGCTCCCCACCCCTACATGGAGGCATCCGTCGTCACCGTCACCTGGTGTACTGGGGTCTGAAATTCCGTGCCCGCCGCGAGATGCGCACGGGTGCCCCACCACCGAATTGCTTGGCGGAATACCTAGTTGAGCGAGATCTTGTCCTCGAAGCTCCCCGTCACTTGAATCCAACGGGCTTCGAGGAACTCCTGTAGAGGGCGCATCCGAAGCCTGGACAGGTGCACCAGGTAGATGCATGAGGACATCATCCCGAGAAGTGACTTGATAGACCTCACCCTGGCCACGTCCGTGGCCAGCAGACGCTGCACCTTGCCCAGGATGGCCTTCGTCCTTTCCTCCGACGGCAAGGCCAATCGCGCTACTGTATCGAGCCTGGCTCCCAGAAACAGTGCGACCTGCGACGGAACCAGGTGGGATTTGGGGAAGTTGATGGAGAATCCCAGGTCCGTGAGCAGCCGGACGGTCTTCGCTGTGTGTTCGACGGCGAGTTCCCTTGTTCTTGCTCAGATGAGCCAATCGTCCAGGTAGGGGTAGACGTGGATCCCCTGCAGGCGCAGCCGCGCCGCCACTGGCGCTAGGCACTTGGTGAATACCCTGGGCGCCGACTTCAATCCGAATGGGAGGGCCTTGAACTGGTAGTGCCGTCCCTGGACCACGAACCTGAGAAACTTTCGGTGTCCTTTTAGTATGGGGATGTGAAAGTACGCATCCTCCAAATCCAAAGGCGATAGGAAGTCACCTTCCTCCAGCTGGCCCAGCATGTGCTGGAGGATGACCATCCAGAACTGCTGTGCCTTGATGTATCTGTTTAGTCGACGCAGGTCCAGGATGGGACGCCATCCTCCTTTCTGACGAGGAAGTATCTTGAGTATACTCTGGAGCCTCTTTAGGAAGAGCTCGATGGCTCCTTTCTTGAGCATTGCCCTTACCTCTAACAGCAGTTGAGGGACGTGGTTTTCGTTCCTGGCCACGGGAGGAATTCGGGGGCACTTCTTTAGAAATTCCAGAGTGCGCCCGTGGGCCAGGGCATCCAGCACCCAACGGTCGGTGGAGATGTACTCCCACACGCTGACTAACTTCGTCAGCCGGCCTCCGACCGGGGTGCTTCGGTGGGGGCCCGACGCCACAGCCGGTTCAGTCTTGCTTGGAAGCAGCCTTGCCGCCTTGGCCTCCCTGGCGATGACGGCGAGATTCACCTGACTTGCCTCGTCCCCTGTAAGCTTCTTGCGACGAGGAGCGGGCCGCCTGACAATACGTCGAGGAGCCGCCGCCGAATCCTTTGGAGGCACCTTGCTTGCTTCGGGAGTTCCGAAAGGGTGGCCGCCGTTGCTGCAGAACCCCCAAGGCCTGAGCCGTCTCTGTGTCGGTCTTGATGGCCTGCAGTGACTCATCCACTGTCTTTCCAAACAGATTGTTCCCGTCGAAGGGCGTGTCCAAAATCTTGGCTTGCACGTCTTGGCAGAAATCCGTCGCCTTGAGCCACCCCCGCCGTCTAAGGCAAATGCCATTGCCCAACTGGCAGAAACCGGTGTCGGCAATGTCCGTGGCTACCGTTATGGCGTGGTCGACGCCACCTCACCTTCCTGTATGATCGCCAGGGCCTCTGTCAGGTAGGAAGTCCAACAGGGGGGCGATCTTGTACCACAATTCCCTGTCGTAGCGGGCCACAATCGCTAGGGCGTTGGCCGCCTTAATCGTCATTGCTGCCGACGAGATGACTCGCCGTCCCATGGCGTCCAGTTTCTTTCCCTCGCTGTCCGGTGGGGAAGTTGAAGATGAAGCCGATGCCCCCCCGTTTTCTTCTTGGCTGCTGGCGATACGACCGAATCTCGGGTCGGCTGTGCCCTCAGGCACAAGGGGGTGGCGTCGGGGACCCGATACTACTTCTCATACCGGTCCCGATTGGCAGGCGTCGTGGACAGGTTCTTCAGAAGCGCAAGTCCCTCGTCCCAGATGTCATCTAGCAGCGGCACTGCGAGGACAGTCTTCCTCTTGGCCTCGCGCCGTTGGTAGAGGAAGCCTCCCCTCTTCTGCTCTTCGGGGCAGAGCTGTAAAAGCACGGATGGCCTGGCAATCATGGCGTGGAAGGAGCCAATTTCGTCGGGCGGGGAGGCCCGAGGAATCGGTGATGGGATATCCGTCCCGCTGTCACCACCGTTGTCATCCGTCCCCGCCGTGGCCGTATCTGTTCCCGTGTCATCCCCAGGGACAGGGGACGGGGTCAAAGGCTGAGAGGGCTGAAAAGGCGGGGCCGGATGAATCCTCCTCCTCTTGTTTGGAGGGCTTCCCGATGGGCCCGGCTCTGGGTCATCCGTCGGGGGTAGAGGCAATCTCGTCCTTATCTCTGTGCATAAGGATTGGATTGCCATCAAAATGGCCGCCGAGTTGTCCTGCGGCTCAGGCTGCGGCGGGCGCGATGGTTCCTCCACTGGAACCTCGTTGGTGCCACCCTCGCTCTCGTCGTCTTCCTCGTCGGGATCCTTCCTGTGGGACCGGGCCTCCTCAACGTTCTTGCTGAGGCCCTCCAAGACTTCAACCAGCTCCTCCTCGGAGGCTCTGTCTGTGTCTGTAATGGCCACCGCCCCACCCTCTTTTTCCACGGGCGTCTTCTCGATAGGCCCCGGAGGTAGCCTCCACTGGGGTAGCCTCCACAGGCTGTGCTAGGGCCGTAGCGACTTCCTCGATAGAGGCCTTAGCCGGGTGAATCAAGGCCTTCACCACATGGTGCGTGCCTGCGGCTTTCACCTTGGGGGGAGGGTCACTGCCTCGCTCCCCCTCGGCTGGTTCCTTCGAGATCGACCAGGGCCTCTCCAGAAGCTTAGCCGGGTTCTCGGATTTTCTCTTCCCCGAGCCAGAGCGTTGGCTCGTGGTTGATGGCGCCGGTGAGGATGCGCCCAGCCTGGCAGCCGAGGAGCCCGACCGTTCGGTGCCCGCGGACTCGCGGTGCTTTGCCTTCTGTTAGGCCCCCGTAACCGGGGCACCCTCACAGGACTTAGAAGACCGCTCTGACTTCTTCTTCTTCTCACCTGACGGGCTCTTGCCTTCCAGCCAGTTGGCGAGACAGGTCCGACGATCCCTCATAGTACGTTCCGACATGTTCATGCAAAACGCACAGTCCTTCTCCATGTACGTTTTAGCTTCGTGGAGGCAGTAGAGGCATCTCGAATGCTCGTCCTCCTTGAACACGTTCTGCAACTTGCATCCAGGGCAGTTCCTGAACAGCTTGGATCCGGGTGTCAAGCTTCCCTTTTCCTGGGCCATGTCCACGAGGTAGGGCTCAAACTTCTGGAATCCTCCAAGAAGCGTAACTCGATGAAAACTTCACCCTTGAGGGGCGTAGAAAATTCCGAAACGGGTGCCCGTTGATCGGAAGTAGAAACCGTGGAGCTTGAGGCTCGATTTAACCGAAGAATGAGATAAATCTCTTTGAAAAAAGCGCAAAACGCAATAAAAAGATCGAGAGCTATAGCACGAGGACTCACAACAATTGAACGTGCGGTAAAGATCGGAGGATGGCTGCCACAGGCGGGGCTTAGGGAGAGGGCAGTCATTGGCTGGGGGCAGTATGACCCAGAGACCAGTGATTCGTTTCTGATCTGTCTTTCTTAGTAGTAACCAAACTGATACTGATTTTTTCTTTACCGAGGATTCCCAGCCTGACGACGGGGAATATTCATGAGCATGTGAATCCATGCCAGACCCCATGCTGGAGAACTGAACCAAGAAATGAGTCCAAGAAGCCTACATGAAAAAAATCAAATGCTAATATTTTAAATTATTTCACATCCTCCGCACAAGCTCATGCTTATCAATGTTGTAAACCAACTCTTGGGCCGGAAAAATATGACATCCTGAATCCACCATTTGCTAGATCCTCTTACAAGAGACATGGATTCAGCATATTGCCTTTGATCTCTGAATTATTTCAATGGCATGTTTCGGACTCTGAATGATGCCCGTTTGTTTTGCCTAGAAGGAAAACATTGAGCACTTTCTATTCCTATGCCCCCATTACATTGAATACAGGAAACGCTACTTAAAACCTATTTAGCTAAAATACAACATCAGATACTTCTCCGATGCACTAAGTTTGTCTAGGTGTACTGCAGATGAACTGTTTGCTTTTTCTAAATACATCCATCGGGCATGGCTTCGCAGGAAGAAACCTTTTTAAACATTTATGTATATGTGATATTAACGCAAAATCTAGTGTGTTCTCTATATGTGTCGATTACTTAACAGTAAAATGGCCATATTTTTTTAATTATTTGCACTTGCACTTTATGTGTGGGATATACACCTGATAGTGTTTTTGTTAATGCATGTCAACAATTTGTTATGTTGTTTATATTGCTCTGTTAAAGTTGTATGGTTTAATCCGAAATAAACATTTCAAGAGAAAACATACCTATTGTTCAGAACCTATTATTTACAATTCTATATAATAGATAAATATTGCTTCAATTGTTTAAATATGCTTTGTTTAACATAGTGACAGCTACTTCACTGTCCTTATACATTTCTTCATGTGAATGGATGATAAAGTTATGTTTTTTTCTGATACTTTGTTATGCTTTGGCACCTAATGGGAGAAACCCGTGTTGGTCTTTGCACCAGTGCAAATAAGGTAACCAGAGCTCTGTATGGGTAAGAGTGCTTCACCTGTTGCAGAATACCTGACTTGAAGCATGGTAGACAGGGTGGCTGTGCATCTGGGCAGAACCGCCTCTTTACATTAAATGTATAACAATGACAATGCAGTTGATAGATGCCAACCTGTAAAAGGAGGTCTTCCAAAACCAAACATTTATTAAACCAACCTCTATTAAAAGTAGAGGTGTGTTACAACATAGTTCACACAGTACAGCTCTTTATTTGGGCACCCAGTAATATGAAGGAGAAACCCCTCATGGTAGTTCCGATAGACCAAACTCTCCCAGGATTGCACTTCCAGGCCCCAAAATAAGGCCCCCCTCGAAGAGCACTTTAGTCCCCTGGTTTAAAAGGGATTGACAAAACATCAAGCAGATTACTAGGTTAACATTGCATATTTGAAGGGTAGAACAGGACAGGGGTACTAGGAGTCCCCCAACAGCTGGAGAATGAATGATGAATAAGGGGATGAGGGTGGGAACACATCAACAATGATGTACTCATATGAACTAAAGGATGGCGTGTTGTGCAACCAAAGGCCACTTAAAATATAATTTTAGTACGGATAAGCAGATGGGTGGGAAATGTCACCTAAACTCCTAAACCCAATGGGCTCACTTCCCTAGACACCCAGTGAATAGTTAATCAGTCCCACCCAAAGTAGTTGGCCTTTCCCATCACTGGGTTCCTTCACTAGGGCCACCTTCAACATCAGATGACGGTCTCCTTCTGGGACAGGTCTCTGCAAACGGTGGCTCATCAGATATTTTGGACTTGGACTATGATCCCCCAATATTAAACTGTGCTGGTTTTGGCTAAAGAGGAGTTTCATTCCAAAACCCCGGGGAACCACAGTTTGCAGAGGCATGTTCTGCTGTCAGTAGGCTGAATTGTTTTCAATAGGCATAATCCTTGGTCTTCACAAAAGTATTTCGACACTGGCTTTCCGACTGCAGTGGAGTTTATAGCAAATTGAACAATAAACTCGTAATACAGTAGAGATGCATCTTTCAAATAATATGTGCGTGTGCCCCTATTTACACTTCCTTGTCCCAGTCTCAAGGCTAAGGTTGGTGGTGGATACACATTTAACAGAATGTGGCACATTCATCTTTACTTTGTAGAAATTCTGTCTGGCTATTTCACACGCATTGTCAAAGGGAGAATGTATTTATAGTAGACTTTACGTTTCTTTTTTGTTGCATTCTGAAGCCTTCTCATCTTAATATGTGGGCTCCTTCTCTTTCATGTGTGTTCGCTGATGTTTCATAAGGTGTGGAATCTGTCTAAAATTCCTCCCACATTGAATACATATGTATGGTTTATCTCCAGTATGTAGTCGATGATGTGTCATTAATGTATGTGGACGTCTAAAACTTTTGCCACATTCGCTACATACATAAGGTCTCTCTCCAGTATGTATTCGCTGGTGCCTTATTAATGTTTGTGATGTTTTGAAACTGTTCCCACATTCATTACACACGTAGGGTCTCTCTTCCGTAGGTTTCCCATGGTCTTTGTTCAGGTTTGACAGGCGGGTACTCTTTATACAACCCAGGCATATATTCTGTTGATCTGTGCTGTTAAATAACACATGCGCATTCATGTTTGTGAGCTGGTTAAAAGAAGTCCCACACCGACTACATACAGCCATTTGTAATGTAGGATTTGTTTCCTGATGCTTGCTGAAAATGGATGATTCATTAACACTATTGCCATGCTCGCGCCATGTATATGAGCTCTGCAGTTCTTGGGATTTCTGATTATCAACGAGTGTTGAATCCTTGTTGAAGTTGCTTCTGTAAGCAGTATGTGAACATGTAATTTCTCCTGGGCAATTTTGCGGTTGATTAAACATAGATTTCCCCCTGCTGCTATTCTCAAAGTTATCAGCAGTGTGAGGTCTTTCCCAGCTATTCACTTTCCGTTGTTTTGTAGAGTTTATTGATTTTGGTAGACCTTAGAGATAAAAGAGACAATTATTCAATCAACAGATTGATGCCAAGTAATGAAAAAATCATAATATATTTAATACAAATCACAGAACTACACAAGAAGAAAGAAATACACAGAGGACCCCAGGGTGTTTTAAAGGGGCCATACAATCTTTACCAAAATAAAATATGTAGTTCCTAAATGTTACTCTTTTGTACCGTGCCAGTTTTCCAGCAGAAATAAATTGTTCCACCTATCCTCTTTTCGATATTTTTGTAAGAAATGTATTTCATGTTTTTATTTAACTGCATTTCTAGATTGCTAAATGCATTAAGACATACAAGTGCTTTCTGGCCCTGTTAAGTCTGTAAAGGTAAAGGTAGAGTAGGGACACATCAAACTAAAAGAGCAACATCTTGCCCTCCTACCTTAGAGAAAGGGCCTCTGGAATACGCTCAATGTCTTCTGTTAGTGAATTCCACATTTGTGCAGCTAGAATAGAAAGTTATCTCCTGAGGACCGGTCTGCTGCCATCGTGGAATCAGTAAACTGTGATGCTTTGTGGCTCTCTAAGGTCGAGTTGTAGTATGCCACTTAACATGTTTTTTCAGGTATGTTAGTGCTTTACCATAAAGGGCATTATGTGCGAGGGTTAGCATCTTAAAGCTAATTCTGGTTTTCATGTGCAGCAAGTAGAGAGATCCAAGTACTTGTGAGATAGAATCCCATCTCGAGTTTGTGCAATGATACGGGCTGCTGAGTTTTGTAGAATCTGTAATCGTTGAAGGTCTTGTTTATTAATGCCTACATAAAGAACCTTGGAAAAATCCAATTTAGTGCTTTACTTTACTGCATTTGTAATGCGCAAGACAGGGACCCGGAGGCATTAGGGCGCGGAGAAACACAAAAACAAAGAGGGAAACCAGGGTCGGAAATATATTACCAGGTCAAAAGAGCCAGAAGGCAGAATCAAGCAAACAGCCACATTTTCATCTTTTTCTTAAGTGAATCTAGAGTTTTCTGAGATCTAAGATCTAGAGGCAGATTATTCCGGGCTGTCGGAGCTGCAATGTAAAAAGCTCATTTTTCAGCCTTCATGGTCCTGCACCTGGGAAGCATCGAATACTCCTGGTTGTTAGATCTAAGAGATGTACTATGAACTTTTTCAATGATTAGATCTTGCAGATAGGGGGGCATTAAACCCTGTCTGCACTTAAAAGTAATGACTAGTAGGCGGAAAAGAACATGAGCCTCTACGTGGAGCCAATGCAGCGCTTGTCTAGCAGCCGAAACATGGTCTCTTTGGGATAGTCCCATGACCGCCCCCACTGCCCCATTTTGAACTACCTGCAATCTGTTATAGTCTGATTTACTAAGCCCAGCAAGATGGCTACAGCAAGTCTAACTTAGACCAACGCAGAGACAATAGTAAGAGCAATAGTTGGGTCTGTGTGATAAAAGGTCGAAGATGCACTAAAAGCTTTATGTAGTAGACCGCCGCTGACTCAAGTCTCCCAACGTGAGCCTTCATGTCAAGCTGTTGATCAAAGGTAACCCCCAAGGTTTTTACCTTCTTAAGGGGGGGTTATCTTGACACCTCCCAGTTGAAAGTTCTCATAGGATGGGCCAAGCTTTGCTAACATAGACTGAGCTCTGTCTTTTCCCTATTCAGCGCCAAGTTATTCCACAGCATCCAGTTCTCAATGATGGCATAAATTCTATTCAACTCAGCTTTGTCCTGAGCATGTGTTCCAGTAATAGGGATGACACACTGCGTGTCATCCGCATAGTTTGTGAACACGTCCCCTTCTTGTTCCAGAAGGGCGAAGAAAGGGGCCATAAATATATTGAATAGGCAGGGTGAGGTACATGCACCCTGTGGGACACCAAATTTGATAGGGACAGGCGGGGCTGCTGCCTCCTCGTGAAATACTCTGCTCTCCCTGTTGTCCTGGAAAGAAGCCATCCAACGGACAGCTGTTGGGGAGAAATTAGCCACTTCCTCCAACCTGGTGACCAGAATAGAATGGTCCACCAGGTCGAAGGCGGCCGACAAGTTAAGTAACATCAACATGGATGATTTTCCCTTATCCACACGTTCCAGAAGAACAAGTTACTTACCAACTGGTAACGTTCTTTCGACTGGATGTTCCTCCAACTCATTCCACATCTTTGACATGTAATGTCCACAGCTGTGCACTTCGGAAACATTTCGGTAGAGGGTGACCTGCGTCGATGGCGTCGGGTCCATTTCCCTCGAAGGCCTCCGTCGAGGACGACGTCACAGGATGTCATAAATAGGACGCACGGCGCCCATAGCCTCAGTTTATGTTTTTTCCCCCAGAACGTGTGGGACCGGTCTGATGCCTGCTGGACAGCACTTAGCCTTGTGGAAAACGGAAGCTGCAATCGCATAGGAAATTCTCCTGAGTGGCAGGCTGGGAGGGCGATGTGGAATGTGTTGGAGAAACATCTAGTCGAAAGAACGTTACCAGTTGGTAAGTAACCTGTTCTTCCAATGGATTGTGTCCTCCAACGCATTCCACATCTTTGAAAGATTCCCGAAGCAGTACCAGTAAATGAAGGAGGGAAAAGAATTTAGAGTACACAATTAGATTGTGGAATAAAGAACCGCCTTCCCAAAGGCCATATCCTGACCATGGATAGTATCCAGGGAATAATGTTTTACAAAGGTGTGGATGGAAGCCCATGTAGCAGCATCACAAATATTCCAAATAGAAACACCCCTCTGGAGGGTGGTGGAATTAGCCATGCCCCGAAAGTGCCTGCAATTCACTCACTCTGCGAGCGGAAGTAACCGCAACCAAGAACACAGTCTTGAAGGACAGTAATCTCAAAGGACAAGAGTGCAAAGGTTCAAACGGAGCACCCATGAGAAATTTCAAATCCAAATTCTAATCCCAAACCGGCACCTGGAAAGGGGACGGTGGGAATACATTAGTCAGCCCTTTAAGAAACAGAGAAATCAAAGGAATCTTAAAATAAGAACATTCTTCAGACGAGCGCTTAAAGATAGACAGCACCGGGGCGTGGCTTGGAGCGCCATTGATGCGGCAGCTCCCTTGATGGCCTCTGTGCTGGGCCTGCCGATTATGTGATTATATAACGGTTTTGGCATCCCTACTTAAATAGTCCTCGTATGAGGTACAATAAGATGATCGGAGGACTTCGCCGAGCGAAGATTGGGGAATTTCAGCCCTGGAGGGCTCCAAATTAGGCTGCCTTGCCCGCACCGGACGGTCCAAGATGGCGGATGGGGGCTCGCCTTGGCACAGCTCGCCTGCGTGAAAGTGCTCCGGCGGTGCTGCCCCTCTGTGAGGTGCCTGCCCGCAGGGTCTTGCGGCCGGCTTGAGCCCCGAACACCGGTGCCTTCCTCTGAGGTTTCCTCAACTCCGGTGGCGGCCGCAAGAGAACCTCCTGACACAGGCTGCGGATCCTCCGCTTCCCGCCCGCTCACCCCGGGACAGACACTGTGGACCTGCCATGGAGGAGACTGCCGCCGCACTGAAGGACGCTGCCCTTGAGTTCCCAAGACGCTGCCAGGACTCCGCCGAGATGGTGAGTGCTCCCTCGGCCCCCAACATCCCCTCTCCCCCGCTGGGCTTGAGATCCTCCCAGCTTCAGGGGACAGAGGAGCTGAGGTTCACAAGCATGGCAGCTGCTCCATCTCGGGGGGGTGGGGGGGCAGGGTGTCCTCAGTCATCCTCTCTGAATTGGGGTTGACAGCAGCGACGTTGAGAGGAGGCGTGAGGGTGGCGCTCCCACGGCTCTGCCCAGGTGGGCTCTCCATGTGCTAGCTGTCTTCTCACTCCCACCGCCATCTGGAACTTTCGTCTACTCCTGGGGCGCTCCTGCCCACCCGACAGCTTTCCTCCCGCACTCCCCAAAAGAGGTTCACAACTACAGCTACTGCCACTGCTACTATCAGGAGGCCTCCCCCTTTTCTCAACGATTGAGCGGCCCGAATCAGGATCCCTCCTGCCCTGCCAGGGGGCAACTCTGTATAGAGGGGGATCTCTCTCCTACTTCCTGGGGTGCCCCAGCCCACTCTACGAACCTTCGCCCCTCGCCCGCTGCTGCTACTATAACCTGGTGTGCTCCTACTGTTCGGGGGTTGACTGAGGCCGCCTCCCCATCTGGCTGCATCCTGACTTTCTGGCTACTTGCCCCTACACGTTTCAGGACAGCTCTGGGTGAGATCACCCAGCCCCCACCGAGATTGGGAGCTGCTGGAAGCAATCCTAAGGGTACCCCCCCCAACCTACCCTGCTCCACGGAAACAACGAACCCCCCTCATGCCATCATGGCTAAGCAATCAAAAGCCAACAAAAACTTAGATATCACCACAATGTTACTTGTGACTGGCAAAAGCAAGAAACAGGACCCCCCCCATCCAGATTAACTCCACAAAAGTTGCCAGACAACCAGAGATCCCTTGCAACTAAAGAAGACATCCAAGCTTTCATGGCAGACATTAAGTCGGAATTCAGGTCATGCATGACGGAACTCACTACGAAGCTTGAACACACTAATCAAAGGGTCACAGAAGTGGAACAATGCCTGGGGGGAGTCGAAGACCGTTCCCAAGAACACTCTACTGCTTGGGGGGGGATCCAACGTTCGATTAAAGCCCTACAAGACGGGTGTGAGATCCTTGAGTTTAAACAGGAGGCCCTCGAGATTAGGGCCCGGCGCAACAACCTCTGGATTTGAGTCATCCCATCCTCTGTCCCAGACAAGGAACTCTCAGAATATGTGGGGAACTTCTTTCAGGCTCTTCTCCCCCACCCGGACAAACCTCAGCTGCTGTTGTACTGAACTCACAGGCTGCGCCCGTGGTGACGAGTGGAATCAGACTCCCCACCTGATGTCATAACGAGAGTGCATTTTTACACGATGAAGGAAGCCATTTCGGCAATAAGTCGCTCCCGGGAGGGGCTCTCCTTCCAAGGGTCTACCCTCCAAATTTATCAAGACCTCTCACTTCTCACCTTCAGGGCTCAAGTCGAGGGTACACGCAGGTGGACGCAGTCCACCCACTTTTTTCAGAGGGTGGACTCAGTCCCCCCCAGCTAAAATGAAAAACATTGAATGTCCTCTTCGAATTTTTGTACTAAAGGCCTCTGCAGGAATCGAACTGCAGTTGTCAGATTTGTAGGCAGGACATTTCACCACTGCACTAGAAATGTCCCATTTCGGTACTGCAAGTTCCAGGGAAAACATTGGTATTGGTTCTTCGAGTTTAAAACATGCACACCTTTTAAAGTTTTCAAAAACACTATTAGAAGAAAATATCCTCTTGGTTTTGTGTGTGTGTTGATTTTATGAAAGGAAAGTACCATTCGTCCTGTGCAATTTGGGTGGTAATGCAAAGCCAATTGAATGAAATTTGCACATTTCACCTTGATATGCTAATTTCTGTCAACATTGCATTTGTTGATGAGTCCCCCCACTTTAATTGTTAGGACTTGACCCCTGCTCACCTTACAGAGGAATATTCTAAGCATGTGAATCCATGAAAGATCCAATGCTGGAGAAAAGGAAATTCCTCTGCCTTTTTACCTCCAAAGCCATCAGATTTGCTACAGATGGCTGTTTCCAACAGCACTCCAGTTCACTTACAAGGGTTCCCTCTGAAGAATCAGCCACCTGGAAGACAGCGAGAAGATTTTGCACTCACATTCGCCAGAAAGCACCCTGACCCTGCCGGTAGCCAACAATGAAGGCGGAGCTCCCTCTTCCCCATCGAAACCCAGGGGAACTCCCTGGTCTAAAGTGCCAAGGTATGGGAGGCGTAAATAATCAACCACATGCTATCTAAGGACTTCTGCCACCCCACCCCCACCCCTCCAACTCTCTGACCTCCTCTATGGAAAATGCTGACCATACACTCTCTAGCTACAGACTTTCCGGCGGGTCCCCCACGGTTCATGCCCGTTTCCGAGGTACAGATCATCTATGAGTCCTTGGAATAATTTTGTTTTCTGGTTGCCAGCCCCTGCCATGTTGGCGAGGTGCAAGGCTCTGGCCCAGTTGGCCATGGGGAGGGGGACTGACCCTGAAAACCCAGCCCCCCCCTTTGAACAACCTTCTGTTCTCCCGTTGGAGGTTCAGACTAAAAGTTCAGACGCAGAGTGATTTTCCCGCTACAGCTCCCCCTAGTGACAATTGATCCTGGCCCATCCCGCCCTGCCCGCCTGGCCACCCATGTGGACGCAGATGTGGACGCAGATGTTGCACCGGATTGCCAAACTTTACGGTTTGTTTCCCTTAATTTTAAGGGTCTGAACTCCCCTGCCAAACGCAATTCAACGACTCCTGGATGAAGACACCCGAGTGGCTTTACTGCAGGAGCCCCACTTGCTTCCGGTGGACTTTGGGCGTCTTCAGTCCGGATGCTTCCCGTTGCAGTTTTTAGCTTCCAACGGCACTAAGAAAGGGGGGACGGCAATTATTTTTGGGAAGGGTCGAAACCTGCAAATCTTAGACATGAAACTGTGCCCTGAAGGCCGCTATGTCGCTATCAAATGCCTTTTACTGGGCCAATTATACACTCTTGTCTCCACATATGCCCCCAATGTGGGACAGTCCGCCTTCTATGACTCCCTGGGCGTGATCCTTTCTTCCTTCTCAGAAGGTCAAATGGTGATCAGAGGCGACTTTAACGGGGTCCAGGACCCAACGAACAACAAATCCCATCCTCCCTCTTCCAAAGATTTCAATACGGCGCTGGGCCTCTTACACCTTTTCAGAACTCTAGAGGTAGTGGACTCATGGCGGGTGCTCCACCCTACAAAGAGAGATTTTTCGTTCTACTCCTATGTTCATAGGACCTTCTCAAGAATCGACCTCCTCCTGACGGTTCATAGTGATAATGTCGAATTCAAAAAAGTCAAATACAAAAATGGCGAAAAAAAAATTTCAAATGTTTTTTTTTTTTTTAGTGGGGGGGGTTCCCCACCAGCCCCCTGTTTATTTTTACTACCCAAACCCAAAAAAATATACAAATAAAAAAAACATTCTATTTTTTTTTCAACATTTTTTTTCCCCACATTTATGTTTTCAACTTTTTTGCAGTCAACATTATGACTGCACACCCCTCCTGACATCGCCACAACTACTGACTTATGTCAAGGAAGTTTCTATTGGAACAAAAACCCTATCTGACCATGCTCCAATGGCTCTGGAACTCTGTGTACACCAACCCACTCCACCCATGCCACGCCGTTGGGCCCTATATGACCCGATTCTTAATGATATGCCCCAGAGAAATTCAATCGCCACCACGATTCGAAACTTCTTCAAAGAAGACCCGAATGAGGACACCTCCCCGGCGAACACTTGGGATGCCATGAAGGCGGTGGTACGGGGGGAATTGATTGCCCAAGGAGCGGCATACCACAAGTCTAGGCAACAAAAATGCCTGGCTCTTGAAGAAGAACTCCGGGAAGCTGAAAGAATACATAAATTGAAAGGCTGGTCCCCGAAAACACAGCGAGCCATACGTGTCACCCGCAATAAAATGGAGTCTCACTACGCTGAACAGACGGCCCATCTCCTGGCCAAAACGAAACAATTCTATTATGCCAAAAATAATAAAGCGAATAAACTGCTAGTGAGCAAACTAGCTAAAGAGAGGCGGGACCACACAATTATCGGTCTGCGGGACCACCAATGCACTGTGCACTATGCAGAACAGGAGAAACAGCAACTGGCTGCAGCTCACCTGAGTCATGTGATGACCACTCCCTCCAGAAACCAAAGTGAACAAAGAAAATACCTGCAGAAGGCTGCACTACCCCACCTAAAAGACTCAGCTCGAGAAAACCTGGATGCTCCAATCACAGGGGAGGAAATAGACGCCGCTATCAAGTCCCTCAAATATCGAGCTCCTGGTCCCGATGGGTTTTCCACCAGGTTCTATAAAATCTTACAACCACAGTTACTTGCTCCCATGGTAGCTCTCTTTAACTCTTTCAGGGAATCAGGTACTGTCAGCCCCTCCATGTCGGAATCCATCACAATCATGCTACCCAAACCAGGGAAAGACCCCAAAGACCCGGCCTTTTACAGACCCATCGCATTGCTAAATATAGACGCTGATATCTACTCTAAAATCCTGGCCAACAGTCTGTCACCTATCCTACTCGACATAATCCACCCAGACCAGTCAGGCTTTATCAGAAATAGGTCCACTGGGAACAACGTTTGCAGAGCCCTAAACCTGGTCGACCTCACCGCTCGCAACTCCCAACAACTGGTGCTGATGGCCCTAGATGCTACTAAAGCGTTTGATGGGGTGCACTGGGCCTTCATGCGTCAAACCCTTGAAGCTTTCCACTTAGGGCCCGCATTCCAGAAGATGGTTCTGGCCAACTATCAATCCCTGAAAAAAAACCTTCTGGTCAATGGTGCTCTCTCTAATCCGATCTCGCTAGCCTGTGGGACCAGGCAGGGGTGCCCAGGTCCCCACTGCTCTTTGCTTTGGCTATGGAACCCTTTGCCCAGAGAATTAGAGCCAACGTAAATATCAAAGGCCCCTAGATTGGTTTCACCCAACATAAAATAGCCCTCTATGCAGACAATGTCTTGCTCATTCTTTCGGAAGCCACCTCCTCCCTTTCGACACGCCCTTACAGAAATAGCTGACTATGGGAAGGTTACAGGCTTCTCTATTAATTTCAATAAATCAGTGGCCTTGGGAGTTGGCCTACCCCAGAGGACCGTGACGCCCTGGTTTTGTTATGTCCCATCCAATGGAAGGAGAAGATGATTCCCTATCTAGGAGTCCCTGCAGACCCTAAGACAGTATACCAGGCAAATTTCCCCCCACTATTCCGCGAGATGGCAAAAGACTTAAAGAGGTGGGCATCGCAAGAGATCTCCTTGATGAGGCGTATCACAGCTAGTAAAATGAACCTCCTTCTTAGATTCCTGTATGCCTGTTCCCCCCTAGCTGTAATAATTCCGCTGGCTACCCTTCAGGGGCTCCAGAAGAAGCTGCTCCAATTTATCTGGAGAGGGAATTGGTGCGCTCATCCTCAAACCCTTCAGGCTGCAACACGCACCCCCTCTGCCCTCAAACTGACCCTGCAAGAACTTCTGGGCCGGGGGAGGATCTTAGCCCTATATAAACACTTCCTAAGTGACTTTCTTATCTCCAAGACGCGCGCCATGGCGCAGTGGGAAGCGGATTGGAGCACCCAGTAACGGACCAAAACTGGGTCGACATATGGTCAAAAACCCACTCCTCATCCTCCTGCATTACAAATGGGGAATGCGCGTATAAACGTTTGCTGTGATGGTATTGCCATCCCCTGCGGCTCCACCATATGAACCAGGCCCTGAGCCCCGCTTGCTGGAGATTCTGTGGTCAACCGGGCTCCTCCTTTCATATGTGGTGGTCATGCCCGAAGACGCAACTCTTTTGGACACACTGCTTAGCCACGATTGAAGATATCACTCAGGTGGTGATCCCACTCGAACCTGAACCCATTCTCCTGGGCTATCCGGTCCTGGGGAGCTACCCCAGATCAGGAAGAAAAGCGAAACTGCTGACCCATTGTCCACTGGCAGCGCAAATTGTGGTTGCCCGCGCAGGGAAATCCACTGAAGGACCTCTTATGATGCTGTGTTGGGGAAAAATGTAGGACATTCTGATTGCGGAAAAGAGAACCGCGGCCAGAACCATACTTTTGTATCACTTTCAAGACATCTGGGCGCCATTTCTGGACTATGATAGAAAGTTCCCGGCCTTAACCTACAAACCCTGTTGTTCCTGGAGGGAACGGAAGCCTCCCGGGCTGAAGAAGAGGTCCATTCAGGAGTGGGGATCTTGGGCTCCTGAGCCCCTACACAAGATGGGAGCACCGGATGGCAGGGTGGGGGGAGGATATAGTAAGCTGTATGCTATGCAATGATGTTATTGGATCTGTATTCACTCTGCTCTGTTCAAAAAATAAACACAGTTAAAAAAAAGAGACAGCGCCGCCAGGTAACCTTTAATGGTACCCACTTGAAGGCCCCTGTGGGCCAAAGAAAGTAAGAAAGACAAAACCATAGGAATGGAGCACTGAAAAGGATCAACATTGTGATGTCTGCACCAGTCGCAGAATTTACGGCAACGGTACAGGGATTTAGTCGCAGGCCGCCTCGCCGAAAGCAACTCCTCCATCACGTCGTCAGGGAGGTCCCAATCCCTGTACCTTAACCTTTCAGATACCAAGCGTGAAGGTTGAGAGTCTTGACCTCTGGATGCAGAACGTGACCCCCCCCCCTCGCGCAAGAGCAGATCCTCTCGGCAGGGAAGACGGCGTGGAGGACAGATGGACATTTCTTGAAGGTCCGGGTACCACGCTCTCCTGGCCCAATCCGGAGCAATAAGGATCATGTGGGAACCGAACCTCCGTAACATCTGCAACACTTGAGGAATTACGGGGACTGGAGGAAACGCGTACAGCAGTGGGAATGACCAATCCACCACAAACACATCTCCTAAGGCTCCTGGAGGAAATTCCCTTGAGCAGAACCTTTCGTAAATCCGGTTGACACTGGTGGCAAGATCCACTTGCGGGGGTTCCCCAAAGGGCAAAGATCTCCTGAAGGACTTCCTGAGCCAACTCCCACTCTGCCTGCTCAGAGCATCCGCTGCCGCATTTTTGTCTCCGGCCAGATGAACTGCCGAGATCGAAATTTCCTGTTGGATGGCCCAGAACCAGAGCTGCATTGCTTCTCTGCACAACGGAAGTGACACTAGCCCCCCCCCTTTTTGTTGAGGTCATGCATGGCCACTGTGTTGTCCGTCATGATCAGGACACTCTTCCCCCGTACAGAGGGCAGAAACGCCTTCAGGGCTAGCCTGATGGCCCGCAACTCTAACAAATTGATGTGGAGTCTGGACTGCGACGGAGACCAACGACCGCTGGTGGTCAAGTCGTTGGCATGAGCACCCCATCCTGTGAGGGAAGCATCCGTCACTACCGTCACCTACGGCTACGGTTGCCAAAACTGTTCCCCCCCTCATCAGGTTCCCTTCGTTGGCTCACCAGAGAAGATCCTGGGAGACCGAGAGTGGAATCTGAACGAGATCCAACATCTTGCCGGAGAACTGTGACCACTACATTCTGAGAGTCCACTGCAGGGTTCGCCTCTGCAGCCGGGCCTCTGGCACCAGGAAAATGCAGGATGCCATGAGGCCGAGCAACCTTAAGAATTCGAAAGCCGGGAGACTCTGGGAACTTGTCCACCATCTGCACAATGTGATGAGCCCTTACCTTGGGAGGCGAACACTTCCCCAAGGACGTGTCGAGAACAGCCCTGATGTACTGGAGCTGTTGGGAAGGTGTCAGATGCGACTTCTTAAATTCAGGGAGAAGCCCAGCCTGTGGAGGGTGCGGCGGGTGACACCGAGATGATCCAACACCAGCTCGGGAGAGCGCGCTCGGATCAGCCAGTCGTCCAGGTAGGGGTAGATGTGAATCCCCCTTCGCCTGAGGTACGCTGCCACCACCACCATTGGCTTGGTGAAGACCCTTGGGGTGGAGGTCAATTCGAAACGGCAGGACCCAAGACTGAAAGTGCGAGTTGCCAGCCGCAAACTTCGGGTACTTCCTGTGTGCGGGATGGATCTGCACATGAAAGTAAGCATCCTTGAGGTCCAGAGACACCAACCAATCCTGAAGCTGAAGGGCCTGGAGGAGTTGAGAAAGAATGACCATCTTGAACTTGTCCTTCCTGAAAAGTGTGTTCAACCAACGCAAGTCCATGATGGGTCTCAATCCCCCGTCTTTCTTTGGGATAAAAAAATAAGGGGAATACCATCCCTTGTTCCTCTCCGCTACAGGCACCAGTTCTATAGCGCCTTTCCACAGCAGGCAAAAAATTTCCTGCGCAAGGAGCGGATCCGGAAGCTTCAAAGAGAGTTTCCCCAGTGGATTGTAGTGAGGCCGCTGAAGATAGGGAAGGCGGTAGCCGTGGGCTATGATATCCAGAACCCATGCATCTGAAGTAATGGCATGCCATTCTTCAAGATGCTGAGACAGTCTGCCCCCAACCGGCGAACCATGGGACATGGCCTAACGACTGTCTGGAAGCGGCTGCAGCAGCGCCTGAAGGTAAAGAGGCAGCTGCCTGAGCGGCTTTGGCACCATGAGTTCCCCGCCCACCTCGGGTACTTTTTCGCTGGCGACTTTGACTGGCGGGCCCTCTCGTTTTACCAAAGGAGGAGTAGTCACCCTTGCTGCCAAACAAATGTGTGCCATCAAAGGGCATGTTGAGAAGACGGGCCTGCACATCCGGAGCAAACCCAGACTTCTGCAACCACGCAAATCTGTGGATAACTGTGCTCGCAGCCATGGATCAGATAACACTGTTGGCCTTATCCAAACCTGACTGAAGGGATTCACACATGGCATCCTTGCCGTCCTGCACGAGAGCAAGGAACCCATCCCTTTCTTCCCCCTCGGGAATATGCTCAGCCGCCAAAGAAACACAATTCCACAGAGTGTGTGAATCTTGCCATAGCACATGTGGAGTTGGCCGATTTCAGGGCCACGCTCCCAGCAGAAAATACCTTCCGGGCCCAAACGTTGAAGCACTTGTTGTCCCTATCCGGAGGGATGGTAGGGTACGCCGCCTGCCTCGAGGTGGCCGTAGCCGCCTGAACCACCAAACTCTTGCGAGTGGGGTGAGTAGATAGATAGCTTGGGTCGCTAACGGAAGGGCAGTATTTCTTGGTAAAAGACTTATTAACGCCGGAAGAGATTCCGGGGACTGCCAAGCAGCTGCCACCCTTTTCTGCAAGGTAAGATGAAATGGCAAAACAGGGTCAGAGGATGGACCTTGATCCAAGATGTCTGTCGGATCATCCTGCACAAAGTCTTCAGGCAGACTAGACCAGCTCAGATCCTCCGAGACTCGTGCCATGAGTCTCCTATAAGAAGACTCTGCATGAGTCCCAGGCTCAGGTCTACCAAACTCCACTTCCGGGGAAGTGTCCAGTGCACTTGCATCAAGGAGGATCTGCCTCTACTCCTCCAACTGACAGTCACCAGAAAAAATCGGAGCATCATCCAGGTCACCAGGTTCCTCAACCTCGGACCTTTCCTGCTCTTCAAAAATATCATATGAAGGAGAAATAGAGTCAACAGCTACCCCAGGTCAACCGTATAAGGTAGGTAGGTCTATATATGCAGGAAGCTAGTGTTAAAGGACTAGCTAGTGAGGATCACAAAAGTTATTAAAACAGGTTTTTTTTAATTACATTTATTCATGGAATTTAGACATGTGTAAGAAACAAATTTTTAAAGAAAAGAGCACAAGAAAAACAACTTAGAACTGTCGCATATGAGCCTTATTCGGCTTATAATGGAGAAGCAGATAAAAAACAGATAAAAAAACTGTTGTAGGCATCACAGTTTGATTGGGTGAGGGTTAGTAGCATACGTGTATTTTATTTGTTCCAAATAGTACTGTAGAATTTGGTAGTATGATATTACAGTCGACACACATAATATGCAGGTGTTTCTAGTTCGGGGAAAGTCAGCCTTCACTGGGTGGAGGATGTTCACAGATGAAGGGTCCGAACTGTCATCAGGACGTATTTTTAGGGCTGGTAAACGCCTATAGAGACAAGTAACGCATAAGAAAGTGGGAGATTTATCAGAGGCTGGTAATGACCATACAGACTGAGTACTGTATCGAGACTGCATAATGGAGACATACCTATTTTTTAGATTTTCGGTTGAGCACGGACAAGTTGTCAAAAGGCACCTTAGATGGTGCGGCCGTCTGTAGGGAGATTTCTACAGAGAAAGGGTGGCAGTTGGTTACCGTGGTGGTATGATAAATCATAAGGGACTAAGAGATAGTCAAAGTGGACATACCTTTAATTTCAGGTATGTGGACCAGCAAAGGTGCTGGAGCTTGTCACTGGCAGGGAATGCCGTGAGTGTAAGGTCTGGATCAGGTAAGAAAAATAGCCATGATCGCTGTTGGAAAATGAGGTGGAGAAAGAATAAGCTTAGTGGTCTAACTTGACTGGGATAGTGACTGTTGAATTAATGACCGGCTGAGGTGGCTTGTGGCATGGTGATGGAGGCTATCTGGGTGCCTGATGTAGGGGTGAATCAATGGGAGTGAACAGTATCAGGGGACATGACAGCATCTAGGAATGCATAGACATGTTGGATTAGTGAGTTGATTATTGTGCCTAGGTGACGTGGTGGCATGAAATTACTGTTTATTTGAATCCGAGACGTGTGTGACAAGGTGGCTGCTGGTGATGTGTTGGGGTCAATAATCTATTTAAAGATGTGTAACCGCATGTCACAAGCGTTGTAATAAGCGGTCTCCTATAAGTGCCTAGGTGACGTGGTGGCAAGGATTCCTAAACATATCGTGGTTGCATGCTCGAGAAAAAGTTCTGTGCAACATTGTCATAAGGAACGAGGAAAAACCGCAGAGAATGCTTCTGGTGAAAAAACATCCGGGAATAGTTAAGATCTGTAAGCCGTGAAGGTTGCTGTGCAGATCATTTAGCTAGATTTCTTACCTGGTGACTAGTTTGATCCTCCTCTGGGCGGTCTCGGTGCTGCAATGACCGTGTACGATAGGAGGAGACGTATCTATTGGCAACCGTGCTAGTGAGTTCAAACAGAAAATCCATTGCTGTTCTAATTTACGAAGCGAGAGGTCTCTATTCCCACCTCTAAAGGGGTTCTTGGCTGTTTGTAGGACAAACCAGAATAGGTCATTGTGGGTGTGGTGTTTTTCTTTTAAGTGAGACACCATTGGTTTGTCGGGGATGTTGTTCTTGATACATGAGCGATGTTCGCATATTCTCTGTCTCATTTCTCTTTTGCATTTGCCCATCTACAGGAGTTTACAAGGGCATTGGATCGTGTACACAGTCCATTTGCTCTTGCAGTTGGTGAAAGATTCGAAATTCCAGGTCTTCCCGTTAAGATCGATAGATTTCAGGTTTTTGGTTAGACAGCACACTGAGCATGATCCACATTTGTAGTGTCCTTGGGCAGGAGGTAGATTCCACAGGGTGTTCTCAGGTGGCTTGATGGGTTCTGTGTATGTATTGACTAGCCGATCTTTTAGGTTCCTACTTTTCTTGAAAGCAAACCAGGGTTTGGTGGGTTCAAAAGATTTGGTGTGGAGGATTTTCCAATGTTTAAGGATGGTCTTTCTTATTTGGTTGCTCAAAAGGTGAGAAGGTAGTCACACAAGGGAGTTTGTTCTCACAGGGTTCTCGTACGGTAGGGGTGAGGCATGATTTTCTGCTTTTGTTTTTTGCTCGTTTTTGTGCTCGACAAATGATATGACTGGGGTAGCCTCTTTCTTTTAGTCTGAGAGGTCTTTGCTAGTTTTGTCAAAATCTTCTCGGGTGGTGCAGATGCGTCTAAGGCATATAAATTGGCCAAAGGGTAGGTTTTCTTTAAGAGCTGCTGGATGAAAACTGTAAAAAACAAAAGCAGAAAATCATGCCTCAGCCCTACCGTACGAGAACCCTGTGAGAACACTCACTTGCATGACTACCTTCTCACCTTTGAGCAACCAAATAAGAAAGACCATCCTTAAACATTGGAAAATCCTCCACACTGAAGCTTTTGAACCCACCAAACCCCGGTTTGCTTTCAAGAAAAGTAGGAACCTAAAAGATCGGCTAGTCAATACATACACAGAACCCATCAAGCCACCTGAGAACACCCTTTGGAATCTACCTCCTGTCTAAGGCCACTACAAATGTGGATCATGCTCATTGTGCTGTCTAACCAAAAACCTGAAATCTATCGATCTTAACGGGAAGACCTGGAATTTCGAATCTTTCACCAACTGCAAGAGCAAATGGACTGTGTACGCAATCCAATGCCCTTGTAAACTCCTGTACATCGGCAAATGCAAAAGAGAAATAAGAGAGAATATGCGAACATCGCTTATGTATCAAGAACAACATCCCCGACAAACCAATGGTGTCTCACTTTCAAGAAAAACACCACACCCACAATGACATATTCTGGTTTGTCCTACAAACAGCCAAGAACCCCTTTAGAGGCGGGAATAGAGACCTTGCACTTCGTAAATTAGAACAGCAATGGATTTTCCGTTTGAACTCAGTCAAACAAGGCCTTAATGTAGCAATTGAATGGAATTTATTCTTTAAATAAATCCATCCAATTACTCTATTTCTCCACGCCAGCACTATCCTTTCACGCTGCACTATGATTATGATTTGTTCATGTACTCACCTATATGTGCTGTTTTCGCTCCAATGCGCAATTCTTTCACCATCAGGTGTGTAAATTAAGACACAACCTCTCCTAGGCAGCAAAACTGGCCTAGCCATCCTCAAACCAGCACCCTGTGACGATCTCATAAGGATATTTGCCCTATCAACGCGGTGTGCTTTTTTACTCAATGTTTAATTAAATTATGCATCATGTATCATTTATTGCACCAACTGCACACAATGTTCTCATGTCCTGAACTCTTAACACGATCCCAAAATGTGTTATGCACTTTTTCCAAACAAGTTATTTTCTTGACTGCTGAAATAGGATGACCTCTGGGTCCGCATGTCCTGTCCTAGCCCCCCTTGACCACACCTGCCGTAGTGTCACACCACACCACGTCATGCGCACTCACAGCTTATGCTAGAACCCATTACTATGCATGCTCACTCCGATACAACACGCAATCAGCCTGCGCAGCCGTGCACGTAGCTAGTGTCAACTAACACTACACGATCACGCATGCGCTCACTAGCACGGTTGCCAATAGATACGTCTCCTCCTATCGTACACGGTCATTGCAGCACCGAGACCGCCCAGAGGAGGATCAAACTATTCACCAGGTAAGAAATCTAGCTAAATGATCTGCACAGCAACCTTCACGGCTTACAGATCTTAACTATTCCCGGACGTTTTTTCACCAGAAGCATTCTCTGCGCTTTTTCCTCGTTCCTTATGACAATGTTGCACAGAACTTTTTCTCGAGCATGCAACCACGATATGTTTAGGAATCCTTGCCACCACGTGACCTAGGCACTAATAGGAGACCGCTTATTACAACGCTTGTGACATGCGGTTACACATCTTTAAATAGATTATTGACCCCAACACATCACCAGCAGCCACCTTGTCACACACGTCTCGGATTCAAATAAACAGTAATTTCATGCCACCACGTCACCTAGGCACAATAATCAACTCACTAATCCAACATGTCTATGCATTCCTAGATGCTGTCATGTCCCCTGATACTGTTCACTCCCATTGATTCACCCCTACATCAGGCACCCAGATAGCCTCCATCACCATGCCACAAGCCACCTCAGCCGGTCATTAATTCAACAGTCACTATCCCAGTCAAGTTAGACCACTAAGCTTATTCTTTCTCCACCTCATTTTCCAACAGCGATCATGGCTATTTTTCTTACCTGATCCAGACCTTACACTCACGGCATTCCCTGCCAGTGACAAGCTCCAGCACCTTTGCTGGTCCACATACCTGAAATTAAAGGTATGTCCACTTTGACTATCTCTTGGTCCCTTATGATTTATCATACCACCACGGTAACTAACTGCCACCCTTTCTCTGTAGAAATCTCCCTACAGACGGCCGCACCATCTAAGGTGCCTTTTGACAACTTGTCCGTGCTCAACCAAAAATCTAAAATGGGTATGTCTCCATTATGCAGTCTCGATACAGTACTCAGTCTGTATGGTCATTACCACCCTCTGATAAATCTCCCACTTTCTTATGTGTTACTTGTCTCTATTTACCAGCCCTAGAAATACGTCCTGATGACAGTTCGGACCCTTCATCTGTGAACATCCTCCACCCAGTGAAGGCTGACTTTCCCCGAACTAGAAACACATGCATATCATGTGTGTCGACTGTAATATCATACTACTAAATTCTACAGTAGTATTTGGAACAAATACAATACACGTATGCTACTAACCCTCACCCAATCAAACTGTGATGCCTACAACAGTTTTTTATCTTTTTTTTTAACTTGTATTTATTAGTTTTACATAAATACAATCAAAGAAATAACATTGAACATTATTAACATTCCCTTCGACCTCCCCCCTCCCTCCCCTTTGGTCGGATGATCTCAAATTGTCCCTAGTTTCAATTATGCGTTGAAGATGTCCGAAACTTTGATATTATGGGGGCACCACTGTTCCATAAAGTCTGACTGGAGGTATTGCAAGGTCCCTTCCCATTCCTTTCCGAATTTGTCTCCGGTCCCTTGGATTTTGTGGGTGATTTTCTCCATTGTTATGTGGGCCCATACTTTTTGCAGCCACGTGTATTTCAGTGGGGTATCCTTGTTCTTCCACGTCTGTGCAATAGTGGTCCATGCCGCAATGAGAAGTCCCATGAAGGCTCTCCATTGTGATTTACTGTATAGCCTTGCTGTATCATCTCTGATTCCACAGAGCCAGACTTCCTCCCCTAGTAACCCCACATCCGGAAAAACTTTGCCCATATCGTTTCTAATTTCTTCCCAAAAGGGTTTAATACCCTCACAGTCCCACCAAATATGTCTCCATGATCCCACTTCGTCACATCCTCTCCAGCATTGATTTGACGTGTTTGGGTACATGGAGTGGAGCCTCTCTGGAGTATAGTGCCACTGTGTCATAATTTTGACCCACATCTCCCTGGTTTGTGCCGAGCGGGTCATCTTGGGGATCAGCTTCCAAAGGTCCTCCCACTGTCTATCCGTTGGTTCCCTCCCCAATGTTCTGCCCCACTTTATTCTATATGACCATTTAATGTCCTCCCCTTGTGTGTTAATGTATTTATACAGAGTTGATACCCACTTTTTCTCCCCTGTGTTGGAGATGATGTATGTCTCGAAAGCAGTGAGATCTCTGGTTGCTGCCTCAGTGATGTTTGGGGAGTTTAGCCAGTGTTTCAGCTGCTGATATCTATATCTATCACCTTTGGGGAGATTTGAGCCTGTAAAGCAGGATTCTAGTGAAATAATTTCCTTGCCTGTGAACATTTCGCCAATTGTAGTTATGCCCTCCTCTTCCCAGCGGTCATACGCCCCTTGTTCCATCCCCGGGGGGGAATTGCGGATTTCTACAGATGGGTGTAAAGGGTCCCAGCTCCGTGGTCATAATACCTATTCGTGTTTGGCAGTCCCATGCTTTCAGCGTGGTCCTCATTATTTCGCTAATTCTTAAGTTTTCATGTCTGTGCTGCCTCGGTTTCCAAAGAAGTTCTACCAGTGGGGTCCTTGCTACCGCTCTATCTTGTTTGGCCCATATCTGCTGCGGGTTCTCCCTTACCCATTCCCTCAAGACTTTAAGCTGTGCCGCCTGATTAAATTTTTTAAAATGTGGGAGCGCCATCCCCCCATCTCTGGTTGGGGCCGTGAGGACCATCTTTGCTATCCTGGGCGTTTTCCCTTTCCATACAAAGGATGATACCAATTTGGTTAGGGTCTTGAAGAAAGTGTCTGGGACCCCCACCGGGATAGCCTGGAAATAGTAGAGGACCTTTGGGAGGACCGTCATCTTGATTGATTGTATTCTGCCCCACCACGAAATCTGTAGTGGGTTCCATCTGCCTAGTTCCCTTCGGATGTTTGTGATTAGCGGCGGGTAGTTTTCCCCGTAAAATTGCTCAATTTTTTGTGGTACTATTATTCCCAGATATTTTATACATTTTTCTACGATTTGAAGGTCCTGTATCTTCGCTTCCCTTTCTATGTTTGCTCTGTCGCCTGCCAGGATTAGGATCTCTGATTTTTTTTCTATTAATTTTTAGACCTGAGATGGCCCCATAGTTTTCTAATTCCCTCACCGCTGCTGATAAAGTGGATTCGGGGTCCTCTAGGGTAATTAGCATGTCATCCGCGTAGGCGATCACTTTATGTTGCTGTCCAGCCATATCTATCCCTTTAATGTGAGTTGACTCCCGTATTTTTATTAGGAGGGGTTCTAAGAACAGAGCGTACAGTAAAGGTGAAAGGGGGCATCCCTGTTTCATTCCTCTTGATATAATTACCTTATCCGTAACCTCGCCATTAATGACTATTCTACTGGATGGGGAGTTATAGTTCGCTCTGATGCTCGCAATGTACTGTTCTCCGAACCCCATGCACTTCAAGATTTTGAATAGGAGAGACCATTCCACTCGGTCAAAGGCCTTCTCGGCGTCTACCGACAGTAGTATCGCTGGGGTGTGGGATATACCTATTTTTTTCCACTAGGTGGGCGAGCCTCCTTGTGTTGTCATGTGTTTGCCTGCCGGGAATGAAACCTGATTGATCTTCGCCGATTAGATTAGGGAGTAGCGGGGACAACCTTGTTGCCAGAATCTTCGTATAGATTTTTGCATCTAAATTAATCAAAGAGATTGGTCTATATGATGCCGGATTTATTGGATCTTTACCTGGCTTGTGGAATACCAATACTTTCGCTTCATTCATTGTGGGGGTCACATTGCCGCTCTCTTTAAACGAGTTCAAGAGCCTGGTTAGGATCGGGTCAGTATGTCTGAATATTTTTTATAGAATGGGGCCGTGAACCCGTCTGGGCCTGGGGCTTTGTTACCTGGGAGTCCCTTTATTGCTTTCCTGACTTCCTCTTCCCTAATAGGGGACTCTAATGACTGTTTTTCCTCTTCTGAAATTTTCGGTATCTGTAGGGCCTCGAAATATGAGTCTTGGGCGCATGTGTCGGGGTGTTCGGTGGAGTAGAGAGTTTGATAATATTGCCTCAGTGCTTCCCCCATGTCATGTGTGCGTGTTTGGATATCCCCCTTCGCATCGCATATGGCCTTAATCGTTGTTTCTTTCTGTTTTGCCCTGAGCTGTCTCGCCAGGAGTCTATCTGCTTTGTTTGCTTTAATGTAATATCTTTGTTTCAGATAGAGTAGGTTCTTTTCTGCACCCCTCGTCCGTAGCATCTCTAGTTGGCCCTGTGTGTGTTTCAGTGATTTTTTTAGTATCCTTGTGGGGTGTGTTAGCATTTTCTCTTGGATGTCCTCAATCGCTTTTTCCAATTCCCTTTCCCACTGGAACCTTTGTTTGTCTCTCGTGATTTTTAGCGCTATCATCTTTCCCCGCAGTACTGCTTTGAACGCGTCCCAGACTGCGCTCATTGCGACCTCCCCTGTGTCATTTTGTATAAAGTATTCCTCTATCATTTCCCTTATTGACTCCCCAGTTACAGGGTCTTTGATCAGATCCTGCGGTAGTTTCCATCTCCACAGCCCATTCTTCCTCCCTGGGAAAGTCATATCTAACCAAAGTGGGGCATGGTCCGAGAGGGCTATTGCTCCCTTATCTAACCCTTGTATTTTTCCCAATAGTCCCACCAACACCCAGAAATAGTCTATCCTAGACATGGTGTTATGGACATGTGAGAAATATGTGTAACCCCTTCCTCTCCCTCCATACATCATTCAGGGCCATGTGGTCCATTTGTTGTCTCAGACGCTTTGTTGGCGCCCCCTGGCCCTGTGTGTTACCCGTACTCCTATCTAAGTGTGGGTTCCACGCCATATTCAGGTCCCCCCCCAGGATCACTTCCCCTTTTGCAAAGACTTCCAGTTTTGACAGGGTGTCTCTGAGAAAACCATCCTGTCCCTGATTGGGTGCGTATATTGAGGCAAGTGTGATGAGACATCCCTCGATTTCCACATTGGCGAAGGCGTATCTGCCTTCTTTATCTACGGTTATGTCCAGCAGTTTAGAGTCCTTCCCTTCTTTCACTGCAATCAGTACCCCAGCTTTTTTTTCCGTTGCAGTCGCCTGTATCTTTTGTATCCTTTTATCCCTGTTTTCTGCTTATCCCTTGTTCTGATATGGGTTTCTTGGAGAAGCAGAATGTCTGCCTTCCCCCTTTTGAACTTTTTCTCCAGTTTCGCTCTTTTTGTTGGGTGATTCATGCCCCTAATATTGTAGGACAAAAAGCGTATCATCCCCATACTGTAATGCTCGTGTGCCGTTGCATCGGTTCACCTGCTGTGTTTGATTCATTTCTTTGAGTTCTCTGACCTTTTCCCCTCCCTTGAACTCCCCACCCCCCCAACATTTAACTTTAAACCAAACAAACTGTCCCCCGAGTACGGCGAGGGTTCCTATTGACGCTAGGGCGTTGCACCCTTCGCTCCCTGCCCTCCCAACCCTCGGGGGGTATGTTATGGGGATTCCTAAACCCCATTGATCCATTAGTCTTTACCGAGTTCCAAACCGTCGGGTCTCGACCAGACCGCCTTCTCTGTATTGTCCGTTCGGCGCCGCTCCCACGCCCCCCCACCGGGTTCCTGTGTCAACATTCCCTTGTCAGTCCCCTAGTTTATACTTTTCTTGAGTTCCTCATGGGATTTTTCTCCTGGTCTCCCTCCCTGCGTTTGCCTTCTTCTGCTTGCTTGTTTCCCAGCCCATAGGTCTTCTCGTTCGCTCTCTCCTGTTTGTGGCTTCCCCCCGCTCCATCTTCATCTTGTAGACCCATGGTGCTGAGGCCTTCTTCTAGTGTGGTCACTCTCCTCTGTTTTCCTTCCCAAGTGAATAAGAGTCCAAATGGGAACGCCCATATGTAGCAGATTTGTTTTTCTATTAGCACTTTCACCAATGGGGCCATTGCTCTTCTTTTTTGGAGGGTTACCAGAGCCAAGTCCTGATACAGTTGGATGTCTTGCCCATTCATTTTGATATGCTCCATTTCCCTGGCCCTTCTGAGAATCTGTTCTTTCTGCGGGTAAGAAGAGAGGGCCACTAAGACATCGCATGGTCTTTCCCCTGGGGCCCTAGATCTTTTTGGTCCTACCCTGTGGACTCTGTCGACTCCGATATCTTCGGTTTCTTGGACCCCCAATATGTCTCTAAACACTTCCTTTACCGCCTCTTTCAGATCTTTGTCTAGCACTGATTCCGCCATGTTCTTGATTCGAATGTTAGAGCGTCTGGAGCGGTTTTCCAAATCCTCACATTGTAATTCCATGTTATGAGTGAGTGTCACCAATTGTTCCTGTGTCTCGCTTATCTGTCTCGTATCCTCTTCAAGACTTTGCACTGATTTCTCCACCATGTCTGTTCTCTCTTCAAGGTTATTTATGTCGATTCTCATGTCTTGCACCACTTGTTTCATTTCATCCTTCATGGTCGCAAATTGCTCTTGGACTGTAGACATGAATTTTTCTTGCAGGTCCATGAACCATGTTTGCATGTCTCCCCTAGTCAATGGTTGTTGATTCTGGGAGATAGTCTCTGCATCTCCCATCGGTTCTCCCTCTTGATTGCGATGACCCTTCTGTTGACCACAGTTGTAATATATCTGCGCCTTGTTTCGTCGATTGGGGTGTCTGTTGGGTGGGGTTACCCTTTCCTTTTGCTCTTGACATGGTATTGTGCTTCGTTGGAGTGTCTATGGGGCTATTGCGCCTTCGTGCACCCCTCCGATTCAGTTCCCCTGTTGTGAGTGGGGGTTATCCCTAGCTTTGTATGGTGTCTGCCACTGCCGCTCCTTCCCCCGTCGTCCCGCGGTATAATATTCTTGTGGCTGCTTGTAGCTTCTTTTCCGAATTACCCCTTCTGCGTTTTCCCCCTCCGGCTTGCTGGGGAAGGGGGGGGTCCTGTGTTGCACCTTCCTCAATCGGGCTGTGTGGGTGGTCCGGCGTAAGTTCCCTTATAGGGTGAGCCCCTCTGCCGGCCTACTGCCTGAGTATGGGCCTTGCTGGGACTTTGTTGTGGATGTCCCCTTCTTTTTGGGCACCCGGGGTAAAGCTCTGTCCTTGTATGGGTGGATGGGAGGTTTATTTGCCCCCCCCCCCCGGGTTGGCTCACCTCTATTCTTCCAGGCGCACTGTTCCAGGGCGGCCCCGCCTCCCCTCTCCAGCGGTCCGCCCTGATCACTCCCACGCCGTTACTCTCCTTGCCGCAGCTGCGGTCGCGGCACCTCCGCTCTTCTCACAGAGCCCTGCCGAGAAGGCTTTGCAGTGGAGGGCGGTCCCTCCCCACCCGGGCTCGCGCTGCCCCCGATCCTGTTTTCTCGTGGGCCGCCACCCCGCCGCTGCGGCTTCCGCCCTGCGTTTGGTTCTTCTGCGCGGGAGAGTCCTTCTTGGCCCCGGTGGGGGAGGGGCCGGTCCTCCCCTCTCTTCGTCTCTCTTCTCGCGCTCGCTTTGCAGCGGCGCCGCTTTCCTCCAGGTGGGAGGGAGAGGGGGGGGTCCTTCAGCTGTCGGTGGGGGGGGGGGCAAGAAACAGGCCGTTACTGCTATGAATTGTGCCTAATTTTGGCGGCCCGGGCGGAGCGCTGTTTAGGTGCGACTCCTCTCCCCGGCGGCCATCTTGGATCTCCTTTTATCTGTTTTTTATCTGCTTCTCCATTATAAGCCGAATAAGGCTCATATGCGACAGTTCTAAGTTTTTTTTCTTGTGTTCTTTTCTTTAAAAATGTGTTTCTTACACATGTCTAAATTCCATGAATAAATGTAATTAAAAAAAACCTGTTTTTAATAACTTTTGTGACCCTCACTAGCTAGTCCTTTAACACTAGATTCCTGCATATCTAGACCTACCTACCTTATACGGTTGACCTGGGGTAGCTGTTGACTCTATTTCTCCTTCTAATGCCAATATGCCTTTTTGAGTCAAGCCCCCCGTTAACAAAAAAGAAGGCCCTCCTCGCCCTCCTTTCTACCTCTTTAAAAATATTATCCAGAGGGGGTTGAAACCCAGGCCTGGGGACAGAAGAGGGCCTGGAGGCCAAAACCGGCCTCACCGACTTTGATGTAGCCTTCCTTGGATGATCCATAATGTCTGGGTACTCCAATGGCAAATTTCGAGGAAAAAAAAAAATCCCTGAAGGCGCCAATAGCGTTGAAGGCTTCAACGTCGAGAGCATCGACAACCTCAACGTCGTGATCACCGAAGGCTTCGGCGTTGACACAGGTGCCGACAGCCCCGTGGGCTGATACGACGGCAAGGCGTTGATGTCCGAATCGGACGGACACGGCGCTGACCGAGTCGACGCTGGCCCTGAGCCCTCAATAGATTGCTGCGGTCTTGCTGGGGATGAGGACCGAGACCCTTCGATTCCTTGTCCGTACGGGACCTAGACGGCTCCCGATGAGTGTCTCGTCGCGAACCCAAGCTCGAAGGTGTGCGAGCAAAGGAACAAGCCCGATCCTAGCAGGCTTTCTCTCACTCCTACCCACTTTCTTATCATGGCTTCTGTCAACCGGCGCCCCTGGTCAGATCACCTAATTTCCCACTGAGTGGGCAGACCTCTCCTCCTCCCTCCTGGCCATATATATCAATATCCATCTAGACTCTCCTTGTTCCTCCTCTGTACTCTTCCGTGACCTCTGTGATTCCCGCTCCCTTTCTATACTCCCCTATGGCACGATTCTGAAGGGCACACACTTGATGTCTTAATCTCCTCTGGCCTCTCCCTCTCCATCCCCCTGACCACACCTCTCTCCTGGAGCGATCCCTCCCTCATCTCCTTCCATCTCTCCCTCTCTACCATCCCCGGCCAAGCTAACCCGAACACTGCCACCTACCTTCTCGGACATCCGGCCCATGAAGCGTGTGTCAGTTAAGGCTTTCGCCACAACCTTCTCTCCCTCTCCACTTCTGGCTGACCCACATCCTGACACAGCCCTGTCTATGCTTTACTCTACCATTTCTGATACTCTTGATGCTCTTGCCCCTGTCACGAGGATCCGTTTGAAGCCCAAAGCCAAGTGCAATTCTTGGTATGACTCTGACCTAGCTCTGCTTAAACGTAAGTGTAGGGTGGCTGAGAGGAAAAGTAGGGCTTCTTGTTCATCCTCTGACAAACTGGCCTGTCACCTGCTCCAAAGGCAATACCGATTCTCTGTCCACACTAAGAAGAGAGCCCACATCCAAGACCGTGTCTCTGCTGCATCTAACAACTCGGCCGAATCTGCAAGGAGCTGGCCAACCATGCTGCAGTCTCTACCTCTCCTGTCACCTCCCACGCCCTTTGCACGGCCCTTGGCTCTCACTTCATCTAAAAAACCCAGGACATCCTGTCCACTCTCTCGTCCCCTCCCATTTTTCTCCCCCCACCTTTTGTGATCTCTGGCCCTCCTACAGCCACCCCCCACCTCTTTCTTGTCCTTTCCTCTTTTCTTCCCTCGCCGAGGTCTCTAGACAAGTCAGATCTATGAAAGTCTCGTCAAAACAGGTTCCTCCCTGTTCTTCCAAAACCATCAAGGACCACATTGACGCCCTCGCTCCTGCTCTGGCTGAGTTCTGCAACCACTCCTTCCCCTCCTTTCTGAAGCACTCCCTTGTGCACCCTCTTCTCAAGAAACCCACAGCTGACCCTTCTTGCCACGCTAACTATCGCCCAATCTCCATCACTCCTTTTCTGGGCAAACTCCTGGAAAAGCTGGCCATCTCGCAGCTTAACCTTCACTCTGATTTTGTTGTTTGTCTCCATGACCATCAGTCTGGCTTTAGAGCGGCCAGAAGCACGGAAACTGCTCTCCTGAACATTCGTGAAGATCGCCTCTCCAACCTGGACTCTAACATCCCCTCTGTCCTCATCCTACTCGATCTCTCTTCTGCCTTCAACACAATCAACCATACCATCCTGCTCAACTCTCTCTGTGACAACCTGGGTATCCGCGATCAGGCTCTGGCCTGGCTGACCTCTTTCCTCTCTTATCGACCCTCCCAGGTCCAACTTGGGTCCTTCCTTTCATCTATCTCCCTTTCTACTTGCAGTGTTCCCCAGAGGTCTAACCTCGCTCCCTGGCTTTTCAACCAATACCTGGCAACTCTCGCCCACTGCATTGCCATTTTCTGCTCCAACTTTCAGTGCTATGCTGATGATACTCAACTAATTTTCAGGCTTCCCTCAGCCACCTCTTCCTCTTCTCTCGTCTCTGATTGCCTATCTGCCATTCAGGATTGGTGTGCGGCCAATGATCTCTGCCTGAATGCCAAGACAGAGATCCTCTTCATCTGCACACCTTTACCCTCCTTTCCTGTCACTCTTTGGCTGGCCTCCCTTGCCCCCCTCCTACCCCCACCTGTGAGGCTAAGAACCTTAGGGTCATCTTTGACTTCACGCTTTCCTTCTCTGCCCACATCTCTGATGTCTCTAAAAAGTCAAACTTTCTACTGCACCTCCTCAGGAGGTATTCTGCCTTTCCTGTCCTTCCCCCCCCCAGAAGTTCACTGTCCCTCGAATCTGGTTCTCTCTAGGTTGGATTATTGCAACAGCCTCTTTCTAAATCTACCTGGTTCCACTCTCCGCCCTTAGCAACTTATCCAGAACAGGACGGCAAGACTTGTCCTTTGCCTCAAGCCTTGAGATCATATCTCTCCAGGCCTGAAATCTCTCCATTGGCTCCTGGTGGCTGCAAGGATTAAATTCAAAACCCTTTGCATTGTCCACTAGGCTTTCTGGGGCATTGGCCCAAAATACCTTCAGCTCTCCCTACGTAAATACCTTCCTCCCGAGCTCTTCACTCCTCCACCTCTAACTCCCTCAGGGTCAGTCGTTTTTCAAAGAAACGATCTTGGGGTAGATCTCTTGTCTTCTGCTGGGGCCTCGCTCTGGAACAGCCTCCCTGCCACTCTGAAACTTGAGGAGAACCATCTCCGGTTCCGGAAACACCTCAAGGCCTTCCTCTTTGCTTCTGCCTTTTCTCCTCCTCTCCCCTGCTGATCTGTTCTGTCTCGGCATCGTGCTCCTGGTCACCCTCTGACTTTCGGGCGCAGGTACCTGCTTACCCTGCCCCCTACCCGCACTGCCTTCTGGCAATCCCTTGCACTGATGATGATAGGTTATTTATAACGTGCTTAATACCCAGAGCGTGGACACCGGGATTGAACCTGTGGTGCACCATGTCATTTTGTTTCCAAGGCAAGCACGTTGCCCCTGAGCTATCCTCCCGAGACTGGGGTCTGTATCTGTAACCCTACAGTACCTGCCCCTGTTTTCTGCATTTATCAGACACACCTTGTCTGTTGCCTTAAACCTAGCATTTGCCACTTGCTGGCTGCACTACTACTGTTGGTGTTTTTCTTATTTATTTTATGTTTTATTTATTTTTATTCCTTTTGCTCGGCACTTTCCACCTCTCCCCCCTCCCATGTCCTTTTCCCCTTTCTCTTTCCCATGCAATTGTGCGTTCTCAATGTCACTGGGCCTAGTAAGATCCTTGTTTTTTTTTTTTTTTTTTTTGTTCTCCCCTGTTCCCCTCCCTTGCCTCATAGCGCTCTGAAACACTTGTGTACGAGCGCAAATCAAATAAAATTAATATCAATAGGCAGTTCTGGCGGGTCTGGAAGAAGTTGGTTTGGTGATACGCTCTGAGAGGTATTGGGGAACAGTGTTATTGATGCAGTGGTGGGCCAAGGTAAGAATTTTGAAGGAGATACGTCTTTCACTGGCAGCCAATGGGCGTCTCTCCTGGCTTGAGAGATGTGGTCTGATTAAAATAAATGTTGGTTTATTATGATTTTTTTAGGCCCAGGGCAGTGCGGGGGCAGTCTTTTGAACAGTTTGTAGTTTATGCATGTTACCTTTGGACGTGCCAGCAAGGAGAGAGTTGCAATAGTCCAACTTGAAGCAGATGGTGGCTCGGGCAATGTTGATGCAATTGTCGGTGGAGAGATATGGGTGGTAGCCGTTTAGTTTGGCAGTATATGCTGATGTTGGGGCGATGGAGTTCACATGTTTGGTGAGGGAGAGAGTAGAGTCCAAGTGGATGCCCAAGATTTTGACTACTCAAGAGACCGGGACGGTGCTGTTGTCAATGGTGAAGTGGGAATATTTAGGTTCTAGGTTGGCTAGGTGGGCTGGGTTGCTGACAAGAAGGAGCTCAGTTTTATCGTTATTCAGGCAAAACCCATGGGACGCCATCCAGGATTGGGCAGATTCATAGATGCAGTTAATTTTGGTGGTATCTTGGCGATGGATGCACCGAGGGGGATTGTCACGTCCCAGAAGGGCCGTGAATCTACTCCCAACGGACATCCACGGCAGATAAAGAAGCACCAGGTTTTCCGTCCTCATCGTTATGTGGCTTCGCCGTTCTTTTGGCATTGGTTGCTGCCATGGAAACGCTTGCTGCAAGTCACTACCTGAACATGTTGCGTTCCAAGTAATGCTGCGTGCATAATGGTCATGTGCCTTATCATATGGCTTGTTTTCCATTGGTTGCGAGCGTTGTTCTGTATAAAGTCTGCCTCCCTTTTTAGCGCACTGCTTCTGATTGAACTCAAGTACGTTGCTGCGCTGTATTGTTTCATCAAGAATCCAACCGCAGCTTTTCCTATTTGATTCCCCTCTGTCTGCCATTCTGCTCTGCTGTTGCCGCACGTTACCAGACCTTGGATTCCTCGTTTCATGAACGTCAGTTACCTTGCTCGGAACCCTCTGCAACGTGTCCCTGACCGTCCCTCAGTCTCCTTGCTCTGCAGGTTCTAGTTGACTACGGAGGCATTTCGCTTGGGACGCAGAGACCATTCCTACTAATACCTACCTTCTACCATTATCTCTGCTCCTGCGAGTTACGTCTGGCTCATCCTTTCTCCAACGGCCAACTCCTATTAAGAAGTCCCAACAGGATTCACTTTCGTTCGTGCATGCGAACAGGACGCTCTGCTGACATGAGTGTGTGCATCAACCCGATTCTAGTGCGTCCCTCATTCCGTTCGGGGTAGTTCCCATACTAACTCTCCTTCCCTTACATTTGACAATTGGACTTCCTTTTGGACTACCTCTTACACGAACTTGGTAAGCTCCTGTTTTGTGGGGACTATTGGGGGTAGTTGGCTTGCAAACCTAGTGAAAGGTATATAGTCCTCCTTTTTCTATTTCTTCATTTCCTTCTATTAGGTGTTCTGATCCTAGAAGTCTAACTAATCGTACTCTACGGATAAGCTCAGGGTCCAGGGCCATAGCCATATCGGGATTACCCAGCGTATCTGCCCCTATTCCACTAAGCTATTCACTTGTGTGCTGTACTTAACATTTGGTTCTAATCCTCTGTTATTTTCTTTCAGCATGGGTTACAACAGTGTGGTTCTCCCGCTCTTTCATTTGATTTGTCCCTTTGTTCTGTTACTTACTAAAACAGCAAAGGGGTGTATCTAAAGGAAGATCTCCCTCATTTCAGAGTGAGTCAGAGACCCCGGACAGGACAGGCACTTCCAGTACCCAGTCTGAAGGATCTGGTTCGTAAGGTCAGAGGGGAAACTGGGTGAGTACTTGACAGGGATGAGGATCCGGGTGTCATCAACGTAGTTGGTATATTTGATTTCGCTGGAGACGAGGAGGTCAAAGAGGGGCTTGGTAAAGACGTTGTAGAGGGTGGGGGAGATGCATGAGCCTTGGGGGACCCCACAGATGATGGCAGTGGGGGTGGAGGAGTGGTTGTCGGACAAAAAGGATGAGATCCCTTGGCAGGCTTCAGCGGAGAATAGGGCGGCTGTAGAGAAGTGGTTGCAGTGTATGTTATGGTCAACCAGATCAAAGGCCGCAGATAGGTCTAGTAGCATGAGGAGAGAGAGGTTGCGAGAGTCCTCATGCAAGACGGTGTAGAAATTGAAGATCTGATAGTCGGCTCCAGACCTGCTTGCAGTCACGGAGACCTGGCTTAGCGAGACATCACCCAATCGATGCTACATTAGCCCTTTCTTCCAGCTACCAAAGCTTCAGAGCAGATTGCAATGGCCAGAGAGAGGGAGGGGTAGTCCTAATGGTACAAAAAACATCTAGACTGCCAGATAGTTAAACATACAAGTCCACAGGGCTGTGAAAGCCTTTTTTTTTAATCAAACTCAAACTTAATGGAAACATGACAGTAAATATATTGGTCATATACAGACCACCTCGGGACATGCCACAGTTCGAGGAGCAATTCCTCGAACTGCTTAACAACTTTACCAAAACTAGGACTCCCATGATGGTGCTAGGCGGCATTAATCTATCGGCCCAAGAGCGCCTTAACAAACAAGTGTGAGAAACCTGATGGTGTCTCACCCGCGAGTCGCCGGGTATCTGTCATCCAGGTGGCCAAGACACGGTCATCGCTTTTGGATCCAGTTCCTGGGTGTGGACCAGTGTGGGAGGATCACCTGGGTGAGGGGTCTTCGGTGAGTGGGAGTTTGACACCGGATTGCAAGACATGGTATCCCCTTCCCTGTAACACCTTTACCCCATCCTACCAGGTAGGATACTTAGGAACTCCGCCCCGCCCCCTTCCCGACACGAACACTTTCTCACAGACAGCTCACTGAGAGAAAACGGACTAACACACAAGCCGTATACCTGACATGTCCCAATACAATGGTCAGGCAATTACTGACCATTACACTTCTCCACATGGATGAAAGGCAGAGCACGATAGCAAACTCTGAGCAAGGCAAAGCGCACGAGGAAGCAGCAGTTTCAAGACGGCAGTTTAATACAAGGCGAAATACAGCAAAACTGAAGGGGAACGCAAGGCGGGAAGTGCCCTTGACCTTTTCAACGAGACACTGTTACTTTCATGAACCTTCCAAAATAGGAAACGAAAGACCAGCAATCGAGGCTGAAGAATCCTGCATTGTGTGTTGGAGGTACCCGGGGCTCTTCCGCGTCGATAGTCATAGCAGGGGAATTGCTTGCCACCGAGGTACTGTCCTTGGCTCCTACAACAAAGCGGCACCAGTAAAGTCAGCACAGCCGGTGAGTTGGGAAGACTTATACCAGACCGATCTGTGTTGAAGCCAAGGTTGCAAGCGGCAACATTGTATAGTGAAAGCTGAAGCGAACAGTGTATGGAGCATGTGTGGTAATCGCTGCAAGCAACATTAAACAACAGAGGAGCGATTGAACTTTGAAGCCAAGATACGATACCTTAGACAGAGTACTCTGTTACCACGTGTGTGCTAATTCCGAAAGTTTCTGTTGGGTATCCAACAGAAAGGTGGCAAAATCGAAAGAATGATAAAGAATGATGAAATCGAAGTGGTCCTGCAATGGATCAAGCAGAACCCTGTGTGTATTCAGAAGTCTTCGATATCAATAGCATTAAGAAAGTTGATGACAAAGAAGATGAAGTTGGTCCGAGCCCGGCGGAGCAGATGAGCGGAGAGCTTTTGGTTAAAGCAAGTTTGTGTTAAAAGTTAAATGGGAAATTGAAATTGGTCTGAGCCCGGCTGAGGGGGATCCAGGGCGAACCGTGAATCTGCCGAAATATTGGATGTATGAATATCCTGCGAACATTGTGTTAAGAGGATCTGAGCCCGGCTGAGGGGAATTGAGGTGAATAGTGAATCGCTTGAAAAATTGAGTACTTGTGAAATCCTAAGAGGAAAATAACGTATTGTTTGTTTGTCGCATCAGGCCCACTGAAAGAAGAGACTTTGAAAGGCAAAGATGCTTTGGGCACGGAAGGCCCTGATGCTAATGATTGAACGGTATTCATGTGCTGTAGAAGCCAGAGACTGTGCTAAGCTCGAGTCTACCGTGCCTTGGTCTCCCTTCCCCACGTTTTCAGCACAGGACAACGGCCTGAACATCCTGACACATAATTTTGTGAACACTTCTTTCTTTTGGTAACACTGTTACCCACACTATTTGTATTTATAAGTAAGGAGTGGCAATAGGTTTATTAGTATAGGGCTTTTATTTTGACAAGACACAACTAGGGCTGCGTCATTATTTGATGGTCGTAGCTTGCTCTCATCTGTAGATGAGGATTTTCATACCCTTTTTGAAGTTCAATAAACACTCTTGCCGTACTAAAGGCCATTGGATACTCAAAACTGGTTCATGGACCCACGCATGAGGGTGGACATGAATTGGACTGGGTTTTGGCGTATTGCCTGCACATCTCAGACATTGTGTCGCTACCTTGTCTCTGGTCTGACCATTATATGGTGAACTCCATAGTTTACATTCTAGCACCACCCGTCAGAATGGACTCTCTTCAAAAAAACTATTTAAAAAAAAAAGCTGAAATTTCCAAAATGTTATACCGGCAAAGCTGGCCGTCTTACTGGCAGCTAGGCTATGTCCCTTAGACACTTACCTGAATATAGTAGAACATCTGGTGCAACAATACCATCATTCAACTCAGACGTACTAAAAGATCCTTGGAAAGGGAATGGCTCAACAACCCATGTCCCGAATCCCTCAGCCTCTACAAGCAGTCATTAAGAGTTTAAAGCAGCCATCATTGAAGAAAACTCCTCTCATTTCAATAGTAGTATATCTAACACTTGATTGAGTTCAAGCAAACTCTTCAAAATCGTCAAATAATTAGAGGGAAAGTCTACTACCAATCCTAGGCACAACAGAGATACTGCCTGGTGCCATGCAATTCATGTTGAATTCTTGTCTAAAACTGCAGGGCATCAATGGACCATTCTAGACAAACAAGGAAGCCTCATGGGCTTCAGAGAGGTTCCATCTCTGCCACCTAGTTCCAACAACCCCCAATGCATCAACGTGCACCCCAACTTTGACTTTAGGCAGAGCACTGAAGCTGAAATTCATAAGATAAACCTTCATAGTAAACCAACATCCTGCTTGGGAGATAGCTGCCTCGCCAGCATTCTCAAAAGTTTCCTTGATGTACTGGTCCCCTGAATCACCAGATTAGTCAATCTTTCGTTCAGCGAATGTAAGGTAACACTCGCAATGGAAGGAAGCTTGGGTCATGCAGCTTCTGATGAAAAAGAGCAACCTGGTTCCAGGTGTAGCAAAGAACTATCTGCCCATAACAAATGTTCCCTTCTTCCTTAAGACCATGTGGCATGAGTGGCATATCTACAGTACCAAGATTTTATCGGAAATACCAGCATTCTGGGCATGTACAAATCAGGTTTCTGAGTGAGGCATGGAACTGAAACTGCCATGCTGGACTTAAAATCCAACCTTAACTGTATTGTGGACAGAGGACATCATGCCCTGTTGATGTTACTGAATCTCTCAGCGGCCTTTGATCTGGTCGACCATTCTCTTTTGGTGGCCAGATTAAAAGATCAGGCCTGCTGTTTCAGCTTGGCAGCTCAATGGATTACCTCCTTCCTGGGGCCCCGCATTGCCAGAGTAGCATCAGATGGCGCTACCTCAACTCCAACGGCCATGACCTGTGGCGTCCCTCAGGGTTCCTGTATCGCCCCACGCTGTTTAATATCTACATCCGGCCTCTGCCCAGTCTCCTGTACCACCTCGGTGTGCAATATACCAACTATGCTGACCACACCCAGGCCGCTTTTGAGCTGACCTGTTATGCAATTCAAAACTGGATGGTTGACAACTGCATAGCCCTTAATAGGGATAAAAACCAAACTTATTGTGGCCTCAGGACCACGTTTAAAGAAACCCAATCCAAATGATGACAGCTTCATTATTGCGGGTATCAGAATGAAGGTAGCAAAAAATGTTAAGACACTTGGCATGTAGTTAGATGCAGAATTTACCATGAGACCCTAGGTCTCACATCTTCGCTCCATTTGCAGCTAGCTGACCAAGCTCCTCAATCATATAAGGCCCAACATCTTAACCAGCAGTAGATCTTTACTGGCCTCTGCCTTGGTGAACTCCAGGCTAGACAACTGTAACATTCTGCGGGCCGGTACAGCGCAAACCAACATTCAATTGCTTCAAGTCACTCAAAATGGCACAGCCCGTGCTATCCATGGACTATCTAGACACAACCACATCACAGATGCCAGAAGGGTCCTACACTGGCTGCCAATAAAGCAGAGAATCACTGACAAGATCTTCATATTATCTCACAAATGTTGGACGGCCACAGCCCCCAAATACCGTACAGACTGCCTCAATGTGAACCAGTCGGCCCGCACCCTGCGGTCCGAGGATAAAATTAAAATTGCCCAACCCAGGTTTAAACCGGTCAGATCTGTGGACTCTGTTCCCGAATTTAAAAATCTGGTCAAGGCTCACCTCTTCAACCTTAAACCAGGTCGAAGAGCACCTGCACGCAGCTCCGTTCTGTCCACTGCTCTGACCTTGTGATCGTTTGTCTTGTTCTCGTCCCCTGTTTTTTGTGCACCCTGATGCCTATGTTCATGTGGCGCGTCATAAGAATTAAAATATGTATATAAATATTGACTAACAAAAACATTGTCAAAGGGACGTTATGGTTAAATTGCACTAGCAAAAACCTATGAAATTGAATGGAAAACCGTTGTTACAGGGACATTATGGTTGCATGTAAAACCGAGAAAAAAAAAATGAAATTGAATGTTTTGCGTTGTTGTAAACATTCTTGTATTCCACAATGTATGTATATCCGCGAATGCTACCCCACATTAATGGCGTAGCATAAAGTGTTTGTACTGCATGTGATGACAAATGAAATGAAAGCACAAGGGACCAGTGGGCAGGCTACCGCCCTGCAAACCATATGCCGCACTACAGACCCTTACCCTGTAAAGGGCATTGTATTGTGCATGTACTGCAACGCGCTACTGTACAGAGAGAAGGTACTTGAACGGTCCTAACGGGAGCATTACAATGACTGGCGCCTATGTAGGTGACAGACACCCAATAATTCCGTCTCCCGGCACGTCCCCTATAGTATCCAGGCAGGTGCTGGTCCTTTTGTACTGGACCTTTCCTGACGTTCCTTCTGTGGCGTGTGGGAGAACAACATAATAAATGAAAATTAACTGGGAAAGGAAAAAAGGTAAATAAAGAAAGCACCTTTTACAGATCAACAACAGAATTGCCAATGCACGCTGTTCAATCAGTTAGAAAGGGGGTCACTGTACAAAGAGGTTTCTTTACGTGTTGCAGAGCGCTTTCAAGAGAGTCAGTGCGCAACACTTAGTACAAAAAAATATCACTACTTTCGAGAAGGGCACCAAGCCAATTTAGATGGGGTGTGCAGAAATCGGGATGGCTGGCATAGTAAGATGAACGTTATAGCTGGGGAAATGTATTTGTGCTGTGAAACATCATATTCCCATGGGCGAAGTATGCCATTGGCACATGTCGAACAAAGGCACAAATACACTTCTTTGCAATGTACCGCGCTGTCTGCATTCACGGACCAAATAGAAAATGACGCTGCCACATCGGTGGCTGCATAGTGTGATAGAAACTTATGCAAGAGATCGGAAACAAACGCATGAACTGGGCAAGTGCCTCCTTCATCGAAACAGCACTGAAACTCATGCAACATGCTGTGAAATTTTCCCTGCACAATGAACAACAATTATATCGGCATGATTGCGTGTCACCAAAGTGTCACACAGAGAAACCAAAATCAGGCACTTCATTGTAGCGACTCCATAGCACTGCACATGCACATGATAGATTGCAAAATGAGTAGCCAATGCACAGTGTTTTCAATTCACTTTCAGTCAATGTATGTCGGAATCCCCTAAAACCTGCATGCTGTGCCTCGTGAAACACACAGCCATAACCGCACCCTCTGCATTTCTGTCAACAAATACACTGTGTAGCACAGTCTGTCCGTATATACCACACCCACAAACATTATTGCCCAATCCCCTAGCCTGTGCAGGCCCATTTCTATGGCCGCCATCTACAAAAGGGCCGTTTGTAACACGTGCCACCCTGCAACTATCGCAATATTCGTAGACTTTTTGTGCTGGGTGCGTGCAGGAGTGGGGGAATAACTTTCAACCAGGGGAGTGGACGTCGTTAGTTGTGGTGGCTCTTAAAAGAACCTTTGTGTTTTTTATTTTCTTTTTAAAGGTGCTTCCCTAGAAACACTTTTTTTGTGGTTTTCATACGTAAATGTGTGTTTTCAACGTCAACTCACAATCTTACAATAGGGTCTTCACTGCAGTGTGTAGATTGTGAAACAACATAGGAATCATTGGAATACTTCCACACTATTCTCGGGGGTATACACAAGAAAATCACCTTGGCAGTAGGAAAAATGCGCTGCACTGCTTTCATCATGATCTTCAGTTGACGGAACACAAGGGAACAAGGCATGTAACACAAAAAGAAGGCTCCAAAGTGCACGATCCCAACATGAACAGTTGCCGAAGAGGCCACACGTCGACATTCTACAAGCAGTCTGCCGAAACAGCACACTTCGACACTACACCACAAAGCGTCCACTGCCTCTAAACCGAAATTGCCAGACAAGTCTTCTTGGAGGGCATACACGCACAGATCTTCCACAAAACCATCACTGACGATGAAAACTGTGCGTCTTGCCATGATTGCCAGCCGCAGTACACAAAGTCATGGAAAAAGTGAATGCTGCCCTTTTCTGTGACGCACACCCAGAGCACATGATTGGCCAAAGACCATAGTCCCATTCCCGTTGGCCACCATGGTGAGAAGCGCAAAATGTTCCATGTGCCTTTCCTCAATGACCGCGAGGGCCGTGCCCCGGTGAAGGAGGACTCCTTCTCCCTATTGGTGCGCTTTCCTGTGACACACACCCTGAGCACCACCTGATAGGACAATCGCTACAGTCCCATTTCCATAGGCCAGCATGGTGAAAAGCGCCGAATGAGGCACGTGCGTGTCCCCAAGTACGTCGAGGGCCGGGCCCGACTAAAGCAGGAGTCCCGCTTCCTATTGCCGCACACTCTAAGCATCTGATTGGACAATCCCCACAGTTGCATTTCCATGGCCGCCACCTGCAAAATCCCTGGATGGTGCTTTCATGCTGCGTGCGGGCGTGTGGGTATGACTTGCAACCAGGGTAGGGGCAGTTTGTGGTAAAGCAGACTCTTAAAAGAGCATGTTTTTTTTAGTTTTTTTTAGATGCTTCCACAGAAACACCTTTTTTTCGGTTTTTATTAGCTTTTGTGTTTTCATGTGCTCACATTAGTACAGTAAACTCTTCACTGCATCCTGTAGACGAGCAAACAAAACTGCATTGCCAATGGGTGACAACAAAATGCCATTTTCTTGGAAAAACTCAGCATTTCCACAACCAATGAGGTCATTGTTGCAGAAGAACATTCCACGAGCAGACATAAAAGTATACATGCTTCTGTTGATCGGAACAAAATCCATGAGCAGTGGGCCATACTCTTTGTGGTGTTATGGATGATAAAAGCACCTTGGCAGTGGGAAAAAGCGTCCTCACGACATACAGCAATCTCCTCAGCCTACAGAACAAATCTAAGCAAGCCAGGTAATCCATATGCATGCTGCCGTAGTGGATGACGATAACATCTACTACTGGAAAACTGGCGAGATCTTTGCAAAGTGCATGCATATCGGCAAAATTGCACTCATACACAGCGTTCCACAATGCGTCCACTCCTTCCAAACCAAAATTGCTGTCAAAGTGTCTTTGCATGGCATAGTTGTGCAGATCTATGACAAAAGGATCACCTACAGTCAACACAATGCCCTTTGCCATGTCAGCCACCCTCAGTATGCAGAGTATAATGTACAACAGTTTCACCTCCCCTTCCTGTGAATCACACCCACACTACCTGACTGGCTGATTCCCACACTGCCATGTCAAATGGGCAAGGTGGAGTAAAGGGCAGATTTTGGCACGTGTGCCGCCCAAAGTAGCGCAAGGGCTGCACCTCTGTAAAGCTGGACTAGTCCTTCTTCCCTTTGCACTATCTTTTCTGCAGCTCTACTTCATTGGGTTACACGTAAATAGGCACACATGCATCCAACAATCGCATCAAAGCCGCCATCATCCAACACTGTCACTCCTGTACAACACTTGAAATGTACCGTTAGACATTTACAGTACAAATGTGGCATTCCAAAGCATGTACACTACAAAGTTCAATGAAAGTATGCACGATTTCTCCATCTGCATACATCTACATAGCCACCCAGGATGTGGCACGTGTAATCCTGAAAGTACTGCGTAATCCACAACCTTTTTGTGATAGTGAGGTAGAGGGAGGGCGGTTGCGGGGTAAACAATATCAAACTGGGTAGGGAATTTGGTCTTCCATCGTAGATGTATAAAGGTTTTTATTTTATTTTTATTTATTTTTTTGACGTGCGTGCAAGCAACTTTTTTTGTATTTTCTCTTTATATGCGTTTCTGTTTGCCGCTCCTCACATTTTTACCACATTCTGGTCAATGCTTCCTGCACAGTGTAAAAGAAAACCGCATTGCCAATGGCGCTCAAATAAATGCCATTTCTGCATATTTTGCGACCTCATGATCTCATAGTGAGTGGAGAACATGCCAGCAGTCTGCATAAACTCATGCATAATTCTGTTTATGGCACACTTTCTGACCTCTGGCTGGGAACAAATTACACTGTCATGGACCCATAGTCCTCTTGGTGTTATGTATGAGAACACGACCTTGGCAGTAGGAAAAATACACATCCCTGTGGTCCGCGACCTCTTTAGGTGATGGATTAATCGTCCACACGACATGTAATCCAAATGTAGACTTCCATAGTGCACCACGACAAAGTCAACGTTTGTGACAGATGCCACATATCTGCAAAGGCGAACCATCCCGCCGAAACTGCAGTCACCCTGACAGGCCCAGAAAGCGTCCACTCCTTCCAACCCGAAATTACCAGCAACGCCTCTTTGCACACAACACCTGTGCAGATGGCGCACAAAGGTATTACCGACGATAAGCACTGTGCGTCTCTCCATCTCGACCACCCTCATGACACAGTATTGGGACAAAATGGTACCGCCCCTTTCTGTGAACCACGCCCTAAACTCCTAATTGCCCATTTCCCACAATTCCATTTCCCTTTCCACCCTGCTCATAATGGCAGGATGTCCACATGCGCTTTCCCATCTACAGTGAGGACCACGGCCCAGTAAAGCTTACACAATACTTCTTCCCTTTGCACAGTCACTTTTTGCAGCACACCCCCACTGGGTGCTGTCAAATTTTCAAACACGCATGCAGCATACACATACAAAACCTCTGCATTGCACACTGTCATTTCTATACACCACTCCATATTTACCGTTAAACACTCTCAGTACACGTTCCGTTTGATTGCAAAGCCCCTCCACCAGAAACTTCTGCTAAAGAATGCACGATTGCAGTCCATAAAGATCCTAAGATGCTCCCAGCACACCTTTGGCCATGCACACAACAGTGCAGCCCTTTCCACTTCCACCACAACACTATACATCCAAGCATGCGACCATGTGGGCACCTAACATTATGCATAAACGTAGCATATGTAGCAGCACTTCTACCCAAATCACCCACACCATAAAACACCCATTCACGAAAACGTGTCACACTTAGCAGAATCCACAAACATACAACAGCCTGCACCACCCCTACGCACTGCCATTCACAAAGTATTGAGTCACTGGCAACCTATGCACAACGGCTTCACAACATTGGGCCTACTTCAATAAATCTGCACACAGCAGAGTAACCAACATAAGCTGCACTTCAACCATACCCACTTCCATACTCGCATTACGTACACTGTGCACCCTGTGGCCACACTACACAACTTCTCACTGCACCATCTCCTGCCGCACACCAAATACTGTAGCATGTTGCAACTATCACCACAACCATGGAACGCACAATACACGCTTCGCAACTCACTTATGGTGCTGTAGCATGTCAACAATGTGCTCCACACCCATTCTCCAAAGATCACCACCCTGTGCCTAATGCACTGTCAAACCTGCATTTCTCCAGTGGGTGTGCTCCTTGCACACATTCGCCGCACCTTAATGCAACCATGCATGTCAGCATGTCACCAACTACCACTATGCACATACGCACCACTGGCACCAGCACTCCTATCCAACCTCCACACCGCAATGGACATGCACAGCGTTACATCCAACAGTAACCATAATGTATAAACATTACACTGTCTCTGGCACCCCTACGCCCTTTCATTCACATACTATTGTCTTACCCACTTCCACTCAGAAAGTATTGTCATTGCCAACTTAACCACAAATGTTTACAACATTTCCCATACTGCAATCATTCTGCACACAGCACATATAAGCTGCCCTTCAACCATACTGACAGTATGCAAACACTGCACCCAGTGCCCACACTGTGTGACTTTTCACTGCAGCATCTCCAACCACAGCGTACCGCCATGGAGCTATGCAGCAACAAATTGCAACAGTTACCATAATGTGCATACAAATCTCTCTCCTGCACCCCTGTGCACTTTCAATCATATACTATGGGCGTTCCCACTTCCATTCACAAAGTATTGTGCCACTGCCAACCTACCCACATTCTGTTTGCAACACTGGCCTATAACGGCTGAAATGTGCTCCACAACCATCCCTTACAAGTCACCACTCTCTAACTGATGCACAGTCAAAAATGCATTACTGTCACAGGTGTCCTCAAGGCCTAGGCTCTTGAGTGCATGGCCTATGGTCTTCGGCCATGCACCCAATAGTCTAGGCCTTGAACACACCCACAGCAACGTAATGCCACCATGCATGTCAGCAACTACGACAATCCACATACACAACACTGCCACCAGCACTCCTACCCAACCTGTGTGAAGGGGCCCCTGAGGGACCCTCGTTTGTCGAAACAAGGCACAATCACCACACACGAACTGATATGCCAGACACGAGGTTGTATTCCCAAAATCTAGGGTTTATTGCAAAGCAAATAGTCTCAGTTGGCCAACTGGTCCCACGCCCCACGACGTTTGTCTACCAGACCTCGGGGGACGCAAGAGAGCGAAATTCGTACAACAGTTACATATATACAAAACAAGCATCTAATAATCAGTAGTGTCACCACTTATACCGCCCCTATTGCATTTCCTTTCAACTGGGCACGATGATTGACAATGGTGACGAGTTTGACACCTTCAAACATTCATTGTGCAACAGTTTGCAATTTTGTAAGCCCACAGACATTAAGTCTGTGTTTTAAAGAACACAATGCATCTGCTTCTACAAGCAAGCTGTGCGTAGGGAGAGACACATTCCAGGCCTTGCTATCTCCTCGTTTCTATTCGTGTACCGGGGGGTCAACTTGCTCTCCAAGGCTGTACCGGGCTCAGGGAAGGGGGCCCGCAAAGAAGAGCATAATTCAAGTAACTTCATGTTCGCTCTAGAGTTTCTACTGTGCTTACCCAGACTAGCTGGCACTTGCTGTTCTGATTAAAATGCCTCACTGCTCATCCTTCAAGGATATACGCGGGAGGGACCGGGCATTTCTGTCTGGTTTACTGCGTTATGTTTCAACATGCCGCTCGTGGCCTTGCATTGTGCACCAGTGAAGCAGAATAATATTTCAGCAAAGCAGTTTTACATGAGGCAAAAAGGCAATGTTAGAGAAGACAGAAAGAAAACAAAATGGCGATTTCAGTCACCTTTTAAAATGGCCACACTATGGTTGAGCTTTTTGTACACCTTCTTGTTACTAAACACATGAGGCGGTTGGTCTACGGCCAACAAAGTATATTGCCTTCCGATCGAGAATTTCTGGACTGACATGTGTACCGCCATGGAGCTATGCAGCAACAAATTGCAACAGTTAACATAACGCCCACGTAGTTAGCGGCACTTCACCCCAACTCCCCCACACCATAAAACACCCATTCACGAAAACAGGTTGCAATTAGCAGAATCCATAAACATACCACATCATCCACCACCCCTGCCCACATACCATTCACAAAGTATTGTGTCACTAACCACAACATTTTCACAACATTGGGCCTACTTCAACAAATCTGTACACAGCATAGGCCTTGACCACACCCACAGCAACGTAATGCCACCATGATATGATATATGATATGATAGGTTATTTATAACGCACTTAATACCCAGAGGTTTCTAAGCACGGACCCGGGGTTCGAACCTGTGTTGGTCCATGTCGTCTTGCTTCCAAGGCGAGCGCGTTGCCCCTGAGCTATCCTCCCATGCTCACCATGTCAGCAACTACGACCATCCACATAAACACCACTGCCATCAGCACTCCTACCCAACCTGGGCACCGCCATGGAGCTATGCAGCAACAAATTGCAATAGTTAACATAATGTACAAACAAAACACTCTCTCCTGCACCCCTGTGCACTTTCATTCACATACTATGGGCGTACCCACTTCCATTTACAACGTACTGTGTCACTACCAACCTACCCACATTCTGTTTGCAACACTGGCCCTACTGCAATCAATCTGCAAACACCACCCTATGCAAGCACCACCCTCTACCGGATGCAGTTAAGAAACAATGATAATTAATTTCTTTGTTGATTCCATTGGGAGTTAGGCTCCCAAGCTTGTCGATCCAAAAAGTCTCTCTGCGGTTGAGCCGCTGGCTCAAGTCTTCATGTGGATTGTTTTTTGTAAGTACTTCCAAAATCACAAATCTTATCTGTGTCAGGTTATGTCCATTTTCGACCCAGTGACGTGATACAGCCGAGTTTATGTTTGCATTCCTAATGCAAGACCGGTGTTCATTCCACCTTGTTTTGGCCGTTCTTGTGGATTGTCCCACATAGAATTTTCCACACAGGCATTTGATGACATTACCCTTGACCACAGAGAGAATTTTTGGATCGACAAGCTTGGTAGCCTATCTCTCAATGGAATCAACGAAGAAATTAATTATCATTGTTTCTTATGATCTTGTATTTCTACTGCTTGAATTATGTTCCTTGTTAACACTGTACAGAATGTCATCACTACACAGTATTCTTCGAACCAATAGATTGTGGACCTACTGGCTACCCTGCTGTATTCCCTGGACACGTTGTCTGGGACCCAAGGTGCCGTCTGTTGACGACACCACTCACAGCAGGGGTGTATATCAATGTATAATGTTGAAGATGGACACAAATATTTACTCTGACTAAGACTACTTTTATGAATCATCAATGTCATTGCTGCACATCCTGGACCATGCGTCTAGGATCAATGGTGCCGCCCCATAACGTCACCAATGGCAGCAGAGTTACAACATTAACACTGTTTTATTTCCATAGTCTTTTCACCATTCTCTGTTACTGTATTTATTCTTACAACTCTGAGTTTTTATTTGAGTATTTTTTCTATTTCCATTTAACTTTGATTTTTTTTTGTTTTTCATTTTTATCACACTATAATTCCCCATTAGCACACACGAGACCAGATAAATACCTATATTCATCCTAATCGAGCCCATTGGCTTGATTACAGTCTCCAATTCGACCGCGCGCCAATTCGGGCTGCTATGCGGTCACGTCTCATTTAAAGGAAGCGCTGCCCTAGCAACGCTTCAATGTGATAGCCGCAGTCTCAATCGAGCCGGCAACAGGAGAACTCCGCTACTCCCGTGTGACGCACGGTAAGCTTGTTTCACATCACTATTTTTTTTACTTTAAACGCGGATATCAACCCTTTACAACTTTGGATTTCTTCTGGTTTCAGACAACACTTTTCTGGCTGTTGTTCTGCGCTGATTTCTATCAGGCAGCTTTTGACCGCACATGGCCTCCATGAGCAAACCTCGCCACACACTCTGCATGCAACCTATCAACCTCAGGTAAACGTTTCTCTCATTTGGCTTTAATATCTGATACCTACAGTAAACAGGGTCTTATGTAGGTTATCATTTTTCCCTTTTCTCCCATGCTCTCACCTTATCCATCCACTTCTGAAACTACAACTGAATGGTATGTTCCTAATTTTGTTACAATAATGTATGACACTTATATGTTTTTTTCTCCATTTTGTGAACGTGTATGTGTTATCTTTAGACTGGCCCTGATGAAGGAAATCTATTTCCGAAATGCATTGGCAATTTTGGTCTGATTGATAAATCAATTGTGGCAAATTCTTCCTCACTAAGAGAATATTAGTGACTTCTCATTCTTGAGACTATTATTTTTGATAAAATTGTTTTGAAAAAACAACCGAACCTCAATGTTTTTGTAATTTTTCAACCAAAGACATCTCTTTTTTTACTTGAAAATTGAACTCTTAGTAATCTTAACTAACCATACACCCAGACTGGGTTCTATAGAGAGCGGCTGTGTGACCTAGTATTCCACTTAGTCTCCTGCTTCACATGTATTTTGAGTTTGGGTGTCTCCAAATTCGTCGCAGCCAGCTCCTTTTTGAATATTTGGATATAAATTGTTTGAATGAATCTTATTTTTGCTTAGAATTCTGAACATTTGAGATATGTGGTTTTACTATCAAGTGGTACCACATGCAAGCAGCCGAAGGGTATACTAATCCCGAGTATGTGTCTAATGCAGCCCCGCGACAGCGAGCCCCCGCAGCTTATGAAAATGTCTTGCAGCAGTGAATACCATGCACGATCCATTAGTTATGGAGGCAAAGAGCAGGGCACGCAGAGACTTAGAAACAGCGCTTCGAAGCACAGAGGCAGAGCTTGCATGGGTAATTCAAGAACGAGGAGAAGGGGACCAATAGCTACTGACAAATGGAGAGCCGGTGATATTTTATTTAGAATTGACAGTACCGTGAACAGGGATGTACATGTTGAAATTAGGGATGATGGTTGCAACAAAGAGGTATCGGAAGGGGCAACCACAGGCGGATAGTTTAGATTATGAATCCATTAGATCAGAGGCTGGAGTAGCAGAGAAGGGGGAGGAATGGGGAAAAGACTAGGAACAGGAGGAAGAATTGCCACCCAGTGTGATACCAAGAGTAGAGAGTTTGTGGGGCCTGAGGCTGAGGGCGTGACCAGGTCGTATTGTGGTGGTGAAAGGGAAGCGAGGGGGGGGGACCATTACCGGCTAAGCATGTTGGAAAACAGTTTCCATTGTTGCATAAAGGTCCCGGCTGAGCACAGTATGTGCCTTGGCCACACATAGATAGAAATTATTTGATTAAGGCAATGACATCACTCGCAGCAGGCAAGTGAATATACGGACTCGAGAAACAGGCCGCAGGCATTACACTAGCGGTAGGAGTCATGAAAAGCTTGTTCGCTGCAGTATTCAGGGATCAAGCAGATGAAATTTGAAAAAGAAAACAGGCTATCCAGGGGTACGGATGGGTAATAACAAGCACATTTTAATGATTGTTGGCCTAGAGTGTGGGCTGTCTTAAGAAAAGCATATCCTGACACACCAGACATACATTCAATCATGGTGCTTACTGTGAAGAAAGATGAAGATCCAGCACAATACATATTACAGATTGAGTAGATGTGGAGGGCTGAGACAGGGGAATCATGAGATAAGACTATAGCAATATTTTATCACATGTTGAAGAAGGGATTTACAAAAGAGGAGCAGGGGTCGAGGCTATGGGATGGGCAGAGATTCAGGCAATTATAGTGCCTCACTACAAATGGTGGCAGGAGAAGGAAAAGGAAGTAGTGAATAACTCACAGAGGCTGAAGCGAAGTTAGTACATGAGAAACTGACAACGTTGAGCATAGAAAGAGCAGTGATTACGGGTCCACCTGCACAGCAAGTGGAACCAAGGATGGCTCTGGTAGAAGTGAGTGTGTCACTGGAGTGGACAGAAGGATACCAAGGTTATCCAGACAATAGAGGTTACCAAGGAGGTTATCAAGAGGGTTACCCACAGGGAAGAAGGGGTTTTTAAGAGGGGGGGCAAGGAGGTAGAGGAGGAAGATTTGGTGGGATGGGGCCGATATTTTGTGGACCAGGACCGTGTTAGTCATGTGGGAGAATGGGCCATTTTGCACAACAGTGTAGGAGCAGGCAAGCATATGCGTATAATCCTGCTGTGTATCCCAGAGGATCTCCTGCCCCAGTTACTTATATGCAGCAGTATGGGACGATGCCCCCAAGCGTCCAGTTTGGTCCGGTGTCTCTGCAGGTGCCCCAGTAGGGACAACAGCCCCAGTACGAGTATCAAGTGCCTGTGCCACAACAGCTGAACCTCCAGTGCCCAATAGCGCTCCAGTGTATGCGCAGCAGCCGACACAACAACCAGCCCTGCAAGTCTGGGACAGAGATGCTTTGCTGCACGGCACAGTGATACCATATACAGAGGCAAGTGTGGTGGATGGTAACCCCTTCCTCTCTCCCCAAAGCTGGACTGGACGGCGATGACTGGTTAACTTCTATGTTTTCGTGGGCCCACCGTGGTTATAAATCACCATAAAATTGTCTGAAACGTTCCGTGATTTGGGCTAGGAGGAGCAGAGTTGATGCCAATACATTTTTTACAAGGTTGGGGGTGCAGTTTGTGTGCGCCTTGGCGTCTGGTATAAATAGAAGACCTATTGTCTTATCAAAGCAGAGTTAGCCTCGCCAGTGTACTCTGATCATGTCTGGAATGGAGGGGTGCACATCACGTGATAGTCTCAATATATGAATGTATCAATAAGTGTAAACAACCAATTCCGTACTTGTATTTTGACGATGCAGGGGACCACATGTCTAGGGGACTAGGTTTAGAATAGATGTGGCCAATCAGTCCAGGGACTATAGGTGAGATTAGCATGTTATATAGGTGGTATCCAATTAAAGTGGTGCATAGTATTGTTAATTTGTGTTTTCTCAGCTATATGAGCTGTACCTTTTTGTGATAAGATGAGCTACTTGTCAGTTTGGTTCTACAGGACCATCTGAGACCTTTTTACATGTAATAAACCTTGTTTTCCCTTGTAAAGAGATAGAGATTATTTTGCCTTATGGATTATTTTTACATATCGGTTTTTGGGTTGCTGTATCCCCTTACACTTGGAAGCAGCTCGTAAAATGGAGGACACCCTTGGCAAGAAACATGGTGCAGAAATATTGAAAATAAGACAGATGGGAATTTTTTAAAATGGGAAATAGGTTGAAGATAAAACGTTACAGTTGGGAATAAAACCTTTTGTTCTTTAAGATTCAAACTGGGAATGAAACTCCATATAAAGGAGCCTGTAGTTCTGTCAAAAACTTCCCGAACAGCAAAATATAGATTTTTGGAAAATTGACAACTTTCAGTTGAAAATATGTGGTCTTCTGCAATATGCAAAGGCATGTAACCTGTCGCATGACATGCTTCATATCTCTACTAACTTTCAGGGACCGCCTTGGCATGAGCCTTTGGGTTTCAAATAAGATTAAGAAATCTGTAACCACTTCAATTGTCTGTTTTTTAAACATTGTTTTTACTAATATAAATGAATCAACAAAAAAGGCAAAAAGAACAAAACCATTGGTGAATAAACGAAAAAGGCAAAGAGTGTACAAACATCAAATTCCATACAGCATTGTGTCATGCAGTAATCATGCGCCATTCCCCAGATATATGCTGCACAGATAAAAAAGTGTGGGGGGGGGGGTAACTATATGTGATGCGCTCAACTTCCTGAAATCTCGTCAAGATGCAGCAAATAGTGCACTAGAGGTTGCCCTCAAAGCCTCCAAAGTAATAAACAGTGTAAATGGTGGAGTGCACTTGTATTGTGCAAGTAGACCTCAATTGCAGTTTCAATACTTAAAGTTCAATTTCAAAATCCATAGCAACATAAGAAAGTATGTAAGGATGAGTCCATTGAAAATGTGCAAAGTGATTTATTCCAAGTACAGCAACAATCGACACGTGTTTCGACCATTCTGTCGTCCTCAAGGCAGTCGATTAAGTCTGGACATAGTTCCCTGTTAAGCCATAGGTAGAAACTCCTAGGTGAGAACAGTAAATACCGTGCTATGGAGATGGTTCAATACATCAAATACCACTGTATAAAGTCATCTGGGTATGTGGCATGATTGCCTTCATAGAAGTTGTAGATGGGGCGCAGTGGCCAATCTAATTCACTGAATCCTTAATATATATACAGGTATCAATACCTTAAGAAACAGGTTATAGGGGTGAATCCCGAGCGTTGGCCTGTACACATACAGTAAAAATAGCATTAAGTGCATCATACCTATAACAGTATTAACCAATGAGTACATAAAATATTAACAATAGGTGACTGCAGACGTGAACTTAATTGTCTGTTTTATTTTCGAGGGGAATGTGATAAGCAATGTCACCAAGATCATTATTTAAAGACTGCACTGGTATAAAAACAGAGCAACAATCGTTTAACAAATTTTTGTTTCTATCCAAATAGCGACAGGCGAAAACAGGGTTTGCTGAAAACTTTTTTTATCAGCAGAAATTAAGCAAATGAATGTTGCTAGTTTAGGCTATTTTATTGTTCAAAAGGGGAGCAAAATGGATTTGTTCAGTTTCCTGCTCTTTTCAATAGCATAAATACTGCAAAATAATGTTGGCCGTTTGTTTTTTGTCTTGATACTAAGCTATGGCATGATAAAGAGTAAACTGAATTTGGAGTAAAAACATTTTGATTCGATCAGAATTGAAAAATCATCAAAAAAGCTCTTTGCTCAATTTTTGTCCTGCAGCAATCATTTGTATCTAATATCGACTGAAGCAAAAGCAGTTTGCTCCATTGGAAGCAGAAGAATTAGTGCAGTGTATTTACTTTATTTTTTATACAGGTGAAACTTTTATTAAGGTTGTAGAGTTGTGATAACCGTTCCAATTAAGTGTTTACCTACTGGCTCATCTGAGGGCAAGGTCTACTTTTCAGTGATATACATTCCAAAGTACAATCTTGCTTTTTATGATCTGACCATAGAAAACACAACTGGGAACACTATGAATGTTGGAAGTTGGGAGCAGATCTCTATTTTTGGCTGGGGCCTCCTTCTAGAACAGCCTCCCTGCCTCTCTCAAACTTAAGCAGAACCACCTCTGGTTCTGGAAGAAACTCAAGACCTTCCTCTACGTTTCCGCTTTATCTCTTCCTCTCCCCTGCTGACGTCCTGACTGCTCATGCACTGGTCACCTGGCCACCCTCTGAACTTGGGCCCAGGCTCCTGCATGTCCAGTTGAACCTCGTACTGCCTCTTGGCTCCCCCAGCACTTGTGGTCTGTATCTGCACTCTCCCTTCGAGGGGATTGGGTCCTCCGACGTATTCCATATCTATGACAGTAATCACCACAGCTGTGCTGCTTCGGAAAATGTTTGGCTCCTGCGTCGATGACGTCGATACGCCGCCCTCGAGGACCTCCTCCGACAGCTGACGTCACTGGATGTTATAAGTAGGACGCACGACGCCCGTAGCCTCAGATCCGTTTTTTCTGCGAAAGTGTTCGCTTCGTGAATCTCGGTACGCCTCGACTCTTTGTAGTTTCTGTTGTTCATCTCGGTTCTTCGAACCTGTTAGTTTGTGAAGTTATTCTTCGTGAAGATGTCTACCTTGTCTTCCACACCGCGTCCGGGCTTTAAGAAGTGCGGGGACTGTTGGTCCAAGATGTCGTTCACAGACTCGCACGACGCCTGCCTCTGGTGCCTCGGGGAGGCCCATGACACGGATGACTGTGTCGACTGCCAGTCGCTCGCGTCGAAAGCCTTGCGGGAGCGCAAGAAGAAGTTATCCGTAGGTAAGGTGTCCAAGACCCGGAAGTCGAGTTCTGCGGGGCTTTCGACGGACGACTCGAGGGGCGACTCTCCATGTCGTCGTCGGAAGTCCAGTGGGTCTCGGTCCCGGAGTCTGTCTCGCCACTCCTCTGCCTCTTCGAGGAACTCCCGGAAGCGCCGTCATCGGTTGCCTTCCCCGTCCTCATCCGAGGACTCCGCCCGTCGGCGGGTCGCTTCCCCCACCAAGCATGCGACACCGGAGGAATGGGCTTCCTTTGGGAAGAAAATGTTGGCGATTCTCGAGTCGCATGGCAGTGGTCCGTCCGCGCCTCCGAGTGGGGTCGGTCGTGATCAGCCGAGAGACACCGCTCGCACGTCTTCAGGCTCGGGTGGTCGTCACGATTCGCGGGAAAGGTCCCGCTCGAACAAGGGGAATCGTTCTCGGCATGCCCGGTCCAGGTCCCGGTCCACGGCGCGCTCGAGACCGAGTGCGCCTTTGAAGTCTTCGAGGAAGGCATCGACGCCTGTGGCGCCGAGGTCGTCGACGGACTCTCTCGAGCCTCCGCCTCCAAGGAAGTCGTCGATGCCGTCGGCGCCCAGGATGTCGAGGGACACGCTCGGGGCTCCACCCTCGAGGCCTGTGTCGACGCTGTCGGCGCCACGTCTGTCGTCGACGCCGATTCTTTCAGCGCCGATTCTCTCGACGCCTTTCGGGGCTGTGTCGACGGGGGTACCCCGTGGCTCGGGGGAACCAAATAGAAAGGCTCTGGCCAAGGTCAAGCATGGCTTTGGTTCCAGTTCTGTGCCTTCTTACCGCCATCTGGAATTCATTTCAGAGGTGGATGAGGGCATGATGCCAGACACTGTGCCTGATGAGATTCTCTCGGGCCATAGCCAGTTTGAGGACCTGAGGCAGTCCCTGCGTGATGCTAGTGGGCTGGACACCTCTCCGGAGGTGGAGTTTTGTAGGCCTGAGCCTGGCACTCATGCCGATTCTTCGTACCGGCGACTTATGTCACGGGTCACTGAGTACTTAGGATGGTCTGCTCCCCCAGGGGAGTTTGTTCAGGATGATCTTATGGATATCCTCGACATTGGTCCACCAACTGACCCGGTACTGCCATTCCATTTGGCTCTGCAAATAAGGGTGGCAGCGGCTTGGACTGCTCCGGAGAGTCTCCCGGCAGTGAGCAAGTCTTTGCCGCGAAAATACCGCCCAGCCAGTAGTGACCCCTGCTACTTGTCCAAGCACCCTACTCCGGAGAGTTTGGTGGTGCAGGCGGCTACGGCCCCGGCAAAGAAGGCGTCGTACCCTACCATCCCTCCTGATGGGGACGACAAGCGTTTTGACGGCTGGGCGAAGAAAGTGTTTTCTGCAGGGGGTATGGCGCTTCAGGCGGCCAACTCCATTTGTGCCTTGTCTCGTTTCACGCACACTCTGTGGAACTGTGTTTCCTTGGCGGCTGAACATATTCCCGAAGGGGATGAACAGGATGGTTTCCTTTCCATGGTTCAGGATGGCAAGGATGCTATGTGTGAGGCCGTTCAGTCGGGTTTGGACATGGCAGATTGCGTCAGCCGGTCCATGGCGGCGAGCACCGTGATACGCAGGTTTGCGTGGTTGCGGAAGTCGGGGTATGCTCCTGATGTGCAGGCCCGGCTCCTCAACATGCCCTTTGACGGGGAAAATCTTTTTTGGCAGCAAGGCTGACGAGAGCCTTGAGAGGTTGCAGACCTCCAAAGCTGCAGCGAAGTCGTTGGGCGCTGCAGTTCGACAACCTCCGTCTTTTCGTCCTAGGGGACAGCAATGGAGGGGAGGTTCCTTTCGTTATTACTCATCCTTTGGTAAAGCGAGAGGAGCTGCCAGTCAAAGGGGCCACCGTAGGAGTGCCAGAGGTGGAAAACAAGGTACTCGAGGTGCCAAGGCCGCTCGGGCTGTTGCCTCTTTGCCCTCAGGCAACGCGCAGCGCAGCCGCTTCAGCTCAGTCATGAGGCCATGTCCCATGGTTCGCCGGTTGGGGGAAGACTGGTGCAGCATCTTGCAGAGTGGCGCGCCATTACTTCAGATGTGTGGGTTCTGGAGATCATAACCCACGGCTACTGTCTTCCTTTCCGGCAGAGGCCTCAAGACAATCCACCGGGGAATCTCTCTTTGAAAGGTCCGGATCTGCTCCTTGCGCAGGAAATTCAATCCCTGCTGGTGAAAGGCGCCATAGAACTGGTGCCTGTAGCGGAGAGGAACAAGGGATGGTATTCCCCTTATTTTTTGATTTCCAAGTAAGACAGGGGATTGAGAACCATCATGGACTTGCGCGGTTTGAACAAACTCCTCAGGAAGGACACGTTCAAGATGGTTACTCTTTCTCAAGTCCTTCAGGCCCTTCAACTTCAGGACTGGTTGGTGTCTCTTGACCTCAAGGATGCTTATTTTCATGTGCCGATCCATCCGAAGTACCTGAGGTTTGCGGTTGGCGACTCGCACTTTCAGTTTCGGGTCCTGCCGTTCGGATTGACCTCCGCCCGAGGGTCTTCACCAAGCTCATGGTAGTGGTAGCAGCGCACCTCAGAAAAGGGGGATTCACGTCTACCCCTACCTGGACGATTGGTTGATCAGGGCGCGCTCTCCCGAGCAAGTCCTGGATCATCTGTCAGTCACCTGCCACTCCCTCCACAAGCTGGGCTTCTCCCTCAACTTAAAGAAGTCCCATTTGACACCAACTCAGAGGCTCCAGTACATCGGAGCAGTGCTCGACACGTCCCTGGGGCAGTGTTTTCCTCCCCAGGTGAGGGCTCATCACATTCAGCAGATGGTGCACAAGTTTCAACTTGCCCAGACTCTCCCGGCGTTCGAGTTCTTGAGACTGCTCGGCCTCATGGCATCCTGCATTCTTCTGGTGCCAGAGGCCAGGTTGCGGATGAGATCTTTGCAGTGGGCACTCAAGCTCCAGTGGTCTCAGTCCTCCGGCGGGATGTCGGACCCTGTTCAGGTGCCGCCTTCGGTCGCCCGGGACCTTCTGTGGTCGGCCGACGAAGGCAATCTGATGAGGGGGGCTCCACTTTGGCTGCCCTGGCTGGAGCGGACGATTGTGTCGGACGCATCCCTCACGGGATGGCGAGCTCATGCCAACGAGTTGACAGTCAGCGGTCGTTGGTCTCCGTCAGAATCCAGACTCCATATCAATCTGTTGGAGCGGAGGGCCGTCAGGCTAGTTCTGAAGGCTTTTCTGCCGACTGTGCGAGGAAAGAATGTCCTGATCCTGACGGAAAACATGGTGGCCATGCACTACCTCAACAAAAAGGGGGAGGGGGCAGGGTCACTTCCTCTGTGCAGGGAGGCGATGCAGCTCTGGTTCTGGGCAATCCAGCAGGAAGTTTCGATCTAGGCAGTTCATCTGAGCAGGCAGAGCGCGATCTCTCACGAGTGGGAGTTGGCTCAGGAGATTCTCCTGGAGATCTTCGCCCTTTGGGGGACCCCTCAAGTGGATCTCTTCGCCTCCAGTGTCAACCGGAAGTGCGAGAGGTTCTGCTCGCGGGAATTTCCTCCAAACGGAGCCTTAGGAGACGCGTTCGTGGTGGAGTGCTCATTACCACTGCTGTACGTGTTTCCTCCAGTCCCCGTCATCCCGCAAGTACTGCGGAGGTTATGGAGGTTCGGTTCTCAGATGATCCTCATTGCTCTGGCGTTGGCCCAGAGGACGTGGTACCCGGACCTTCTCGACTTGTCCATCTGCCCTCCACGTCGTCTTCCCTACCGAGACGATCTGCTCTCACGGGAGGGGGGTCAGGTTCTCCATCCAGAGGTCCGGTCCCTCAACCTTCACGCTTGGTTTCTGAAAGGTTGAGGTATAAGGATTGGGACCTCCCTGAAGACGTGATGGAGGTGTTGCTTTCGGCCAGAAGGCCCGCAACAAAGTCCCTGTACCGTTGCCGTTGGAGGAAGTTCTGTGACTGGTGCAGGGTTAAGAATGTGGATCCTTTTGCATGTGAAATTCCCATGGTTCTGTCTTTTTTGCTTTCTTTGGTCCACAGGGGCCTTCAAGTGGGAACCATTAAAGGTTACCTGGCGGCGCTGTCCATATTTAAGCGCTCGTCTGAAGAGTGTTCCTATTTTAAAATTCCTTTAATTTCTTAGTTTCTGAAAGGGCTCACTAATGTGTTCCCTCCGTCACCTTTCCAGGTGCCCGGTAGAGATGTGAACCTTGTTCTCAAGTTTCTGATGGGTGCTCCGTTTGTGCCTTTGCATTCATGCCCTTTGAGACTGTTAACTCTGAAAACGTTATTTTTAGTTGCGGTCACTTCCGCTCGCAGAGTGAGTGAGTTACAGGCACTTTCAGTTAAGCCACCCTTCACTCTATTTCATAAGGACAGGGTTGTCCTTAGAGTTCGTCCTTCTTTTCTTCTGAAGGTGGTGTTGGAATTTCATTTAGGCCAGAAGGTGGTTGTTCCGGCATTTTATCCTCCTCCACATCCTGGTAAGGAAGAGGAGAGGCTCCATAGGCTTGATCCTAGGAGAGCGTTAAGCTTTTATATTTCACGCATGTCCCGCGTCAGAGTGGACGATCAGCTCTTTATTGGTTACGCTGGTAAGCGTTTGGGACAGGCTGTGACGAAACAGACTTTGTCTCGCTGGATTATTTTGGCTATCTCCGAGTGTTACCGCTTGGCGGGTAAGGACCCACCGGTCAGCTTACGGGCCCATTCTACCAGAGTTATGGCTGCCTCTACTGCCCTGCAGAGGGGTGTTCTTATTCGAAACATCTGTGATGCAGCCACCTGGGCTTCGGTACATACTTTTGTACGTCACTATTCCCTCAATTCCATCCGGGGGCAGGATCTGGCCTTTGGCAAGGCGGTCCTTTACTCCGCAATTTGATTGGGCATGATAAATTTCTGTTTTCTAAATTCTTTTCCCACCTCCTTGCATGGGTACTGCTTTGGGAGCCTGTCGTAGATATGGAATACGTCGGAGGACCCAATCCCCTCGAATAACAAGTTACTCTGTTACCTGGTAACGTTCTTTAGATGGGATGGTCCGACGACGTATTCCATATCGCTCCCTCCCTACCTTCCCCGCTACAGAATTTCATATGCGATTGCAGCTTACGTTTCCGCAAGGCTTTGTGTGTCAGACTGGCAGAAGACTGGTGGCACACGTTCTGGGGAAAAAACTACAACTGAGGCTACGGGCGTCGTGCGTCCTACTTATAACATCCAGTGACGTCGGCCGTCGGAGGAGGTCCTCGAGGGCGGCGTATCAACGTCATCGACGCAGGACGCAGACGCCAAAGATTTTCCGAAGCAGCACAGCTGTGGTGATTACTGTCATAGATATGGAATATGTCGTAGGACCATCCTATCGAAAGAACGTTACCAGGAAAGAGAGTAACTTGTTCTTCTCTCTGCACTTATGAGCCACCTGTTGGCTGCACTTCTGATTTACCTGCACTTAGACACCCGCTGGCTGCACTTTGGAGCTACCTGCACTGAACCCCCGCCCCGGCACTTCTCCACTTCCCTGCACCTGCGCGATCTGAATGACATAAGGCCTAGTAAAATCGTTGTTTTGTCCTCCCTCTGTTTCCTCCTCCTTGTCGCACCTAGAAACACTTGTGTACAGGCGCGTTATGAATGCCATATCATATCATATATCATATATCAATGGGAGTCATTTGCAAAGTTCCCAAAAATTCGCCATGAACATGCATGGTGGAAGGCATTTATATGTTTTCCTATGGAATCTGCCAACTTTTTGCAGGTGCTGATGCTGTTGAATTTGTATGCCAGAGTGGATGAGGGTTGTGGATAGGATTTTATGATCTGTGCCTTTGCTCTACATACACATCTAGGAAAATCAAACAATGCATACAGCTTTTACGGATGCTTTTTTTGGATTGTTTTTATGATGAACATTGAGGAAAACGTGCCCCGATATTTTAACTGCTCACGCTGCATATTTCTGCTCTGAGACCAAGAGAACCACTGGCAAAAAGTAGATTCTCGTGAACTACGATTACACCTAAAATAAGCACAACCTTCCTGCTTCTGAACGCTAATAGAGGAATGTATTGATCTGCTTAAGAAATTACTTCGATTTCCTCTCGTAGCCACCGATTTTACAACTGTGAGTGGTTCTTAAAGTTATTACTGAGGTTACACCTTTTCCTGAATGTCTGAAGTAATTAATGGGCACATGGACCTCTCCGGCTCTCCATGTGCTTCCCAAAGTAAACCACCTAACTGGCCCCTCCTCTTCGTTCCAAAGCATCATTGCAGCGTGCAGCATGTTCTAAAAAAAACGACACCAATACAAATCCACAAACTTCATTTTCAAGCTTAGTTTGTAGACCAGACACTATACTCACCTGAGTGCATGCCCTCAACGGGCTCACCCTCCTCCTGTAAATGCGTTTTGTCATCAAATATGCAACTTTGTACAGTTACAGGTACGACAAGGCGGTTAACTGAAACAAGGAACAAAATAAGTAAATGATCAAATACTAGAATAACAACTTAAAAAGAAGGCAATGATTGGAAAACGGATCTAAATTCAAACAGAAATGTCAGACTGTTAGCAAATTAGGTAGAATCTACCATACTGTCACTAGACAACAAATACATCTTTATATATGTTTTTTTTATTCATAGGTTATCACTGTCTTGTCTTAATATGAATTGCTGCATTGGTTTTTTCAGGACCCTTTGATTTCTAGCTCGCAGTTTAATTTCTATCGTAGTTTTACGTCAAACCTTTAACCCCAAGACACACAGCTTACAGAGGTGCCTTGGAACTAAGTGTCGTGGGGGTGCTGCAGCACCCTCTGACCTCATCGGAGAGTTCATCAGCAGAATAACAAAAAATGCTGCCTTTGACAAGTTATTTTTCATCCTTTGCAACGTGACTAGTTTAGTTTAGTTTAGTTTATTTATTTGTACCGCGCACCGAACCCTGGGGTAGCTGGGCGCCGGAGACTTAAAAACAGTTACAGCATGGCAAAAATATACAGTACAGATTGTGAAAAAACAACAACGGCTTAGTAGACCGGGTTACAGGTGGTCAACAAAGGCAAGCAGAGAGAAAGTGCATTAAACGGCATTTTTGTTGGAAAGCCATGTTTTTGTTTTGGCTCTAAAAGTCCAAAATGAGGGTTCTGCTCTAAGGTATGGTGGCAAAGCATTCCATAGTTTGGCAGCTAGGACCGGGAAGCTGGCGCCGCCTGCTTTTTTTAGGGAGAATTTGGGAACAGAGAGGCAGTGTGCGTATGGAGTTCTAGTTGGTCTAGTTGAGGTGTGATTGTGGAACTTGTCTGCCAGGTATTTGGGTGCGTCGTTAGAGCGGCATTTATGGACGATGACGAGGGATCTGAGGGAGATTCTGTCTCGTACTGGGAGCCAGTGAGCATCTTGTCTGAAGCTGGAGATGTGGGCGTTTCGTGGGATACTGAGGGCTGCTCTGATGGCATTATTTTGAAGTACCTGTAGTTTGTTCAGGTTGTGTTCTGATGAGCCAAGTAAGAGGGTGTTGCAGTAGTCAATTTTTGAGAGCACTAACGCTCTGGCTAGTGTGATGCAGCTAGAAGGTGATAGGAAAGGTTTGCAGGCGTTGATGAGCTTATTGGTGTAAGCGGTTGAAGAGGCAGTTGCGTTCACCTGTCTTTTGAGCGAGAGAGTAGAGTCTAGATAAACCCCAAGGGTTTTAATTTCTTTGGCTACTGTGATTAGGTTACCGTCTATGTTGAAGGACGCGTAACGGGGGTCTAGTTTGTTTAGCCGGGGTTGGGAGCCGACAATGAGGAGCTCAGTTTTCTCGTCGTTGAGGCATAGGCCGTGCTCTGCCATGACTAGTTAGATTTTAGCAGCAACTAGACGTTTAAGAATCACATTTTTCAAACAAATTGCTATTTTTGTTTTTTCTTTTGAAAGGTATCTGGTCCATTATGAGTGGAAAGTCAGGGGAACGCGGGAGCCCTGTGAGTTTTGTGTCGGATGATATGCGAATTCTAGAGTTTTGGGGAAATGCATGTTTGAAAACGTACATGAACAATACCTTCGGGGAGCGGTAGGGGGGAGATGTAATGCGAATTTCTAAATAGTACTGGCATACTTTTTATTGGGACACAAACCTGCACTTTTCAGAAAAGCACCCATACATTTAATAGCATTTTATATGCCAGTATTTGTCTATCTCAGCATAAAGTTAACAAGATCAATGGGCAAGGTGTCCAAGATCCCTTCTTATCGGGTATGCAGTGTAGTAAACGTACATTTTTGTTGGTGATTTCAGGGCATAGAGATGCCTGTATGACATCTTTCATAATCTTGTCCTCTCCATTTCCAGACAAGTGCCTGCACTGCCCTCTCCCTGCCAACTGTTCAGAAGCACTGGTGTAGCTGTTTACATATAGCATGGTCCTTAAAAACTCTAGGGCCAAGGCGATTTACAGGTTGGTACACCGTACAAATGCACAACAGACCCTTGCAAAGGCGCCATCTTGTTACCAATTGCAGCTGTGTATGTTAGTGCACTGGAAACAGTTTGGTTGTAGAGGTGCCCACATAGGTAATTGCTGATATTTGATTTGAGGTAAAGAACTCTTAGTAAATGTGAGTGACCTTAATAGTGCTCCCTGTTAAGATCCATGCTACTAGATCCAAAATACTGAAGAGAAAGGGATGGTATCTCGAGAGAATTCGAGGTACAAACAAGGGCACAAACAACTACAGCTCAATAGCTGCAAGGTACTATTCAATGAACAGTTTGTTTTTGCTGAGAAAATACTTCAACACAATGTAGTTTAAACATATCACGCCCCGACCGTAATGCAATATCGCAATGGTATATATGAATTATTGAAATTGAGCGTTTTTTGAGTTCAAGTATTCGTACAATCAGCCGTAGTCTTTTATGGTCTTCATTACACCTATTAACTCTACCATCCTTTAAATTCGGACCATAGGTTTTTTATATATATCCCATTTAATGAATTTTTTCCGCCATTTTTCCATCCAAGATGGCGGATCTCCGAGCCTTCTCTGGAATTGAGAGACTCTCCAGTCTATATCACATCCACACACACTCGCTGGCGTTGCGCAGCAACGGCTGGCCAAACAGGAAACACTCTACCGCTTTCCAGACAGACGAGAGGACACGATAGCGCTTCTACATGCAGGTAATCCTTTTCTTTACCTGTAGGACTAAGATTTAGCGGAAAAGATATTGGTTGACATATTCATATTTCATATTTCATTCATCCGAGAAACTGCATGATTAATACGGAGATATCTTTCTCCTTCTATTTAACAGCTAACGAATAGCGGATGCGGTTAGCTGCTCGTTTAGCGCATTACACATGATTCATGCAACAGCACACAGGAATCTATAAACCTAGATACACGCCGGTCCTTTTTTCATCTAAGCTGGACAAGGACGAATTGTATGCGAAGATCTTAATTCACAATACGGAGAAGCCTTAGGAACTAAACTCAAGGTACTGATTTATTACCCATTGAGCCACATGTCCACTTGTGATTACGTACAGTAGACGTGAGTTACATCCCCGATTTCATTATTTTTACTTTAGCCGCCATTGCACCTTTCATGATGATGTAAATGAACTGTGGAGACGCTTTACAAGTCCACGGACAAAAAGACTCTAAACCACATAACCCAATAGGCGAGTTATAAGTTAAGCCATTAATAACCACCAACTAAGAATAAAGGTTGCGATCTTTGAGCGGGACCCAGCGCTTTTTTTGAGCCACTGGTCCCGTGATAGATCGCTGTTGATTGATAGGTAAAATTAAAGTCACAGACTGATCCAACAGTAATTATATATGCATTTTTTGTTGATTATAGGATTTGAATATCCTTTACAGAGTCCATTGTGAATATTGGCCATGATCACTGATCACATTAACAGGTTAGTGAAACTTTAGAGTTTTATGACTAATTCAACAACACTACTTTATATTCATCTTTTCAGAAAGAACTAATCAACTGATATCGATACCTGAAGAAGGGTTTCAATAACCTGAAACGCGTATTATGAGATATAAGACACAACAGTAGCCATCCCATGTCTAGATATCAGGCTATAATTTGTGTTTAAACAGATTCAAATTGACTGAATGTATTGGTCTGACCAGTCTCAATTAAATGAGATGAATATTTGTGGAGCCTTCATGTAAATAATTGTTTTTCAATATAATTCTATGCAAATATATTTGATACTATGATAAACATGCTATCGTGAATGGTCTGTAGTAAAAATATCCAATAAGACTTTGTTTGTACTGTTATCAATTATATTTTTGTTTAAACTACATTGTGCTGAATTATTTTCTCAGCAAAAACACACTTCATTGAATAGTGTCTTGCAGCTATTGAGCTGTAGTTGTTTGTGCCCTTGTTTGTACCTCGAGTGCTCTCGAGATATCATCTCTTTCTCTTCATGTTAATGCACTGCCCATATAGATCTATACTTAACCTGGAGGTCTGATAAGCCAAACGCCTTGAAATAGATCAGTAGATTAATGTGTATGCTGCATGAATATGTGTGCAACCTGAGGCCATGGGCTGCATACATAAGTAACAAGTTACTTACCTGTAACTATTGTTCTCCAGCATGGGTCTGGCATGGATTCACATGCTCATGAATATTCCCCATCGTCCGGCTGGGAGTCCTCTGTAAAAGAAAAACAATTTCACTTTCATTTACAAACTGTATATCTTCCATAAACCATAAACCAATGACTGTCCTCTGGGTCCTACTGCCCCATCCAATGACAGTCCTCTCCCCAAGCCCTTCCTCTGGCAGCCATCTTCAGGTTTGGTAAGCACGTGAAGTGGCAGTATGAACAAGAAGAGCCGCAGAGGGGACGGAGGGAGGTTCGCATGTGAATCCATGCCAGACTCATGCTGGAGAACAATAGTTACAGGTAAGTAACTTGTTCCTTCTCCAGCATGAGGTCTGACATGGATTCACATGCTCATGAATAACAAATACACATCAGCACAACATTACACAACCATGGGAGATGGCAAGGCTCAACAGAAGGAATTCACCCTTACCTATGGAAAAACTAACCTCAAGCGAACAGGCTGTGTAGTACTGCTTGGCCGACTCTGTACTCCTCCCTGGAATACCTGCCGACGCAGTAGAACTTCGTAAAGGGGCGCGTGGACCTCCACGTAGCAGCCCTGCAGGTATCCAGCAGGGACACACAGCCAGGAACACTGTAGTCGCAACGATCGCTCTGTTGGAGTGGGCTCTCGGACGGCTGGGCAGCGGTCGGTTCGCCAACCGATGACGGTGCATGATGCAGCCGGAGACCCACCTTGAGATGGAAGCCTTGGACAAGGCCTTCCCATGGTTCAGAGGACCAAAGTTCACAAACAGCAGTGAGCTCTTTTGAAAAAACTCTTAATGCGTGCCACGTCGAACTTCAGGGTCACGAGAATCCTGGTGTAGAGTGAGATAGCCGCCAGATGTATTTTGATAGAGGCGTGCACCAGTCCGGCCTTGGCCAAGCCAAGGATAGCAAGTGTGGAAGAATCTGCGGGCCGTGACCCTCAGAGGGGTAATCTTCTGCGACTGGCACCACATAGCGAAACGCTTCCACTTGTGACCGTAGCACTTCAAAGTGAACGACACCCTGGCCTTGGTGAGGACCTCCCTGCAGTCAGCAGGCAACTTATATCCACCAAACTCTAGCGCTGCAGGAGCCAAGCCATCAGGTTGAGCGATGCTGGGTCGTGATGGTGAGAATATCTGGGACTGCTGGTAGCTTGACCGGAGGCGACGCTGAGAGGCTGAGAAGGTCCGCGTACCAAATCGGTCTCGGCCACATAGGGGCGTTGAGTATCATCCTGCATTGACCCTGTCTGAGTGTGTTCATGACTCATAGCAGGAGAGGAAATGTGTACAGAAACATCCTTTCCCACGGAAAGGAGAACGCATCCCCCAGGCTCCTCGGTTGGTGAAATCTGGTGGTGAACTTCTGGCATTTGGAGTTCACCGCCGTCACAAACAGGTCCATCTGGGGCCTGCCCACTTGGCAAAGATGCAGTCCACCGAGTCCTGCCGAAGTTCCCACGCGGGGCAGGAGCGTAATTCCCTGCTGTGGGAGTCCGTAATAGTGTTCTTGACTCCCGCTAGGTGAAGGGGACGAGGAACATTTCTTGTCCGACGGCCCATCGCCAAAAGTCATGCCCTTACCTGGAGAGCACCGGGAACGAGTGCCCCCCTGTTTCCTGACGTAGAACATCATGGTGGTGTTGTCTGTGAAGATCCTCACCACCTTGCCCTTCAGAGACAGAAGGAACGACGCTTCAGGATGTTGATATGGAGATCCTTTCCCTCCGGCAGCCACAGTCTTCTGGCGGGCAGATGCCCGGTGTAGGCTCCCCAGCCTTCCAGGGAAGCATCTGTGGTGACCATTTCCTGGAATAGGGGATCTGAAATCCTGAGCCCCGGACGAAATTGACATGGACGCCACACCACCTAATTGCCTGGCGGAACTCGTAGTCCAGAGTGATCTTGTCCGCGAAGTTTCCAGACACTTGTATCCAGCAAGCGTCCAGGAACTCCTGAAGAGGTCGCATCAGCAACTTGTAGAGCCGGATGACTTAGATGCAGGATGACATCATGCCGAGCAAGAGCTTGCACCGTGGCGTCTTCAACGACAATAGCCGCTGCACCTTCCCTTGAATGGCAGCTACCCTCTCCTCCGAGGGTGATGCCAGGCAGGACACTGTATTGAGTCTGGCTCCCAGGAGCAGCGCGTTCTGCAATGGTGCCAAGTAGGACTTTGGATAATTGATGGAGAATCCCAGATACATCAGTAGCTGGACAGCCGGCTTTCTGTGTCTGACAGCCAACTCTTGCTAGCGGGCCCGTACGAGTCAGTCGTCTAGGTACGGGTATGTGTGTATCTCTCGTAGACGCAGATGGGCCGTCACCGGTGCCGGGCACTTTGTGAACACTCTGGGGGCCGACTTGAAGCGGAAGGGTAGGGACTTGAACTGGTAGTGCTGTCCCGGCACCACGAAACATAGAAACTTTCAGTGTTTCCTGTGAATGGGGATGTGGAAGTAGGCGTCCTCCAGGTCCAGCAATGTCAAGAAATCCCTCTTTCCAGTTGGCCGAGCACGTGTTGCAACCTGACCATCCTGAATATCTGAGACTTGAGGTACTTGTTCAGATGTGGTCGGTCCAGAATGGGCCACCAGCCCCCCCCGTCTTCTTTCTGACAAAGAAGTATCTAGAATAGACTCCGAAGCCAGCTCTATAGCCCCTTTTTGTACTATCCTTTTGTACCTCCTCTAAGAGCCGAGGGATGTGCTGCTCCTGACAGGCCACCGGAGGGATCTGCGGACACCTGTGCTGAAATTCCAGGGCATGTCCTTGGGCGAGAGAGCGTCCAGCACCCATCTGTCGGTGGTGATCTTTTCCCACTCGCTGACGAACCTCGTCAGCTGGCCTCCCACCTGGGTGCACGATGTAGGCCCGACATCCTGGTCGGTTCAGGCTTGCTTCGGCGCCGGCAGACTGAACTGCGGGAGACGGCAACGCTGTCCTCCGCCACTGTAGGCCTGGGACCACCCCCTGTAGGCTTTCTGAGTCATGAATCTGGAAGGCTGACAGTACGATGAGGAGAACCCTTTCGATGACCTGCCCGACTTTCCTGTGGAGTAGCGAAAAGAAGAGCAGTGTTACTGTAGGGTGCCCAAGGAAAAGGCTGTCTCCGTATCCACCTTGATGGCCTGCAGGGACTCGTCGTCAACCTTCCCGAAAAGGTTATCTCTGTCGCAAGGCATGTCCAGTACCTACGCCTGGACCTCCTGGCGGATATTTGTGGCCTTCGTCGAGCCTTGGCGACGAAGGCAGACACGGATCCCCATCTGCGGGACCCTGTATCTGCAACGTCCAGCGCCACTGTGATGGCGTGATCCGATGCTACCTCTCTCTCCTGGTAGAGAGCGACCACCTCCATCCTCTTGTCATCTGGGAGGAACTCCAAAATGGGACCCAGATTGTACCACAGCTCCCTGTCGTACCTGGTTAGGATCACCAGTGCGTTGGCCACCTTGAAAGTGGACGCAGCTGAACCCGGGGAACGGGTCCTTTAAGACGAGGTAACAGTATCTGAGATGGATGGGGATGCAACCTGTGCGGAAAACATATTTCCGCCTAAAATAATATTGGACAACCCAGACATCTTTGCTCCCATTTTGCCGAAAATCATGAACACCTCGTTCAGAGACCAGACAGTACCAGAAGCTATAAAAAGGGTCACGCTAACACCACTGGTAAAGAAACCCAGTCTAGATCAGAGAGACCCACACAATCTCCGGCCCCTCACAACTGTAAGTTCATCCTAAAGATCATGGAAGATCATGGATAAGATAGCCACCACACAACTTCAGTCCCATTTAGAAGTATCAGAATCCTTACATCACCAACAGTCAGGATTCTGCCCAGCCCACAGCACAGAAACTGCCATGTTAGACCTGCAAACTAAAATGCTTAGCATTATGGACATGGGCAGAGCAGGCCCTCCTATTCTTTTTGATTTAAGCGCAGGATTCGATCTGCTGGATCACAGTCTACTCAAAAGTCTACTCAAAACAGCACTAGAGAAAACTGCCAACTGCTCTGAAGAAGCAATTGGCTAGATAATGTCTTTTCTTAAAAACAGGATGTCCAGTGTTCACTGGGGGTATAAGTTCTCTCTGGAAAAAGAAATTCTATGTGGTGTTCCAAAGGGGGCAGTATGTCACCGCTACTATTCAATCTATACTTGAGATACCTCTGTGTAGTCCTTGACCATATTAATATTTATACATTCTTCACCAATTATGCTGATGATACTCAGCTGGTGATTGAACCAAGTGGGAACTTTAAGAAAGAGAGCAAGCAGATATCCATGGTCTCTAATACTGTAGAACTATGGATGGACGCTAACTGGATGTGCCTTAATGGCAAAAAAAACAGATTAGCCAGAGCAAAATTACCTTCAACATTCAGCTCGTTTCTGATAAAACATGCAAATTCAAGTCCTGAGAAAGGTTAAAACCCTTGGAATGATGCTGGAAGCCTCCCTGGGCACTGAAGCCCAAGCTCAATACATGAGAAAGGTTAAAACCCTTGGAATGATGCTGGAAGCCTCCCTGGGCACTGAAGCCCAAGCTCAATACATAAAAAAGACCTACTCTTACCATCTTAGATTATTAAAAGCAATGAGGCCTTACCTATCGGAGGATAACTGTGCCATCATTGCAAGGGCCACCATACTATCACGCCTGGACTATGGCAATGCTCTCATACTGGGAGCTAATAAACAATGCCTCCACAGCTATCAAGTTGTCCAGAACAATGCAGTGAGAATCATTAAGCAATAAACCAAATCCCAGCATATCCGTGACTATACAAGGGAGCTACACTAGTCAAAGATCGAAGATAGGGTCCACTTCAAGGCATTGAAACTGGTGCACAGATGTATCCATGTAAAATCACCAGCTTATCTAAAATCCCAAATCATCTTATATGTGCCCAGTAGAAAGGTAAGATCCGCCGGCCAAGGCAAGATCACAGCAGCCTCACACAAGCGTAAATGTGGTGCGGGAAAATCTTTTAGCTGCTGGCTTGTGGAATAATCTCCCTGCTCACATAAGATTGGAAGCTAACTACATGCACTTTTATAAACATGTGAAAACTTACATCTTTAACCTCTGTTTCTCCCCTAATCAGACTCCCCACTGAATTTTCTTGTCTGCTTTGTCAGGTGTCCCGTGTTTTACTGTTTGTACAATGTTGTCTACTGTGTGCTCGTCTCTGCGCCCCGAAGCTTGCGAGCTGCCGGCGCAATACAAATCAATAAAATAAAAATAAATGCAGATCTTACTCATACATCAATAATCAAACTGACTCAGGAAGTTGGCAAAGGTCAAAGTTGTTTTAATAACAAGTCTTTAAAACAGGGAGTACATCAACGGATGCTGCACAGAATTATCTCACAGCATTTCATAAAAAACAGTTCCTTTAAACTAAATATTCATCATAGGTGACGTCATACTACATGGCAAATAAGAAAACCTACTAGGGGTTGTGGTTGGTCAACGGGGAACATCTACATATACTTTCTAAGGGATACAGGGATGTGATTGGGTTTCTAAGATCAGGTGGACAGTTAAGCCCATCCCAAGTGCAAGTCATCTTCTGTGTCAGATTAATACACAACATAATATTGGCTTCTCAAACTATAGGGCTTCTTAATACATGTCCCTCTATATTTGGTTGGCATGCGTGTACCTTTCTGGAATATTCCACTTGTTAGCAGCATGCACGCTGGTACCGCAGGTGCCAGGGGTTTGGCCTGGTCACGCATCCCCAACCAATTAGCCCATAATCCATCACTCATGTGGTCTGCCACTCAATTAGCTCCTTTGAACTCGGCCTTGCATAGGCTCACTATGCCTGAGAATAAAAGGAGTGTGGCATGGCCTTATCTTCTGGTCTCGGTATAGCTCGCCCAAAGTCGTTTTCCTCTGACCAGTTTTGAGCTCTTCATTGTATTTAATACTATTAAATGAAGAAATTGGGGCACCATTAGTGACTTTTGTTCCACCTCAAACAGGAACTCAGCTTGCTCCTCACGTTATTGCATCTTCTTGAGTACATGGCAAAGCTCTCGGCGGCCCCAACTCTTGACACTGGGCCAGGCAAGCCTTTCTCGAATCTTCCCTCACAGTCAGCTTTTCTATTCTGCTGCACCACACTTCCATTCATGGGGTCCAAGTTTGCTAAAGTGTGTCGTGGAACATCCAGATCCCATACATTCCTATAAATATACATTGGTGCATCGCTGCAACCTATTCACTATGTAGCCAGCCTTATGATTACTTTGTCTACTTGCGTTACTGTGTCTGTACAATTGTAAAATGGTTTTGTATTTTCTTAGGTGCTTCTCTGCATGTGTAATCTTCATTTTGCTCCCGAAATGTTGCTTGTTTCGCTATTTCATCATCAGATACTGTAAGGTCTATAGTCTTTCTTTATTAGCATCACTTCTGGGTGCGTCACGTCTTCTTCATGAGACGTCATCAGTCCTCTTTTTCATTCATTTTCACACTTCTTCCGGAAGATAGCCATTTCTTCATGCATGCATATAGGGTTTTCTCAATGGATACCTTGTTTTAAGGACTTTTCGGCACATAGGCACTATTGTTGGCTTTGTGCATGTCACATTGTCAGGTTGCCAACATACAGGCAGAATAGGGGCGGAACTTCCGGTAGAGGTACTTGGCTCCTCCTCTACACTCCCCCCTCTGGACGATTCATCGGCCACTCTTTTTTTAAAACCATTCTCCACTAAAGTAACACATACAATACATAGAATTCATTAGGTTCTGCCCACTGACACTTATCTTTTCTTCTCCCTTACATTCCCAGTATCTTCCCCTTCCCTTGAATGTCCATTGAACTCCTCAAGAGTTTGTACATTCATTACCCTCATTCGACACAACCAGAGTACTGTATAACTCTTGATCACAATTAGCTCAAGTGCAGTTTACTTCCACTCGCTGACAATTCTTTTCCATATATAGTATGCTGCCCCTACATATATATATTCTATATCTGTAAAGCCTTACCAACTTCTCCTGTACTGTATCTTAGCTGTGGGCCCAGATACCCGAGGGTTAGGTGCGCTATATAAATAAATAAATAGGTCAGAGCTTCGGGCATATAAATAATTAACCAGAACTGATTATCTGTTATTATCCTAATAGCATGCACCAGATCCTTGTATCCCTTATAGTACCATTCTTGCAGGTTTTGACAGGCTGTTAGTAGGTGTCTGATGGTCTCAATCTCTGTGACAATGCCTACAAAGTCTCTTTTCCCTTGGTACCCCAGTCCATGCCCCTATGTACTAATTAGAAGATAAGATATTAAATCTCAACATGGGTATAAATATGGAGAATTCCTTGTTTCTGACCTTGCGTCCAACAGCCATACATTGTGTTTTTCCAAGGTTTATCTTCAGGCCATTTAGTTCAGCATAGGTGAAAACAGCCTTAGCACTATGGCAACTACCCATGAAGGTGTTGTCAAATATAATGAAATCATTGGCATAGCCAATCCATCCTGCTTTATTATTACCAATTTTTGGTAATGCGTTCAATTTTTCCACGAAAATATTGCCGAAGTCGGCCAGAAACAGGTTGAATAGTATAGGTGCTAAAGCACATCCCTGTGTAACACCTGTTCTAATAGGGATCTGGCCCGACATCAGACCTTGGTTATTCTGCCTGGCTCAAGCAGTATTGCTTTCGTACATCATTTTGCACGCATCTAGTAGGTATTCAGGCATACCTATCATTTCCAACTTTGACCATAGTTTAGATCTATCCACCATGTCAAACGCGGCTGAAAAGTCCACGAATAACAGGTATAAGGGAAGGTCATCACAACAGTTGGCTTGCTCAATCAAGGTGTTTACCATAAAGATGTTATCACTAGTTGAGCATCCCTTTCTGAACCCTGTCTGAAATCTGTCAAGAATGTTATCTCTGGCTATCCAGGCATTGATCTCCTTCAGGATCAGGGTACAAAAGATTTTACTGGGACATCATTTAAAGCCAGTAGACGATAATTCTCCCGCTGATCGCGTGGGCCATTTTCAAACACAGGTATAATGTAGGATGTACTGCACAAGTTGGGGATCACACCAGTGTCTACAATCTTACCAAATAATGTTGCAAAAATGTCCGACCAACTGTCCGGATCATCCTTAATAATTACATTGCAGAGGGCCCTAGAATATTTCAGTTTCTTGATAATTTCAATAATATCATCAGAGTCTATTATTAAGTTTGGGATGGGTTTTTCATGTAGATAGATCACATCCCCATTAAACTTGTCTGTGAGATATTTTTCCCAGGTTACCCCGTCAATACTACAAATAAGTTCTTGCTTGCCAGTGTTAGTAACATACTTATAGTTGATCATGCATTTTTTGGTATCCCCATCCAGCAATATTCGTACCATATTTTGCCAGTTTACATTAATTCCGAGGCACAATATCTACGTATCCAATTTCTGTATGCATTTTTTAATTTTCGATTCTCAGAAAGGAGTACATCAAAAGGTGTATTACTGCGATCAATAGCTCTTAATTCATTACACATTTGTTTCTTTTTTTTACATATCACTTTGTCGAAAGGGCCCCGATTGTGCGAGGCCTGTTTCAAAGGTAAGCGTTTTGTTCCCATAGGCATCAAGCCATGCATACAGGAGGATAACCAGCAGACTATCTCTTCTGCAGTTGCCGTAGTCCTGTATTCAGCATGCAAGCCTCTACACCAAGTGCTAGCTTTGGCCAAGTTTGTATCAGACCAGCCTAATCTATTACCATTTGGTGTTAGTTACTTCACCAATTCTCTCAAAGAACTGAGTCCCTTTTTTTCTAGCACAAAGGGGCATCATGGCATGGTCACTGAAAGAATTACTGAGAATTTGAAAATCAGCTAGTAGGGGGGATATATCTGATCACTCAGACATACGTAATACAAGGTAGATGAATATAGACCATTGGACCATGTAGTACCAGTGTGTAGCTCATCATTACCAAAATCATTTGCCAGCTGCAGGTCCATATCAGTAATGAAGGTTTTCCACCTCTCATTTTTTAAGTAACCTCTGGTAGAAGCATCAGTATTAACATTAGTTAGTTGGATAGCTCCAATCATATGTTAAAATCCCCTCCTACTATAAGGTTAACATTACCACACATTGCATAGTTGTCAGTTATACATTCAAAAATATTAAGCTGTATAGCCACTGTGGAGTCATCACCAGGAGGGTTGTACGCAATGACCAATACAATGTTTATATCACCCTTTAGCTGAATTTCAACCATTAATACATTGTGGTTACTCACATGTGGAAAACCCTCAGATGAGTGTATATCATTCATAACCAAAATGGCCAATCCTCATTCGGCCTCCCCTTTTCACCTTTGTTAGCGTGATTAAAGTAAGAGGTATACCCATCAAAATGGGCTGGGTTTAGTAGCCAGGTCTCCTGGAGAAATATCATTTCTGCTTTATCCAGGAGACTATAAGAGCCAGTATGCCCAAAAAGATGTCAATGGCCACGCGTATTCCAGGAAATGATTTTTATGTTGCCTCATTTATGAGTGGTTATCGGTGGTAGAAACGAGCCAAGCCACTCCCAGTGTGACTTCACAGTAGCATCATTCATAGAGGGAGTTTTGATTCAAACCTATTGTTTAGTGTCATGGATTGGTGACCCTTCCCTCTGTTCCTCCTCACCTGGGTCTTCGGAGGAGCTTCCCGACACCTCCATCTTTTTCTTTCTCCTGCTGAACTTTGTTTTTCTGGTCTTTCTTTCCATCTTGTCGAAGAGGTAAGGGCGAGCTCCCCCAGAGGCCACCTTGCCCAGGTGGCGAACACCTCAGGCCAAAGGGGACTCCGGGGAGCTAACCCCAACTAGGGAAAAAGCCATACAGCAACAAAAAAATTGAATGTTTATATGCAGGCGAAAGGTTCCTTGAGTTGATGTGAGATGAACAAGTTCCAAACACTACAGGTGTTCTGTAATCACTGTGAATCCGTAGTTATGACTTAGGCTGCTGATCCGGATAAGCAGAAGACTTCCCTTCCTCATGCAGGAGTACCAGGACAGGCTGCTATGCCGTGCTTCATACAAAGGAGGGTAGGTAAGGAATACAAGTGAAGAGAATAAGACTGCCACGCTGGCCACAAGGAAATCAAGGCACTGCTTGGACCGTGAGAGAACAGCAAGTACTGATAGGAGGGGAGAATCGCAACCAAAGCCAAGACGAAGGAACGAGAGAGGCGGAGAAGCAGAAGAGCCAGAGAGAGAAACCACTGACTGCGCTGTGATCGGGAGAGAGAGAGAGAGACAGAGAGACAGAGAGACAGAGAGAGAGAGAGAGAGAGAGAGAGAGAGAGAGAGAGAGCAGCAAACCCAAAAGAATGCTGAGCGGGAGGCAATGAGGGAAAGTCCACGGAATAGGAAAAACAAGGGAGCATACGTACTACGAGCATGCTCACCAGTAGACTATACAAGTTGCAACGCTCCGAGTTCCGTACTGACAACAAGTAAATAGCGGCAACGGCCATCTTAGAAATGAACTAGACCGCACATTGAGGAAACACGACCAAACGTAACGGCACATCAATGGAGCTGCTAGCGTTTCCAATACTGCCACGGGCGAAACATGACATTTAGCCTCATCTTTCTTGTTACTATTCAACCTTTCATGTTCATTCATATCACATCTACAGTCCAAATCATAACCATTTTTGTTCAACTCAAGGGCTGAGTCCCTAATTAGAGCAACAACTGCTTCAGAAAAACAATGTACCTTAGTTACAAAATGTGAACATTGTTCCACAAATATAAAGTTGCTACTTTGAATGATCCTCGATGCTAGATGAGAGTTAACAATATCTAGTAGCTTACTTCTATTTATGGGTTTTTTCCTTCTGTTAGTGACATTAGAAATAGTGAACGATTTCTAAGGAAGATAGCAATTCTTATCCCTTACAGGGCTACCACTTTCCTTAGGTACATAGGATTTGTTAGACAAGACAGGCCTTGTCCCCGGTTTACCCCCTTCTCCTTGTTACTTTCTACACCTGGGATTCAATTGAAATTATGCTACTTTCTAGGGTAGTGTTAGTACAATCAGTAGAGCTGGTGCTTGAATCATCATCAGTAACTTGAGGTACTTTAGACGGCGTTTTAGATTTAACTTTCTGTAACAATGATCCAAGCAACCAGTTTGTTAGGTTGCCAGTTTTAAGAGCCATTATTTTTGCTCTTCTAGCCGCTTTTCTTCTTGCTTGTTTAGAAAGGCGTTGCTTATTGGGGCTTAACAGGGAATTATTCTTAACCTTTTATACAACATCAGAAGGTTGTTTAGCCATCAAATCAGTATTTAATTTTGACTTCCTTCTGCACTCCCTATTTGTCAATAGGCACTCATCATTATCATCATGGTCACTCCCCACCAGGATCTCTACTTGTGTGGATTTCAAATTTACAGGTTCAAAAACAGCTTAATTCATTTTTGGTGGCACATTAGTATTAGCTATCAAAAGTTCAGCTGTACTACCTACCTTGTTAGCTTTAGCCATTGCTTTTAGTAGCACAGCATTCTTATCGACTTGGCAAGAAATACTGTGTGACAATTTCAAAAGAATTTTTAAGGCAAGGCTTGTGGCAGTATTAATGGGCATCCAGTTCTTTAAACTTGCCACTATATGCACAATCCGCACAGTCGTGGTTATCTAACAGCGTTAACTGCTCATGGCTTTCGGCACTTCTAATCAGGGTACCAGATGAGTCGATGGGGGAACATCTCTCAATATTAGGAGCCTTATTTTTGCACACTGTTGCCTCAACAGGTAGTGCACGCTCCATGTTAGAGATTTGTCCCTCTAAGCTATAACATAAACTTAGCAGAGAGTTGTTACTGTCAAACTCAGCAGAAGTAGATGCAGCATCGTTGTAAGGAGCAGCAAGAAGGGCAAGGTCTTCATGTATTTCAATCACTGCCTGCTGGCCTCGGAAAAAGTCTGTTATCTTATCTGAGTTGTCGTTTGGGTGCTCACTTCCCCAGTGTCAGCAGCCACACTACCAGAGCCCTTCTTTTTATTTACTTTCAGTTTGCTGTGTAACTTCATTTTGGATAGATCAAGGCAAGATTATAGACGAAAGCACCTGCCTACGAATATATTCCCACAAATGGCTCAAGGATACAAAAATCGACAGACACCAAATAGGATAGGAAGCAATAAAGCTCAAGGGATAATAGATTTCACAGGTGGTTTAAAGATGTACATCCGCAGTTACCGCATATGGATTAAGTAGACAGGTCAAGCACTACAGAAAGGTACACCAGCGGCTCACAGTCACCACGTGTGTAACCTTGAATAAGACTCAAAGGGTGATGAAAGTCAATAGGTTTCACAGGTGGCTCAAAGCTAAACATCCACAGTTACTGCGTATGAAATAAGTCAAGCGTTTGTAAAAATGAATCAGCGGCTCCAAGACATGCATCCACGTTACACTGCGTGTGTAGCTTTTATTGAAACTCAGGAGTTGATAAAGTTAACAATTTTCACTGCAATTAAAGTTATCGAGTGTGTAGCGTTATAAGGAGATAGACAGAAGCAGGAGTTTAGTAGTGGTTACTATTCCGTCGTCATGGTCGACCAGGTATATGCTGTACAGGTACTTCGCCAAAGCATAAATCCATTAACGGCACAGATCCATAATGTGCTAAGAATCTCACCAACAGGATCTCCAGCCGACACCATCACCGAACAGAGAACACACTGTTGCACTCTGCGCTTGTGCAGTGTGTTTATAGCAAATACTTCACAGTGTTCAAAATAGAAAGCCGACTGCAATTGATCAGGGAAACACTTCGGGAAACACTGGAGCTTCAAAACAATGAACCACTCGCCAGAGAACACACTCCTTGCACACCGCGCCAGGCTTTTCGTATCTTATCGCATCTCTGGTGTGTGGTCTCTCTCTTGTCTTTAAATCATGCACATAATCGTCCCCTTCTGAAGCTGTCCATTCAGTTGCCCACACCAAAGATGCTGTTCGACTCTGAAATTGACCTCCTGAATAATTCCCATAGCATAAGGTAGGAGAGCATAATGATAGCAATCCTCAGAGGTTCTCTTGCCTACCTCTTTCATGTGTTGATACCACATGTTGTTCCCCAAATGTGCTGATCTGTCTAGATAATCATTTAACTCATAATCATCTTCCCTTGCACTTCTCTTGGGTCTCTTTCATTCCAAAAGAATATGTGCAAATTGTTCATGGAGTACACCAGACATCATCCTTCCTACAGAAGGAATCATAGGTACACTTGTCAGAGAAATGAGTGACTTCACTTGTGTCACTGGTGCAGGCACAATCACATATGGCCTTGGCCTCCTTAAAACCTCTAATTCTGATTCTCCCCACTCCAGTGACCTATGCAAAGGAATTTCTGCTTTTCTAGAACCAGCAAAGTAAGCAGCATGAATTAATAAAAACAGGAAAATAATGACACCATTGGTGTCTTTCTACATGTTGTTGAGTCTGCTCGCTCTCTGGAACTGCAATATGCTCAATAGACCACATTATGCATGTATATTATTTTTAAGGAAGGAAAAAACCTTTTTAATCGGGCAGATTTGTTAAGTGCTCCGGTAATTGAAAACTGTGCTCCATTATCGCTGAGAGCAATTTCCTTATAACTGAACCATTTTTAGGATTGTGCAACAATACACGAATGTCAGTACTTCTCCCCACAAGTGCAGTATATGCCCGAAAAATAAAAACATTAAACAAGAGCTGATGAATGTCGACATCAGATAGAACCATTTGGGTGTCCAAAGAGAAACTCAGTGAAAAACGAATCCGGGAACTGTTCCCCTTTCCAATCGTCAAAAAGGAAATCTAGATCGGGCATTTTTCATTTATATCATCATTTTCTAATTTGCAATTTCAATGAGTTCCTGGGCTCAAGAACAGTTACTTTCTCACTCCTGCAAAAATATCTATAAAGAGTGTTCGGGGAAACCACAGTCCAAATGCACACTTGCATTTATTTAAACAGTAATCTTTGCATCCTCCTTACTCGTCATCGATCGAGTCTGCATATGCTGAACTGCTTCTTCTTGACTTGCTTCCAAATCGGGTGGGGGTGTTCCGGTCTCACCAGCATATGGCTAGACGTCACCGAGGTGACTCCATGTTCGTTGTTCTTGGGCTTTTACTGCAGATGGAGTATCATTCTCCACAATGAAAGGACCACTAAATTGGGGCTCATGCCACTTCCTAGTGAAGTTGCGAATTAACACAGGATCCTCAATAAAAAGTTTTGGTACTGATAAAGGTTTTTCAGGTCTGGTTGCTGAATGGTCTTCATCTGTGTCCTGGGACCGACACCCCTTATGCCTGAGTTGATCTGAAATGACAGAGATACCAGCCTTTCGGTCAAGGAATCACTCCTCTAATTGTTCACAATGTGTGCCCAGCAGTAAAGTTTTGACATACGATGCAATTTACTACATAAAAGCGTGTTCTAACAGGTTTGGTACAAACCAATCCTCTGCCATAGCTGCTGCCAGGCTTTCACTAGTTACATGCGCAGGGTAGTGTAGCTGTTCTAACGCTACCCTCAATAAGTCTACAGGCATCACAGGTTTACCAGTGCTGTTCTGCAGCCACAATGCCTCAGAGGGGGATAAAGAACACCCCCTCCGTGTCCATGGCTCCTTTTCTTCCTGCGGAGCACTACCTTGAACTTCCATCAATTGCATTCTAGACAAATGATTAAGGGGTCGATTCATGGAATTAATGTGCGCCGAAAATTCCCGCGCAGAGGTGCCAAAACGTGCGATTCGCAGTAAAAGTGTGAAAATCGCAGGGAAACCAGCGCACATCGATTCATGGAAGTCCGTGCGCGAGAAAAACATTGGATGTGCGCTAAAAATGTGCGCTGCGCACGCCGGCGCACAGGTCATCCAACAGCGTGCGCCACGGCCACTGCGAAATGGCACATAGCGCGGCGCACATCACAAAAGTAGGCGTAACACAGGGCGTAACACTCGGAATGGGGAACAACGCGTGAAAATATGGGCGTCACCGGGGAAGTACAGGAGGCAAGTGCGCAGAACGCCCACACGCTCGCCTACAATCCGTATTCATGGAATCGAATAGGGCAAACCAGCGCACGGTCAAAGACGCGCACAGGGCCAAACAAGTACGCCACAAGAAAGCAGGCGGTAGCGCCCCTGCGCCTGAAAAAAATGTGCGCCAAAATGTGCGCTAACAAAAAGCACCCATATACAGCCATGATGAATGGTCCATACAGTGGCCCTCTAGGACAAATGAGGTGCAAAGGGGTACCGACAAACACGGACACCCGCTGTGTGAAAAATAGCGTGTGCGTGTGTTCCTGGGTGCGCAGGAAGTTCCACATGCGATTAGCCTGGCTACGTGTGTTTCGGGGTGCGCGGGAAGTTCCACACGCGATTGGCCTGGGTACGTGTACTTCGGGGTGCGCGGGAAGTTCCACACGCGATTAGCCTGGGTACGTGTACTACAGGGTGCGCGGGAAGTTCCACACGCGATTAGCCTGGGTACGTGTGTTTCGGGGTGCGCGGGAAGTTCCACAGGCGATTGGCCTGGGTACGTGTAGTTCGGGGTGCGCGGGAAGTTCCACAGGCGATTGGCCTGGGTTACGTGTACTTCAGGGTGCACGGGAAGTTCCACACGCGATTGGCCTGGGTACGTGTACTTCGGGTGCGCGGGAAGTTCCACACGCGATTGGCCTGGGTACGTGTATTCAGAGGTGGGCGGGAAGATTCACACGCGATTCCAGCAGGGTACGTGTATTTCGGTGGTGCCGGGGAATGCTACACGTGATTTGGCCGTGTGGGTACTCCCAGGTGTTCCCTCTACACCCTCCACGGCCCCTGCAGGCAGCCCACACCACAGGGGACTACCCTGCACCCCTGCTCATGTCCCACAGGCAACCCATCCACCATGGCCATGCCCACCAGCCAACCCACATGTCACCTTGCACTACTGATCACCAACACATGTCTCCCAGCACCCCCACCCCCCAGGGGCACCCTCCACCAGGCCCCCAAACATGTCTACCACCACCCCACCCCCCAGCAGTGCAGGGCACCCTCCACCAGGCCCCCACACATGTCTACCACCACCCCCACCCCCCAGCATCCAGGGGCACCCTCCACCTGGCCCCCACTCATGTCTCCCTGCACCCCCACCCCCCAGCAGTGCAGGGGCAGCTTCCACCAGGCCCCCACTCATGTCTACCATCACCCCCACCCCCCAGCCACCAGGGGCACCCTCCACCAGGCCCCCACTCATGTCTCCCACCACCCCCACCATCCAGGGGCACCCTCCACCAGGCCCCCAAACATGTCTACCACCACCCCCACCCCCCAGCAGTGCAGGGCACCCTCCACCAGGCCCCCACACATGTCTACCACCACCCCCACCCCCCAGCATCCAGGGGCACCCTCCACCTGGCCCCCACTCATGTCTCCCTGCACCCCCACCCCCCAGCAGTGCAGGGGCACCCTCAACCAGGCCCCCACTCATGTCTCCTATCACCCCCACACCCCAGCAGTGCAGGGGCAGCCTCCACCAGGCCCCCACTCATGTCCCCTATCACCCCCACCCCCCAGCAGTGCAGGGGCACCCTCCACCAGGCCCCCACTCATGTCTCCCACCACCCCCACCCCCCAGCATCCAGGGGCACCCTCCACCAGGCCCCCACTCATGTCCCCTATCACCCCCACCCCCCAGCAGTGCAGGGGCACCCTCCACCAGGCCCCCACTCATGTCCCCTATCACCCCCACCCCCCAGCAGTGCAGGGGCAGCCTCCACCAGGCCCCCACTCATGTCTACCATCACCCCCACCCCCCAGCAGTGCAGGGGCAGCCTCCACCAGGCCCCCACTCATGTCTCCCGCTGTCATGATGCCTACCCCCGGACCACCAGGCCAGGCCCAGCACCCCCGGAAGCAGGCATCATGCCCTCGGGTAAAAGCCCAGCGGCCCCTTATAGGGGCTCTTTGGACTCAGTCCTAGCACCTTTGGCGCCAGGCTCATGTTGGACATCAGTCCTGGCGCCATAGGCGCCAGGCTCATAAAGGGAGGTGTTTTGTGCACTTACCTGATGCAGACCATGCTGCACGCTTCAGGCCTCCCTGAGACCTGAAAGGGACTATTTTTTCATAGGGACTATTTTTTCACTCGGGCGTGGCCAGGGAAGGATACATACCTAATTGGGGAAGGATACATACCTGGGACTTCTTTGGAGGCTATTTAAGCCACGCCCAGACAGCAGCTCATGCTTCGCGTTGTTCTGCTTCCTGCAGCTTAACGCTCACCGTGTCTGCTCCTGCTCCTGGACTCCAGCCACGCCCGCCTCGAACCTGGAAGACCTGCAAGGAAGGAAGAGAAGAGAAAGGTGAAAACCAAGGACTATTTCAAACTTCTTACCTGCATCCGGAATCTTCTCGCCAGCATCCCTGAAGAAAGACTTCCATTTAAAAGCATTGCGTTGCTCGCTGCAGCGCCACGCTTCACTCACCTGTCCTCGAGACATCTCCCGGCTCCATCGCGGCTGTCAGCATCGGACGCCACATCTCTGCACCTAGGGGAGAGAGGAAGAAACAAAAGGTGAGCAGAAGGAACACAGAAGGAAAGCCTGATTAACAGCCATAATGCTTACCGGCTTTTCTTCCACATTTCGGGTCGGCGCCGCCCAGTTGGCAGGTACCGTACCCCGGCCCCTATGGGGAAAGGACAAGAGACATTTCTGGGGAATGATAAGGACATTTAGAGGGATCGCCCTTATCACTACTCACCTCGGCAGTTTAACCCCTCAACGCATCGCCTTCATTCTGCACCTGAAATAAAGGACAGATCACAGGTAGAAAGACAACATAAAGGGGGCCTCACTTGAACTTTGAACTTTCATACTTACGGCGCATCGCTCAGGAAAGTCAAGTGGATTTTGCCAGCGCCATTCTGAAAACCAGTGCAGTAACTGGACGAACACGCGCCCCTGCACCAGAAGCAGGATGGAGAGTTCATCCTTCCAAACCATAAGGTGAGCTTAAACCGGGGTTTGGAGGAAGTTAGAGAGGAACGAAGGGGGAAAGGGGAAAGGGGGGAGCTAGCACACTATTCTGCAGACTGTTAATCCCCTTTCTCATCTGCAGAAGGATATTCCTACGGGCCAGGCAAGCACGATTTGGAGGTCCTGTATAATCGGTGTTCCGGGTCCTGCGCATCACGCTAGAAGAGGCCACAGCAATCCAGACTAGACCAGCGCCCCCGTGGGAACCAGGTGAGCGTTACAGAACGCGAAGCCTTCCTACAAATTCCCACGCAGGCGCTATGGAAACTTCCGAAACTGACCAGTTGGCCCAATTACTGGGGGAATTACGGGCCGAAGTACACGCCGCTCATCAAGAGATTAGTGCCCTCAGGAGGGAAGTGATTGTAATAAAGGATAGAGCTGATGACCTGGCTAGACAGCTTTTGCAAGGTCAAGCTGGACAAACTCCTTTACCCGGTTCCGGGGGGAACCCCGCTCCTGTGGTTTCCAGTAACCCGGTGCAGATTAATCTACCTGGAAACATGCCGCTGGCCCCACCTGAACGCTTTGCTGGGGACCCCAAACGATTCGCCGTATTCATGAATCAGTGTCGTTTGCACTTCCTATGCAGACCTGTGGCCTTCCCTAATGATCAGACCAAGGTAGCCTTTGTGTTGTCATATCTCAGCGGCTGTGCTGCCGATTGGTCAGTCCCACTGGTAACTCAAGATGACCCGATTCTTCGTGATTTTCAAGGATTTCAAACAAGCATGGAAAGGTTATTTGCTCAACACTCCCAGGGACAGGCTCTGGATGACGAACTTCTATCTCTGCGACAGGGCAATCAAGACCTTCTATCCTACATTGCAACCTTCAATAGACTAATTGTGGAAACTGGTTGGCCAGAGGATAAAAGAATCACGTTATTCTATCGAGGTCTACGCGGAGAACTTAAAGATGTCCTGGCACAAGTTGTAAATCCGCTCCAAGAATGCACTGAATATATAGACTTAGTGGTCCAATTGGATCACAGGCTGCAAAACAGAAAAGCAGATCGGTCCAAGTTTGAAACCCGGGTGTTGGCCAAGACCCACGCTAACCCCAAGGGGGCTGATGCCTCGGAGCCTATGCAAATCGGAGGTGTTAAAGGACCCCTAACTCAAAAAGAACGGGAAAGAAGACGACAGATGCAATTATGCCTTTATTGTGGGTCCTCTGGACACTTTCTACGAGATTGCCCGGTTAAGCCGCCCAAGAAGGTGGTAGGAGCCGCTGATAAAATCCATGGAAACTCTGTATCGGGAAACGACCACGCCCGGCAAGCGTAGGGGTCCGCTTGCCGAGCTTGAAAACTAACTCTCAGACCTTGCATTTCATTGTGCCAATGGTCCTCGTAGATCCGGAACAGCCTAAACGGTTGCATGCTATAAAGGCATACATCGATAGCGGGGCTATAGGAAACTATGTGGATCGAGAATTGGTCTCTAGGATAAACCTCCCTCTGCGTCCTAAAACCAACAAAGATGTCATCACCACAGTAGATGGAACCGAAATTGCCTCTGGACTGGTAACACATTCCACAGCTGAGGTGACACTTGTAGGTCCGGATGGCCATCGGGAGGCAGTTGTGTTTGGTGTAATCAAGGCTCCACAGTTTCAGCTTATTCTCGGAATCCCTTGGTTAGAGACACATAATCCTCGAATTGATTGGCGAGCAAAGAGAATAACCTTCCCGGATTGTGCACAAACCTGCTACCCAGAAAATCCAAAGATTAATCTAGCATCAGTAACCTCTGTCCCCGTGCAACTACCTCCAGAGTACCAAGACTTTCAGGACGTCTTCCAAAAGGAACAGGCCAACACGTTACCTCCCCACAGATCGTACGATTGCCAAATCGATCTGGTGCCCGGTGCACAACCCCCTTGTAGCAGGATTTACGCCCTTACTGAACCAGAGAATCTGCATTTGAGACAATATTTAGATCAATACCTCGCCAATGTTTTCATTTGCCCGTCAAAGTCCCCGGCATCCTCAGCTTTGTTCTTCGTGCCTAAAAAAGAAGGCGACCTTAGAACTTGTATCGATTACCGCGCATTGAACCAGATAAGTGTTAAAAATCGTTACCCTCTGCCTCTGATCCCTGAACTCCTTGACCAGGTGAAGGACGCTTGCGTATACACCAAGTTAGATCTCCGGGGGGCTTATCATCTGGTACGAGTAAAAGAAGGCGACGAATGGAAAATGGCCTTCCGTACAAAATATGGACTATTCGAATACCAGGTGATGCCTTTCGGGTTGTGCAACGCGCCTGCAGCCTTCCAATTCTTCTTGAACGATGTCCTTCGGGAACTCATCGATGTCTGTGTTGTCGTGTATATCGATGACATTCTTGTGTACTCCTCTTCGGAATCTGATCACAGAAAGCATGTCAGGGCCGTCCTAGAGAAACTGCGCCAGCACAAACTGTTTGCCAAGCTGGAAAAATGTGTTTTCGATACCACCGAGGTTGAGTTTCTCGGATTCATCCTGACACCTAAAGGGGTCCGAATGGATTCACGGAAAGTGGATGCCATCCTCAAATGGCCATCACCTAGTTCCGTGAAAAGTGTCCAAAGCATGCTTGGTTTTGCCAACTTTTATCGCAGGTTTATCCCAGAGTTTTCACGTGTGGTGCAACCCATCACTGCACTCTTGCGAAAAAATAAACGTTTTCAATGGACCGAGGAAGCCGAACAGGCCTTTCAGGAGTTGAAAGCTAAGTTCACGTCCGCACCTATTTTGAAGCACCCGCGTACCGATCTCCCATATATAGTCGAAACCGATGCGTCCAGCTTAGCCATGGGAGCTGTCCTGTCTCAGAGAGACCCTGAAACCAACCAACTGCACCCCGTAGCATTTTGGTCCAGAAAGTTCTCGCCGCCGGAGATAAATTATGCGATCACCGATAAGGAACTATTAGCCATTAAGTCCGCCTTCAAGGCTTGGCGGCATTATCTCCTCGGCGCCCGGCATTCCATCACCGTGATCACTGATCACCGAAATTTACAATATTTAAAAACTGCCAAGGCTCAATCGTCTCGACAGCTCCGATGGGCTTTGTTCTTTGCTGAGTTCGATTTTGTAATCACCTCCCGCCCCGGCTATAAGAATGGTAAGGCGGACGCTCTATCCCGAATTGGAATGGAAGAAATAGACACAAACTCAGACCCTGTGCCGATAATTCATGAACAAAGAATTTTGGGGATAACCACTTTACAAACCCTTGAAGACATTCAAGCACGAGTGAAACCAGTACACCCAGGAACCAGATTAACAAAGCCACCAGAACCGATTCAGATAGATGGGGAGCCTGAATTCGAGGTGAAGAACATTTTGGATTCTAAGATCTCAAAATCAAAACTTTTCTATCTAATTGATTGGAAAGGGTACGGGCCTCAGGAAAGGTCTTGGGAACCCAGTGATCACGTACATGCACCTCGGCTGGTAAAAAGGTTCCATCGGAATTTCCCAAACAAACCGAAACCTCCAGAAGGAACGACCTTGGGAGGGGCCTTGGGGGGGGGGAGTGCTGTCATGATGCCTACCCCCGGAGCACCAGGCCAGGCCCAGCACCCCCGGAAGCAGGCATCATGCCCTCGGGTAAAAGCCCAGCGGCCCCTTATAGGGGCTCTTTGGACTCAGTCCTGGCGCCTTTGGCGCCAGGCTCATGTTGGACATCAGTCCTGGCGCCATAGGCGCCAGGCTCATAAAGGGAGGTGTTTTGTGCACTTACCTGATGCAGACCATGCTGCACGCTTCAGGCCTCCCTGAGACCTGAAAGGGACTATTTTTTCATAGGGACTATTTTTTCACTCTGGCGTGGCCAGGGAAGGATACATACCTAGTTGGGGAAGGATACATACCTGGGACTTCTTTGGAGGCTATTTAAGCCACGCCCAGACAGCAGCTCATGCTTCGCGTTGTTCTGCTTCTTGCAGCTTAACGCTCACCGTGTCTGCTCCTGCTCCTGGACTCCAGCCACGCCCGCCTCGAACCTGGAAGACCTGCAAGGAAGGAAGAGAAGAGAAAGGTGAAAACAAAGGACTATTTCAAACTTCTTACCTGCATCCGGAATCTTCTCGCCAGCATCCCTGAAGAAAGACTTCCATTTAAAAGCATTGCGTTGCTCGCTGCAGCGCCACGCTTCACTCACCTGTCCTCGAGACATCTCCCGGCTCCATCGCGGCTGTCAGCATCGGACGCCACATCTCTGCACCTAGGGGAGAGAGAAAGAAACAAAAGGTGAGCAGAAGGAACACAGAAGGAAAGCCTGATTAACAGCCATAATACTTACCGGCTTTTCTTCCACATTTCGGGTCGGCGCCGCCTCGTTGGCAGGTACCGTACCCCGGCCCCTATGGGGAAAGGACAAGAGACATTTCTGGGGAATGATAAGGACATTTAGAGGGATCGCCCTCATCACTACTCACCTCGGCAGTTTAACCCCTCGACGCATCGCCTTCATTCTGCACCTGAAATAAAGGACAGATCACAGGTAGAAAGACAACATAAAGGGGGCCTCACTTGAACTTTGAACTTTCATACTTACGGCGCATCGCTCAGGAAAGTCAAGTGGATTTTGCCAGCGCCATTCTGAAAACCAGTGAAGTAACTGGACGAACACGCGCCCCTGCACCAGAAGCAGGATGGAGAGTTCATCCTTCCAAACCATAAGGTGAGCTTAAACCGGGGTTTGGAGGAAGTTAGAGAGAAAGAAGGGGGAAAGGGGAAAGGGGGGGAGCTAGCACACTATTCTGCAGACTGTTAATCCCCTTTCATCTGCAGAAGGATATTCCTACGGGCCAGGCAAGCACGATTTGGAGGTCCTGTCCAATCGGTGTTCCGGGTCCTGCGCATCACGCTAGAAGAGGCCACAGCAATCCAGACTAGACCAGCGCCCCCGTGGGAACCAGGTGAGCGTTACACCCACCACCCCCAGCATCCAGGGGCACCCTCCACCAGGCCCCCACTCATGTCTCCCACCACCCCCACCCCCCAGCAGTGCAGGGGCACCCTCCACAAGGCCCCCACTCATGTCTCCCTGCACCCCCACCCCCCAGCAGTGCAGGGGCAGCCTCCACCAGGCCCCCACTCATGTCTCCCACCCCCCCATCAGTGCAGGGGCACCCTCCACCCGGCCCCCACTCATGTCCAACTCATGTCACCCACCACCCCCGCCCCCCAGCATCCAGGGGCACCCTCCACCAGGCCCCCACTCGTCTCCCACCACCCCCACCCCCCAGCAGTGCAGGTACGTGTATCCCTGGGGTGCGCGGGTTGTCTCCCATGCGATACCATCAGGGTACGTGTATTATGGGTTCGCGTGAACTTCCACACGCGATACCAGCAGGCTACGTGTTTTACGGGGTTCGCGGGAAGTTCGACACGCGATTGCCCTGGGTATGTGTATTTCGGGATGCGCGTGAACTTCCACATGCGACTGGGCCTGGGAGAGCGAGTTACGTGTATTCCTGGGGTGGGCGGGAAGATTCACACGTTCGCCTACGACGCGCCGAAAAATAAATGGTCCAATCCTTAAACACGTACGTTAGCATGAAGCAGGCGTACGTCGACCCACGCAGCATAAAAGTGCGCGCAAACAACAAACCAGCTCAGACGCCAGGATGAATATACCGTTCCTAGCAGCAGTGGACGTGGGTTACCAAAGGAGGAGGAGGAGGATAGTGAGGGCCCGAATTTTCACTCCCAGAACCAGCCTTTTTGGGATGCCTGATGACCAGGTATATGGGAGGTACAGGTTTCCACCACACATAATACCGGACCTGGTCAGTGAGTGGAAGGATGACCTCACATCACCCACCCTGTGCTCCCAAGCACTCAGCCCCCTGGAGAAGGTCCTCAATGTACTGCAGTTCTTGGCCACTGGATAATTTCAGCGGACAAGTGCCATAGTGGGTGGGGTGTCACAGGCCACGCAGTCACGCTGCCTACACCAGGTCTTGAACATCATCACTGCACGCCCATCAGTCCGTAGGCACATATACCTGCCCAGGACACCTGCAGAAAGGCAGGCTGCCGCCCTCGATTTCTATGGTGTGGCACAATTCCCCAAAGTGTTAGGTGCCATTGACTGAACCCATGTGGCACTACGTCCCCCCAGGGCATCTGAGCACATCTATAGGAACCGCAAGCACTGGCATTCCATCAATGTGCAGGTAGTATGTAATGCCAAGGGAATCATCACCTCAGTATATGCCAACTATCCAGGGTCCACCCACGACAGCTTCATTTACCGAATGTCTACCCTAAGCCGGGACCTAGAAGCTGGGCGGCATGGCGATACATGGCTGCTTGGTGAGTATGAATGCCACTGCACATGCATGCATGTCAGATGCAGAGTTATGTCACTACCCCACTAATGATACCCATAACCTCCTCACCAGGGGACAGTGCCTACCCTCTGAGCACCCACATGATGACGCCAATTCGGAACCCCATCACGCCTCCCGAGGTAAGATACAACACAGCCCATATTGCAACCCGAGGCATAGTGGAGCGCACATTCGGAGTGCTCAAGTCACGCTTTCGCTCCCTTGACCGTTCTGGCGGGCAGCTGTTATATGCGCCCCCAGTAGTGTGCAGGATCATAGTGGCAGCATGTGTCCTGCACAATGTTGCAACACGCCGGGGCCTGGCTGTGGACATGGTGGTGCACCCACATCCCCAACCACATGCCCGCCCGCTGCGCATGGGAGGGGAGAGGGCACGGGGTGAGGCAGCCCGTACGCAGCTGGTGGCTAATTACTTCACATAGAAATCACACCCCTGTGGAGTGCACACAGCCCTGGCACATACCATCTGATAAGCAATGATGACTCGACCTGACAATTATGACCAACAAAGGGACAGTCAACTGTCAGAACCATAGCAGCCTGAGATTGTTCATGTGGAAGTGTCACAATGTGTGCATCCCTACCTACACAAACACCACCAATGCAGTGTCATCAAAAGACACACTTCCATGCTGCAGAAATGAATACCCACTTGCAAAATACTACATGAAAACAGTGCCATGTCACCCAACCCCTCCACGGCACGGCCACACAACACACCATGGCATGTCATGCAATGTGAGAGCAAACAAATTAATCCCCACAACATGCCCCAAGTGTCACCAGCTACAGTGTCCCTAATGGAAACATGGCCACACATGAAATGCTCACAGTAATGCAGGACCTACAACCCACATTACCAAATACTTACCAAGAATACCAATCACCTACACAACCTCCAACCTATCTTATTACAGACTTAAAAATTTGCTAGCTTCACTACCTGATGATGCCAGCACTTCGAACACTTCCAAGTATACAGTGGTAGCGCCACGCAAGAGTGTAGGTGCACTGCTTACAACATGGATTCCAGTTCCAAGGTGGACCGCTTTGTGAAGACATGAGAAATGGACCTGCAATTCGGAGGATGAGATGGATGCAGAGGCACATATCAATACACCATGCAGTGTACAATACAACAACAATATGCACTATGAATGTATACATAGTATTGACTACAGACTGCCACACATCGAATGGGAGTCCAATGTCACCATGTACGTCAATGTCACTTGGGCACACCCTTTGCAAGCCCATGGAAACGGGAAGCAGGAGGGGTGTGTGTCACAAAAACCCAAGCATCTGAACCAAATTCATGACAAGCCTGCATGTGCCCAGCCACAATGCAGCGTATGCCCACGGGAGCCACACAAGGCAACACACTGTCCCAAAAAAAAAAAAGAAAACAAATCAAAAATGGCCATTAATGGGCCGGGGGGGGTGGGGGAGACCACCCAGGAGGTCCGAGGACAGTGTGCACACCAAAACCCACCTGTGTGGATCTTGCGGAAAAAAAAAACACCTCCATGGGCTCATGGCCTACACGGCTACCCTATTGTGGGAGAATCACTGCTGTCGCTCTCCTCACCCTCTGCAGCTGCATCAGGAGGTGGTGGCACTATGGGAGGCAGCCCACGCAAAGCCCTAGTCTGTTCCTCCATGGCAGCAAGCATGCGGGTGTGGTAGGTCTCGTTCTGGAGTATAATTGTGCGGAGGTCCCCATGCAACAACTCACGGGATGCCCGGACCTCCGCCCTAGTTGCCTGCATCTCAGCTGAGAGCGTACGTGTGAGACGCTCCAGCTGCTGTTCTGTCCTTCTATTTGTTGATGCCTCAAGCTCAACAAGAGTCGTCCTGAGGTGAAGGAGTTCCCCCCTCAGGGCTTCCCTGTGGCCCTGGGACTCTATGGAAATGGCTTCCCGCAGAGTCGCCAGTGCCGCCCGCCTGTCCCTGTCGGACGCCAACACGTCCTCCCTGTGTGACTGGCAGATGGAGTCCGTTGCCTGCTGTAGTCGCTCCATTAGCCTTTCGGGGGGGGACAATGGAAGTGGCCACCCTATCCATGGCCTGAGCCATCATCTCTGATGATGCTGCCTGTTGGGTTGCCATACCGTATATGGATTGCTCCCATGCGGTATTGCCAGGTGGCGGACGGCCACCACGTCGGCGGGCACCACACCTGTCTGGGGCAAGGCGAACTGCGGCTTGCTGTGCCGGCACTGCCTGAGGCTGCAGGACTGCATTCCCCCTCTGATCTGCTGGCCCAGGAACAGATGTCGCGGAGTGTGACCCTGCATCCGTAACCACCAAAGGCGTACCTGCCAACACTGACATCCCCATTGAGGGTTCTAACACTGGTGCAGGTGGGTCAGACAGAACAGAATCCCTCCCAGGAACACTCACCTGCGACGGCACATAGGTCTCATCATCCGAATCGACACCTGAATACAGCTCGGGGGAGGTGCAGCCAGAGACACCCCTTGAGAGCACGACCTGCAGCAGTTGTGGGTTCTCACCCACCACCACACCACGTCCCTCAGTGGTGGTCGGTCAGCCCTCAGACCCCTCCTGGGTCAGCACCATCTCCACAACCCCAGCAGTATCAAGTGCGTCATCCCCTGCAAAGACATAAAAGAAAACAAATGGAAACAGGCATTAGCACTATGGCACACAATTAGGGCTGAAAGGCTACAGAAACAGTACTTGATTGACCCATGTCCCACATGTCTAAAACCCTCCTATGCATGCACCGTCACTGCGTGTGAAGGGTAGGCAGATGGCACACATGATGACACCAAGATGGAAGATGAATACATTTGCTGCATGCTGCCTAGCAGTGGCATCACACATTGGCCAGTGATTGGCAGGTCAAATACACATGCCATCACACAGATGGCATGTACCCTAGCCATAAAGTGAAGAGGGAGAGGAGGTCACCAATTGTTCATTCAGTCCAGTTTGCTCATGAAATTGATTTTTTCATTGAAATGGTTCAAATGTTTAACCTGGAGCTGCCAGTCCAAAATGGTCCTATAGCACAGGGACATGTCTAAACAAATCATGTCCAGGAAACAAAGCCAGTCCACTGTACCATAGCCATGTCAGACATGTGACAATAGGACTGAAAAATCCCGAGTAAAAGTGGTGGTATGCAAACAATCTGCCTGAATAAACAGAGGTAAATAAGCAACAATGTTGTGGCAAGATGACACTTCAAGGGCAAATGGCGTGGTGTTGGGCTGGATGTCTAATGTTGGCAGAAGGGATGCTGCTATACCCAAATGCTGGTGCGCAGAATGTATAGGATGAGGCACATGGGTGACCCAAACCACTCAGGCACACACACCCTCACCTGGCACCCAAACAGAAGCCCTCCCCCACACACCATGCACATGGATGACACACACTTGCATGTGCACTCACCGGACAATGCCTCGTAATCTGCCAGTTCTTCCACGCCTTGGATCTGTTCCTCCGTGAAGTACGTCCCAGCAACCTGCTCATGTGGAGTGAGTTCTATGTCCTCTGCTGGAGACCCACCTCCAGTCACTAGAGTTGCGGCATGACTTGAGGCCAGCTTATTCTTTGCCCTGCGCTTCAGGTCATTCCAGCGCTTGTAGCATTCAGTAGCTGTGCGCCTCACGATTCCAAGGGCACTTATGATGTCCGCAATGGTCTGCCAGTGTGCCTGACGTTGTGCAGGTGTGGTCTTGGATCCTGCAACAATCACCATTTCGCGGTCATGTGCGGACACATACTCTACGAGTGCATTCAGTTCGGCCTCATTGAAGCTGGGCTTCCTTGACGGGCCGGACTGTGTAGCCGTGGCTGGGGCATCAGCCTCTACTGGACGAGCACTCTTCCTCTTCCGCTTGGAAGGTGGTGGGGATCCTGAGTGTCCTACGCCACTCTGGACACTAGGGGCAGGAGCCCCGGTGGACTCTGTACTAGGAGTGTGGGATTGCACACTCAGCATGGGAGTTGGTGCAGGCATTAGCTCAAGTGTGATGGTGTCAGGGGGAATGTCAGCATGATGGACTTGGACTGACACTGTCCTGGCTGGGTGTGTGAGAGGTGGGGTGGATGGAGCCGCAGCTGCCCCTGCAGCCTCCCCAGCCTGCCTACGTGGGGCAGCAGATGACCTAGCTGCCCCTGATCCACATGGCCTGATGTCACCAACGTTCACCGGCGCACGTGGCCTAGACCTGCTGACCTGGAAGTCAGCCATGGAGTCACCCTGTGCCAGGTCTGGTTCCACAGTGGGCTGGTCCAACAAGGGCTGAGCATGGATGTTGTCAGCCACGTTAACCTCAACCAGGGGGGGGAGGGCATGGGTGTTCCTGACTGCTCCTCCACACATGGGGGGCTAGGGGCACCCTGCAAGTCACGGCCACGTCCCCTACCGGATCCACCACGGCCACCACTTGGGGCTCGGCCACCTTTGCCACCCTTACGGCTTGTTCGCCTCCCAGCCATTGCACTGATGTTATTGTGCGTATGGGAGTCGATGTGAACTTTTGTCCTGGGCAATTGGGGGTCAAAGGGGTTGGGTACCAGATGGTAATCGTACCCTAGTGCTCTAGCAAGGATGTATGTCACCCCTGGGGAAAGATGACGGGTCACGCAACGCACAGGCACCCCAAAAAAGGGAAGTAAGGTGCACGCAACCCCTCCTAGACCACATGCGTGGGAAAATAAACCTGCACAACGCTGTGGCACCCAGAAACACAAGAATGAACGTATGCGTGTCACACGCAGCCTAGAATGACCTCTGAAGGGGTACGCGACACACGGGGCAAGCACAGATGTTAAATACGTGCGCGACTCACCGTCTGCCAGGAACAAAAGCGTGAAAAATATGCGCGTGTGCGCCTTGGCAACACCCCCGCCAAAAGAAGAATTGTACGCTGTCTGAGGAGACAGGACAACAGTAGAAGGGAACGCTGTTTGAGGAAACAGGCCCAGGAAAAAGAGGAAAAGAGAAAAAGCTGTCAGAGGTAACAGGGAGTACGAACTTGAAACGCCGTGAAGTAAATCGCGTGTGAACCGACAAGAAGCACAGATTTCACCCACTCGCTCTCCACGAAAAGTACGTACAAGGAAATGGCGTTCTACACGTACCTTTTATACACACGTCACAGATGCGCATACGCGATGAGGCCATTTCCACCAATTACACGCTTTGACACTCGGACGTGTATCTTTTTTTTTTACACGCGCCATTATCTACGGCCATGAGCGTGATGTCATAGCTGCGCATGGGGGCCTTTGGGCCAATGAAATCGCATTGCGTGCAGACGCGCTTACGCGCTAAGGGCCTTTCCTCGAATTACACGCAGACGTGCAGGACTTTTCACGTGCCAAATCACTCCGTATCAAGCTGGCCACGCGTAAGCACACGGAAGACCACGCTCCTGCCCAGAAAGCCGATTTACTGCCCCCCAGAGCCCCGAGCACGCTCCCACCTGCCATCTGCTGCTGCCTGACTGCCTGCTGCCCACGTGCCCTGCCATTTGCTGCCTGCACATCAGCCAGGGGTGCTCTTGCTGTGACCACCCCTGCTGGAACCGAAGACTCCCGACTGGGATTCCATCGCTCCACAGCCCAGCCCCAGGACCCAGTTGCCCACCCACTCCTGCCTCTGGGGTTGTCATGTCGGGCACTGCAACATCTGGCACCACTGACAACCCCCGGCCAGAGAGGCAGAGGGGCAGCAGCTTCAGTGCCAGGGAAGTTGGTGTCCTGGTGGAGCAAGTCCTGGGGCAGTATGATGCCCTCTACGGAAGGGTGCGCGCCGACAAGGAAGGACGGACTCGGATCTGGACGGACATCGTGACTGCCATCAACGCGGAGGGGGTGGCAGTCCGCGACTTCCAACATGTCAAGAAGCGCTGGGAGGAGTTCAGGTCCAGGACCCTGAACAAACCCCGGCGCCTCTTGAAGGCAGCGGATGCTAAGGGGTGCCGGGGCCACTTGTCGGAAGATCAGATGAGGGCCCTGGAACACATATCCCCAGCACTCCACGTCCAGGTCCTTGAGAGGCAGACCCGTCTGGAGTCGAGCGGTAAGTGTACATGCATCATGATTGTAAACTGTGCGTGTGGTGATGTGCCAGTAGTGTGCCGGTTGCACATCTGTTTGTATGGGGCCGAGTATGGGTGGGGGTGTACAGGACCGTGAGGCTAACACATGCGAGCGCTGTCATGTGTGAGACATGGATGGTGCTTGTGTGTGTAGGCTTGCATGCCAAATGCAGTTGTGTGGGCACACATGTTTGGATGAATGTGTATGTAAGTAGGCATGTTCGTGATGTCACGCATGTATGTTGTTTTCAGCTGCACTGTGTGCATGTGTGTATATTTGACAAGGATGCAACAGTGATGCAACATGGATGCATGTGACAGCGGGATGTGGAAGCCTGATTGGCAGATGTGACATGGATGCCCATCGGAACACTGCGACAGTTGGCTGAGGTGTACACATGCATGCAAGTGTGGTGGTGTGCGTGCATGTGTAGTGCACTCCCTGTGTTGCATGTGATGTCTGGCTCACCTTTGCCTGCTCATGCTGTTGTATGTGTATGGATAGTGCTGGCAGTTGCAATGTGGCTGTGGTATGGCTCATGTGTGCATGTAGAAATGACATGTGTGTTGCCAATTGTGATGCCATGTCTGAGGTTTGCCAATGCCACTCATGTGCAACTGTCGTGTGTATGTGTCCATTGTACAGTGCCCTGATGCCTGTGTTTTATTTCTCCCTGTCTGCAGCATCAACTGATGAAGAGGGCGGAGAAGGTGCTGTGGAGCACAGCGGCGGGGATCGCACCGCCAGCCGGAGACGCAAGGCCCGGCTCCCCTCCCAGGTTGTGATCTCGTCGGGGAGGGAGGAGTCCGGTGCCGCGTCAGAGGCCACAGCTGCCGGGGGGAGGTCCAAGAGGCGGAGGTCGGAGTTGGACTCCTCGGCAGCAGAAGGGGCAGCTGGGACCCCACAGGGCCCAACGGGGGAAGATGGCACGGAGTCATCCAGGTTGGTGGGGGGTTTGGTGGAGGAGGAGGCCGTGCAAGCAACAGAGACGGGGTCTGGAGGTGGGGATTCCACTGGTGCTAGTGGTGCAGTGCAGGACCAGGGACAGGAGGCAGCACAGGTCGCCGCGGAGGTGCCTGTGTGCAATCCTGTCCCTGATCCTGTCACTGCATCATCTTGCACCAGCAGGGATGCCTACGTCCAGACCCATTTTCAGGCAGGGGATGAGCTCACGACAACTGGCCTTCCTCTGCCTGCGGACGTGGCTATCCGGGTCCGGGTTGAGCCTGTCCTGATTGGTGTGGCGTTGCGTCAACAGGCCATGCGAGGTGACCTGCAGTCTTTTCATGAGGAGACTGCACGTCATCTCGAATGGCTCGTTGACCGCGTCGGCCTACTGGGACAGGTCACCCAGGCTGGATTTCTCCGTTTGATGGGGCTTGCTCAGACCCCCTCCTCAACTGAACCCCCTATGCGCCAGTCGTCCTCCGTGCCATCTTCCCACCCATCAGTCACCTGGGTGCCCTGTGGAGCTGCCTCTGACGGTGCGGCCAGGCTGGTGGAGGAGGCATCCCTGCCACAGTCTGGAGTCGGACGTCTAGCAGGGGTGGCCACATCAACGACTGCACCCCAGCCAGCGGAGGATGTGCAGGCAGCAGGAGGCAGTGCACGGGCAGAGGCGCAGCAGCAACGTGGTGGGAGCCATGATGGCTTGGGGCCTTCGACATCGGAGGGGCAGTCATCGGCCGGAGGGCAGGAGGACCCAGGACGGGAAGTGTCTTCCGTGTGGCAGCGGTTGGGCCACGCCATAGATGCGGAGCGGCAGCGGGCGGAAGAGGCACGGCTCACGATGGTCAGGGCGGAGAACTCCATGCGGAGGGCCCTGAGGCGGGCCGAGTGCCTCGAGGCAATCCGCAGGGAGTTTGGGGGGGAACATGTGGACGGCCCTGCGGACCCTCGGGGCCATGGAGGAGGAGCGCCTCCGGGACATTGAGCAGGAGTTCGATGATGCCCTGGCCCAGAACATCCCGAAGTGAGCCGTCGGACTAGCCCGCTGCCCTTGTAAATAGTTCTGTAGTTAGTGTTAGGTTTCCTTTGGTTTAGCATTTTTTTTTTACCTTTTGGACAATGGGCCACATTTTTGTATATAGTTTTTTTTTTTTTAGGTAGTGTTATTCGATAGGTTTCATTACTTCAGTTGGGATCATGGACCCTGGATTGTTTATCTGTATATAGTTGACTTTTGGATTTTCATTTTTTTTTTTTTTATGATTTCACCATGGAGCAATGGTTTTCGATTTTAATTTTCCATTGGATTTACTTTTGTGGACTGTGACTTTGGACACCTTTCGTTTGCATTATGATTTGTGGTTTTGCATTATTTCACGTACCTGCTGGTTTTTAAAAAAAAAAAAATTCCATTATTGTTTGTTTATTTTTTAATCAATTTATGTTGTGTTTAATACATATTTTTTCTTCAAACTTCAATGTGTAGTATCATCTCATTAGTTTCATGCATATCATGATATGAGTTTTGACATTCACTGACACCCATTGGGCGTATGTGAGGGACATGTGTTCATTTCCAAACTAGCAATTGGGGTTCTATCATATTTTTGCCATTTCTAAGTGGGTGGATGCAATACTCAGGTGGGTGTTTGGCATTTGGAGGCTGACCATAAGGGCCAGGGATCTAGATTGTGGTGACATGTTGGCTGGGGGACATGAGTGGGGGCCTGGTGGAGGCTGCCCCTGGATGCTGGGGGGTGGGGGTGGTGGGAGACATGAGTGGGGGCCTGGTGGAGGGTGCCCCTGGTGGCTGGGGTTGGTGGGAGACATGAGTGGGGGCCTGGTGGAGGCTGCCCCTGCACTGCTGGGGGGTGGGGGTGATGGTAGACATGAGTGGGGGCCTGGTGGAGGGTGCCCCTGCACTGCTGGGGGCTGGGGGTGGTGGTAGACATGAGTGGGGGCCTGGTGGAGGGTGCCCCTGGATGCTGGGGGGTGGGGGTGGTGGGAGACATGAGTGGGGGCCTGGTGGAGGCTGCCCCTGCACTGCTGGGGGGTGGGGGTGATGGTAGACATGAGTGGGGGCCTGGTGGAGGCTGCCCCTGCACTGCTGGGGGGTGGGGGTGATGGGGGACATGAGTGGGGGCCTGGTGGAGGCTGCTCCTGCACTGCTGGGGGGCGGGGGTGATGGGGGACATGAGTGGGGGCCTGGTGGAGGCTGCTCCTGCACTGCTGGGGCGTGGGGGTGATAGGGGACATGAGTGGGGGCCTGGTGGAGGGTACCCCTGGTGGCTGGGGGTGCCGGGGGACATGCGTTGGTGGGCAGTAGTGCAAGGTGACATGTGGGTTGGCTGGGGGGCATGGCCATGGTGGATGGGGTGCCTGCGGGACATGTGCAGGGTAGGCCCCTGTGGTGTGGGCCACCTGCAGGGGCCATGGAGGGTGTAGAGGGAACACCTGGGAGGGCCCACACGTGCAATTCACGTGTGGTGCTCCCTGCGCACCCCTGGAATACACGTACCCTGATGGAATCGCGTGTGATACTTCCTGCGCACCCCTGAAATACACGTACGCTGCTGCTTTTGCGTGTGATACTTCCCGCGCACCCCTGGAATACACGTACCCTGCTGCTTTTGCGTGTGATACTTCCCGCGCACCCCTGGAATACACGTGCCTTGATGGAATCGCGTGTGTTACTTCCCACGCACCCCTGATGTACACGTACACAGGACAATTGCGTGTGGAACTTCCCGCGAACCACTGAAATACACGTTCCCCGCTTGGCGTTTGCTGTTTGGCAGCCCTGTGAACTGGTCCAGGGTTAGCGCAGCCCTTTGCGATGATTTGGGGATTTTGAAGGCTTTTCCTTGCGCGAGGGTGTTCTTGGGGGCGTAACTGGCGCTGCTGCAGGGTTGCTGCGTCACTCTGCGCCACGGCTGGTTTCGGAGGCTGAAATCCATGAATACGCTGTGCGATGGAAACGATTTTTTTGCATGCGACTGGCGCATTGTATCGCACGGGGACACTGTGCGCCAGCCGCGTGCGCCATTTTTGTGCAAATTTCTATGAATTACCATGTATATCCTTTGCAATCATAATCGTGACAATTTTTTCCTTTACATTAGGAGTATCAAAACTACAATTATCAGGGGAATATGCAACCCTTTTGGCCTCTTCTTCCGCAGCTTTGTTCCCACGTGAGATAAAGTCAGATCCCTTTAGTATAAGCGCCACCAAGCCTGTGCCGAAAAGTGAGACGGTAGTCTTGCACTTGCTACTACTTCAAATTCCCCATTAGCTCTGTGCCTTACCACAGCTGAACCTGAATGTCTTTCTCCATCAGATTTATCAATTTTCAACAACCCATCAATAAAGAGAACCTCCCCCCTGCTAGAGCATTCTCCTTTACCCTTGGGATCTCGTCATAGCACTCCTCGTAATTCGTGCAATCATGCACTTGCTCATCCTCTGTCACAGGTTCGGCTACAAACATGGCAGGGTTCACTATTATACACCTAACTATTTTGATCACTGGATTCGATATAACTACCTCGTATGCAGAAGCCCTCTGAGATGTCAGTGTACGCTTAGGTTTCTCTAAAACAGCAAACAAAGCATGCTCATCAAATAAAGTCATGGAATGTAACGCTCACCTGGTTCCCACGGAGGCGCGGCGTCGAAGGCGCAGAACTCTGAAGATGGACAGGAAGGGCCCCTCTATTCTGGCTTCCCTGGCTCGTTGGATACCCTCCTGTGCGTGAAAAGGGAGTATTACCAACTGTGGAACAATGCTCAAGCCTCCCACTCCCTTCCAAACCTCCACGATACCTCCTCCACGATTCTCCGTGAAGCCTCACCTTAGGGTTTGCAAGGATGAGCTCTCCATCCTGCTTCTGATGCAGGGGCGCGTTGAAACCCAGTTACTTCACTGGATTGAGGATTGATGGGAGTTCAGGTAAGCTTGACTGTTCAGGTAAGGCGCTGTAAAAGTTCTGTTCAAAAGTTCAAGCTTAATAATAATGTTCGTTGTCTAATTGCAGCAAGCGCTAATGCTTATGTCTTTTTCCCCTTAGGGGCCGGGGTTCGGAGTGCCGGAGATATGGCGCCGACCCGAAGTGAAACAGTTCTGGATGAGCGCTCAGGTAATGTCTTTGCATTCGCTCATTCAATGTCTTTGTCTTTTTTCCCCATAGGGGCCGGGGTCCGGAGATGCCAGGAAGCGGCAGGACCCGAAATGCAGTGGGAATAATCCAACAGGTAAGACTTAAAAGGAAACTGAGCTTTCCTTATTCCTTTTCTCCCTCTCACCTTTGTTCTTGTCTTTTTTCCTCTAGGCGCCGGGCCGTAGCTGAATCCGGAAGATCGCTGCTGAAGATGGAAGCGCCTTGCAAAGGTGAGTAAAATGCAGCGCTGCATCGATGGAAACGAAATGCCTTTAAAATGATGTCTTCCTTTTCAGGGCCGTTGGAGAAATGACTCCGGAATGCAGATTTAGCAGGTAAGGGCTTTTCTTCTCCTATTCTCTTCCTTTCTCCCCTTGCAGGTGTTCCAGGGTGCTGGCAGGCGTGGCTGAAGTCAGGATGCAGGAGCTGACACGGTGAGCGTCCAGCTGCTAGGTGCAGAACAACGCGAAGCATGTGTGGCTGTTCGGGTGGGGTTTAAATAGCCTTGGAAGAAGTTCCTGGTATGTATCCTTCCACCAATCAGGTATGTATCCTTCCCCGACCACACCCGGGTGGTGAAGTAGTCCTACAGGTTAAGTAGTCCCATTCAGGCCTCAAGAGGGCCTGGATGAAGCAGCAAGGTCTGCATCAGGTAAGTGTGCACCCAAGCACTTAAACACATATCCTCTTCTATGAGCCTGGCGCCTAAGGCGCCAGGACTGGGGTCCACTATGAGCCTGGCGCCTAAGGCGCCAGGACTGAGTCCAAAGGGCCCCGACTTGGGCCCGCTGAGACTTCCCTGGGGAAAATGATGTCTGCCTCTGGGGTTGCTGGGCCCGGCCTGGCTCCTTAGAGGTAGGCATCATGACATGGAACACCCCATCACGATACTTGTACACTTCTCAATGCGAACGCGGCTGCTGCCAGTGATTGTTCGCAAGGAAAGTGTCCTCTCATAACTGGGTCTAGAACCTCACTATAATATGCCAAAGGTTTATACCCAAGTGTAGTTCTATGTGTACGCACTGCTGTCATAACTGTTCCATTTGTGTGTGAAAAAAGGTAGACTTCCTCCGAATAATTGGGAATTCTTAAAACTAGAGCTGTACAGATTGCTTTCTTCAGCTCCTCAAACCCTTCCTCCATTTCCTCAGTCCATTCTATTTTCTCATTATTCACTCGCACTTTCTTTAAAGCCTGCAAAAGAGGTCTCGTGTATGAACTATAATCAAATACCCATGCTCTAACATAGTTACACATTCCCAAAAACTGCCGCATTTGCTTTGTTGTATGCAGTTTTTGTGTTTTCATGATTGCCTCAGCCCTTTCAGGTGTAACTTTCTTTCCCTCATGTGAGATTAACTGACCTACATACAACACCTCTTCCTGGCAAATATTGTACCTTGTCTACCTTGTATCTTGTGTCTGCTAGGATAGTCATTAGCTGATTCGAATCCTGTCTACACTCGTCCTCTGTCGTGCTACACACTAAAATATCATCTATGTACTACAGCACAACAATTGGCAAATCTATATTGCTTAGGTCCATTTGCAGGACCCTATTAAAGATTGATGGATATGCACAATACCCTTGAGGTTAACCAGTGCTTTTCAGCTTAGTCTGGCACAATGTGAATGATGTCAAATCCTGAGAATCCTTATGCAACGGGATTGAGAAAAATGCATTTTTCAAGCCAATCACCGTGAAATATCGTGCCTCTGTAGGAATACTACATAAAAAATCGTCGCAGGGTTTGGAACTAGAAACTACAGGAAACATTGCCTCTACAATCTGGTTAATTTGTCTCATGCCCTGAATTAAACACCATAACCCCCCTTCTATTTTTTCACAGGATACATAGCAGTATTACACAGTGACTCTGACCTCACCAAGATGCCCTGTTCCATCATAGCTAAAAATACCCTCATCTACCTCTCGAGACATTGGGTACTGTCTTGCTTGAAGTAAAATTGCTCCTGGGGCGCTGCCGCACTATCACCATTCGCTGTGGGATTTCTCTTCTCTCTATTATGATCCAATATGTAATACTCATCTTGAATATTAATTAATCGTCTGACGGATCGTCTTTAAACATATCTTCATCTGTGATGTCAGTCAATTTATACCCTTCCCCAATGGCAATTACCGTTCTCCATGGCCTGCCCTCGTCATCAAATCCTTCAAGCATGGCCAATTCCCCTCGCACTATGGCTGCCTGTAGCTGTAAGGGAAACATCTGTCCCCCCCTATTCGTCCATGGGTATCTGGGGCCTGAACAAAAATTATCAGGTATCCTCATAATCTTACCCACTAAGCCGGGTAGCCACGTTAATAAAATGCATACCCCGTGAAGAAAGACTTCTGGTTCTAATGGCACTCCTCATAGAGCTATCGACCCTGTAAAAGGCATGTTAATTTCACCCACATTTAAATAATGTATCCCTGGCATGGAACCCACTATGCCATCATCAGTGAAAGAAATCGTCATATTTAGCTTCGTCATTAAGTCTTGGCCCAGAATATTAACTGGTGTCTGCCTTGAATACAATAAAGGTACAGGCATATCACATTCTCCTATAGAGACTGGTAGTTCATCAGTAAAGGGAACTCTACTTGTAGCTCCAGAGAAGCTTTGAGCGTTCATGGCATTTCCCGATCACAAAAACTTTCCCTCCCGTATATACATGAGCAAGTTGCCCCAGCGTCTACTAAAAAAGTAAAAAAGAAAAAGATTTGCCTCCAATGGTAACATCAACCCTTGGTTCCTCTTAAGGATTTAGTGTAACCGATTGTACTGAACACATCAATTCACCCTGTGAGCTGTCCTATTGTGGATACATACTTATTCCCTGCCTGTAAAAGGACTTTCTCCCTCAGTAGTGACACCCCCATACTCTAGGCGTCAATAACTGTCCTGTGTTTGCACTCTTCTGTATCTGCATGTGTGCGTGCTGTGACTGCCCTTGTGGTGGATTCAATGGTGCTTGCTGTGGTTGCAAAGCCTGTTGTGTTTGCGGCGCTTGTGCTTAATACACTGTCTCTTGGGCAAACCTGTGCCTATTTTGTGAGCAGTATTCTGGAGGATAAGCTGTCTGCCCTCTTGAGAATGGCCCATTCTGTATATACCCTTGGCTCCCACATGTTCGCGCGATGTGCCCTGTCATACCACATGTCCAACATATAGGAGGGAATCTTCTCAAATGCCCTCTTGGCATACTTTGATTGTCATTCTGCACATTCTAAAACCTGCCTTGATTATTTTGAAAACCACCTCTTCCTCTGAAACCTTTACCTCTGCCTCTCGGCACAAACCCATTCCCTCCTTGATCCAATTGGCGTTGATTACTCGCCTGTGACATAGCCACCACTAGCTGCTTGCCCAGCCCTTCTCCACTTGTTATTACCGCACGTTCTATAGCATACTTCGATCATTTCTTTTGGACTAACTTAGCTTCTTCAACTTTCCTAGCATTTCTCTCTTGCAGCAGTCAGCAATGATGCGCGATAGCCAACTGTATTGCTGCCCAAGGCTTCGATTCCATTCCCACTAGTTTCTTGAGCTGCCTCTGTACCTGTTCTGGCAACCCCTGACACAAAATGTGGTAAAATACTGGCACTGATTTCCCCCAAGGCTCTCTAGTTTCCAAGGTCCACCGTTCCTGAAAATTTAGAATGTAAGCAAGTGGATCGTCGTCATCTTCCATCTTACGTGCCATAATTGCACCCATATCTGACGTATCGGGATACTGTACACTGATAAGTGATTTCCAAACAGCCACTCTGCAATTATTAAATGGTGCTCAATCATGGGATGTGTTTTGTGCCGTAACAATCGAATAATCTGCTCTTGTCCAAATGTCATCAGCTCTTCCCCAAGAATGGCTGCTACGAGACCCTTAATGTCCCCTATGGCTAACATATTTCCTCCTGTCATCTTTTTTAGCTCATATATCCATTTTTCTGCACCCGCCGTTAAACTCAGGAGTTTACATCTCAAATTATCCTTGTCCATTTGGTGCAAAGGGATATACTGTGGTCTGGCCCCTCCTTTCGCCAATAAGGGGAATTGCGTAAACACAAATCTGCAAGCCGCTCCCATCGTTTGCCTACTCATAGTGGGGACAATGGTTCCTGATTGCCTTCTACCTGGCAATGACCTCAACCTGTTCACATATTGTGGCGATTCCCCACTCACTATGCAACCGTCCTTAGGTCGCTCTGGGTTACACCATGGGGCGTCCTATCTTTAGGTTGGTCTAAATCTGACCATCTCACTTCCTTGTCCGTCTGCAGACATCCTTCGGGACCGCATGCACTTTCTCCCTCTTCCTCACGGAAGGTTTCTCTGTCTTCACCTGACATATCTAGTTCCCAACTAGTGTGGCTTTCGTCTTTCTCATCTCTGTTTAAAGTCAGACTGTCCAAAGACAAGGCTCTATGCTGGAGACTAAAAGGGCTTCCATCTTTGCCTCATAACTGGACACACCTTTCTATCTTGTTCGTCTTGATCTTCCCCCTGCCTGACTTCCTTAATGCTTTTCCCGTCAAGCTTGAGCAATATATTTCCACCCATCCATCCATTCATTCTGTACGAGTGTGACCTCATCAGTTTTATCCCTTTCTCCTTTACATCTCTTAATCTCTAGTTCTATATCTACGGATACATCGGTCATTCACTCTTCTCCTCTTTATCTTGTAGGACCTTAAAGGTCTCTTCCTTTCGTCTAGCCCTTTCTCTTTCTGGACTTTCGTCACTGCCATAAGCAGGCGGTTCAGATTTCTGATTACTACATCCTATCACTGCTTTTAATTCCCTTAATGGATACAATCCTTTGTCTTTTGTTTTATCGCCATTCTGCTCAATCCACTCAACATTTACCATTTCAGCACTTGACACTCAGGATCGTCTCCTCCTCCAAACGGCCACTTTAGCCTTCGGTCTGCTCCCCGCCTGTGGAAACCAGGAGGGATTTTGTGAAAGAGGGGCCCATTCCACCTGTATCTTCTTTACTTGCAGATTTTCTATATATCGGCCTCTCTTGGCGTCCGATATTCTACAATCTCTAAGAGATTACTGGTCGATGGACCTTGATAAGCATCATCTCTCTGCTACCAAGTAAACCCGGGGAACGGGTCCTTTAAGACGAGGTAACAGTATCTAAGATGGATGGGGATGCAGATCTTACTCATACATCAATAATCAAACTGACTCAGGAAGTTGGCAAAAGTCACAACGACCTCAACGGACGCCACAAAAAATTATCTCACAGTATTTCATAAAAAACAGTTCCTTTTTACTAAATATTCATCACAGGTGACGTCATACTACGTGGCAAATAAGAAAACCTACTAGGGGTTGTGGTTGGTCAATGGGGAACATCTACATGTACTTTCTATGGGATACAGGGACGTGATTGGGTCTCTAAGATCAGGTGGACAGTTAAGCCCATCCCAAGTGCAAGACATCTTCCATGTCAGACTAATGCACAACATATATTGGCTTCTCAAACTATAGGGTTCCTTACTACGTGGCCCTCTATAATTGGTTGGCACGCTTGTACCTTTCTGGAATATTCCACTTGCTAGCAGCACGCAAGCTGGTACCCCAGGTGCCAGGGGTTTGGCCTGGTCATGCCTCCCCGCCCAATTAGCCCATCATCACTCCTGAGGTCTGCGACTCAATTAGCTCCTTTTGAACTCGGCCTTGCACAGGTCCCCTATGGCTGAGAATAAAAGGGAATTTGGCATGGCCTTATCTTCTGGTCTCGGTGTAGCTCGCCCAAAGTCTATTTTCATCTGACCATGTGACTGGAGACCACAGTTGTGAGCTCTTTCTTGTATTTAATCTATTAAATGAAGAAATCTTGGCACCCTTAGTGACTTTCGTTCCACCTCAAACGGGAACTCAGCTTGCTTCTCACATTAGTGCATCTTTATGGGTACATGGCAAGGCTTTTGGCGGCCTGAACTCTTGACACTGGGCCAGGCAAGCCTTTCTCGAATCTTCCTTGACCGTCAGCTATTCTATTCTGCTGCGCCACACTTCCATTCATGGGGTCCAAGTTTGCTCAAGTGAGTTGTAGAGCATCCAGATTCCATACATTCCTATATATATACATTGGTGCATCGCCGCAATCTATTCACTACATAGCCAGCCTTATGATTACTTCGTATACTTGCGTTTACATTTACCAAATTGTAAAATGGTTTTGCATTTTCTTCAGTGCTTCTCCGCACGTGTAATCTTCATTTTGCTCCCGAAATTTTGCTCATTTTGCTATTTTATCATTAGATTCTATAATGTCTATATTCTTTCTTTATTAGCATCTTTTCTAGGTGCGTCACGTCTTCTTCATGTGACATCACCAGTCCTCTTTTTCATTCATTTTCGCACTTCTTTTGGAATTTCCTTCAGAAGATCGCTATTTCTTTGTGGATACATATAGGGTTTTCTCGATAGATACCTTGTTTCAAGGACTTTTCACGATATAGGCACCATTGTTAGCTTTGCACATGTCGCAATTTCCAGTTGCCAACATATAGGCAGAATAGGGGCAGAACATCCGGTAGAGGTACTTGGCTCCTCCTCTACACTGAGGTGTAAATCACCTTCCTTCCCATTGCATCCATCTTCTACCCCTTGCTGTCCGGAGGGATTGAAGACGACGAGGACGGGTTGGCCAACCATTTCCTCGCTGCCGCCGACACCACCAAATCCGGAGATGGTTGTGACCTTAGGTACTTGGGTGCGGATTCCAGCACTTGGTACTTCTTCTCCAGCCTATTCCGTTTGGCTGGAGCCGTGCAAGGGTTCTTCAAAAGGGCCAGGCCCTCCTCCCACACGTTATCCAGGAAGGGCATGCCATGATTGTCTTCCTCTTGGCCTCGCACCTCATTTACAGGAAACCCTCCTTCCTGGTTTCTTCGGGCACAAGCTGGAACAGCTCAGAGGCTCTGCGATTGTAGAATGAAATGACCCCACCTCATCCGGTGGGGATGCCCTAGGCTGCGGGGATAAGCTGCCTGCTGCGACGATGTCGTCTGTCATCATTGTGTCTGTATCCGTCCCCGTGTCTGGGTCTGCTGGGGCGAGGGGGCCCGACGCAGGTGTGGAGGCTGAAATGGGTGCGTCGGATGACGCTTCTTCTTGCTGGCGGCTGATCAGGGCTTGGGGGACCATTGGAACCGGCTCTTGTGGCATCCTCTTCTGGATCTTCGAAACCAGGGTGTGGAGAGTCGATAGGATGTCCAGAGACAAATCCCTCGGCGGAGCTGGCACGATCGGAACACTAGGCCCAGCGCCGTCATCGCTGCCATCATCAGCGCCGTCATCGCTGCCATCATCAGCGCCATCCTCTAACACGTCCTCGTGGACCGTGCTTAAGGACTCTAGGCCCTTGTCTGTGGCTGAAATTTCCTTGGCTTGCGCCACGGCCTGGGACTGATCCGGGGCCTTGTTGCTCCTCCTTTTCTTTTTCACCCTGGGGTGTCGGAACCGCATTCTTTGGTGTCCCCTTCTCCGGCATGCCAGCAGACCTTGTCAAAGTCACTACAGCAGCCTTGCGCCTCGGAGGGAGGGAATACCTTCAGCGCTGTGGGGGCTACCTATTCAGGCTCAGCCCCTTAGCTTTCGAGAGAGCCGCCGCAACTAAATCTATCATCGACGATGATTTATTCTGTGCCACATGGGCCTTCTTGGGCAGTTCGGCCGCCTTCTCCTCTGTCCGCGGGTTCTTGGGCTTCTCCCGCAGATTAGCTGGGTTGGATGATTTTCTCTGTGAGTGTCATGATGCCTACCTCCAAGGAGCCAGACAGGGCCCGGCACCCTCAGAGGCAGGCAACATGTATACTAGGGAAGTCCCAGCCACCCCAAATAGGGGCTCTTTGGACTCAGTCCTGGCGCCGTTGGCGTCAGGCTCATAAGGGATAACAGTCCTGGCACCAACGGCGCCAGGCTCATACAAGATATGGAAGGAAATGTGTTTGGTGCAAACTTACCTGGCAGACCATGCTGCAATTTGCTTACCTGGCAGATCATTCTACAACTTCCAGATAAAAAAGGAACTACTTAACCATCACGGGTGTGGCTGGTGGCAGGGGACATACCTTCAGTGGAAGGATACATACCTGGGACTACTTGAAAGGCTATTTAAGCCACGCCCAGACAGCAAACCACGCTTCGCGTTGTACTGCTCATAGCAGCTGGACGCTCACCGTGCCTGCTCCTGCTCCAGTCCTCGACCACGCCTGCCAGCATCCTGGAAACACCCAAGGATCGAAAAGGGAAGAAGAAACAGGTGAAAACAAACCTTACCTGTTAAAGCTGCATTCCGGATTCAGCGCGCCAACGTTCCTGCAAAAAGACATCATTTCAAATACTCACTGCGTCGCATACATCTCGGCGCACTTCTCTTACCTGCACGTGGCGCCTTCGGCTCTGCGACGCCCATCCGGATCTCCTGCAGCCTTCCAGCACCTACGGGGAGACGAAGAGAAGAAAGCAAGGTGAGAAGGGGAAAATAACCAAGAAGCACTTACCCGCCAAGCTAATTCTTCTTACCTTCGGTCGATGCCATTCCTTGGGCATTTCAGCACCCCGGCCCCTATGGGGAAAAAGCAAACATCACATTAGTGAATGCAAGAACCGTAGCAAACAAACTATTTTAAACTTACCTGCTTACAGGTCGGACTCAACTTCTGCTTCGTACCGGCTCCATTTCTTCGGCATTCTCGAACTCCGGCCCCTAAGGAAAAAGAGACAGGAAAAGACAGTAGTGGGCCTACACCAAAACTCACCTGAAATCAGGTTTTCGACGGAAACCGCCCTCAGCCCGGAGTCTTCCATTACCTGCAAAAGAGAAGAGGAACAGTTTAGACTCAAGCTTGCCATAAACATTTACGGTACTTACCGGAACAGACGAGCGAACTCGAACTACTATCCAGTGACGTAACTGGATCCCAACGCGCCCCTGCATCAGAAGCAGGATGGAGAGCTCGCCTTTTCAATCCCTAAGGTGAGTCCCCACAGGGAATTGCAGAAGGGTTGCAAGGAGGGTGAGAAGGGGAACGGGAGATCAACACAAAACCCGCAGAGTATTAACCCTTCCTTTTCGCTCACAGAAGGGTATTCATCCGAGCCAGACAAGCCGGATTTGGGAACCCAGCCCACTCCATCTTCAGGGTGCTGAACATCCCCTTCGAAGAGGCCACTGCCGTCCAGACCACGCCCACGCCTCCGTGGGAACCAGGTGAGCGTTACAGAACGCGAAGCCTACCCACAATTACCCACCCAGGCGCCATGGAGACTTCCGAAACAGACCAACTGGCCCAACTATTGGGGGAATTACGGGCGGAAGTTCACGCCGCCCGCCATTAAAAAAAACCAACGTTCTTCGAAGAGAACTGATCTTGTCCAAAGAACGAACCGATGACCTGGCTAAACAGCTTTTTCAGAATCAGGCTGGACAAACGCCATTACCTGCTTCCGGGAGAGAGTCCACTCCTATGGCTTCCACTAACCCGGTGCAAATTAACCTGCCGGGAAACATACCTTTGGCCCCACCTGAACGTTTTGCAGGGGACCCCAAGAAATACGCTGTTTTCATGAACCAATGTCGTTTACACTTTTTATGTAGACCTGGGGCCTTCCCTAATGACCAAACTAGGGTGGCTTTTGTTTTATCGTATCTCGGCGGCTGTGCAGCCGATTGGTCTATTCCGTTGGTAAATCAAGACGATCCTATCCTTCGTGACTTTCAACGCTTCCAGGCTAGTATGGAGAGATTATTTGCCCGGCACGCCCAGGGTGAGGCCTTGGATAACGAACTTCTGTCTTTGCGTCAAGGGAACCTAGACCTCCTATCTTATATCGCCACATTTAACTGACTGATCGTGGAAACTGGGTGGCCTGAGAATAAAAGAATCACCTTGTTTCATCGAGGACTTCGTGGAGAGCTAAAAGACGTTCTGGCTCAAATTGTGAATCCACCCCAACTCTGTGAGGAATACATTGATTTAGTGATCCAACTTGATCATAGACTCCAGAATAGAAAGACTGATCGGACTAGATTTGAAACTCGGACTTTGGTAAAAACCCACGCAAACCCCAAGAGTACCGACACTTCGGAGCCAATGCAAATTGGGGGAGTAAAAGGACCCCTAATGCAGAAAGAACGAGAAAGAAGACGGCAAAACCAGTTATGTCTCTCTTGCGGAGAGTCTGGACACTTTCTACGAAATTGCCCGGTAAAACCACCCAAGAAGGTGGTTGGAGCCACAGACCAAAACCTTCCAAAATCTGATTCGGGAAACGATCAAGCCCGACAAGCGTAGAGGTCCGCTTGCCGAGCGTGAAGACAAACTCTTTGACCTCGCATTTCATCATGCCAATGACCCTCGTGGATCCAAAGCAGCCTCAACGATTACATGGCATAAAGGCCTATCTCGACAGTGGGGCTATTGGGAACTATGTTGACCTTGAATTGGCTTCTAGGATTGGTCTCCCTTTCCGACCAAAAATCACCAAAGATGTCATTACCACGGTTGATGGGACCGAAATTGCCTCTGGGCCGGTAACACATTCTACCACAGAAATGACACTGGTTGGCCAAGATGGTCATAGGGAAACCATAGTGTTCGACGTAATCAAGGCTCCACAATTTCAGGTAATCTTGGGGATCCCTTGGTTAGAAGCACATAATCCTCGAATTGACTGGCGAGCAAAGAGTATCACCTTTCCTAACTGCAGACAAACTTGTTATTCCGGAAATCCACAAGTGGGTCTAGCCTCAGTAACCTCTGTTCAGCACAACTACTACTTGAGTATCAGGACTTTCAGGACGTTTTTCAAAAAGAACAGGCCAACACCTTACCACCTCACCGGCCATACGATTGTCAAATTGATCTGGTACCCAATGCTCAACCGCCTTGTAGTAGGATTTATGCCCTTACCGAACCAGAGAATCTTCATTTACGCCAGTATTTGGATCAGTATCTTGCCAATGGGTTTATTCGCCCGTCAAAGTCACCGGCTTCTTCAGCTTTGTTCTTCGTGCCGAAAAAGGAAGGCGACCTTAGAACATGTATTGACTATCGCGCCTTAAATCAGATAACGGTTAAGAATCGTTACCCCCTGCCTCTGATCCCTGAACTCCTCGACCAGGTGAAAGATGCCTGCATCTTTACCAAGCTGGATTTAAGAGGGGCTTACCATCTGGTGCGCGTCAGAGAAGGCGATGAATGGAAAACGGCCTTCCGCACCAAATACGGACTCTTTGAATACCAAGTGATGCCCTTCGGGTTGTGCAACGCACCTGCTGCCTTCCAGTATTTTATGAATGACATCTTTCGAGAACTCCTAGATGTTTGTGTCATCATATATATTGACGACATCCTAGTGTACTCTTCCTCGGAATCTGATCACCGAAAACATGTTAAGGCCGTCCTGGAGAAACTACGCCAGCACAAACTATTTGCAAAGCTCAAAGTGCATTTTTCACGTCACGGAGGTTGAGTTTCTTGGTTTCGTCCTAACGCCAAAGGGAGTTCGAATGGACTCACGGAACGTGGACGCGATCCTCAAATGGCCATCCCCTAGTTCTGTGAAAGGGGTTCAGAGCATGCTTGGTTTTGCCAATTTCTATCGAAGGTTTATCCCGGAGTTTTCTCGAGTGGTTCAACCCATCACAGCCCTCTTACGGAAAAACAAACGCTTCTAATGGACTACGGAAGCAGAACAAGCATTTCAGGAACTAAAAACTAAATTCACCTCCGCACCTGTGTTAAAACATCCCCGTCCAGATCTCCCTTACGTTGTGGAAACTGACGCATCTAGTTTAGCCATGGGAGCGGTTCTATCACAGAGGGACCCAGTCTCGAACCAACTGCATCCTGTGGCCTTTTGGTCCAGAAAATTCTCAGCTCCAGAAGTTAACTACGCAATCACAGATAAAGAACTATTAGCTATCAAGTCAGCTTTCAAGGCTTGGCGTCATTACCTTCTCGGCGCAAGACATACTGTTACCGTAATTACAGACCACAGGAATTTGCAATACTTAAAAACGGCCAAAGCTCAATCCTCACGCCAACTCCGTTGGGCCCTGTTCTTTGCAGAATTTGACTTTGTGATCACCTATCGCCCCGGCTGCAAGAATGGCAAGGCGGACGCACTATCTCGAATAGGAATGGGCGATTCAACCCCAACTCTAGATCCAGTTCCGATTATTCCCGAACAGAGAATTTTGGGGGTGATCTCCTCACAAACTCTAGAGGATATTCAAACTAGAGTTAAATTGCTTTTCGACGCTGCAGCCTTGCAAGAATGGCGCCTGAAAGATCCCAGATTTTCAATTAATAACGATTTACCTTATTTCCAGGGGCGACTGTTCTTGCCTCAAAAGGATTTGCAAGATCTCGTTATTGCCCATCATCATGAGACACTAATGGAAGGACACCCGGGCATCGCTAAGACTGAAGAAAAAATTAAAAGGCATTTCTGGTGGCCCTCCTGGCAAAAGGATATAAAATCTTTGGTGATGACATGCGCAGTGTGCGCCCAAAATAAAAGTCAAAAGCAAAAACCAGCCGGTCCGTTACGACCTCTGGACATCCCACCGGCACATTGGCACACTTTATCGCTGGATTTTATAACTGACCTACCTCCTTGTCATGGATTTAATACTATACTGGTAATTGTAGACCTCTTCTCCAAGATGGCCCATTTTATTCCCTTGAAAGGGCTGCCTTCAGCCTCCACCCTAGCCAATGAATTTCTTGAGAACGTCGTTCGTCTACATGGTTTTCCATCCATATTAATCTCCGATCGGGGAAGCCAGTTTATTTCTCGGTTCTGGAAGAGATGTTGCCAAATGGCACAAGTTGATGTGCGTTTATCTACCAGCCACCATCCTCAGACCGACGGCCAAACCGAGAGAACAAACCAGACATTGGAACAGTACTTAGGGTGCATGTTGCATCAATCAGAATATAATTGGAAAGACATTTTATGGATTGCTGAATACGCGTACAACAATTCTGTGCATTCAGGAATTGGCCAGACTCCTTTTTATACCTTATTTGGCCACCATCCCAGAACTTCGGATCTTGAACCACCTCAAGGCCTTGAAATGCCCGCCGTGGATAACTTACATGCCACCATAACCCGAGCCTTCAAAGAAGCCAAGACTCATTTACAGCAGGCCAAGGACAAATATAAGGAAAATGCTGACTTACATTGGAGCGAAGTACCTCCTTACCAAGTTGGAGATCAAGTGTGGCTGGCGACTAGACATCTACCACTTAAAGTCCCGCGAACTTTTAACCCAAGATATATAGGGCCTTATCCAATCAAGGCTGTAATCAACCCGGTAGCCTTCAAACTCGATCTGCCCCCCAACATGCGAATCCATCCGGTTTTCCACGTATCACTGTTGAAACCTGTACAACCCGGAACCAGACTACTCAAGCCACCAGAACCAATCCCAGTAGATGGGGAACTGGAATTCGAAGTTAAAGACATATTAGATTCTAAGATGTCCAAGTCAAAGGTTTTTTACCTAATTGATTGGAAAGGATATGGACCTCAGGAGAGATCTTGGGAACCAAGCGATCATATACATGCACCTCGTCTAATACAAAAATTTCATCGTACGTTTCCACACAAACCAAAGCCTCCGGACAGTACATCCTTGGGAGGGGCCTTGGGGGGAGGTACTGTAATGATGCCTACCTCCAAGGAGCCAGACAGGGCCCGGCACCCTCACAGGCAGGCAATATGTATACTAGGGAAGTCCCAGCCACCCCAGATAGGGGCTCTTTGGACTCAGTCCTGGCGCCGTTGGCGTCAGGCTCATAAGGGATAACAGTCCTGGCACCATCGGCGCCAGGCTCATACAAGATATGGAAGGAAATGTGTTTGGTGCAAACTTACCTGGCAGACCATGCTGCAATTTTCTTACCTGGCAGATCATTCTACAACTTCCAGATAAAAAAGGAACTACTTAACCACACGGGTGTGGCTGGTGGCAGGATACATACCTTCAGTGGAAGGATACATACCTGGACTACTTGAAAGGCTATTTAAGCCACGCCCAGACAGCAAACCACGCTTCGCGTTGTTCTGCTCATAGCAGCTGGACGCTCACCGTGCCTGCTCCTGCTCCAGTCCTCGACCACGCCTGCCAGCATCCTGGAAACACCTAAGGATAGAAAAGGGAAGAAGAAACAGGTGAAAACAAACGTTACCTGTTAAAGCTGCATTCCGGATTCAGCGCGCCAACGTTCCTGCAAAAAGACATCATTTTAAATACTCACTGCGTCGCATACATCTCGGCGCACTTCTCTTACCTGCACGTGGCGCCTTCGGCTCTGCGACGCCCATCCGGATCTCCTGCAGCCTTCCAGCACCTACGGGGAGACGAAGAGAAGAAAGCAAGGTGAGAAGGGGAAAATAACCAAGAAGCACTTACCCGCCAAGCTAATTCTTCTTACCTTCGGGTCGATGCCATTCCTTGGGCATTTCAGCACTCCGGCCCCTATGGGGAAAAAGCAAACATCACATTAGTGAATGCAAGGACCGTAGCAAACGAACTACTTTAAACTTACCTGCTTACAGGTCGGACTCAGCTTCTGCTTCGTACCGGCTCCATTTCTTCGGCATTCTCGAACTCCGGCCCCTAAGGAAAAAGAGACAGGAAAAGACAGTAGTGGGCCTACACCAAAACTCACCTGAAATCAGGTTTTCGACGGAAACCGCCCTCAGCCCGGAGTCTTCCATTACCTGCAAAAGAGAAGAGGAACAGTTTAGACTCAAGCTTGCCATAAACATTTAAGGTACTTACCGGAACAGACAAGCGAACTCGAACTACTATCCAGTGACGTAACTGGATCCCAACGCGCCCCTGCATCAGAAGCAGGATGGAGAGCTCGCCTTTTCAATCCCTAAGGTGAGTCTCCACAGGGAATTATAGAAGGGTTGCAAGGAGGGTGAGAAGGGGAACGGGAGATCAACACAAAACCCGCAGAGTATTAACCCTTCCTTTTCGCTCACAGAAGGGTATTCATCCGAGCCAGACAAGCCGGATTTGGGAACCCAGCCCACTCCATCTTCAGGGTGCTGAACATCCCCTTCGAAGAGGCCACTGCCGTCCAGACCACGCCTCTGTGGGAATCAGGTGAGCGTTACAGTGAGGAGCAGCTTGATTGCCGACTGGTAATGGAGGTGGAGGGTGATGTCGATCACGCCCCGTCTGCTGTGGGGCCCGCTTCCACGGCGACCCCGGTGGACCCGGACTTGTGGTTCTTGGTTTTATCTTGGGCCCCCACAGATGAGGTGCCCTCACAGTACTTAGAAGACTGCTCCTCGGACTGGCTGGCCCGGGGTGAGGCATGACCCTACTCTGAGTACGGGGCAGAGGCAGAGGCCTTGGCGTTCAGCCACGCTGTCAGTCTACTGTGACTGTCCTTTGTCGTCTTCTTGGAGAATCCACGGCATATTTACAATCTCCTTCCTTGTGGTCCGGATGCAGGCAGTAGTCATTGCAGGTACTTGTCATCCACAAACAAATTTCGAAGCCCGCACTTGGCACAGGACTTGAAGAGGGACCTTCCTTCCTTCCTTCTCCTCCGATATGGTCAGAGGGTGTGCAGTAGGCCCAATGACCTTGTGGAAACTTCGACGATCTTCGCCCTTGAGGGGCGCTGAAATTCACAGACAATGGATCCACGCTGTCGGCAGATGGAGAGAACAGCACACAGGTTCTTTCGGAACAAAAATATAACCTTTTTCCCACAAAAGAACAGAGAAGTAGCTTGCAGAGCAAACTTGAGGACTCCCAACACTGAAGCGTGCGGTAAAAATCTGAAGATGGCTGCCAGCAGAGGGGCTTAGGGAGAGGACTGTTATTGGATGGGGGCAAAGTGACCCAGAGGAGAGCGATTGGTTTATGGGAGAAATACAGTTTGTAAGTGAAACTGAAACTGTTTTTCTTTTCCCGAGGATTCCCAGCCTGACGATGGGGAATATTCATGAGCATATGAATCCGTGCCAGACACCATGCTGGAGAACTGAGATTCCACTTCTCAACCAAATTGCAATTCCTTTAATGGGGCAATAGTATGGACACTTCTCAGAGGGATTTGTATACTTTAATAGCTCACTTTAGTTTAGTAATTTTATATTGCACCTAATACAATGTAACTGCTGCTTCTGGCCAATTTACAATCCCTTCTCAGAAGATCAGCAATACATTTAATGGAGGAATATGGGAACACCCCTGCAGGCTGATGTATGTTTAATAATAGACTTCATGTACTTTTCAACAGCTTATTAGCTTTTTAATGGGACAGCCCTGGCACTTCCAAGCCGGACCCTTTTTTTACTTTTAATAAGACAGTAAATCACTTTTTAGCACAGCTTGAATTCTTTTAATTTGACAAAATCAGCACTTTTTCGAAGATTTGCTTTTCTTTTCATCTGCATTACTGGTACTCCTCTACAGAGGTCCTAGACATTAGTAACACCGTGCAATAACTTCTCTGCAGGCCTTCATTACTTTCAGATAAACAGGTTGTCACGCTTATCTTCTGAGTAGGTCTGATGAATACTAGCATTATACATAAACGCACACGCACGGCACATTTATAAACGACTCCCTCGTCAATACCTGACTTTTGACTCTCACTGATACAGATGTACACGCACCCGCCGAAGTTGCTCAGCCAAATCAGTTTACTCACTTTAAATCATTCCAAAGTCTAGTGGTCTTGTACACTGTAAAAGAGAAAGCCAGGTCACCTGCAGTGTGGAGACTCAGACTTGAGCGTCTGTGAAAAGTCATTAGTACTGAATTCGCACTTGTCACAGGTCGCCTAAAGAACACACCAACTCTTGAAGAGAGTTGAAGGGTTTTTAATGATTTGATTGAAAAGGGGCTCACTATAGGCTGTGCCTCTCTCCCTAGTCTACCCTGGGCTGTAACCCCTTCTGTCTAAAAACTGACTGGCTTTTCATGTTTGCCTAATGGCAAACACCCTTTCTCTCTTACACTGAGAACAATCTAGATGGTCCATAACTAGGTCCCAAAATAAAATATTACCAGAAGAGGAGCCAGACACCTAGGTCTCACTTGGTCCTTTCATTGCACGCTCTTGTACTCCTCGTCTTGATATTGTATCCTTTCTCTCCCTTCTTTCGACACTTCTCCTTCCCAATCTCCTTAGTCTCTCCTTCTCTTGTTCGTCTCCTCTGTCCCTCAATGCTCTTTCTGACTTGTACTTGCGCCACTCTCTATTACAACACTCCCCTCTCTGCACTACTACTTCCCCTCTCCACATTACTAATCTCCCCTCTCTACACTACTCTCCCCTCACCAGGCTACTACTCTCTCTCTCCACACTACTATTCTTTATTCAATGCACTCCTTCCACACCTTCTCCCACTGCCACCCTCCTTTCACTCTCCCAGTCACCTTCCAATTTACTCTCATTCACCTCTTACTCCCCTTCTGATAGTCATAGGGCCTCATTACACGGACGGCGGTAAGGGTTAACGGTCACCGTTAATGGCAACGGTGACCGTTAACCCTTACCGCCGTACTACGAGGTCCCTTTGCGGGTTGGAGGAATTAACGCCTGCTTCTTGCAGGCGTTAAGTACCAACCCGCTAAGGGACCTCGGAGCTAATTACGGCACCGCAAAATTGCGGTGCCGTAATTAGCGCCTTCCCCATTCCCATAGAGCCCTATGGGGCAGAAATGGGAATGGGGAAGGGCAATGGCGGAAGGGGGATTTACCGCCCCTCCAACCTTGGAATGGGGCGGTAAATCCCCTTTCCGCCAAGGCGGTGCCGGTAATTTACCGGCATGGTCCAGGGTGCTAATAGCACCCTGGATTACCGCCTTCCGTGTAATGAGGCCCATAGTCTCACTTTCTCAACTTGCTTGCACACTTGCACCCAAGTACCACTTTCTCCCACCAACCAATACCCCCACATTGCACATGTTTTTCAAAAATCGTTCCCCATGCTCCTCTGGACTGTCCTTCCTAGGTTTGGGCTGTTGGTCCTACTTCTCATTCCTTGACCTCACCTGAACAACCCCCACTGCTTTGTTTCCTGTGCTCCTTTGTATCCTCCTCCTTCCCCCTCCATTGGTTCTCTTCCTCAGCTGGTTTCTCAGGCCAACCTCTGGCTCCCTTTCCCCAGGAGCTGGGTTTTAGGTATGCGTGCACATACAATGGACTTTAAAGCCCCACCCCGTTTTGAACCTGCCCCTTCTGGCATTTGGAATTGGTGGTCCGCTGAACATATAGTCAAATCTAGGGTTTGTGTCTGAATTGGACTGAGCGTTCAGATTGCTGGTTTGATATACGGACCACTCTGCGGTCTTGCTGAAAGTACTATCAAGTCTCCATGTCACGAGGAGCTTCCAGATTGCCAGTTTGATATGCCGGCCGTTCTATGGTCCCTCTTAAGTTTCAATCACATTTGCAGTTCGTACCATGTAGAGCGTTCAGATTGCCAAATGGATGTGCAGATTGCTCTGTGGTCCTGCAGTTCATCACTTTTTCTCTCTTGGTTGGGTTGCTCACTCAGTCAACCACCACCAGGTCTTCTCTATAATGTAGGTCAAAACAGAAACAAACCGGGCAGCATTGTACACAAGACATATGGGGTAAGAAAAGGTGGTACTTGGCTCACTTAGCCAGGCACAGGTAAAAGGGACAGAGACTAGGGCCTTCCCAACTCCCACACACCACCTATTGGGTAGAACTTGCTCTGCTAACCACCCTGGTAGGCCTCACATCTAGGGTTGAGAGGATTTCCCATCCCCTCTTAACAGGGTAATGTCTCTGACCCTGTCACACACTGCAGTTATTCAGAGGTGGACTTACTTATACACGCAGAAACCAGGAAGAGTATGTGAAATCTGATCTATTATCTAATGGTAGGTATTGTAAAGCTCTTTTAACTTGAGGCAGAGACATAAGGTCCCGGTTCTATCGAGAACCATAGAGATGAAAGTTAGCACCCTGTGCCAGCTGGAATTTGGTGGTGAGACCTAACTGGAAGGAATGCTTAAAGGACGTGCAGTCGTCAAGTTACAACTTGATAGCCACTCCTACTAAGATGCCTCGGTTTTAACACCTACAGGGTCAAAAGTGTTTTCAAATACAAACATTTAAATTAGAAAATATTTGAAGGCATCGCAATTTGAGTTTGAAAGAACCTGTGAGCAACCATAATGACCCCTCGTTTTTCACCTTTCCATAAATAAAGTGATTCTGCTAAAAGAGAAAGTCTGTCTTCCTAGCATGCAAGTGATCAGTCATTCATCCATTGCTGAATATGTTGAAGGCTTAGGAGTATGGGATATAACATGGGGGATTCAGAAAACATCTCCCCAATAGTTTAGTGTTGCCTTCATGTGACAGAACTAAGAATGCAATGTCCCTGAGGCCAGTATGCATTGAAAATAGCTGAGGAGAGAGTTGAGCACTATGGTACTTCACACACTCCATCTGCCTTAATGGAATGACTGTTTCCACTTTTAAATCTCAGATTGGAAATCCTGAAACCATCTTCATTACGTCCCTACTAGCTCTCCAAAGGAATCCATTCTATTCAATAAGTAGTCCAGACATCAAAGGTGGTTGAAAAGTTCCCATTAACCAAGATGGTCACCTTCTCCTTACCAACAATCTACAAAGGATGTGCCCACGTATTTACAGTTGCAGTTTCAATAGTATCACCTGATTGACAAGCAGCTAACAGTTGTCATTGTACAGAGAAGCTGCCAGATAGAAAGCCACTACTTTCTCCAGTAGACATGGAGATTCTCGTTGTTGCAGGAACCACATCGGGCTTCTAGAAAAGGTGCATCACCACATGTCCTTTAGGCACTTTGATTCCATTACTTTTGAAACATGACACTCAGATATTGGGTAAATCCACAAAGGAGACATGCACCAAGTCACCTTTCCCTGCCCACCACTCCGACCAAAGTGGATGCCTGAAAGGCACTGTTCAATGAGGCAGCCCACTTCCCTAATGTGATTGCTGCACTAAACTGTACAAATGTGGCATTGCTCCAACCTCGGGCAGTGACGTCAGTCTACTGTAATATGGAGCAGTTCCAAAATACAAATGACATGGGATACCGATCTGACAGTGTTCCACTGCTGTACTTATAGCTCAGGTCCCACCTATGGCATAATGGTCCTACGGAACAGCACCCTGCCATGATACATGGACACACGGGCGGTAGCATGCTTGAATATTGAATATATGTAGCCAGACTGACAATGCAATGCACAGAGAGAGACAGAAAGAAGAACGGGATGAGACAGGGCACAGATGTAATGTCATACACATGTAATGTAAGCATGCCCAAACCGTGCCCTGTGCCTGATACTCATGCCCACAGGAAAATTGTCAGTACCTGTGCCAAACAGCACTGTTACAGTGTCCCAGTCAGGAAGCAGCGTGGTATTTACCCTGGAGATTGTTAAAACCACAGAGAAGGGACTCCATTTCGCAGCAGTCCACAGAGCTGCATGGTCGCAAGAACTTTATCACGCCAACATCGTCGCCTCTGGAAGCCTGCAATATCCGGTACAAGGAGCAGAGGAGACACGGATCTGGCGCTTCGCAAATAAGTAAGTGACTTTGAGTGGCATTTGTTTGGCTGTCTTGAATTCTGGGATCCTCGGCTTGTGTTTAACAGAGCTTGTGACTGGTTCTCCCCTTGTTATTGATAACCCGGATACTGTTGAATCCTATTTGCCCCTTGGCTGTCTCTGCTTCATGTTTTGGATGATTTTATGCTCGACTGCGAACTGAACTCTGTATATCAGCTTCTGCTTAACGATTTGGATACTTGTTTGCCCTGCTCATGAAAGCCTCATGCCTGTCCCTAGACTGAGTGTGCCTTATGTTTTTGGTACCAGTAGGATCACCTGTTCCATATATCTCTGTGCTGAAAGTATCTACTGCACTATCTTTCCTGACTGTTCATTAGGACCTAGGTCTTGTGCATAGATCCACCTCAGTGACCTTCTTCATTCCTGGCTCCTCTTGTTTGGATTTGGATTACCTTAGATTTGTTTCATGGACTCCTACCCCTTGGTTGTACCCTCTTGCAGTTTGGGATAGATCCCTGAGTGTGTGTTGTTTTGTCAGTTTCCTGCCCTATGGACTTGAGATCCTTCTCAAAGCTATCCACCAACACATCCCAGTGCAACTGGTACTTAAGGGAGTGGGTGTTTTACAGGGGTCTACTATCTGCTGTTCCTTATATTAGTTCTTTTTGTTCTCTTTCAGTTTGCCCAGGTCTGGTTCGCTTCTGCCCTCCTTTTTGTTCGAGCCATCCAACCTGGGTGTGTTCAGCACCAGGACTTTGGTTCCCTGTAAAAGAAAGTCCTCTTCATGGGAGCCCCTCTGTGGGTTACATATCGAACAGTCACTGTAGTGAAGGCAATTACTGATCTCGGCAGAGAAATTACAGCTGCTGTTGCAGCCTTATTTCAAAGAATTGATGTTCTACAGAGCACATTCCATCCTCACCCCATGGATGATGATTTTGTGGGTGCGGCAGCCGATGTCCAGCCTTGGGTCACTCACAGCCCTTCTTTTTGCATTCCCCTTCCGGTGTTCGTTCCCCATTCATTTCCTTTATGCACTACCTGAGCGGTTTTTGGAGGGACAAAAGAAATGTAGGACCCTTGTTAAACCAATGCAAGCTGCGCTTTTTGTGCAGGCCTGACAGCCTTCCCTGATGCAACAACAAAAGCAGCGTTTGTTTTGTGCCATATTGAGGGACGGGGGGGGGGTACAGCAGCTGCCTGGGCAAATCCACTTCTGGAAGCGAACAACGAGTTTCTGTATAATTTTGACACCCTGCTGGTTGCTATTGAATTGCTTCATCTCACCCAATGCAGAAAAGACATATTATTACATATTGCACGTTTTAACCAACTAGCTGCTGAAACCACGTGTCCTGGGAACAAGCGGGTGGCTGTTTTCTACCTAGGCCTTTCAGATGACCTCGAGGATGCCTTATCCCATGTTCCAGTAGTTCCAAATACTTTCCCTGAATTGCTGGATCTGGTCCTGCATTTGAATGCCAGAAATCAGAATGACAGGGCAAATCTATGCATCCAGAGTGTCATAGTACTGTGTACGCCCCTAAACGTAGCCCAGAGCCTCAACTTATAAAGATAGCCGTCATTAGGGGGCCACTAACAGGAGTAGAATTTGGACATAGGCGTAGCGCAAACTGATCCTTGCAAGGTGCCAGAAGGATGAGTCGCTCTGATAAACGTTTGGTTCCTTCAGGCCCTGGTGCCCACACATATGTGAATTAGGAGTTCTGCCTTCCTGAAAACAAAACCATGTGCCATGCTTGACACAGCATCAAACTGGATTTACTTGGACAACCATTATGCCAAGACGCGGGATTTTCCAGTGAAAGCAGAATCGAGCCCTGAAACCCTAACAGCAGTGGACGGGTCCCTTTTTTCATCAGGCATGGTAATTAAGCAGACTACCAATCTACTCACGAAAACCCAGCAGGGGCACCAGGAATTACTGAGTTACTAAGTTTTGATTTAATAGCAGCCCCTCAATTTGTAGCGATTCTTGGTATTCCGTAGCTGGAACACCATTATCCCAGTATCCATTGGTCCTCCAAAACCATTTGCTTTACATCAGAACTTTTAGCAGGTCTCACTTGCTTGGGAGCAGTGACTCTGGGACTCACGCATGCACTCCCAGAAGAGTACCTTGATCTTACTGGGGTCTTTAATAAGAAGCAGGCCTTGCAGCTGCCGCCCCTGAAGCCATATGACTGCCCCATTGACTTGATTTCTGGCACTAAAATCCCAACAAGGCCTATCTACTCCCTCACGCAAACAGATGAAATGCTAAAGAATTGTTTTGAGGCTTTGGAGAATGGATTTATATGTCCGTCCCATTCACCGGCAGCCTCGCTGTGTCCAAAAAATAAGGTACCCTTCGGCCCTATATAAATGACAGAGAACACAATCTCATCACAGTTAAGAAACGCTATCTCCTTCATTTGATATCTGTTCATTTGGATCAGTTGACCTCTGCTGTGATTTACCCAAGGCCTGATTTAAGAGGGGATTACAATCTAGTTTGTATCAGAGAAGGGGACGAGTGGAAAACTGTGGTTAAGACCAAACACAGATTCTTTGAATATCTCGTCGTGCCATTTGGCCTATGTAATGCTCCAGTAACGTTTCAGTACATTGTCAACGATGTGTTCAGGGACATGATCGACCAAAACTTGGTCAATATTTTGATTTACTCGGAAAACCAAGAACAACGTGTGGAGCTACGTGAACACAATAGTTTGTTCTGTGCTACAACGTTTACAGGAGCAATCCCTTTTTGCAAAACTGAAAACATGCATCTTCCATTTCAAGGAGGTTCAATTCTTGGGTTTCGTTCTCATACAAATAATTATGGCAAAAGTAAAGGCGGTGTTGGACTGGTCTATACCCACATCGGTATGAGAATTGCAATACTTTCTAGGATTTGTGAATATTTTTAGATTATTAATCCACTCGTTTTCAGCAATAGTCACTCCTCTGACCCGGCAGACTGTGACTTTCTCCTGGGACATGGCAGTCATTAATTGCAAAAGGCCCGGGGTTTGCACTAAGAGTCTTATCTGAGCAGATGGTTTACTTTTTTCTCTATTGCTCTCCTACCTTTGAAATGCACAAGGACCATTATCTTTATATCTCTCCACTATGTAGTGTGTGTCTGGGGAAATTACAGATGGCACAGGGATGTTGGTCTGTACATTTGGGAAGGTCCAACGTTTCATTGATGGTTGGATATGTTTGGATATACTTGTTACGTGTACCAGACAGTTTGACACTTTTCTTTGTTGTATGCCAACAAATGGGGTTACTACTTTTGAGCCCTTGGCTGAATTATGCCAGTACTTTATAACGATATTTCTAACCTTGAAATACTGATCGTGAATGTACTCACATACTCTAAGTCAGTGGTCTTCAAACTATTTAGGCCTGGGCCCCCCCTGAGCAAAATGTGGGCAGGCCAGGCCCCACCCCAAAAATGCCAAATGGACAGTAAGTCCAAATGGTTATGAAATATTGAGCGCCGCCACCAAACCCTGTTCATAGTATAGTCCCTAGGCTTCCCCACCTGCTCCCATCACAGTCTCTGGGCTCCTTCATCCCACTCCTACCCAGTCCCTGGGCTCTCTCCACTCCACCACAGATCCAGGCCTCTACCCACCCTGCTCCCACCACTATCCCATAGCTTCCGCCCAGCCCTGCTCCCACCACAGTCCCTGGGCTCCCCAGCCCTGCTCCCAGCACAGTCCCAGGGCCAGTGGCGGCTGGTGATTTTTTAAGTGGAGGGGCATAAATATTTCCACCAGATATGCCATAGCGAGTGAGCGTAGTGATCAAGCCTGAACCAGTCAACAGGGTTTCGGGGGTTTTCCTCCGGGATTTTTTTAAAATAATGGGTTAAAATGATGCATTTTAGAGCATACCTTTTTTAAAAAACATGTAAGAAGCCAAACAGTTTGCAATTGGCACTGGGGAGCCCAGGGTGCAGGCATGGTACTTTTGACTGGAGATCTATGATAGATGTCCAGTAAATAAATACCATCAGCGCCTCCGAAGGAGAGCTGATTTTGGTTGGTGGGTAGAGGGATTGTGCAACAAAGGCATTTTTACACACACACACACACACACACACACACACACACACACACGCACACGCACACGCACACGCACACACACGCACGCACGCTCCAGGAATAGGGAAGCAAGAGCTTCCTGGTTCCTGCAGAGGCCGGTGCGGAAAAGCACCACTCCAGGCTGCTCTGTCCTTCTGTGCGAGGAGGCGCAGGAGCTCCCACTCGCACACACAGACATGCAGTTCCCAATCCAGCATTTCCAATGAGCTATGCAAGTCTAGCGAAACAAAACGCCCCCAGCCTTGCATGGCTCAGTGAGCATTTACGGCTGGGGAACTGAACTGTCAAAGGAAAACAGTGTTTCCCTTTGACACTTAATCCAACCCTGGAGCACTCCCTCAGCTGGAAAAAGCAGCTGAGGGAGTGCTCAGTGTTTCAATGGGCTGGCTCCTCTGCTCCTCCATAATAGGTGAGGGGGCCACTGGGTGAACGCCCCCTCGCACATTATGGATGAGCCACCAGGCTCGGACTGGCCAACAGGGCAATAGGCCAATGCCTGAACCAAAAATGCAAAATGGTAGTGTGGGCCCTTTTTTTTGGTTGAAATGGGGCACTTTTTTGCCAATGTGGGCCAGTTTGATGAGTTACTTCACTATGCAGCTAGTAGTAGACCATTGTTGCTGAATAAATATTTTTTAAATATCACAATTTGCTTACATTTTAACAAAAAACTCCCCCTTGGTACTATTCAAACAGTCTGTTACTAAAGGAATGAATTGCCATTTGCTACTGCCGGCCACTTATTTATTGGTGTCCGAGACAGTTTTATGCTCCAGTCCGACCCTGTGAGCCGCTCCTACCCATTTTGTTTTAGCTTTATATTTCAATTTGGGGTCTCGTCCCTCCCCCAGGAATGCAGCTGCCCCCCACACCCCACTTTGGGAGGGCTTGAGGGGGGGGGGGGTCACAGTTTGAAGACCTCTGCTCCAAGTGGTCCTCTTCTACAGGTCCTGATAAGATTTCCTCCCGATTACATTGTGCACCTTTCATCACCGTTTTGCTAATCTTTTTAGGATCTAATTTCTCTGTCAATTCTTTTTACAGTTTATGTGCTTTAGTTTCATAATCTGTGATAGAATAAATTCTACTGCCATAAGGGCACAGAAACTGACACAAAGGTAAATTATCCATAAAGAAGTTTGTGTGGACACTGGTGTATGTAATAAAGAATTGCTGCTGGTAGGTGTGTTGTATGCTTTGATTAGGAATTGTGTTCAACGAGTACAGTGATGTCTGAAAAATGTACTGTTGAATACTATTTCTACTGATGGCTTGTGTAAACTTCAGTTGTGGGTCCAATGTATTCAACCATTTCACAAATCCTTTTTGCTCTGTTTCTGTACTGCCCCAAATGAAGAGTATGTCCTCTATAAACTTCCTCTAGAGGCGCATATGCCGTTGATGTACAATGTCTGCTGTATGACTGAAGCTCTCTTTGAATCTCTCTACATATAGATTTACTGTGTGTGTTCTCTGATAACCCCCTTCGCCATTCCTTTAATCTGTTGATACATTTGATCATAACATCTGAATACATGCTGTGTTAATGTCATATCTGCACACTGTTCAATAAATACTTTGATCAGCTGGATTATTCAGTGGGATGTTCCTCCAGGTGATCATGTATGATCCCTATATTACTTTGTTGTGGATTACTAATATATAGTTATTAAATATCCAAGCTCATCAACAAATACTTGTCACTATCAAAATACGTGTCTTCGACTGTTCACATCACCAATGCTATGTCTCTCACATAGAATCTAATTTTTGGATATGTTTCTTCAAAAAAATTATATATATATGTATATGTGTTTGTTTATATATATATATTTCTTTCTGAGGCTAGTGGATCTGCTTAGAATCACATGCTTTGCATAGGCTGACATCTAGTGGTAACTGCTGAGTATTGCACATGTTGTTTTCGAAGTTTGAAAAGGGACGTCAACTGGGCGTGTTTGTAACATTATCCCATGTGTGATATCTACTGTACCCATGATCCCCCACGTGTCGAGGTCCCCAGATTGTTTTTTTTCCGGCATCGTGGTCGAACGTGTTAACTGAAGTTGCAGCGCTACAGACTCTGCTTATTAATTTTAACTTTAACTTCTTTCGATGGTCGCAGTTCAATGCACGTTTCAACTATGTTCCTGAAGACCTTCTGACTGTCAAATTTGACGAGTCCTCTGTTTCGGCGACAGGCTTTGGCCTACACCAGGCTTCGACCTTGCGGTAGGGAGAGTGAGAGGACGGATTACCTTTATTAGAGAATGCATACTTTCACTTCCCATATATACTGCCTTTGTCTAACTGCCTTTTCACTAACATTTTGTAATGGAGAGAAATCCTATTAAATTATGTCCATCTTGTAACAGAAAGTACATGTGGAAAGTCACCCATCGAGTGTGCAAACCACTGCCTTCCCCCAGACCACACAGAGGGGCGGTGTGCGTCCTAGAAATTGCTTAGGACCAAAATTAAGTAACGGTGCACCAAACTGTGTGCGGCCCATGCCACAATGGGCGAGTCTCAGAACGTGACCGGCACCTTTGAGTCGGACCCGGAAGGCAAGGCAGCAATGGCTCAATATCTGAAGCCAAAGACATTTCAAGGGAACCTTCCAGCTCCTGCGTGTCAGTCCTCAGCCCAGAAAGGCAGTCGCAGCGCACTGCTATGGGGAAATCTCCTGGCGACAAGGAGACACACATGCATAAAAAGCCCGAGCAGGGATATCGAAAGAAGGCTGCATGCCGGTGGAAGGTACCTCGCGGCCTACCGACCATAAGCGCCATAAGCTTGCTGTACTTCTGCATTCATATCTAGCGCAAGGTGATAAAACCAAACCAGTGCCAGTGGGCGTGCATCAGAGTCCCTCGACAGGTGTTTTGCAATCGTCAAAACACCTGTCGAAATCCCACAAGACTCACTCTAGCAAAGGAAAACATCCTAAAAAGGCCCAGGAACACATCTCTCACACACCCGCTGACCCACAGAAGGTTACAGAATATACTGGGGCTACCTCCCTTTTATCTCAATCTGCAAAAGAAGAGACCTAGAGAAGACCCTGAGGCTATTGTGTTCCCTCTGCCTGACACACCCAAGAGAGGGACCTGGTCTAGAGAATGTTTTGAGAACACTATGGACAAGGATTCCTCTTTTGTAACATTTACTGAATGTTTTCCAATTAAGCAAAAAATGCTAGACTTTGAAATGGGACAACCTATAGCAAAATTCCCAAAGGGTCTGCCTTCCCCCACACATACTATTGGGGACATTTCTGAGCAACCTCTTATTGACACGCAAGCCTCTCATGACTCTTATCAGGAACAAGGGGAAGGAGATCAAGATGTGTGGTATGATGATCCACATGACTATGATCAGGATGACCCAGATGTCACAATTATAGACCTCCGGGTATTACTCCTGAGGGTGGCCACACTTCCCCGACCAATTATCAACTTATATTCAATGACTTGTTAAAAAGGGTTGCAAATCATTTTAATATTACAACTCAGAAAACAGTGGAAGACACTGATTTTGTAGATGATACTTAATTGCTCTTTTGCAGTCTATAAAGAAGAGAACTGCCCCATCTCTAAATACACCTTCAATTACTTGTGCAGTCAACCCCAAGATAGAGAACATTTTTAAGCCATCTCCTTTAGACCCTCTTTACATTAAAGGCCATCCACCTCTGGGAAGAGGGCCGATGTACCACTGTCCAGTGCTGAACCACCACCCAATAAAGAATGCAAGATGTAACATACTCTGGGCAAAAGGGTGATCACCTCTGGGGCTTATTTGACACGCATAGCAAACAATACCAATTTGCTTGCGAGCTATAATAATACTCAGTGGGATGAAATACACAAACAGCTGGATTCTGTCCTCAAACCAGTTAGGTCCTACCTACTCAAAAGCTCTACTGAAAGGAAACCGGTAGCCCAACATATTTTGAAAACACTGGATTCAGCAGGCACTTCTGGTAGAGTGATGGCTGAGGGAACCGCCATTCCTGGCTTTAGGATTCAGGGCTCAAATCCAAGACTCAGGTCACCTTTAATAAACATGCCTATTGAAGATTCGGTCCTCTTCGGGAAGGCAGTAGACGACCTGTTAGAAACCACCAACAAGGAGCATGTGAAACACTAGTGCAAATTTGTAATAAACCCTTTATCCATCAGTGCACCTTTAATACACAGTGCTCTTTTCAGAGCAAAGGTTTCTCAAGGGCCTCACAGTCTGTCTTTGGAGCCTCCTTATCTTCTTGGTACAGCCCCAAAACCAATCCGCCTTTTTTCAAACTAATCAGCAAAGATGATTTGGGAGAGGTAAATATCAGGGCAGAGTTGCAGCCTCTCGAGGCTCTGCTGCCGCTGCCAGCAAATGAAGCTCCAGTCCAGGTACCCTCCCATGCTTCCCGAGAAGGGGGCCACATAACATTGTTCACTCACACCTGGGAGGGGATAACATTAGATTGCTTGGTGCTAACTACCATGGCCAATGGTTATTCAATGGTATTTCTTAAAACACCTTGCCACCATCCTCCTCGATCGAGAAGTGTGTCGTCAGAACATCACTTGATTTTACAATAAGACGTTTTGACAATACTACAAAAGGGAGTGACAGAGCTGGTTCCACCTCTGGAAGAAAACCAAGGTATGTATTCAGCGTACATCCTTGTTTCAAAGAAAGATCTAACAATACGCCTTGTCTTGGACCTGCGCCCTGCAAACACGTATATCAAGCCACAAATACCCAGGTTGACAATGCTGCAGGAAGGGGATTACATGGCAACATTGGACATGAAAGATGCATACTTTCATATTTCAATGTTGCCAGCGCACAGAAAATACCCAAGATTCAAATTGGGAGACTACCAATTCAAAGTGCTTCGGCATAGCCTCGGCACCACAAGTGTCGGTCCTTGCGCTGGTGGCCGCACACCTATGGAGGCAATTCATTGCAGTGTACCATTATCAAGAGGACTGGCTAATAACAGGAGACGCACCTCAGTTGTGTCAGCATACTCGACAAACAGTCAATCTGCTGTTTTAATGAGGCATCTCCATCAATGAGGAAAAGTCAAGCCTAGTGCCCAGTCAAGTAAAACAATTTCTGGGGGCACTAATTCGAACAAAAGACGGCCTAGCCTTCCCCTCCAATGGGAGGATACAAAACATGCTGTATCAAATCCTCAATGCATAGGGGGTCATTAAGACCTTGGCGTTAAGGGGTAACGGTGCCGGTAATGGTGCCGGAGCCGTCAAACCCTTACAGCCCCGTTACGAGTCTGCTTGAGGGACCCACAAAGGGCGCCTGGTGAAACCAGGTGCCCTTAGCGGGTCCCGCTAGCAGACCAGGGAGCTAACAACGGGCCTGTTATTAACGGGCCCGTTGTTAGCTCCATCCCCATTCCCATTGAGACCTATGGGGGCTCGAATGGGGATGTACCGGGTCCGGGTGTCTCGAATGAGGAATTACCGGGTCCTCCAAGGTTGGACTGGCCCGGTAATTCCTCATTTAAGGAACCCAGACCCGGTACCCGGTAAGGGGGTAAGCATGCCGCAAATTGCGGCATGGTTACCTCCAAGGTCGTAACGACCCCCATAGTCGTTCGTCAGGTAACCGTGCGAAAGGCCATGCGCCTCCTGGGAATTGTGAGGCACACCCAGTTGCGCATGCGTCCAATGCAAGAGTGGCTAACAAAATAATGATTGCAAGCAAGTGTTAAGACGGATTTCTGAACTCTGTCCTGGAGGCGCAGAGGTTCAGAAGGCCAACCTAATTACTTGGAACAGGGTAACCTCTGGACAAGCCAGACCAATCATGGTAACGATCGCGGCAGTCAAGACTAGGTCTCAAGAGGGGTGAGGGTGACTGAAAGCCCGCAATGAGCACACAAAGCAAGGACACTTGCAAATTACTCCAAACAGGTGTTATATTAAAAATATATACACATTTATTCCAAGGCCTTTGCAACAATGACCGTAGTGAGAAATCACAATAAAACTCTAGTAAACCAACACATACCAAACCAATACAATATATATACAAATACAAATGAGTCTAAAGCGTTAGATGCACGAAATGTGTAGTCCACCTAGAAGGGGAGGAAAACAGGCAGTGCGAAATAATGATTAGACCCAGTCCGCCTTCAGAGGCACCTAACTAAAAGGAAGTCCAAGCCCTACGAAGAGTGGAGCCTTGTGCTCAAAATTACCTGCACACGCTGGTGCCAACGGGCAAAAAGGGGAGCCTCTCCGAGGGAATCAGGCAGTTCAGTTTGGTGCACAAATGAAGAAGAACAGAGTTCCGCGACTCAAGCGCAGCCTCCACTGTGGGCAGAAGCAGAGCGCCAGTACGGAAAGGCGTGCTGTTTGACACAGCGGGGAAAAGCTACGGGCTCCTGCAGGAGTACGACCAGTTCCTAGCTATGCTACTCACCGGTCCCCGATGCAAGCAGACCCAGGCTTCTCCGCGTCATTTTCAGTGCTGGCAGGTTCAGGGGAGCAGGGGACGTCTCGTCGTGGTGTAGATTCTGCAGCAGCAGAGTTGAGTTAAAGATGTCCCAAACGAAGTGAACCCGCACAGTTTGTTACCACAGCAGGGCAACGGAGCGGCCGTGTGTATCTCAGCCAAATGTACACTACTCACTTCAGACCTGGGAATGCCAAGTGTACGAATCGTGTGAGAGTGACAAGGACTCGAAATACAACACAACCTGGCGGCGGTTACAGAGCAAGACTCCTGGGTAGGCTGGTCAGTCTGCTGGATGGCCCAGAGACACTTCCGAAGGCTTACGTGCAGGAGATGGTGAAGATGCCGAGAATAACTGTCCCCGCTATTCCAAGGGTCGAAGTACCAGTACAGGCCTTCTGGTTCGATCAGAGGTAGAAAGGGTTTCACAAAGCGACAGCAGTGCAGAGGAGCAGTCCTTCAGCGGGTCACCAGCGATTCCTCGGTTCAGCCTCGTGGTTGCAGGATACTTGGCTCCTGTATTCCCTTGTTCGTGAGAACTCAGGAGATCGACATGGTAGTGGCGTTTCCAGCCCCCTCTTATCCACGGTTCCCTTCGCGCCAAAACGGAGGGGACCCAATGGGAGATCCGCTCAGCAAACACTCACACCATAAGTGGACCTATCACGGACCACGGTGGTCCCAGGCATTCACACCACAGTAGACTCCCTTGCACCCAGGATGTGTATTGGGACCAGACATCCCAGCCCACATCCTGGAGGCACACACAAGGCCTGTAGAAGCCCGCAAAAGCATCTGTGTTTCGCGGGAAAGTACATGCCCAAATAAGGAAGGCCCCGGGTCAGCTCGACCTGGGGAAGGTGAAGGGGGCAAGACGGTCAGCGGACAGGACAAAGGAGCCTCGTGGTCTGGCCATTTTGGGAGCCAGGCCACCATTTTGGGCTAAGCGCGAGAAACGCGCTTAAAACGCCAAAAGGAGCTCAAAAACACAAGAAATGATTGCTGCCACCATTGCCGTCCGTGATTCACTTGCACCGATCAGTTACAATCCAAAAAGATTATCTAGGGCCTGTAGAAGGCTAGAGACCCAAGAGAGCAGTAACTTAGCTTACAGTGCCCTCTTGTGTCATGTTGCACGAAAGCTGCAACATGATAAAGAAACTACAGAAAACAGCATTTCCCGGGACTGACTGTCTTAAGGGTATGTCAGTTTCCCCGTAAGAATGGAGCGAAAACCCAGAGGAGTGCGGCAGAAGGCTGCACTTCTCTGGCAAAGTCTAGATCATGGTGAAAACAGCAAAAAGTTTAGGGGTTGCCACATGGAAGGAAAATTACCCACAATTAAGAAATCTTTCCTAACAGCAAGTGGTCTGTGGGACGATCTAGTGGTGGTTTCGCATCCTCTGGTTCTATCTCTGCTGTGGTGGACAAAGGAAACCCTTTTAAAGGGCAAGCCACTATCACTACAGACGCTAACAGGGTGGGGAGCTAATTTTCTCCATCAGACTGCACACAAGGTGTGGACACAAGCATTAACCAAAAACATACCATTCAAAACTCTGCAAACATTAAACATCAGCTAGTAGAGAAGACAGTGCTCATACTAACAGACAGAACCACAGATGTGTACAGCATAAATAAGCAGGGAGGAACACTCTACAGGGCTGTCCAAACTAGCCCTGAACATTTTGGTCTGGGTGGGAAAAAACATGTTTCTCGTAGCACAATTTGTTCCAGAGGAACACAATTCTCTGGCAAACGTACTAAGCAGAAGTGCAGAACTCCTGTCAGAACAACAGTGGCAGTTGAATGCCAATATCCTACACAACGTTTTCACAAACTGGGGGTTTCCAGAAATAGATCTCTTTGCTACACAAGAGAACGCACAATGCCGCGACTACTATGAGAAATCTGAGGGTATTCTCACTCCTATTCTCCATGGAACCTCTGCATAGGTGGCCAGGAAAGGTCATAGCTCTTGGATCCCGACCCTGGGGGTGGACAAGAACGGGAAGATCACCTGGGAGGAGGGTCTATGGGGACTGGGAGTGGGATGCCCTTGGGAGAGACATGCTATCCCCGTTTTCCCACTAATGACTAACTTAACCCTGCCCCCGTCTTCATGGGGTATTACAAACCAACTCCCCTGAGTTCCCCATATAAAACTACAAAAAGTACTGAGGCGAGGAAGAGGCAACTGGGAGTAATGAGGACTAGTTGCTTGTACCACTCTGGTACTGGGACGAGGAAGAAGCCTGCTGAGACCAGTAGAGGTCAGGCATGTCCCCTTAATTATGGTCAGGCAGGGCTAATTGTGGATTCACACCTGCAGCCTGTTAAGGGGCAGCAGGTGTATAAAAAGCCTCATCAACTGAGGGAGGGAGATAAAGCCATGACAGGAGCAGTGGCAGTAAAATTGCGACAGCAGCAGAGAGACCAAGAGAGACAGCCGGGAGCTGCCCATGAGGAGCCTGCCTATTGTTCAGCCAAGAGCGGCCCAGGAGCTGGGGCTCTGTGGAACTGAAGGAGCTTTGAAAGGAGAGCCGGGTCGGAAGGCTGCCCCTTTTCCTATTGCTCGAAGTGCTTGTTCTCCTGGGGCCAATAGCCAACCCAGGAGTGCCTAAGGGGCAGGAGGTGGAGCCCAGAGGCAATGACCAGAAGGAAGGGAGATATGCCCTGCAGGAACTTGCATCGAAGCAACCAATGAGTTTTTATGCAAACAGACACCCGGTATGCGAGTGTTTGATCTTAGGCGCAAGGTTATTTTGTATCAGAGTGGTTACTTGAATGGTGAGACACGTTTTCGAAGGTTTCCGATCTGAATCCTTGCAAACCAGCAATGAATAAGACATGTTAATTCTTCAACGAGTGAGAATCCTTTGTTACGCAGTGTTCACGTGCATATGAAAGCACGTTTTCGAAAGTCTCCAATTGCTGGGCATATTTCACAGCAAACTACAAAGGCTTCTTACAACAAAGCGAATTGAAAATAACAGAGTGATTTACATGAAAACCTTTAAAACTATTGAATACCAAACCAAAATAAAGCTTGACAAATATATCTTCTAATTCTAAATACCAAACTGAAAGAAGATCATTCCTTATGAAGATTCTAAAGAGATGAAGCTTTATCAATTAAATAAATACAGTGTATGCCAGGTCCAAAAGTGAATCAAACTTAAATTGCAAGCAGCGTTCATATACATTTAGTCTACAAATCTGTAATGTTCATATACAGTGAATCTACAAATCAAATGAATGGAACTTTGGGGGTGAACTTTAAAAGGTGAATTAAAACAAACTGCCATTTTCAACCAAGACAATTTTTGTGCAAAGACCAGCCATATGCAGAGGGTGCAAGTGTGGCACAAACCCTTAAGAGAATTGTGAAACGGCAGTAGTTCAACATCACATTGAAAGTATTTCTTGGGGAAGGGAACCTTGAGGTGTGAGCTACTTATTGACTTGGGGACGGACCCTGTAGGACATTTTGTGTTTTGAACTATGTTTTGGAACTTGGGGAACGGACCCCTGAGTACTAGATATCCCATATCCTTTTGGAACTTAAGGCACTCCTGAAACTTTTGTTAGTACTGCTTTATACCTGGGGAAGGGAGCTGAAAGAAAGCTGTGAGCTGGACAAAGCTCAGAACTATATGCTGAACACTATTTTGCTGGTCGCTGACATGCTTACACGTTGTTTAAGATTAATTGTGAGAGCAAGTATTGGTTTTGGACAGAGACTGATTCCTAAATTGAACTTGAAGGCTTTGACTTTCATTAGTTTTGGTAGCGCCATCCCACCAGAACATAGGGAAAGAGAGGCGTTTTTCTATCCTGACGTGTTAAGTTAATAAAAGTGTTTGTTTTGAACTTTGAATCTGTTGTCTGTGTCTTACTCCAAGATGCCTTCACACTACGCATCCAAGTTTCCCCAGACAAGATCCAGGGGGAACGTTTTGTTAATGAACTGGTCAGGGATATGTATGTACACTTTTCCTCCAACTCTACTTCTCATCAGGACAGCCCACCAGGAACAAGTAACCTTAATCCTGATAGCTCCTATGTGGACGTGATAAACAAGGTTTACACATCTACTCAAAATGTCTCTTTGTCCTCCCGTGAAACTGCTATGCCCATACAACATGTTGTCACAGAACCGATGGACAACACTCCACCTATGCCCTCAGACGCTGAACTTAGTAGCTTGACTCCTGAGGTCATAGAGTTTGGTCATTTAAACCTAAACTAAAGGTGTATGGACATTTTAAAGGAAGCACACAAACCGAATACAAGACACTGCTAGTTTAACAAATGGAAACGCTTTGTCTTATGGTGTTAAGCACATATCAACCCAATTGACTGTTCACCTTCACATATAGTACACTATTTTCTATATCTATTATACTGAGGATTAGTCTTTATTTCCCTACGAGTGCACCTAGCGGCTCTCTCAGCATACACATCACAAAGCAAAGTTTCCTGGTGGAAAGTGCCTGTGGTGAAAGCATTCATGGAGGGTGTTAAGAAATGATACCCACCAGTTTCAAATCCAACTCCCGACTGTGACTTGAATGTTGTGCTTACAAAGCTCATGGGGGCCCCCGTCGAGCCAATGAACAAAGCCAGTCTCCAAGCAACGAGTTGGGGGCAGATCTTTCTCCGGCTGGTGCCTCCCTCTGGAACAGCCTCCCTACCTCTCTGAAACTTGAGCAGAACCATCTCCGGTTCCGGAAGCACCTAAAGAGCTTCCTCTTTGCTTCTGCCTTCTATGTTCCTCCCCCCTGCTGGTCCCCTGCCTGTTACACGCACTGATCACCTGGCAACCCTCTGAACTCGGGCCCAGGTCCCTGCCGGTCCAGCTGCATACCCGCACTGCCTCTCGGCACTTGTGGTCTGTATCTGTAACCCTACAGTCTCCTCTCCTGCACTTATCAGACACTTGTTGTCTGCACTCTGAACACTCGCACTTGCCACCCGTTGGCTGCACTACTTGTTGTTTTCCTGTTTTTCATTGTGCTGCACTTGTCCACCATCCTTCCGCCCCACCCCACCCCCACCCAGGCACTTCTCTTCTCCCTCTGCCCTGCACTTGCACAATCTGAATGTCATTTGGCCTAGTAAGATTGTTGTTGTTTGTGCTCCCTCGGTTTCCCCTTTCTTGCCTTGTCGCACCTTGAAACACTTGTGTATAGGCACGCTATAAAAGGGAGTGCTTGGCTGAGTGTTCAGTGTTGAACACAAATACATTTGTTTCCTGTGTGGCGTCTTGGAGCAGCATTTCAGTCTTTTTTTTCTGTTTACCAGAAGAGAAGCTAGAATACTCAAAACGCCAGCAACAAGCGGAGCGTGGCAGAGTGCTTGGCTGAGTGTTCGATGTTCGGCGGTCGGGGGAGGTGAAGCTTTCTTAGTCCTGTGCTGCAAGTAGCTGAAATAGTTGAAAAGAATCCCTCCCGCGACATCTCTCCACAACTAAAGACTGTCGGTAAGAGAAACCGTTCCAGGCGTGCAGGACACTTTTCTCCATTTGCCCATTTCCTTCAATTGCATTTGGGATTTAACTTAGGGGAACAAAAAATCCTGCAATCAAGCTACCATACCTTCTACTTACTTTTTACTGTGTAAGCGGCAGCACGGTGTGTTGCAAGTGTACGTGCCCCATACTGCCAAATCCGTTCTACTGGAATAATGCGGGTTAGAAAATAAAGGCAATTTCAGTGTTCATTGAATTTGCCAATCAGCCCTAATTTTGTGGGTGGCTTGTGCGGTCGCTGGAGTGATTGCGGGCCCAATGAATGCTTTGGGGCACTGCCTTTGAATTGTCTACGACACCTGGTAACTGCTTTGTGCCGGAGTGACTGAGGGCTTTAGAAAGCCTTTCAGCTCTGCTGCACAGCCGTCTGATCATTTATGTTGATTGGTTATTGCTCTGCACTGGAGTGACTGCGGGTTAACAAAGCCTTTGAGCTCCGATGCACAGCCTTTGAACTACTATGACAGTTGTTTAGTGCTGTGAGCCGGAGTGTTTGTGGGCTTGAGAAAGTTTTGAGCTCTGACCTATTGATTCTGAACTAGCATTGAATGTACATCTAGCTTCACGCCGGAGTGACTGTTGGTTTGAGAAAGCCTTTGAGCTCTCATGTACTGAACGAAGAAACTGTCATCTTACGCAGCGCTTTTGTTGGATGGACTGCATACATGTTTAGGAACTCATACGAACTCTGATGCTAGAGTGTAGAATGTTTAAGCATTATACTGTGGCTATTGCCTTTTAAGGCTGATTTTGTTTTATTTAAATTATTTCTGGTTTTGTTTTCGATATCAAAAGCTCTTCTGGCAAGGGTAGATCTGTCTAATTTTTGCATAGGCTCTGTTGGTGGGTGAGTCTTTTTGAAGTTGTTCTCTCATTTGAGCTTGAACAGACAGAGCCTGTAGATTTTATAAGTAGCTATAAAGCCATATTACTTTGGTGGCTTTGCATTTCAACAGATTTGCTGCAATTGCATAATTTGTGCAAAAACATTTTGGGGAAGGAATTTTAAATATTTAATTTGTCACCCCTGTAGGAGGATCTGCATGTCCGTGCACTCGGAGCCTTGTTTGAAATTTTTCTACTATAAGGACTACAAGTGCCTAGGATTTATCCAGTGTTTTGTACTGTATTGCTGCTGTTGTCTTCCCTTTTATTCCTCTAGCGTAGAGTGGGTTTTAGAGTTTTGACATGTTTAGTTTCATGGTTATATGCACATACTGTCTACTTGTAACTGTAAAACCATACACTCCCTGTTTTGCCTCCCCTTATAGAGGGGTCATGGGCGCAGGGCACGCGCGACCTTGAGTAGTCTTTTAGTGTTTGTGATTTTTAGTATATTTTATTTTAGACTTTGCCATGCGTGAACTGAGGAGTGGGAAAAGCTACACTGTGGACATGGCAATATGTAAATATATTTCGGATTCTTAGATGTTATTGGCCATGTCATTGCCCCTTCCCTTATCCCTAGATGGAGTTTTAGACTTAAATACACGAGGCTACTTGCTGGGTGAACCTTCTACTCAAGCGAGTAGTCTGGGAGCAGTGATCCATAATGCCCCCCTACACCCCCCGGCCAATACTATCTTCCCTAAGCCAATAACGGAAGGGGAAAAAAGGGACGTCGATAACCTCATTCTTTTTCCCAAAGGAGGGGTCGAAATGGTTAACTGGTATTGACACTATACCAAAGGGTCCATTATTGGACACTTTACTACATCCTAAAGTAGTGCTCCATCTGTCACCTATTTCAGAGGAAAACATCTCTGTGTATGATATATCCTCTCGAGAATCTATTAATAATAATCAGACGGTGGGGGATATTGATAAAGGATGACAGATTTTGAAACATCATTTTTTATTTCCCCCGCACACTTTGAACTTCTGAGGCATCCTTCTCTTTCCAATTCGGCTAAGAATTTTCATTGGCAGGCCCCGACAAATCAGACACTTCTGGAAATTAATAAAGTTCTGTGTACTTTGGTTTCCCTGTAGGAGGGTATGAAAGAAGACATTAGAAAAAACCATAATGTCTAAGTCATTGGTGGAAAAGATCGATACTATGAAACCGGTGCAGAATCAGAAAGCTAAATTGTTCCAACCCGAATCCATGATAGTAAGTATGGATGGGAGGGGGGTCATGGGGAAAAAAACCTGTGTATATGATTCTCCAGTAACGGAGAAGGATGACATGAATGATTTGAAGGTGAGGCAACAAAGTGTAAATCAGGTTGGAGTTGAAGATGTAATTCCCAAGTTCGGTGGGAATTTTGATCCCGAAATTATAAGAAGGGGAACATTAGTCAAGCATTCTACAGAACCAGTTATTGGTACTTCCAGCAGTAGGATGGAATCTGTAGGGATGCCAATGATTATAAACTAAATGTCTAAAAAAGGAAATTTGTAGGAGTCGCGGGGAGATCCTGCTATGAAGAAATCTAAGAATTTGTCTCCGCCCAAACTTGTTGGTGGGCGGACTACATTTTTTATGTCCACTTTCTTAAATTAACCAGTGGTAAGGGACATGTTATATAAAGATGCCCCAAAATCCAATTTTGTTAAAACTTTGAAACCTCCTGTGGGCTTTTGGTGTCGAAGTCCTTAGCATCCTCTTTTGGAAATCGTTATGTATCAAATGATACAACTGAACACGGAAAATCCAAGCAGAAGAAATTATTGATCAGCCTGGCCGAGAATTTGAAAAAAGTTCTCGACTTGGGATGTTATGAGTCGGACCGAATATTAAATGATGTCTTTTCTCAGCCCTTTGTAGATCTGCCCGATCACAGGGGTGTAAATTGGGGTAAAGGTGTTTGGGGGTTAGGGGAAACAAGTTAACAATATTATTAAATTGGATGAGGAAAAGTGTATGATCCAAGTCCCCCAAGCGATACCTGCGCTATCCATTCCACCCATACCGAAAACCTTTGAAAGACCGTGTAATGAGTATAAAAGAATTGGACCAGGAAAAAATGTGACGCTCTAAACGCCTCCGGATATAAGAAGGGACCCGAGTAATAACAACATGTGTAATTGTCATCTTCCCTGTGTCATGGGCCAAATACCACAAGTTTCATTTGGAATCCTGTATGATGGAGGGAAGTTTGATGGGAGAAAAACCTTTGTGAGCTAATAGACCTATATTAGGAAAGAAAAAATTAATGGGATCCTCACGTGATGACCACTCTAAGAATGGTGACCATAAAAGGGGTCTTGTCCCTGGTTTCAATAAAACAAACTGCACTTTGGTTTTTGAAAGTGTATTACCGGAGAATAAAACAGTTATTCTCCGGCGCTCCACTATTTTACATCTACTCACTCAGATTCTGAACCTTGCGGGTATCGCAACCACAGCCATTTCGAAGGTAGATTTTCCTGACTGACAAAACCTTGCATGTTCAGTGGTTGTCTTTAACTCGAGTTTGGTAGCAGATACTATACTGAAGGAAGGTGATGGTATTCCAGTGCAGGGGTTCAATGTATTGATATTGAGGGAGTACAGACTCCTCGTGATAACCTGAGTTTCTCGAGGGATCCTACTGACCAAGCCATGATTCAAGATCACCAACAGAAGATGGTTCATTCAGAGACATCAAATAGGCTGAACGGTAAGTGAACTAGTGGAGAGTATCCCAAAGCAGATCCATCTAAAAAGAAGTTACTGAATTTAGTCAGCTGGAATACAAGTGGTCATGGGCGCCTTTTTTCTTCAGTTGAGGTTATGAAGCGGTTGAGTACATTTTCTGTAATCACCCGGCAAGAAACATGGCTGATGCAGCTCCCCACGCTTGAGGGTTATGTGGTGACCGGCCACCTTCAGGTGGACCTCTTACATTGAAAAAAGGCTTAAATTCTTAGGTTCTACTGACATCAGTCACGGTGCCCTAGCTACCACCATTGAAATTATCTCTACAGAAGACTGCTGGGAGTTGTAGATAATTCATGTTTATTGGCACTATAGGTTGGTAGAATTGGAAGAATTTTTGCAGCGTAAAGAAGAATGTTTTGGCATGGCATGTTTTGGCATGGCGTACCACTCCAACTTGGAGACATGTTATCCTAGCATGTGATCTAAACTCCAACTGTTTTTATAATGACAATGGGAATGCTTCAATAGATTATGACTTGGCCAGTAAGAACAAAAAAAAACAATAATTGGAAGTTGTTGACTTTATGTTTAGAGGGCCTTGGTCTATACTTGTTAAATGATCGGGGATCAACTATCGCTCCTGCATGGACCAATGGTCTCTCTACGTGACCACGCTATAGGGGAAACAGTCTTTCAGATCAAGCTTATTGAGGGGCAAGGGCGGCCCAGGTTAGCAGTCTCTAAAGAGCTTGTAGCTAACAACAGTAGGAATAGGAACTTGTGGAATGGGGGTTCTGTGATGAGGTTTAATCATTTACTGACTAGCTATTTGAACTTGAATTCAGAAGCATGGCGATATCACGTTCTTACACCAGCGAACTTTGGGAAATTTGTAACATCACTGTTAACAGAGGGTGGACAATTGAAGAGCGGAGATCGGGGAGACAGACATACCCATCATATTCATGCATATAATGAAGATGTAGTGGCTCATAAAAAATGTATGAGGCAAATGATCAGATATTACAAAAAAGCATCTTTGGTCTCTGAGTTGGATAGGGTACAAGGGATTCGAAGGGCACGGCAATTGTATACAAACTGGCTCTGCCAGCCTAGAAACAAAGTGTATGCAGGACGATGCAGAGGTGATGCTCTGTTGTCTTAAGGATAAAGATGCTAGAGCTATCTGGCAAATTATATATGCGGTTGATAACACCCAACCAGAGTTTCAGCTGAATGGAGTCGATGAGGCAATGTGGGTTTCCCATTTTTCCAAAGTATTTTCAGGGGAACCTGGGGGTCAACGTGAAGTACTTGAATTATGTGATAATGACAATGATTTAAACATTGACGACTTTTGGGAATGTTTGCGCAAAATAAGTTCCTCTCGTGCCTCAGGGCCGAATGGTCTTTCAAATCTTCTATTCAGGGGGATCCCCACTTATGGACAGAGGTCCTCTGCTCTCTTTTTCAGAATATTGTAAAGAAGAGTATCCTTCTTCTTGATCAACTGCGTACGTGTTCCCCATTTTTAAAAGGGGAGCTAGGTCAAATCCCCTGAATTGCCGCCCGATCGCGATTCTAGATACGGAAAGCAAGGTCTTTTCATCTATCCTGCGCTCGCATCTGGAGTCTTGGCTGGCGGTATCAAGGAAACTTGAGAAGTGGCAGACTGGTTTCAGGTGCACTATGGGCACATTCCTTAAGGGAACTGTTGTGTACTGTCTCCATTCGCTGGCATGGAATGGTACATATGAGAGTGTGTATGTGGCATCTCTGACCTTCCGGCTGCCTTTGATGCGGTCGATAGGGGCTTGCTTTGGTGCAAACTAGCATCATGGGGAGTACAGAGGGGTTTACTGAGATTGATAATGGCTTTGCACTCCGATACTGAATTAAGAGTACGTCTGAATCATTCAGGGACGCTTTCTGAAAGTATTCCAGTGGGCAGGGGTGTACGACAAGGTAGCACCCCGGCTCTTTAACATGTACCTAGCAGACGCTGGAGAACATATATCATCTGGAAGCTTAGTATCTCCCAAATTATTAGGCCTTAGACTTAAATGACTGGCTTACGCAGACAATTTTCTTTTGTTCAACGTGACCGCAATTGGCTTACAGAGACTAATTGATGCGTTTGTTAAATATGTGAAAGGTCTGTCTTTGATAGTTATCCCCGAAAATACCAAAATCATTCCGTTAACAAAGTCAAGGAAATGATTCAAGCACAGATGGTTCAATGAAAAAAACGGAAATCAAGAAGGTCAACTCCCCAACATATCAGGGATTCATGGTGAATGCTGGTCCAAATATCTCTAGTATATCCTCCTGGTTTAAGTCCAGAGCCTCTGCTTTGGCAAACCAATTGACTAGCGAGGACGCCAAATTCAGAACATTTTCTCTTAAACCAGCAGTTCGTTATTATGAAGCTAAAGTAGTCACAAAATTGTTGCATGGAGTATAGGTGTACCAAACGAGGATTTTGAAGAATGTTCCTCTTTTAGGAGGGAAACTATGCAAAAGAATAAATCTCTTCCATTGTCACTAATGAGGTATGAGTTGGGGATTGTTTCCCTTAAGACTAGAGCATACTGGAAGATTCTTTCATTAGCAAGAAAGCTTCTTTGTCCATCTGGGAACTCCCTATTTGTGGATCTAAATAAGATCTATATAAATCAGGGATTAGTGCACTTAAAGGAAATCTATACTTTGTGCAAAGGTATTTTGGAGGACAAAGGAAACACAACCGAGGAACTCTAACATCCCATGAAAGCAAAATCTAGACTGTTTCGTTGGGACTGGATTAAAACGCAGGAATCCCTACGCACGTATAGTTCCCTTCAACATCTGCACGGTGAACATAAAGATCTGGGTATGTTAGCACCATTTCTTAGTATCTTCCTGGATAGAGGTACTCGATTGAGTTTATGCGTTTAAGGTGCAATACAACATGGCCTATGAGTCTTCTTGTTCGATTTGGTTTGATTCCGTTAGATAAAGCTAGTTGCAGATTTTGCACACATGGTATGGAGACACTTCGACCCTGGGTCCTTGATTGTAGTGCCCTCTCTTATCTACTTCCCAAATATTTTAGGAAATATTATGAATTCCATGATATGAACTGGGCTGAGGGAAATTCTTTTATATGGTCCCTTCTACTTGTGGGCCATACTACTTCTTCAATTGTTGCGATTAAAGGTTTTATAAGGGCACTGGATTTACATACTTTGTGTATTTGAGATTTTACAGTATCTTTTATATTTCTTCTAAGAATATTGTTATGATATTAACTGTTTAAGATTTTAGATGTTTATGTATGAAGTGTATTGACATATTTCCTTTGAATATTAAAGATTGATATGTTTCAACCAACAATTTAATAAAAAATCCTTTTGTCACTATTCACAAAGACGAGGTGGTCCAATGCACACATCCTCGCGTTTCTCCAAAATTCATCTCTAGGTTCCATCTAAATCAATCCATAGAATCTTCTGCTTTCTTCCAAAACCCAAAGAATACAGCAGAGAGAAGTCTACATACCTTGGGTGTCAGAAGGGATGTCATGTATTACTCTCAAAAGACTAAAACGTTCAGAAAAACAGACAGTTTGTTTGTATGTCTACCCGCTGGGAAAGAGGGGGATCCTATCTCTAAATTGGCTATGTCAAAATGGATTGTTACATGCATCCAACTTTGTAATTCTGTGAACATTACCCTTCAAATTTAGAGCACACTCAACCTGGGGCAACAGGGGCTATAGCTTTCATTGCAAATGTCCCCTTGGATGCCATTTGCAAAGCTGCCACTTGGAGTTCTGCTTCATACAACGCTACTGTTTAGATACACATTCTAAAGGTGACACACAGGTGGGTCAGGCAGTGCTAAAACATCTTCCTCCCTTCTTCGAGTTGAAGGTTCTAGGGCAAATCATAAATGTTTCACACCTCATCACAACTTACCTTTTCTCCACGCATACACTCCATACTCATGTCATGTCAGAAACCAATCTGAGGAACCTTGATGCGTGAGGGATCATGGGTACAGTAGACGTCACACTAGGGATAATATTACAAATACGCCCAGTCGACATCCCTTTTCAAACTTCTAAAAACTGTGCAATTCTCTGCACCTTGCACTAGATGTCGGCCTATGCAAAGCATGTGAATCTAAGCAGATACAAGCATCAGAAATACGATTACGGTAAGTAAATTATAGGTTACTCACCGTAGTGACTAACGTATTCCTAGACCATAGTCCCCTTTCCTCCATACTATATGGGCTTCTATCTCTAGGAACGGGAGACAGAACCTTTTTCACCAGAAAAAACATCTTCCCCTTTAAATGTAGATGTGTGGGGGTGTGGCTCTGCGAGCATGCGCTCCCCTTACTCTGCCCACCGGCGCCATTCTTCAGTCCCCTTTGACATGTCGATAATATTAACATTTCCTAATGACACCAGTTTTATTAGGGGGTTGATTGTGGGACGTATGGAGGAAAGGGGACTGTGGACTAGGACGACGTTAGTTATTACGGTGAGTAACTTATAATTACTCCTACATCCCACCCAGAGATGTTTTTAAGAGAGGGCAAAAGGGACGTTTGCCCAGGGCCCCGACCTTGGAGGGGGCCCCACAGGGCTGCCTGATCTGAAGAAGTAAGATTCCATTGTGCACCAGTCTTAAATAGCACACATCAGGATATTTTATGGAGTGCCCCTGAGACTCTAAACCCATTGCCTTTCTGTTTTGACAAGTACATTCTCCCTTGATCAATTCATCATGTATTGCTTTCTGTGTTCACTGTGGTATACATAGTTTGTGTGTTCCTTACGGTACAGCTCTGTAGCATTCTTTCCTTCCTATGGGAATTATGTTGATCATGTGCAATAGGCAACAGTGAAATGTATATTGATAAACTGAGTGCCACAATGGTTCTGAAGTTAGCTCAGTGTGTAAAGCACCCATTGCAGAGATGTGTTCATATGCAAAATTAGAATATCACATTCCAGCAAGGCTGGCTGAAGTTTATAAACCTGCCTGCGTATGTACTTGGTTTTGCAGAACAACATCTGCTATTATCAGCAATGTACCTGCACCAGATAGGGGTTGCTATAAAAGTAACATATCATCGGTGTGGTGAAGGTCTAGAAATTGGTTTGTTCATATGGGGTGTTGTAAAACCTAGGCAATCACCTCCAACAATGAGCATAAACTGTCAGTCCAAGAGGTGAATAAGTATCCAAATTCAAGACTATGGAAAAAAAGCGTTCATGCTTGTATCCTGGATTTGCCAGCAGATGATACAGTGATCCTGGTCAAATCATCTAATATCGTTTACATTACTGTGCTGTCATCTGTGAGGTTTGCCTTCTCGCATGCTGGTGGCATTGTTTAGCCCATTGCTTGATTTTTCTTCTTATATAGGCCATTTGAGTGGAAGGGGTGGTAGACAGAAGAGAGCGGACCAGATGTTGCAAGCATAGTTTAAGGTCTGCTTGTTTGACACAAAAAACTGTTTGCTTTTTGGTAAAAGTCCAAGGTTTTTATGCACGTTTATAAATGAAAATGTCACAAGCCATTTAAAGTGCTTTAAAATACAAAAGACAAACCCAGCTTAAATCTGTTAAATCACATCGATTGGTATGCTGTACTTATATACTTCCCTTGACGAGGGGGAGAATGAAGCTAGAATCATTCCCATTTTTCATAACACTGTTCTATAATATTTTGTTTAAAAATGGTCATGTTTGGTAATATGATTTGTGTACTTTCCAAGTCCGTTTTTATAAAATTAGATTGTTTTAGTTCATGGTAAGAACTGGAAAGGAAAGTGTTCAATGCAGAAATTGCAGAGTTGGCACAAACCCCAGCTTCACCCCTTAACCAATTTGTGATCCTGGGCATTTCATTTAATCTTGCGTTGCCTAACCTCTCAATATTGCCAGTACCCAAACCTTTCAAAATTGTCAGCCCTTAATAGTGATGTCCTTCCCATGGTATGATCTTCATAAAAGCCTTATTCATGGTTTCACTGGCTATAGGGTTGCTTCCACTTTAATAGTGAGCATATTTATATTGCACACCACATTTGTTCCTTTGATATCTAATGACAATACTATTTGAAAACCATATCCCACTTCTAATCTCAGTCTGTCTGGATCAAGACACCTTCCTGGTAGCTTCTAATCTGCATCCACTATCCATGCTACGGTATGTGTAGCATCCTCCTTCCTTCCAATTGGTCTCCTCTATCCATGAATGAGCACATTTGCATTCTGTGAGGCAGCTAATATGAGTTCTCTGTCTATTATGGGTTACATGTACCTTTTGCATACGGTTCTGCATTAATACTACAGGCTACATACCTTCCTGGATGCTATTGATAAAAAGTATCCTGTATGTACTAGAACAGTAACCTCTTCGTAGACTGCTAATGTTGGTCTTCAAATGCTACTTGTTCATCATTTTGATTCGAGCAAGAATGAAGAGGATAAGGGGACTTAAAGGGAGTAAACGTGCTTATTATGCTGAGAGACAGGATATCAACCTATAGGTTGTGAGCGCGAAGGATGGAGGTGGGCGGGAGGCGACCAGTATTTGTGATCCCTTAATTCATTTGGTTTGTTGGAGGGGGGCCCCAAAAGATGTCCGCGCCCAGGGCCCCAAAAGTGCTTAAGATGGCCCTGATCCCGCCCCCTTTCCTCCATAATGTATGGGCGAGTACAACTGAATGTAGCCCCAGGGTGGAGAGGAGCTCTCCAAACAAACAAGTTCCTTAACACTGCCTACCCAAATTCCACATCCAACCTGGAGCCGGCATCCAAGCAGTAGTGCTTGCAGAAGGCTGAGCTTGTAGCCCATGTAGCCGCTTTGCTGATAACCTGCCACATGACGTGCCTCTGGAAAGCAACCGCTGTGGCTTTAGCTCTGATTGCGTAGGCATGCATATTTGCTGGAAGAGCCTTGTGCTGCCCCTTGTACACCACCTTCATGGCCGTAACCATCCACCTTGCCATGGAAGCCTTGGAGGCTTGACAGCCAGGCTTTGACCCCTCAATGGTGACAAAGAGGGCGTCTGATTTGCGGAAGCTCTTGGTCCTGTCAAGGTAGTATTTCAGTGCACGCCTCACGTCCAGACAGTGCAATACCCTCTGATCATCATGCTTGGGGTCCGCGGTGAACGTTGGTAACACCATCTCCTCATTTAGGTGAATGGAGAAGACAACCATAAGCAAGAATGCAGAGTAAGTTCAAAGAACCACCTTGTCCTTGTGAAAAGTAGTATAAGGCTCTGAAGCAACCAGCGCCTGGATTTCACTGATCCGGCGTGTGGAGGTAAGGCCCACCAGGAGGGTGCGGCACGTATCCACCTGCACCACCAAGTGTGCGAGGTGCGCAGAGCAGGATAGCACATAGTCCAAAGTGCAGGTCAATGGAGCAACCTCCTTTTGAATCCGCCTAGTGACAAAATCTGGTCCACTTACTTTTGTACTGGCTCCATGTAGCATCGATCCTAGCTCATTGTATAATGTCAAGGTTAGCTTGTTATAGATGCAGATGCCTCAGTGTGTCAGGTCAATCGGTAAATACAGGTCCCTGAGAAAGTAAATGCAGGTTCTTGAGAAAGTTAAATTATATTTTAATATTTTATTTCTGGTTTGGTTAGGCCTTAACTTTAGTTTTCAGAAATCAGCTGAGAGCCCAGGCCAAAATGGTGGAAAGGAGCAGGAGCCATGATTGGTTGAAAGGGAGACAAAGGTTTTATCCAAACATTCTAAAATGCCTTTCATTAAGATATCTATGTGTGCAGGTCATGTTTTTATGTTCTCCTGAGTTATTAGGCCAAGATAAATCTGAGAAGAAATCTGAGCAGAGAAGAAATCAATTGAGAAGTTCCAATCTTCAATCTGATGAAAAAAGGTAATTGTGCTTCATTTTTCAACGTTTTAATTCAGTTCCTTCAATGAAGAATCTGCGATAAGTACTTTCTTTGGTTGCTGCAAATTATTTCTGACTCCTTTGTTAGTTATTTAGGCTTTGTTTGCAACCGGAGACTTATGACTGTGAACCCGGTGTATTAAGGGTGAACTATTTTGTTTCTTGACAGTTGCCACGTGTACGTGTTGTTGTTTTCTGAGAGAGATTGCCACGGGTTCCTTCTCTCATGTTACGCTTCCCTTCACAGGAGACCATTTCAGAAGCTTTCGTTCAATTGGGAAGGCGGTTCGTGCGTCACGTTCACTGCTTCCTGGTTTGGAGAAATATCGAGTCGTCACAGAGGTTTGTTTGATGTTCCTTTGAGGTGAGAGCATACAGGTTCTTCCGTAGGGGTTTTCCTCGTTGAAAGAAGGTAAGCAGGCTTGCGCGATTGTTTTTTTGGCGGTTCGCATGTTTTTCTGTTATTTCTTAAGTTTAAAGACGTTGCGTATTATTATGGACAGTTTGTTTTTGTTTTACTGCGCGTGCAGAGACTAATGTTTAACCTGCATGGTAAGAAGATTATTATCTAAGGTGTATGCTGGTTGCTAAATTCACTATTGAATCTCAAATTCATATGGAAAGTACATGAAAACTTGATTTATAGCAAAAGTCTAAAAGATTTTTTGTGATATCAGCAATGTGCACATTCAACTTTAAACTTGAAAGGAAATTTAAGGTGCATTCATTTTCTGGTGTGCAAGTAAGAGAATGCAAATTAGAATCAACTGGGAAGGAGCTCAGAATTCATTTCCTCAATAAAAATAAGAGTCAAAAGAGCATCTTTGAAGAGAAGAAAAGTGTGTGGTTGACATTTATATTTCCTGGAGAGAAAATATTTTACACTTCAAATAAACTTTTTTTTAGAAAAGAAAATAGTTTTTGTGCTATCAGATGAACTCTTGGATTCAGTACAGTCTCTTTTAGCCTGAACTGTGAAAGTAACTCATTGGAAACAGAAGAGTGCACACTTTGATTTAGTTTTAGTAACTAACTGAAAGCATTAAAAAACTAAGCACAACAATTCCTATTAAGGAATCAACTAAACAAGTGAATACAGTTGTTTAACTATAATAATATCCTCTAGGCTTAAGTAGAGGATTTTTCAGGTAACTTAATTCATATGATAACAGATATAGTAGTTGTTTAGTTTGTATTTGATATTTATTGGTAAAAGAACCTTTGTGAATCTCTCGTCCATGCAGATACAGTCTTCCAGAGGGAGATCCAGTTCCTGTGTCTGAATTTGTTATTTTATCCAAATTCCCCTTTACCCAGTGTGTCATGAGCTCACCTGGTTAAATAGTTAGTTGAGAACGCTGCACTTTGGTGGGTCAGTGGGGTTCAGCAGCTCCCGCGTTGGATTTGAAGAAGATCCTTGACAAGAACCCACGCTGCAAGGGCTAACTTCTGAGGGGCGGGGTGGATGATCGTGCCTCCCTGCTGGGAGAGTAGGTGTGCTGGGCCCAGCGGGAGGTGGGCCGGGGCCTGATCCGACATGCTGAGTAGTTCCGAGAACCACTGCCTTGCTGGCCACCACAGAGCTATCAGGATGATACAGAGGTGTCGAGCCTCCCTGATCTTGCAGATTACCCTGTGCACCAGGAGAGTGGGAGGGAAGGCGTACGCGTTCATGTTGTTCCACTGGATCTGCTACGCGTCGCCCAGGGAGCCCCTGCCCTGTCCCCGCCAGGACACAAACTGGGGGCACCTCCTGTTGGACCAGGTTGCGAAGAGATCACCTGAGGATGACACCACTTTTTGAAGATCCCCTGAAGTACTTGTTCGTCCAACTGCCATTCGTAGTTGTCTGCACCCAGCCTGCTGAGCCTGTCCGCCTCTAAGTTGGACTCCCCTGGGAGGTGGATTGCTGCCAAGTGCCCAGAGCCCATTCCCAAATGTTGACTGCTAGAGTGCAGAGAGGAGGGGACCTGGTGCCACCCTGCTTGTTGATGTAATACATGCTGGTGGAGCTGTCCTTCTGAATGAGGATCGCCTTGGCGCTGATCATTGGGAGGAAGGCTTTGAGAGCGAGCCAGATGGCCATCAACTCTAGCCAGTTGATATGGGCCACCTGCACTTGACAGGACCATACCTCATGGACACTGTGGCTATCAAGGTAGCTCCCCAGCCCTCTAGGGATGAGTCTGTGATGATGGTGGCCTGAGGTGCTGGTTGACGGAAGGGCCTGCCTATCCGCAGGTTCTTGTCCAGGTTGTTGTCCGTGCTCCACCAGATCAGGTCCTGGTGGAGATGATGTGGGATGCTGACCTGCTCCTCCTGGGAACCCCTCTCCTGACTCCAGGAGGCTGTGAAGTGCAACTGCAAACGCTTAATTTTGAGCCTTGTATGCGGCACTGCCAGGAGACATGCCACCATGATACCCAGGAGGTGCTGGTACCACCATGCCGAGGTCACAGCTCTGCTTAGAAAGTGTCCCGTGGCCTTCTTGATGGCTGCGATCTTGTCTGCTGAGGGGAAAATTCTCTCGGAGCTCATGTTCCAGATAAGGCCCAGGAAGGTTAGACTCTGCGTGGGCGTCAACTGTGACTTGTTGAGATTGATGGAAAATCCCAGCTCGTGTAGTGTAGTCATGAGAGCGGAGGCAGTGTGCTCGACTGCCTCCGAAGACCTTGACCTGACTAGCGACTCGTCTAGATATGGGTAAAGGTTCAAGGTGGAAAGGTGCAACATAACTCTCAGCCCAGCCTGGTTCTTTTTGTGTATGGCGAAAATCCGTGAATAGATGCCCAGACCCCGCTGAGACGCTGAGACTTCCTCCACTGCCTGACTCTCTACGAGTGAGCAAATTTCTGCCAAAGGAGTTGCTGTACCAATCTGTGGGAGCGTAGGGGAGGAGAGAGGAGAAGGAGGGATAGGTAGCCGTAAGCCCGTGGATACTACGTAGAGGATCCATGGGTCCGCAAACCTTGTCCGCCAGTGGTGAGCGTGAAGGGCAAGCTTGCTCCCCACCGGAAACTCGTGGATCCGGATGGCTGTGTCATGCTTTTTTGCCCTCTGAGGCTGGTGCTGAGGAGGGGGACTGTCCCTTGTGCGCCGCCTTGTGCTGCTTGTGCCTGTGTTGGCTCAGAGATCTGTCCGGTTGCCTGGACAGTCTCTCCTGGAAACCCCTGAAGCCTCCTAAGGAACGCCCTTTGTTTGAGCGCTGGTGTGCTTGGCTATATGCCTTGGGGGTGGACTTAGTGAAGACAGATAAGGACTTTGCAGTCTGCGAACTGTTCTTCTTATCTAGTTCCTTGTCCGTAGTAGAATGGAACAGATCACCTCCCTCAAAAGGAAGGTCCAGAAAACGGTCCTGTATGTCAGGGTTGAACTTAGTCGCCCTTAGCCAAGCCGTCCTTCTCATGTCAGTAGCGATACATATGGCCAGGCCTGAGCACTCCATCTGTACAAGGAGTTCAGGTAGGAAATCGGCGATCTCTTGACCGTTACTCTGGTCGACTGCCGCCAGCATGGCATCAGCATTGGACTGTTGGACTGGTGCAGGTTGAGAGTAGCAGTGGAATAGAGTTTCTTTTCAAACGCCTCCAGGATCATCTCCTCCTTACCCAGGAGTGCAGAGGCTGATGTAGCCAAGGAGGATTGAGGCTTAGATTTGAGTGATGCTGCCGCGATCACCGCGGAGTGTGGTTCGGGGTGCGCCGACAGTTGGAGGGGGTCCCCTTCCATTTGCCTGAATTTGGCGTTGAGAAGCTTCTTAGTAGGTTGTGTAGAATGTGGCTTGAGCCATCCTTTTTTGGCAAGCGCCACCACATCCTTCTGCATTGGGATTCCCGTTCTAGCCGGGGGGCGTAGAGTGAGAACTTCTGCAAGTACCCCAGTCTCTGGTTGTTCCACCTGTGGCTGTGGGATTCCCAGATACTCAGCAAGGCCCACCAGCTGTTTGTGAAAGGCTTTGGCTGATGACAGAGTCTCAGGGTCATCCTCCTCATCCGTGTCCACCAAGGTGTCCTGCTGGTCTGGAGCAGCTGGAGGAGTTCTGGGCGCAGGTAGCTGTGGCGCACCAATTGGCACCGGAGGCTGCTGTGGCAGCGGAAATGGGGCTGCTGTGACTGGCACAGGCATGGAAGCCGTTGCTGTAGGGATTAGCGTGGGCAGCTGGGGCTGATTGGGAGCCATCAGTGGGGACTTCATAAGAGTCAGGAATTTCTCAAATAATCTGTCATCACAGGCCGGCGGAGTGCTTGCTGGAGCCGGCATTGGGGCGGGGCTCTGAGGTTGCTGAGACCTAAGTGCACCCTGTCTGGGGCGAGGTGTATCTGCCCTGAGACACTGATGGGTATGCCATGGGCCAAGTGCCAGGTGACAACCTGTCCCACCTGGAGACTTGTTCCCCTACCTGTTCCCCGAAGGGGGATGGTGTCGGGCGAGTCGCCATTTTGTCTGGCCCGGTGGCCATTTCGTCCGGCTGCATTCCACGACACTGAGTCATGGTGCTTGCTGCACTGGGCCTGCCTTCCTCCAGTACCCGGAGCGGTGGAGGTTGAGGCCTACCCTGCACCTCAAGACGCAGCCTGGTAGGCGGAGTGGCTTCTGCTGTGGCGCCGGCAGTGCTGCGTACAGGTGCCCCCTCGTCCAGTAATAGGGCGTAGCCCCTTGGATTGAGACCCGGTAATAGGACCGTGCGGTCCCTCAGCGACATCACCGGTAGGATCTCTCGACCCCTCGGCCGGTAGCTGAATCAGCCTCAGTATGTGTGCTAGTACTAGGACCTTTTAGGTCCCTCCTGCTCGTGCGCTTCCTGGGGGAGGAGTCGCCTCAGCGGGGTGCGGAGGAGAACAATGCACCTACCTTGGGTCTGGTCTTCTGCTTGACAAATGCATTTAAGTCCTCTGGAGGTGACTTTCCGAAGAGCTCCCTCCACCCGGCTAACCTGTTTTTGGGAGCGTGAGGTGTAAGGGCGTGTAAGTGCGTTGTACGCGGTACAGCCTTCCCAGCCGTGGTCAGGGCCAAGGCAGCAGAGGCATAGGGTGTGTGGGGGTCAGACCTAGGGAAGAGACCCTTGCAGGCTGCACACCTGCTGAAGCCCGCCAACGTCGACATGCACCGGGGAGGAGCGTGGAACCAGAGGACATAGCGGCACCTGAATGAAAAAGAAAAAAGAAGACAAAAGTACTTCTCCGGGGAAGACCGCATGGAATTACTAGGCCGGAAGCATAATACACGTGCTGGTGAAAGTGGTCCGTTCCTGTCGAAGCGGAAAAGAGGACTGGGGAGTGACGCAGGTGGGCGGAGTCAGGGGAGCGCATGGTCCCAGGGTCACGCCCCCTTCTAAATTTAAAGGGGAAGATGGTTTTTCTGGTGAAAAAGGTTCTGTCTCCCGTCCCTAGCTAGGGACGCCCATACAGTATGGAGGAAAGGGGATGGGACGTAGGAGTATGTATGCTACATATATATATTCTCACACTCCCAATTCACCCAAGAAAACACAATATAAAAAGAAACATGGAGGAAAGACTTATAGCCACAAGACAAGATAACATACCAAAGACAGATCTGCCACTACAAAGCAAAGACATATTACTATTTTGAAAGAATCCATAATGCACTTCATGCAGAGAAAGAACCAACTCACTCAAAATATGAGAAATCCCACCCCCTGCAGTAAAAAAAATGGTACCTACTCTTAAGACTTTGCATTAGTATTGCTGACCATTTCAAAAGTGTGGTATTAAACATCAAGGCTGCCTTGAGGAATCAAACTGGGAGTAAAATTTAAATTCTGAGCAACAACATCAAGAATCCAACCCAACCATTTAACTGGTTTAAACCAATATCTGAATCAGACTCGCACAAATTAGTGATTGCTAGCAACAAAGCAGGCTGATAGAGCCCTGCCCCAACCCTCACAAACATCTAGAAAGAGATTGTTAGCAAGGAAACACCAAGATATTTGTTTTGCAAACTAATGAACCACTCGCTCAAAAAAAGGGATTTCTCAGAAAAGTTTCAAGATGGCCTACATCAAACCGCTTATAAAAAACACTGCTAGAGACTAAGAAGCCAATTTTTCTCAAACATAGCGCAGCCAGGCAAAACTTTAGGGAGCTACGAATACAGCCAAATCATGGACCATGTAGAGCCTAATAATTCATTACATTGCTCACAGAATTTGGCTTCAGACCAATGAGAGGCACTGAATCAGCATTAGTTACAATCTGGGACAAGCATAAAATCTCAGCAGACAACGTCACCTCTGTACTCTTACTCCTCGACATCTCAGCGGCCTTTCACAGAGGTAACCACAACACTCTAATTAGGAGGCGTAAAGAATCCATAAAACTACACTACCGTGAATGAGATCATTCCTCACAGACAGAAAATGAATCGCCTGACTCTGCCCCTTACATCTCCAACCCATGATACATCACCTGTGGAGTCCCTAGGGATGAAGCCTCTTGCCACCCCTTTTCTTTTTTTGAACTTTAGTTTTTATTGAAATTTGTTAAGGGAACAAGACCTAATGCTGTTTTCAAATTCCAAACTGCATCGTAATCAACATTCTTGGTCCCCATCCTTTCCCACCTCTCCCCTCTACAACCTCACAAATGACACACCACAACGCCCTAACCCCCTGCATATCAAAACCCCAATAACCCGCTTCTCCATTACCATCATGCTATGTACTTTCCTCTCCCAGACTTCTTTTGATGGAAGCGTTTCACATTTCCAACTCTGCGCTGTGGCAAATCTCCTCGCTCTCCGCATTGCTTCCCACATCCTGAGGAGCCTATATTATTCCTGTCCCTTGCCGGGACCCCAGGAGCTTCTGCAAAGGGTCCAGGCCTAACAGAATTCCTGTGACTTCTTACATCCAACTCAGCACTTCTTTCCAGAACACCTGCACCCTAGGGCACCACCACCACATGTAGGCCAGAGATCCCCGCTGCTCACATCCCCTAGGACACATGAGAGAGGTACCCGCAAACCTCCTGGATAGCCTCAGGGGGTGCCTATGCCAGCCCATCAACATCTTGAAATTATGTACCACCTTGGAGGTTAAAAAACATTGCTGGAAAGTCATTTTGTAAATTTGCGCCCAGAGCTCTTCTGAGATCTCCTCCCCCACCAAGTCCACTCAATACCTCTGAAATGTTTGCCTCCCCTCTAAGCCTTGTTCATGGCTTTATATAATCTAGACAAGATACCCCTTCTTGTGTCTTCTCAACAGTAGTCCGCCCTCTTGCCACTGATCCACCCCACCTTGGGTCTGTCGATATGCCCTGGATGCAGAGGTATTTAAACAATGAAACCACATCCCTCCCTAATACCTCTGACAGTTTCAAGGTCCAGAAAAATCCCATTCTTAAAAAGTTGTCCCACCTGTCGAGACCCCCGTCTGACCATTCCTGCGAGAAAGCTACTGCCTGATGCCCGAAGTGAAATGGGGGGGGGGGGGGCCATACCGAGGACACCGGGGACGGCCATGTTGAGAATTTGCGGTTACCCTCTGTTTCACGCCAGATGGACCAAACACCCCCAAAGTAGGCTGGGACCTGAGATGTTCTGGAATAGCACAAAGTGGGGACCAAAAGTAGTCCCTAAACTTCAACGGATGAACCATCAAATATTCCAGATAGGAACAATAGGTCCCCCAGTCATCCCTCATGTGCTCGAGCATTGCCCTCAGGGGAGCCGCCTAAGAATACAGTCGCACATCGCGGAACCCAAATCCTCCCTTATCCCTCGGGAGTGTCAGAGCCAGCATTTTCACCCTCGGCATCCTTTATCCCCAGATAAATCTGCAGAGTTCTGCTATCACTTCAAGAAAGAACCTCTCTGGGAGATGTCTTGGGATAGCTATAAATAAATATAGCAATCAGGGAAGTACATTCACCTTAATAGATGTCATCCGTCCATACCAGGTTAGTATAAGGGGGTCCCACCTTTTGAGATCTGCTGTCAGCCGCGCACGAAAAGGGTCATAATTAGCTGGCACCATCTCCTCTGGGTCCCTAGTCACCTGAATAACCAGGTATTGTATGCCCTTAACTCTCACGCCCTGGTATCGCCTCTTGGAATCGAGAAGGCTACTAGCACAATGCATGATTTCCCTACATTAATCTTAAGCCCTGACAGGCTGCGATATTCCGCCATTTGTGTCATGAGCACTGGGAATGAGTGCTGGATGTCGGTAAGGTATCCCAGTATGTGGTCCGCAAAAAGTGAAAGCTTGCACTCGATCTCAACACCGACTATGCCCTTGATCTGCCCATTTCAACGAATCGCAATTGATAGCGGTTCCACCGTTAAGGCTTAAAGTAATGGAGAGAGGGGACAACCCTGTCTTGCTCCTCTGGTTAGTGTGAAAACCTCTGAAAGCTCTGCTACCCATCTCAGGAAGTTTGACTCTAACCCCATCCTCCTCAGGACCTTCATCATGAAGGGCCATTCGACCTTGTCGAAGTCCTTCTCTGAGTCCAGAGATACCAGGCAAGCATCCAGGCCCCCCACCTGAGCACCATGGATCAAATTTATAGTCTTCTGTATATTATCAGATCCTTTTCTCCCCCTAATGAGGCCCACCTGATTTCGATGTACCGGTTTCGGCATTCCCCCCTCTAATTCCGTTCCCAGGACTTCTTTACGTCACTGTTTAGGTAGTCCGCTCAAGAAGTCAGCTATTTGTGCCTCCTCACCCCTCTATTCCGACGAATAGAGGTTGCTATAGTACTTTCAAATTCCTTCCCAATGTCTTTGGGGTCGAAGATGGACCCACCCTCCTTGGTCCTTATAGCTCCAATTGTTCTCTGCTTCCTCTCCTCCCTCAATCTCCATGCAAGAATCTTGTCCACTCTGTCCCCCTCTCATGGTATTTCTGTTTCAAGAAAGGAAGCTTCCTTTCCGTATCCTGAGTCATGAGGACCTTCAACTGTGTTTTATACCGCCAGAGTGACATAGAATGCTTTCTTTCTTCTGCCTCTCTTTTTTCTTTTGGGAGCCTATCCCAATCGGTACCCTGCGGATCGCTGCCTTGAAGCCCTCCCACACGACTGAATCCCCAACTCCCCGGTATCCTTGAAGGAAAAATATTCCTTAATTCCCGTGAGCAGCTCCTGTTGCACCTCCCTGTCTTTTAGCAGAAAATAGTTACACCTCCAGCTCCTCTGGGTGTCTGCTCCCCGCGCCATATCAACTGAGTTCTTACCATGTCATGGTCAGACCATGGGATTGGGGTGGCCTGAGATTCCAAAACTTGCACCTTCAAGGTCGTGTCCACCAAAATCAGGTCAATTTACGAGAATGAATAGTGCACTGCTGAAAAAAAGGTGTACAGCCTCCTTCCAGGGGGGGTGAGCGGGAGTCAACCCAGCCCAAAACCTCATTTACTTGTTTAAAACTTTCCGATTCTCCTGCCCTTGACCTCACCAACGGCCCATCCCCCATTCTGCTGCGGTCCCTCACTAGGTCGAGTACCATATTGAAATTCCCTCCAACCATCAACTGTCCATCGACAAACTCAGTTTGTTCCTAGCCCCCTCCCAAAAGTCACACTGAGCCACAATTGGAGCATACACCGAGGCCAGCATGAGTCTAGTACCACGCCATAAAACCTTAACAAACACATATCTCCCTTTGGGATCAGCTAGAACCAAGTCCATAACAAATCCGAGTCTGGTTGAGATCAAGATCACCACCCCCGCCATTTCCCCACATCAGAAGCCATGATAATCCCCCCCTCCCCCATCCCGGGATCGCAGTCAGGGAGCTTTGCCCCTCGCCCAGTGTGTTTCCTAAAGGCACATCCAATCTAGTCGTGCCCTCTTAAATTCACAGAGCACCATCGATCTCTTACTTGGCGAGTTGAGAACTTGCGCACTGAGTGCGCCAAAACTCATTTCACCCGGTCCAGACATTACTCCGCTGTCGGAACACCACATGAGGCCCCCTCCCCAAGACATTTCCCTCGATGAGCCTCCGTCCCCGGAACCCATGGAACATTTAACAAACTTTGAAACCATGCACTCTGAACTATGCATAAAAAACGCAACCCCGCGACCTCCTTCCGTGCCCCCTCCTCGGCATCCAAACCCGCCAAGATTCATCACCTTAGACAGGATCAAATCACCAGTGGTCTTCCTAAACCCAGGACCAGCTTTCAACAAAGCACTTTTCCCTGAGCCCCCACCACCAAATACCTCTAATCTCCTCACTGCCCCACACACCTCCTCTCCACCCCCCATCGTACTGCCCCAGCAGCGAGCCCTTGCCAGGAACAACCCCCTCAGGACCCCACCATTCCTTTCCTCAATGATGATGACCCCGGGATTACCCTCCCCTGTGGTATCATCAATTCCCCCTCCCTCCCAGAGGGGTATTACATTTTTTAAATTTCTGTGTTGTAGGGATCTTCTGTCTATCTTTCAACTGGCTGCTGCTGCATGCTCCTTCCATCACTTCATAAGTAAGGGGAGTTCTGGGAGTTTCGCTCTACCGGCCTATATCCCGGGTTTTTGAGTCTCAACCAGAGTCTTTAGCTCACCATCCTTTCACAGAAGAGAAATTTCCACTACATGTCAGTCTTTGTCCTGCCCACGGGCAGTCCAGCACCGAAATGCCAGGCAATTCTCTGAACACGAGTACCAACAGCAACCCCAGACACGTGTTTCGGCCTGGTTGAGCCTCGTTAGCGAGGTGGAGATGTGCCTCTCTAAGAACAGTGAGCAAGGGTTCCACGTCTGGATTACCGCAGAATTCACCATAAGTTCGGTGATCACTCTTTGAATTCCATCTTCCGTTGTTAGTCTGTATGAATAGCCCTCGTGCTCAAAAGATATTGAGGAGAAGCCTCATCGGTACCTCACTCCCTTGTCAGTGAGCCATTTCGTCAGGGGACCACATTGCTTCTTCCTAGCCAACGTAAATGCTGACAGGTCCTGGTAGATTGCTATCTTGGCAGGCCATAGGCCACTGGACCCGCTTTCCTTGCCCTCTCCAGTATCTTCACCTTTCCAGGGAAGTAGTGGAACCTCACCAGCACTGTTATCGGTCCCCCCACGCCTCTCCCTGCTTGGTGTGCTCAGTCGATCACGGGCTCATCAATCGCGTCCGAGCCAAACAGGATTCTCAATACTTCCATGACTGACCTCTTGATATCTCCCTCGGTTTCTCCCTCCCTTTCCGGGAACCCAAAAAAACAGAGGTAGTTCCTTCGTTCCCTGTTTTCAAAGTCATCCATTTTTAACTTCACTTCGGACTACCTCCTTTCCACCCTCATCTTACCACATGTGCCCAACACAGGTGCCAATTGTCCAAGGCGTTACCACCCCCTTCCAGGGAGGCACAGGGCCCGGCCGCCCCAGTAGGCTCCCTTCTTCAGGCTGTTCTTCAAAGGGCCTCGCTAGCTCCACAGGTAATTAACATGCCTCGGCCCGCTCCACAGGGAACACCAACAGCTGGCTCCAGGGAGGATCACCCATGCCCCTCTCCTCCACTCGCTCATCTCCTCTCCTCCTGCCATCTCCTCTCCCCCTGCCCGCCGGACCCTTATCTCATGGAGTGCAGCATTACAGGGAGGCCATCAGTCCTACCTCACCTCAGGCCTCACAAATGGGCTCTCCTGCACTGCAGGCCTAGCAGAGGGGCAATCCTGCCTTGCGCCACGTTCTGCTCCCCCGCTGAGATTCAGTAGTGCACTGCAGGGCAGCTGGGTCACTGTACCCACTCCGGCATTCTCAGCGTCCCCTGGGGCGGGATACACCACCTCCTCCTCCCGATCCCTTCAGTTGCAGCAGCATCCCATGCCGAGCTGCTATTACGGTGGGGGGCCTCCACTGCAACGTGTAGGCCCCGCCGGGCTCGCCACTGAGGACCTCCTTTAAGGCCCTCTTCATAAGGGGCCGGCCCGGTTCTCTCACGTCCCTTGCTCTGCTGTGGGTCTGCTCCGCCTCTCCCTTTGCCCAGGCTGCAGGCACGGGTATCTTGGCCGCCCACCACAAATTCTCCTCAACCTTGGGACGGAAGTGCCCTAGGCTTTCCTCATCCGTGGAGCAATCTTCCTTGCAGCCCAGGAAGGGTGAAGGGGGGGCTGAGTACCCTGTTACATGTCCGGGCTCGGGAGCTGACAGAACAGTTAACTGCTCGCCATGCGCCTCCTGGTGGCCTGCGCCACTCCTTTTCAACAGCTACATGTCCCCATTAATGAAGATCATAAAATCATTTGGGCTCACCTATTACAACTATGACAATGACACCGAGATCATATATAATATGACTGACGATGAATACTCCAACACCATCCTCAGCAACTGCCTCACATGAATAAGCAAATGGATGATCTCCAACCATCTAAAACACAACTCTGACAAAACACAAATAATGATACTCTCACCTAATGCCGAACCTGACACGACTCTCAAGTGGCCTCTGGAAATGGGTAACTGCCCCAAACCAACTAAGATGATCAAGAACTTAGGTATACTAATTAAAAACAGACTGACAATGGAACCAAAAGTCAAAGCAATAGAAAACAAATGCTTCTAACACTGCATCAGACAGATCATGCCCTAAAACTCTTTTGCACAAAGAGTTCTGGCAGTCATCTCTGACTCTAACAAGAATCAACTAGACAAACATCTACCTGCTGCAATACCTCACAAAGAAGTTCAACCGATCCAAACACAGCAGCTAGAGTACTACTCGGACTCAAAAGAGGCAAACACATAACACTGGCTTTCAGAGCTCTCCACTAGCTACCAATCAAATAATGATCCACTTCAAGGACCTTTCCATCACCCATAAAGCAGTGGATGGTCAAGCAGCAGAATTTCTTCAAAACAAAATCGTACCCTACCAACCAATGTGACAGATGGCACAGAAATTACTCAGAGTCCAAGAGACAGTTCAAGGGTTTTTATTTTTTTTCATTGTGGGTCCCAGGTCTGTCCCTGTATCTCTCATCTTAGATTGACCTGCCTCCCTGAGCCAGTTGTCCGTAAATCCAAAATAGTACTACCAAATGATGACGCTTACGGTCTAATATCTAGCTTCTCCTAACAATGGTTCCCTGAATGAAGGCTATCTAAAATCCCTAAGGGACATCCTAACTTTCCCTGCTCTTAGCAGAGATGAGTGTTCCACTGGGAACTGGCATAGCGCCATGCGCTTACTCTGTTGGACTCAGAATAGGTCAAGCTTGCCCACACTTGCTTTCTTTTTCCTATCCTTTACTTATAGTCCCCATCCCCTCTAGGGATCGACCATCTCTCTCCCTAGCCATTCTAAGTCTGTCTTCCCCACCAGGGGTGTGTATGTGCAAAGGAAAGTCTCAAAAAGGGGTCTAAGCCCCACCCCCTTTCTCTCTACGGCTTCACTGTGAGCAACAACAATGGCGGCCCGGGACAAGCAATGTTCCAGTTTGGGTTCCAGTTCCCCTGAGTAGTGATGCTAATGATGAGTCTCTTGAGGGAGGGTGGGTTTGGCGCCCTTCCTGTGCCTGTTGGTCTAGGGGACTTTCCTTTTCTGGTGTGAATTTACTAGTTTGCTCTGGCAGTGCTGCAAGATTCTTTACGTGACTTCATAGCTCGACAGTATCTCTCTCCCTCTGCCGCCTCATGTCGGCACTTCCAGGGTGCTTTAGGGTTTGAATTTCGGCTCTTATCGATGTATCCCTCTTTCTTTGTGTCTCATGCTGTCCCACTACTCTCTCTTCGACCACATCTGAAACTTAAAGGTATAGTTTTTCTAAAATAAATAGAAAGACACGGCTGAGCAACTATTTTATGAGGAAAGGCTGGAGATAAGGGTCTGCAATCAAGAATGCTGTGCAAGGTGGAAAATCAGGGGTTGAGACCCTAACAGATGGTCTTTTCAAAGGGGAAAGACTGACTCTGTGTTCCTCCTCACAACTCCCACCACTGCGGAGAGGAGCCCCTTTCTGACAAGGTCAGGGATATAGCCTTGCCAAACCAACCAGAGACCGACTATCAAGTAAAGGCCTACTATTAGAAACCAAAAGATTCCACAGAGAAATACAAGGAGGTTCAGCCTTTTCCAATATGGTGGCCAAACAATAAAATGTGCTTCCAAGAGAAATTCACACCCTAAGGGGTCACCTGAAATCCAGAAAAAACCTAAAAGCCGGGCTTTTCATGGAAACATTTTCAAAGTTTAATCTCACACTTGTCAACCAATCGAAAGAAAACACCACTGAATAATAAAGCCTTCACACGCAGACACAGGTAGCGCTACCCTGGTTGCAGACCGCCAACTTGGAGCATAACTGATGGCTGCATAAGAAGTATAACAGAATTGCAATGCTGTCAAGACAACACTGTGCAGCACCTAGGGTATTTCTGATCTGCAACCTTAACACAAGCGCTGCTGTCTTGCCTTTACCTCTCCTCCTCACTAACCATATCCACTGACACTTTCAAATCTGCCAGAATGCCTTCAGACCATACAAATGGCAGTGGTGTGCCAAACAATCCTAATAACATTTCATACTTGAGTTCCCATTCACCAAAGTGACTGGAAGGCAGGGCTAAAGCTCTATAAAAGAGCCAAGCTCCGTCCGGCCATGTGGGTTTTTGGGGTAGGTGCAGGAGACTGGAGAGTAGAGCCAGGAGTTCATTTGGAGCAGGTTGGAGGAGAGAGAAGGAGATTAAGTAAGACCGAGAAGACTGGAGCAGAGGTCCATGAGTCTGGGTAATACAGGAACTTGGAACTGGGAAGAGAACAAGGAGTTCATACCAAGGAGTTAATAGGGATGGATCAAGAGGCAAGAGCGGGAGTGTGCTGACCAAAGAAACGGAACAAATGGGTGAATGTCAAAGAAGCATAGAGGGTATCGGGGCTGAGAATTGAAAGAGTGGTGCTCAGAGGAGTGAACAGAGAGCTCAGTAGTGTGAGGGAAGTGGGACAGAGAAGATGTGGAAAGTAGCAACAATATTGCCAAAAGGGAAGAAGGTGGTGACAGAAAGTATGGGGAGTGGAAAAAAGAGTGTACGTATCAGCAATGGTTGCAAAAGGAGAGAGACTGAGAATTCTTTGAAAAATAGAGTTGACACCTTGTACAAGCAGTTGAAGCCAAGCTGGGAGACAATAAATGGAGCTTGATAAGGAAGCAAGAGTCTGAAATAAAGTATGTTAGAGGAAGTAACCTGCCGAGCCTAGGCTCTGAGACCCTACAGAGAGAAACTCTTTACAGAGTAGTTAGCCATTCTTTCATCCTGCCAAGCTCCCTACGTCGACATTCAGGCCTGTGGGAGTGGCCAAGCTGGCTACTCTTGTCCCTTATTCCTTTGCTCTGGGAGACGGACGATTCCACTCAGCGAAACCATTTCAAAAAACCTTCTCATGTCTACCTCCTTGTGATACGTACCTGTGAAAAAGTGGAATGCATTACCACCAGCATTAAGAGCTAAACCTTCATTCCGGCTATTCCGCAAAAGCCTCAAAATTTTGCTTTTCTCCCAAGAAAAAAATCAGCCTGAGTTTTGTCAGCTAAAGTTTATTGTAAGCTAAACCAAGCAAAGTAACCAAGATCCAAGCTTCTGTGCTATTGTATGCACTGCACTACTGCTCGCCTTCTTTCTTCTATCTAATGCACAATTGTTTCTGCCTGTATTCTATGTGACAAGTGCTTTGATGCCTACAGGCTTAATGCGCTATATAAATGCCAAAATAAATAAATAAATAAATAAAGGGACGAAAATGAGGATCCTGGAGAAAGACAACCAACCACATAGTAGTAAAACCAGGTCACAGAGGAGAAGGAGAAAGAATGGGGAGATGTCCACATGAGACCAGTACGTCTCTTGGATCACAAAAGACCCTGCATAAGGCAAGTCTTGAACCCAGAAACTATGTTGTAAGATTTTTCTCTTGTTATTAAACTGCTTCCTGGGAATAGAACCCCAGGAACAGCCTGAAGCTGGAGAGAAGCCGCTTTTGAACTTTCAGTTTATCTAAACATTTAGTTAGTCAAAGCTATTGGAATTGTGAGTTTTACCTCTGGTGACTTTGACCTCTTGCCTTGAAAGAAAGAATATAACAAAAATCATTATCAAATTACCAAAGGGGCTTCCTATATTCTCACTCAATCTGTCTGGCCTATCTGAGAGCTTTGTATCAGAGAAGTGGCTGTCCAGTATTAAATGTAAAATGTAGCTATCAAGCTGTCATAAACAATAGAAAGATGTGTGTGAATCAATCAATTCAATTGTGTCGCTACCTCCTGTACTTCTTATACCATGCTTTCTAGGCTTTTTCCTGCTTCGATTGGAGAAAGTAACCTGTCTCTGGATATTTCCTATTTGCACATTTCATTGGTAGCAAAATATATCAATTTTAGCTCAGACACTTGTCTCGGGAGGATCGCTAAGGGGCAACACGCTCTCCTTGGAAGCAAGACAAGGAGCAACACAGATGCGATCCCCAGGTCCACACTTAGAAAGCACTGGGTATTAAGCATGTTATAAATAACCAATTGCAATTACACTGGTCATTTGCGAAAGATTGCAAGAATATCAAGGTGGTTTATTTTAAAAGCTATTTATTAAAACTGCCTCCATGTTCTTTTAAACATCACAAATAAAATGAAACACTTTCAGGCGGATGCAACTTTCTTAACAAAATATTTCCACCGTTCATCAATACATTACTCACAATAAAACATTATACATTGGGATTGTAATTGTATTTCTAATTTCTTAGTTAATTTATGTGTTTACATGATTTGATTAAAGGTGTAGTGTTGCACAAAGGTGTGCTGCCTTGCCTCATACTGAACAGTTTGGGCTAACCGGAATCATTCTGTTTACAGACTCTCAAATATTTTAGTGTATCAGTTTCAATCAAAAAATAAAATTAATTATGCGTTTTAATCTCGTTATGGGACATTCAGAAACAAATTGTTCCTGTTTGTCTCTGTACTAATTGTAATGTATCTGGTCATCTCAGCATGATATCCTTGTCTCTGTACTAAGTTTAGTGAACCTGCTAGCCGACTAGGAATTCTCAAAATGCTTTCCTTGTCTCTCTTCGAATATTGTAAATTAGCAATTTAATTTAAGTAGCACGCGTGTGTGAGCTCTTTGCAATAATTCTCAAGAATTTATTTTTCAATTTGGCTTGAGTAAGACATGGCATGCCCATTATCTTCAATTGCAGCCAGCTGACATCTTTTTGGCGGAGCTTCAGCTAATTTGCTTTAATGTCAGCTCAGCGCTCTGCTCTCCCATCTCCTTGTTGGATGCCCAGCTTTTAGCTTTCTCTCCATCTGCACGGCTGTGTCATATAGCACAGACCACATTCTTCTTCAGCTGTTCTGAGTCTACTGTCTCAAGATAATCCTATGCCCCTTATATAACCCTTTGTTGGCTAATTAAATGTTATTTGAAGTGTGAATTGTTGAGACTTGCATTATATCACCAGGCACTTAAGTTGCTCCTGTGTGCATTTTGCTTTTGGGCCAGTTCGAATACATTTTTTTTTTAATGCCCAAAAAACGCCCATAGGCCTCAAAATGCAACATAAAACAATTAAACAAAAACAATACACAAAAGGAATAAAACAGAGTGGGCAGAGGCTCAGAAAGCCAGCCTAGTTTCTTGGAACAGGGTAACCTTCTGGACAACCCAGACCAATGAAGGTAGCATTGGCGGCGGTCAAGACTAGGTCTCAGGAGGGGTGAGGGTGATTGAAAGCCTACAATGAGCACACACATTCAAGGACACTAAAAATGACTCTCAGTCAGGTGTATATCAAAAATACATATACATTCGGACACTCCACTGAGGACCATACATGGGTGGATATTTGTACAAGAACGCAGACGTCTTCCCGCTGTATAACCAACAGGGAGTGTGCCCATAAACTACTCCTGTGCTGGTATTATCCCCCTCTATGCCTTCATCACTTCCAACCAGCACTAAACCCTCTCTGTTGGCGACTTTGCGGCCCGCCAGGATCCTTCTTTCACATGTGGTGGACCTGCCCCCGGGTGCAAGAGTTTTGGTCTCTGTTTAGCTACCATTAAATACGTCACCCAGACGACCATTCCGCTCACGCCCGAACAAGTCCTTTTAGGGATTCCACTGTCAGGCTCATACCCGCGGTCGGGGAGAAGAGCGGCCCTGATATCCCAGTTCCTATTAGCGGCTAAGATCACGGTGGCCCGCACCTGGAAGTCCGCGGACGGACCCTTGATGGCCCTTTGCTGGGTCAAACTTTGGGATATTTTAATAGCCGAGAAAGTCACAGCAGCCAGGGCGGGACTGCTTCATCGTTTTCGGGATATCTGGTAGCCAGTGCTAGACTATGACCGGAATTATCCGGCCCTGATCCACAAACCGCCCCTGATCGCAAGGGCTATGGAGGACCCACCAGTGCCACCAAGTCAGTCTGACTAAGGCCGAGAACTATGCTTGCCGGGGAACGTACGGGGTGGGAGATGGGGACTCTGGGTTACATGACCTGAGATACTACATGTAATGTTCTTGTATAATCTCTCCTGTGTGTGGATTGATAAATAAACAAATAAAAAGAAAATACATATACATTTATTAAAGGCCTTTTAAATCAAACACAAGCAAACATCAGCAGTAATACTTAAACCCACACAACACTACTATAAAGCATATATGCAGTTACAATTGCCTAAAGGAATGGCACACAGTAAGGTCCACAACCTGCAAAGGAGAGGGCCATACAGTGCAAATATACTTTAGGCATGCCTTCACTTATCAAACCCCAACTAAGAGGCAGTCCAATCCCTAAGAAGAGTGGAGCCTAGCGCTCAAAAGTACTTTCAGTGTAGACACACGCAATTGTGCTGTAGAGCGAAAACAGGGTCTCTTGCAGGGGCTGTAGCGACTCAGGAAGGTGGGTGAGGCAGTGAAGAATAAGTTCCCACTATTTGAGGAGGGTCTCCCCAAAAAGGCAGAACAGTTCCAAGAGTTGGAATAGGATGGTAGCACAGACTACCTCGAAAAAGGTGAGTGGCCCTCAGGGGACACTTGTGCGTAAAAATGGATGGATGCGCCAGGGGCCACTAGTAAGGGTTGCAAGTACTCACCGACCCAAGGCACACTCCGGAACAAACTTTGGCAGTCAAGTCCACTTCGGTTGTGAGTTTAAATGCTGCAATTGTGGGGTTCTGCGGCTTTCAGCGGCTGAGTTCCAGGGATGATTCTGTGGTGGGACAGTGACGATTTCTTCTCTCCTGGATAAAGGATCAACTCGATTTCACTGCAGCACATCTCAGGGCAAAGGCAGGGCACAGCAGCAGCGCACCCCTGAAGTGCGTCAGCGTGGCTGGGCGACACAGTGACCACATGCACTCGGGTCCAGGCGTACTCTCCTAATTCCAGACCTAGGGTGCCTGGGTGTATGAAACTTGGCAGGAGAGTGCCTTATACTCAGTGCTTATGATCTCCAAAGTCTCAAGTGTCAACTCGAGATGGCAGCGGTTCCAGATCAAAGGTCCCGTGGTCAGTTCGCTGGCTGGCCTAGGAACACTTCTGAGAAGGCTTGCTTTCAGGTTAAGGTGGAGGTGCCGTGAATAGTTGGGTCCATTATTCAAATGGGTCGAAGCGCCTTTGCAGACCTAAGTTCGATCAGAGGGGTCCTGCGGGACAACAGCGGGCTCAGGGTGCCAAACCTTCCATCGGTTCCCATGCTCGGCTTCTTGATTTCAGGATGCTTCGATCCTATTCTAGGTTCAGTGAGAACTCAAGAGATCGACCTGGCATGGGTGTTGGGAGCCTTCTCGTATCCAGAATGTCCTTCGGCCAAAACCAAAAGGACCCAATGGCAAATCTTCTCACATACAGGCATGCCAGACGTGGACCAATCATGCACTACGGTGATCCCAGTCATTCCTAGCACACCAGACTCTCTGGCACCCAGGATGTGTATTGGAACTAGAAAGTCCAGCCCACATCCTGGAGGCACACACACAAGGCATGCAGAAGCCTGCGAAAGCTTTGGGTTTCGCGGGAACGTGCATGACCAAATAAGGGTTTTCCCAGGTCTGCTCGACCTGGGGAAGGCAAAGGGACAAGATGGCCAGGAACAGCGCCTTGGTGTAAAGTGCTCTATAAATAAATAAATAAATCAAATCAAAATCAAATCAAACGGAACAAAGGACCTCGTGAAATGGCCATTTCGGGGCCAAGCCACTGTCCTGTGCCAAACGCGCTAAACGCGATATGAATCACACAAAAGGGGTAAACAATATATGAAAAATAACAGCTGCCACCAGCTCTGTCCAAGGCACATTTGTACTTCTACCAATCCTTTGAGGGTGTCTAGGGCCTTTAGAAATGAAAGGAAGACCCCAGTGCACTGTACTGTAAGGTACTTTGTGCACTGGTAACATGTTGCAGAAAAATTGCAACAATGGAAAGGACTAAGGGGAAACAAAGTCTCCCAGTACTGACTGTCTTTAAGGGCATGTCAGTTTCCCCATAACAAAATGAGCAAAAACCCAGTGGAGTGCAGCAGAAGGCTGTGCTCCACTGGCAAAAGTCAGGCTAGGCTTGTCAGACAACAGCAAAAGGTTGGGGGGGTTCACAACTGGAGGGAAATGTACACATACATTGAAACCTTTCCTAACAATTAGCTTCTGAAAGACGCTCACCCAGTGGACTCTCATTGTAAGAAAATCGCTTCACACTTTCACGATGGAGGGCCATGCGTTTATGTAGAGGTTGACTAGTTTCCCCAACATAATAGCCACACCCGGAACATTTCATGCACATAATCAAGTAAACAATATTGCTGGATGCACATGTAAACCGTCACATAATTTTGTAGTCCTGCCCCGTGTGGGGTATCTTGATTGTGTCCGAAATGTTGAAATGTGGGCAGGTTAGCCCACATATCATACATTGAAAGCTTGAGACATAGAGCAACATCAGCCATACTGGACAAACACATTACACATTCCTATAACCTGACACCTCCAGAAAGGGGCGCTTTAAAATCTCTGAACAGAAAGAAGAGTATTGCAGTCAAACCAGCAGACAAAGGAGGAGCAGTTGTCATAATGAACACCTGTAACTATGTGCTGGAGGCGCACAGGCAACTTTCTGACACAAGATATTACAAAAAGCTGAAAGAAGACCCAACAAAACAATACAAAAAAGAACTCAACAAGATCATCAAGACATTTCTGAATGACTTCCAGCAACACATTTGTACCAGATAACCCAATACCTGGCACTTTCTACATGCTCCCCAAAATATACAAAGAAAACCACCCTGGATGCCCAATCATCTCTGGGTCAGGCAATCTGACTGAGAATATCCCTGGCTGGGTCAAAAACATCTTGAAGCCACTGGTAAGAGTGACACCCAGCTACATCCAGGGCACCACTGATCTACTCAACAAATTGGATGATATACGCCTCCTACCAAGGGGCACATTACTGACAACCATGGATATGGAGTCACTCTAGACAAACATTCCCCACATTGATGGCACTGAGACATGTAAGAATGCTCTTGGCGATCAAACCCCACTTCTTGACACTAAGTGCATAGAATTCATCCTGACCCACAACTATTTCACGTTTGGTACTGATACTTCAAATGATGGGGATGGCCATGGGCACACAAATGGACCAACCTCCATCGTCGAAGTGTGAAGCAATGTACTAACAATGAGAGTCCAGAGGGTGAGCGTTTTTCAGAAGCTAATCATACCCTTGATGATCTCAAGATTGCTGTAGTCTGGGGTAATTCCAGGACTGACAAAGCCAGAAAGACCTATGGATTCAAATGTAGGCACATTTTCAATACACTGGCAGGGGACTTGAACAGACATTGTGGTTTCATGAGTCACTATTCCAACTAACATATTTTCACTTTTTCCACTCCTGGAGATACCGGGATGACAACATCCAGACCTGACGCTGTTTCTTTGTTTCTTTTCCCTGCTCTCCAGTTTCACTGACCCCTGCTCCACTTAATACAGCGCACCACTTAGACCTTGAAGATTGCAATGTGTGGGGGAGTCGAACATCCAATACATGACTTTCCTAGCAAAACTAAAAATCAGGTACAGACAGGCACAGATAACGTGGTATCTGTAGGAGGGGCTATGTAAGCTGTTATGTTTTTCAAATGCGTCATTTCATCTCTGCCTAAGAAAGTGGAGACATTAAACAAAAGCAAGCAAATATGCAAAATCAATGGGCCTCATTTTAAGTATGGCGGTAAGGCAACAACGGTGCCGGTATCGCTACCGGCACCGTTTCTACCGTACCGCCATACTACGAGTTGTGCTTGCGGGTCTTGCTCTGCCCGCCAGGTCCGACCTGGCGGGCAGTGTGGCACCCGCGAGCACAATTCGTGGATGCACCGGCACTGTTATGAACGGTGCCGGTACATCCGAGCTCCCCATTCCCATTCAGCCCTATGGGGCCGAATGGGGATGGGGTGTCCCTTATTGCCGACAACCGCACATGGGCAATTACTGGGTCGGCCGAACTCGGCATGACCCGGTTATTGCCCATTCACGGGTGCTGGTAAAATCACAGGTTCGGCGGCAGCCGTGCCTTTGTTACTGGCACAGCTACCGCCAAACCCGTAATGAGGCTCATTGACTTTGTTAGCCTAATTAAGGTATTGATTTGTGGTTTTCTTCTGAATTAACATTCTATTCAACCCTTGGCTAACACGGTACAAACTAAATTAACTATATATAATATATACACACAAAGAGAGAGCATAGCGTAAAAAGTTTTTTAGTGGTTCTGTTATGACAATATTAGGATTCTGCTTGATGGGATAAGGTTTGTAATTTCTATTAGACAAATATGCACAATCGAGCAGAACTGGACTCCATGTAATTCAGACCATAGGGAAAGGAAGACCTTTTGAGGACATAGGGAAAGACATCTTAGTATGTTATTGAAACTTTCTGTCTAAATCATAAATTAATTGTTATCCTGATCAACTGAGGTTCCCTTATACTTGTATGATTATTTAAGCAATATGACCGGAGCGGCGGGGGCATTACCGACTCAGGTAATGCCCCGGGGCCCATAGTTATAGGCCCCCGTCGCGAGGGTCATATTGTTTTTAGTACCACAATATCTGCGTGACCGGGACACTAAAAGCATTTCTTTCTGTCCCGTAACGCTGCAGCATTTCGGGACAGAAAAAAAAAATGACCAAGAAAATGGCAACCGGGATTTATGGCAGCCATTGCGAGCGTACGCCCTGGGAACAGAAGTGTTTCCAGCGCGTCCGCTCCCGAAAAAAAGCAGAATAAGGTAAGTGGGGTTAGGAGGGCGAAGGGAGGGAGGGGGAAAAAAAAGAAAAGACAAAAAAAAAAAAAACGACCTGCGTCCCCGGCGGGGGACAATGGAAGCCTCCAGCCATGTGGAGGCGCGGAGCGGGGATGGCCCCGCTCCGAGTCTCCACACAGCTGGAGGCTGCCATCGTTCCCCACCGGGGACAAAGGAGTAAGAAGGTTAGTGGGGTGGGGAGGGGAGGGAGGAGGGAGGAAAGGGGAGGGAAAAAAAAATACATTCCCGAGTCCCTGGCGGGGGAGGGGAGGGTGGGGGCGGAGGGGGGGAAGGCAGCCTCTCAGCCATGGGGAGGCTCGGAGCGGGGATGGCCAATGAGGCTGGAATCCCAGCCGAGAATCGAGGGATTCGCGGCCGGGTAACAACCCGCAGAGAGCCAATCAGAATGCATTTTGTATTCTGCTTGACTCTCGCCGGGTACTAAATACATTATATTACCATTTTTTCACAGCATTCTTACATTATTCAGGCACATAATCCACTAGAGAAGACATCGAAATGGTTAATTAGACCAGCTTAGTGGAAGAGAGGGAGAAGAAGGGGAGGGATAGAGGGGATGAGTTTGGGAGCTGATAGAGAGAACAAGAGAGGACGAAAGAGAGCAAACGAGAGAGGAAAGGGAGCAAGTTGGGAGTGGAGAGTGAGGGAAACAAAGAGTAATGTGAACCTATTTCGGTGGGCAAAGTAAACGAGCACAACTCACTAACCTGAGGGAAAAATGATGCTTTCTCTTTCAGCCAATTCTTGATGTTTCATGAAACAAGTATCGTCCTCATCTTTAATTTTGAATGAAACTACTGGTGTGAGGACCACATCTGCTTTAAGATAACCAAATACATGTTAAATGTCTGTGTTGCATATGAAGTCACATGTTATTTTCTTCAAGATCAGTGCAATACAGGTTTGATGGCACAAGCCAATTAGGGGAACAGCAGATAGCATCAGAGAAAGGCTGATCACATGCAAGTCTCCCCATCTCTCCCTCCATCAGCTAAAGGAAGTAACAATTAACAGCACAGGATAATGTCCAGCACATCTGTTGTCTCCCAGACATCCAACATTGCATCAAGAAATTGCTTTACCAGCACATAACAGTTAATATTAAGAAATATCCCAGGCAGGGTATACTTCTAATCCCACATCAGGGTATGCTGATCTGATTACCATAAAGGAAATGTCCATTGTCTCCTGCTCGTCAAATTGATATCATTCAATAACTATATTTTGTTTGAGCTTGCACCCTGAACCTGTCAAGGACATAGATTGTTGGTTTTCTGTACTGTTCCTTACCAAACTACATGGCACTGCCCATAGTTATCTTCACCCTTTTGAATTCATTTTAATTCATCATATATTCATTCCAAATGAATCAATGTTTTCTTCACTGGTAAAGCTTTGCTCTATCCTGTTTTGGACATCTTGTTACCTTAATTCAAAACTGTGCACTTTTAAAAACACAGAACTAAAACGTCAAGTAGCCCTTCATCCGTGTAAAACACAATCTATGCAAATATCCATTGTCACCTTTTTTATTTTTTAAGAAATCTAGATATATTTTCCATGTTATCTCCACTAGAGAGTTTACCAACTATATTCTTTCTTTTCAGTGTAATAACGTTTCTGTTTTTAATTGGACAAAAATGAGCACCACAGAACACTAGTATGCTGATGCTACTTCCATCTTAACTGAAAAGAGGCACTTTTCGAAAATCTCTCCCTATGTACTAACAGTGTTATCAACTGCACCTTTTCTATGTTTTCAGCCTCGGCTTTGCTTCGAGTTGCTGATTTTAAAAATGTCAAATGACAAGCCTTGTTGACCACAAATACATTCAATTATGACTCTTCCCATCACCTCTACAGTCCTGCAAGGATCCATCCTCTACCCCTTGATCTTCAGCGTTTGCATGTAATCGCTCCTGGTGCCACACATCATTGACATCCATCAATATGCAGCTCTACCTCAAGATATCCTCCATCGAAGACATCCACAATCTCAAAGGTTTCCTCGCATTGATCCAGTCCTGGATGTCAATTTTTTACCTGTAGCAAAACCCTTCCAAGATCAAATTCCTACCGCTGACCAACAACACCAAACACCCTGACATCGAGACCTGGCTCTCAGATGAGGGCCTTGAGGGTTTCCCACCTCAGATGACCACCTGCACCAATTCCCTTGGGTTCTATATTGACAGACAACTGTCCATCAAGGCACATAGCACGGAACACACACGCCGATTGGTGCTAACTTTCCTTCCGGCAGAAAATCACGCCTGTATCCCAGAAAACAACTTCCAATCAACTGTCCAAGCCTTGGTCCTCTCCCACCTGGATGGTGATAATTACCTCCTGGAAGATCTTCCGGCACTACCATGGCACCCAGGAGATGTGTCGTACATGCTGCAGCCCAATTCCTCAAAGGTATCTGCTAATTCATCCACGTTATCCTGACCATTATTGAACTGCACTAGCTCCTGTTGCAAGCACATCTCACCTTTAAATCCAGCTACATAATCTATAATGCGGTCGACCTAAAATGTCCATGCTACCTCGCGGAGAAGGTCACCATCTCCCAAGGCCTACCATCCACCAGAAGCAAGGACATGTGCAAACGTGAACTCCGATGTTGCAAGAAGGAAAGAACCAGAAAGCAGCCCTACTCTGTCTATGCTCCCAGATTCTGTTACCCGTCAACACCAGACACCTCCCCTTACTTCTACATTTCAGGGATGAGCTCAAGACCCTTTTTTAAAAAGAATGGCTCCTCTCAAACACTTACGTCTACACACCCACCACTACCATCTAACCGAAGGCTGGGAAATCTGCAACCCTACGGTATCCTCCGTGGGTTGCTTGGAGATCCCTTACTGCCAAATTGCAAACCTCCCCCATTTTGGCTCCGAGCGCCCTTGTATAATCCCTTGAGATCTACTTCCTTCACTTCGTCTGCACCATATGAAATAAAAAGTGCTTTGCTGCTTTCCGGCGCTAGGTCTGTGCTCAATAATACCTTAATAATAATAATAATAATACTACAAATAATAATAAAGTGTGTCGGGGATGATGACATTTCATACTCTATCCCTTATCTAGTGATCCAGGCGTGGTTGTCCCTTCATATCTGCCTACTACTTGTAACTTTGTTTAGCCATCCTCAATTGTTTGTTGTTGTTCTTCTTAGTTACGTCCAGGAAAACAAATGTCATTAATCTGCATAGGTAAATATCTGGAATTTGCGAGTCACTGCATTCAGACTTGAGACCAAGAAACAACAATTACGTTTCAAAGGGGTTTAAACATGTCACGATGAATGTGCAGAGTTTAATTGTTTAGTGTATAATGTAAAAGTACGGCTTGTGAAGTTCTCAATAATGGGTCAAAGCAAGTGGATATCAATCTCAACTCCCAAAGGATTCCTCAGACCAGTGCTCAGTGCCCCACAGTTCAACCAAGTACCAAAACAAGTCTCTGTTGCAAATAAATGTTCAATGGGGGTCATTACGAGGTTGCAGGTCCGGACACAACGGTACAGGTAAGCTTGCCGGTACCGTTGTTTCCGGACCAGTAAACTATGAGTTCTACGGGTGGGTGCCCACACGCCCGTGAGGTCTGACCTGCCGGGCGGAACAGCACCTACCCGCAGACCTTGACGGATGCACCGGCACCATGCATGAATGGTGCATCTGTCCTCCCCATTACCATTGAGTCCAATGGGACTCGAATGGGTATGGGGAGAAAATATTTCTGGCGCCCGGCATTGAAGAATTACCGGAACCGCCAGGGCTGTTATGCCCCAGTAAGTCCCCATTGGCGGGCGCTGGCAAAAATATGACTCCGGCACAGCTACCACCGAACTCCTAATGATGCCCAAATGTCTCTTAAAGCTACAACCTCAAAGGATATACAAAATGGGTGCTCATCAATTAAGGTGTCTTCTCTCCTCCAGGGGTCTGTAGCAAAGACAGTTTTTTCCACAGTCCCTCTTAGTATCCTTTGGCATTTGCACGTCCTCGACCCACAGAATGGGCCACTCAGAGAACATTAACTTACTAGCTGCTGCACATAAAATTCGTCAACTTGCTACTGTAGACAAATATCTCAAAATGAGACTCAGCCTTGTCTTATCTAGCTACCTCTAGTAAGGATGTGTCACCTGTCTCTCGCTCACAAGTAAAGGCAGCTGACTGTTACATGACATTGCTACTTACCAGCCCACCCCAAGTCTTGAAAACCTCTTCCCTTATTACCCACATAACTGACCTTCTTCCCCACAGTCCCTCCATTCGAATCCCGGGGGATGGTGACACAAGTTGCTCAGACTCCATGAATATTGGTCCTCAAAGCCGACACACTGGGCTGCATACTGACCCGGCAGTCTCCCTTACCAATAGCATATTCAATACTGGTAAAATACCACTGCAAGATGGAGTCATATCTAATACCACTCTGAAGTGCGCCTTATTGAACACTCGCTCCCTCATTAAACATGCACATAATGTTCACGACTACATTGTGGACCTTGACCTAGATCCTTTATTTCTTACAGAACCCTGGACAACAGATTCCAGCTGTCCCTTAGTTTCCCTTGCTACACCAGGTGGATACAAAACCTACTGTGCAAATCGCTCTACAGGACAGGGTGGTGGTGTTGCAATCATTGCCAAAACACAATTGGGACTGTTTCAAGTACCCAGCTCCTGCTCAGACTGTGAAATTCTCCACGTTAAAATGACCCCTACTAACTAAAGTTGTATCAACTTCATATTAGTATATCGCCCCCCCCCCAACTTATATACCTAACTGCAACCAAGATATTGTTAAGATCTTGCATAACTTACAGGGCAGGAATCGCGCAATGCTACTGGCTGGAGAATTTTAATCGCTGGTGCAAAAATAACGACAAAAAGGCTATTGCTCTCTAGAGTGCATTAAACAATGTGGAATTCCATGTATTTAATGACTCACCCACCCATGAGAAAGGAAACATCCTAGACTGGGTTGTGGCTAACAATCGCTGTATACAGATTGAAAAACATACCCAACCTTCCATTTGGTCTGATCACTACTCGATTACATTTCAATCTCAATTCCAACATCCTATTTTGAATAAGAAAAACCCACCCAAACAGGTTTCAAACCGGAACTTTAAAAAGATTACGGCAGAAAACATAAAAGAATGTCTGAACCTGATAATGAACACCACCACTGATTGAGACATCCCCACGACCTTAGTGAACTCATTTTATTCCTCATTCAACTCCATGCTAGATACAGTGGCCCCTATTAAAACTAAGCTAGCCATCAAAACTGGTACACTGAAGAACTAAGCATAATGAAAAGACTTAAAAGACTGGCAGAGCCAGTATGGCTAAAATGCCCCTCTTAGTCTTCAAAAGCTACTTGGAATACTTCAGACAAAGATTATAAAAATGCCATCCATGATGCAAAGAAACATGTCTTTAATAGACAGATAGAGGAGTCTAAAAATAACGTAAAGAAACTCTGAGATTGTTAAATCCTTGGAGAAAGCAGGTACCTCCTCTGCTCCAGTGACACCTACGGACCAAGACTGTTACAACATACAACAGGCTTTTGAAGTCAAAATTGGGAAGGCTCGCGACAAGATCAAGCAGGAACTTAACAAAAACCTCTCTGTACCTGCTATGCGGTGTAACACCATACCTGGACGGAGCCTCCTACCACATTTGAGTTTACCCCTGTTACTACAGCAGACATGATAAACACGCTCTCCTCTCTTCGCCCCTCTCAATGTCTTGAACACGCGATACTACCGAATATCATTCTACAGCATAAGGAAATTGGTTCCTAGTGACTGTTTTGACAGTCAAAGTTTCGAATGCCAAAAGTTCAGACACAAAAGTGGCGGAAAAAAAGTTTCGAATTTTATTTATTTCTTTTTTTTGGGCTCCCCCTCAAACCTGTTTTTTTCTTTTTTAAACACTTACTTAACTATACTAAATTAAAATAAACCTTTTAATATTAAATAAATAAATGTGAAACTTTTTTTTCGACAGTTTTGTGTCAGAACTTTTGACATTCAAAACTAAGGTTTTGAAACTTTGACTGGACACCAGGAAATGTTTGCCCCATTCTGTGTCAGGCTCGTGAACTCTTCATTCTTATGTGATCAGGTCACTGATTTAATAAAACATGTCACTATCACACTTCTAGTAAAAAACCTGGCCTTGATCCTAAAGACCCAAACAATCTATGCCGATCACAAACTGCAACTTCCTTTTGAAGATGCTGGACAAATGTGCCACTGTGCAACTTCAATCTTTTGTTGAAGGTAACAATATCCTTCATGCCATACAGTCGGGGGTTTGTGTTACGCTCACCTGGTTCCCACAAGGGCGTCAATCGGACCCAGACAGCTGCGGTCTCCACCAACGTGATGCATAGTGCCGAGATGACTGTCTGGACTGGCCCGCCTAATCTCGTCTGCTTGATCCGTAGAAGTATTCTCCTGCAAGTGGAGAAAGGGATTTAGCCACCCATGGATGTTAGGGATGGCCCCCTCCCACTGTTCTTGTTCTCCCCTCTTGTCAGTTACGATATCCCCTTTTAGTAACGTCACCTTATGTTTTTAAATGATGAGCTCTCCATCCTGCATGGCATGCAGGGGCGCGTAGATACCAGTTACTTCACTGGTTTGAAGGTGCTGGAGGAGTTCCGGAGGAATATTGACTCCGGGGTTTATAAAGTTCAAAGAGTTCAATATGTCCGATGTTCACTCTTGTTCCATTCCCTTGTTGAATTGCAGCTGGTTCAAAAGAATATTGCCTGGAGGCAGCTGATGGCGTTCAGGTAAGAGTATGTATTACCCAACACTGTCCGGTGAAAGTTGCATGAGTTTAACTTGTTGTTTTTCTCCCTTTATAGGTGCAGCATATGAAGATGAGGCGTATTAAAGGGTAATGCCTCCGGTGGTAAATCAGGTAAGCCTATGGTGGTAAGAGATTGTATTTGTCGGCTCTCTTGGCTCACCTTGTTGTTTCTTTTGTTTTCCCCAAGGTGCTGGAGTTCAGCGAAGAAAATGATGGAGGCAGCGCCGGATCGAAAAATGCTGTGAGGACTGGTGAGTATGGCGCGGCGCTGCAGCTGGCGATGCAACGCGTGCAGAAATAATACCCTTTTCAAGTTCGAAGACGTGATGGATCCGGAATCAGGTAAGGATTGAAATAATGTTGTTCTAACCTTTCCTTCTTCTTTCCTCTTTTGCTAGGAGCTCTGGATTCGTGACGGGCGTGGCTGAAGACTGGATGCTGACTGCAGGCACGGTGAGCATTACGCTGCTGGATGCAGAATAACACGAAGCATGTGCTACTGTTCGGGCATGATTTAAATAGCCTCCAAAGTAGTTCCAGGTAAGAAGTCCCCTAGAACCACACCCGAGTAAAAAATAGTCCCTGTGGTAAAATAGTCCCATCCAGGCCTCACGTTGGCTTGGATTCATTTGCAGCATGGTCTACCTGAGGTAAGTAATGTCTATGAGCCTGGCGCCTATGGCGCCAGGACTGATTTCTATTATGAGCCTGGTGCCTAAGGCGCCAGGACTGAACCCAGACAGCCCATAGCCGGGGCTGCTGGGGTTTTAATAAATATCTGGATGCCTGCTCCCAGGGCTGTTGGGCTTGGTCCAGATGCCCGGGGGTAGGCATCATGACAGCACTCCCCACCCCCCAAGGCCCCTCCTAAAGGTGTTCTTCCCCTCTGTCCTGGTTTGTCTGGGAAGTTCCGATGGAATTTTTTCACTAACCGAGGTGCATGGACGTGGTCACTAGGCTCCCATGACCTTTCCTGTGGTCCGTAACCCTTCCAGTCGATTAAATAAAAAAGTCTTGATTTAACCATTTTAGAGTCCAGGATATTTTTAACTTCGAATTCGGGTTCCCCATCTATCAGGATGGGGTCGGGTGGTTTGGCTAGTCTTGTCCCGGGTTGAACTGGTTTCAGAAGTGAAACATGAAAGACGGGATGGATCCGCATGTTAGAGGGTAATTCCAATTTGATGGCCACCAGGTTGATAATGGCCTTAATAGTGTAAGGTCCCAAATATTTAGGATTAAAAGTCTGAGTCCCTTTTAGAGGTATGTGCTTTGTAGCCAGCCAAACTTGATCTCCAATCTGGTATTGTGGGGCATCACTTCTATGTTGATCAGCATTTTTCTTGTATTTCTCTTTTGCTTGTTTCAAATGTTCTGTCGCTTCCTTAAAGGCTTGTGTAATAGTAGAGTGCAGATGATTCACTGCGGGCATTTCTAAGTGTTGAGGCGAATCGAGTTCTTATGTTCGAGGATGATGTCCATAAATGGTATAAAAGGGGCTTTGTCCGGTTCCAGAATGTACAGAGTTATTGTATGCGTATTCGGAAATCCATAAAATATCCTTCCAATTGCTTTCAGTTTGGTGTAGCATGCAACGTAGGTACTGTTCAAGAGTCTGGTTGGTCCTCTCCGTCTGACCATCGGTCTGGGGGTGGTGATTGGTTGATAACCTCACGTCGATTTGCGCTAATTGACAACATCTTTTCCAAAATTGAGTTATGAATTGGCTACCTCAGTCAGAGACCAATACAGAAGGAAATCCATGTATTCGAACAATGTTTTCGAGAAATTCCTTGGCCAAAATTGAAGCGGAAGGTAATCCCTTTAAAGGAATAAAGTGCGCCATTTTGGAAAAAAGATCCACAATAACTAGAATGGTGTTAAATCCATTACATGGAGGTAGATCAGTAATAAAGTCTAAAGACAAAGTATGCCAAGGTGTAGGAGGAATATCCAAAGGTTGTAAAAGCCCAGCTCGTTTTTTCTTTTGACTTTTGTTTTGGGCGCAGATACCACAAGATAGCACAAATGACTTTGTCTTTTCGCCAGGTGGGCCACCAGAATTGTCTTTTAATTTTAGCTTCAGTTTTTGCGATACCTGGATGTCCTTCCATCAAAGCATCATGATAATTGGAGATAACTAGTTCTTGTAGTTCCTTCTGTGGTAGAAATAGACGCCCTTGATAGTAAGGTAGGTCATTGCTGACTGAATATTCTTTGCCTTTCTTTACCCAGTCCTGCAGGGCTGCAGGATCGAAAAGTTGTTGGATTTTTAAATGAATATCTTCTAAAGTCTGTAGAGTAGTTATGCCAAGAATTCTTTGTTCTGAAATTATAGGCACCGGTTCCGGGTTCGAATATGCTTCTCCCATCCCTATTCGTGATACGGCATCTGCCTAGCCGTTTTTACAACCTGTTCGATAATTGATCACGAAATTGAATTCGGCAAAGAATAATGCCCATCGAAGTTGACGCGATGATTGGGCCTTGGCTGTTTTCAAATACTGCAGATTCCTGTGATCAGTGATTACAGTGCTGGTAGACCTAGCTCTGAGAAGATAATGCCGCCAAGCCTTGAAGGCGGACTTGATGGCTAATAACTCCTTATCAGTAACCGCATAGTTTAACTCGGGTGCTGAGAACTTTCTTGACCAGAAAGCTACTGGATGAAGTTGACCGGTTTCAGGATCCTTCTGGGACAGGACAGCTCCCATGGCTAAACTGGATGCATCGGTTTCAACTATGTATGGAAGTACAGGCCGTGAATGCTTTAAAACAGGTGCAGACGTGAATTTCGATTTTAGCTCTTGGAAGGCTCTTTCAGCCTCTTTAGTCCACAAAAACGTTTGTTTTTTCGCAAAAGTGCTGTGATGGGGTGTACAATATGTGAGAACTCGGGAATAAATCTGCGACAGAAATTAGCAAATCCAAGCATGCTTTGTACCCCTTTAACTGAACTGGGTGATGGCCACTTGAGGATTGCGTCCACCTTTCGAGAGTCCATTCGAACTCCTTTTGGAGTCAGGATAAATCCAAGGAATTCAACTTCTGCAGAATGAAAAAAACATTTCTCCAATTTTGCGTATAACTTGTGCTGGCGTAGTTTCTCAAGGACTGCACGAACGTGCTTCACATGGTCGGATTCTGGGGAGGAGTACACTAGAATATCGTCTATGTATACGACAACACAGACGTCAATGAGTTCACGAAGGACATCGTTCATAAAATACTGGAAGGCTGCTGGTGCATTGCACAACACGAAGGGCATCACCTGGTATTCGAATAACCCGTACTTGGTGTGAAAGGCAGTCTTCCATTCGTCGCCTTTCTTTACACGTACCAGATGATATGCCCCTCGGAGATCTAATTTAGTGTAGATGCAAGCGTCCTTTACTTGTTCTAGTAATTCGGGGATCAGAGGCAATGGTTATCGGTTCTTAACCGTGATCTGATTTAATGCGCGGTAGTCTATGCACGTTCTGAGGTCACCTTCCTTTTTAGGCACGAAGAACAAAGCTGAGGATGCAGGGGACTTGGATGGACGAATAAAGCTATTAGCAAGGTACTGGTCCAAGTATTGTCGTAGGTGAAGGTTTTCGGGTTCCGTAAGGGCGTAGATCCTACTACATGGAGGTTGTGCACCGGGTATGAGGTCGATTTGACAATCGTATGATCTGTGAGGTGGTAAGGTGTTTGCCTGTTCTTTTTGGAAAACATCCTGGAATTCTTGATATTCCTGAGGTAACTGCACGACTGGATTAGCGACTGTGGCCAGGCCTTTGTTCAAGGTTTTTTCCGGGTAACAGGTGTGTGCACAATCCGGGAAGGTTATTCTCTTCTCTCGCCAATCAATACAAGGATTATGTGTTTCCAACCAAGGTATCCCCAGTATTATTTGGAACTGCGGGGCTTTGATTAAATCAAACACAATAGTCTCTCGATGCCTATCCTGACCCAACAGTGTCATCTCTGTGGTGGAATGAGTTACAGGCTAAGAGGCAATTTCAGTTCCATCGACTGTGGTGGTGACATCCGAAGTGGTCTTTTTGCAGAGGTAAATTCGTCCTAGAAGCAAATTTGTGATCCATATAGTTTCCTACGGCCCGCTATCAATGTATGCGCTTACTGCATGCATACGTGATGGCTGCCTTGGTTCAATAAGGACCATTGGTATGATGAGGTGCGAGGTCTGAGTATCCTTCTTCAAGCTCGGCAAGAGGACCTCTACGCTTGTCGGGCGTGGTCGTTTCCCGAATCAGGCTCTGTTTGATTTCTATCAGCAACTCCGACTACTTTCTTGGATGGTTTTATAGGGCAATCCCGTAGAAAATGTCCTGAGGCCCCACAGTACAGACACAATTGCATCTGCCGTCTCCTTTCTTTCCTTTTGAGTTAAGGGTCCCTTAACCCCCCCGATTTGCATCGGTTCTGATGCATCTGTTCCTTTGGGGGTAACATTGGATTTAACCAATACCCGATTCTCGAACTTAGCTCGTTCAGCCTTTCTATTCTGAAGTCGGTTCACAACTTGGGCCAAAACATCTTTGAGTTCACCCCGAAGTCCACAATGAAATAATGTAATTTGTTTTACCTCTGGCCATCCGGTTTCCACCACCAACCTATTGAAGGTTGCGATATAGGTTAGTAGAACCTGGTTACCTTGCCGTAAGGATAAAAGTTTGTTATCCAGGGCCTGTCCCTGTGAATGTCTGATAAATAGTCTTTACATGCTCAATTGAAAACCCTGAAAATCCCGAAGAAGAGGGTCATCCTGGTTGACTAGTGGAATTGACCAATCCGCTGCGCTGCCACTAAGGTATGATAGTACAAAGGCTACTTTGGCTTGGTCGTTTGGAAAAGCTCCAGGTCTGCATAAAAAGTGCAAGCAGCATTGGTTCATAAACACGGCGAAATTTTTTGGGTCCCCAGCAAAACGTTTGGGTGGAGCTAAAGGAATGCTCCCTGGTAGAACCACTTGCACAGGATTGCTCGATGAAACTGGAGTTGGATTCCCCCGGATCCAGGGAATGGTGTTTGCCCAGCTTGGTTTTGCAGAAATTGTCTAGCAAGATCATCAGTGCGCTCCTTTGACACAATCAGTTCTCTCCTAAGGGCATTAGTTTATTGGCACGCGGAGTGCACTTCTGCCCTAAGTTCCCCTAACAATAGGGCTAGTTGGTCGGTTTCTGAGGTTTCCATTACGCCCGGGTGGGGATTTGTAGATGGGCTTCGCGTTCTGTTACGCTCACCTGGATCCCACAGGGGCGTCGATCGGACCCGGACAGCTGTGGTCTCCACCAACGTGATGCGTAGTGCCGAGATGACTGTCTGGACTGGCCCGCCTAATCTCGTCTGCTTGATCCGTAGAAGTATTCTCCTGCAAGTGGAGAAAGGGATTTAGCCACCCATGGATTTTAGGGATGGTCCCCTTTTAGTAACGTCACCTTATGTTTTTAAATGATGAGCTCTCCATCCTGCATGGCATGCAGGGGCGCGTAGATACCAGTTACTTAATTGGTTTGAAGGTGCTGGAGGAGTTCCGGAGGAATATTGACTCCGGGGTTATAAAGTTCAGAGTTCAATATGTCCGATGTTCACTCTTGTTCCATTCCCTTGTTGAATTGCAGCTGGTTCAAAATAATATTTCCTGGAGGCAGCTGATGGCGTTCAGGTAAGAGTCTGTATTACCCAACACTGTCCGGTAAAAGTTGCATGCGTTTAACTTGTTGTTTTCTCCCTTTATAGGTGCAGCATATGAAGATGAGGCGTATTAAAGGGTAATGCCTCCGGTGGTAAATCAGGTAAGCCTATGGTGGTAAGCGATTGTATTTGTCGGCTCGCTTGGCTCACCTTGTTGTTTCTTTTGTTTTCCCCCAGGTGCTGGAGTTCGGCAAAGAAAATGATGGAGGCAGCGCCGGATCGAAAAATGCAGTGAGGACTGGTGAGTATGGCGCGGCGCTGCAGCTGGCGATGCGACATGTGCAGAAATAATACCCTTTTCAAGTTCGAAGACGTGATGGACCCGGAATCAGGTAAGGATTGAAATAATGTCGGTGTTCTAACCTTTCCTTCTTCTTTCCTCTTTTGCTAGGAGCTCTGGATTCGAGACGGGCGTGGCTGAAGACTGGATGCTGACTGCAGGCATGGTGAGCGTTACACTTCTGGATGCAGAATAACGCGAAGCATGTGCTGCTGTTCGGGCGTGGTTTAAATAGCCTCCAAAGTAGTTCCAGGTAAGAAGTCTCCTAGAACCACACCCGAGTAAAAAATAGTCCCTGTAGTAAAATAGTCCCATCCAGGCCTCACGTTGGCTTGGATTAATTTGCAGCATGGTCTGCCTGAGGTAAGTAATGTCTATGAGCCTTCTATTATGAGCCTGGTGCCTAAGGCGCCAGGACTGAACCCAGACAGCCCCTAGCCGGGGCTGCTGGGTTTTTAATAAATATCTGGATGCCTGCTCCCGGGGTTGTTGGGCTTGGTCCGGATGCCCGGGGGTAGGCATCATGACAGTTTGCTCCTGTTACAGCACGAAGACTGTCCTTCTATACCTACAATCACACATGCTCAACATTTCAGACAAAGGAAAAGTCGGTCTATTAGTCCTTTTCGACTTATCAGCCACATTTGACCTTGTAGATCATGATGGTTTGCTTCACACTCTCAGCAACACTGGTCAATGCAGTAATGATGCCGTCAAGTGGGTTAAATCGTTCCTTTCGAATAGGACATCTAAAGTGTGTTGGAACAGCGCTATCTCAATTTCAATGCCCATAGTATGTGGAGTCCCCCAGGGAGCATGCATTACCCTACTACTCTTCAATCTGTGTATCAAATTACTATATGATCTCTTGGCTGATCCCAATGTGTTTTTTTACAAACTACACCGACGACACACAGTTGGTACTGAACTGTCAGGACACTATGACGTTGACTTCTGCTCTCTCCAAACCATCTATAATCACATTGAAACATGGATGTGCCTTAACAGCAATAAAACCAATCTGTCTCATGCCTGCTCCAAACTTGATTCCAGATATGTGTCTCTCCCCATCAATGACTGTCACATCCAGGTCTCCAAGGAAGTTAAAACGTTGGGCTTCCATCTTAATTCTGCATTAGACTCTGACTCTCATATCAATCAGATTGTTAAACACTGTACCTATTACCTGCGACTACTTAGGATTCTACGTCCGTTCCTCTCTAACCCTAACTGTGTCCTAGTTGCCCGTGCTACTATTCGCTCCATGTTGGATTACAGTAATGCCCTTTTAGTAGGGGCCCACCAAAGAAACACACAGGCTTTGCAGGTGATACAGAATGAGGCAGTGAGGATCATTAAGGGGAAGACCTGAAGAGAACATATCTCACATAGTCAACAAGAACTTCACTGAATACCCATTGATGCACGACTATTATTGGAAGCGGCAACGCTAGTGCACAAACCTTTGTATGGCAACGCCCCCGCTACATTAAATACCTTTTGACCATGTACGAACCTATAAGAACTTTGCGTTCTTCTACTTTAGCTATGGTTAGGGCACCAGCCTACAGGCTCGCCAATTGCCTGGGAAACACTTTTCCTGTCCAAGCTTCTAGAAGATCTAAACTGCTTTCAACGATAACTGAAAACCTTATTATTTCACTGAGCATCCTCCCACATTGCCTCGTTAACTGCACTCCTAATGTCCTGTCTATTTTACGTCCAGTGTTTTATTATGGTGCCCGACACTTGCAGGTTTTCGGCACCTTATAAATAAATAAATATAAAATAAAATACCTAGATGCAGGTTTTCTGGGGTTACTCTTCTCCCAAGGCTATCTGGCACACCAATGTCCCAGAGCCCCTCCTGACCCTTGCCTCCTGATTCTTCTTTTTGGGGTCTTCCTATGGACCGGCAGGGGCTATAGGCCAGGAAGGTAGGGAGGGGCAGAGTTTAGAGTTTCTGGGTGGCTCAGTTGTGCACTGATGGGTTTGACAGTGAAGCATGGCCCTTTTCTACACTTCTACCTGCCCCTCAACTCTAGGGTATTGTAGCCTGGGAACTTCTCAGACTCGACAACTGCTGTAGTAGTCTCCTCGTCCCCTTGGTTGCTGCAGCTCCTTCACTCAAAGAGAAAATTATTAATTCCTACGTTGGTTTTATGGGTCTGGAGAGGGGGTTGAAAAAGCCCTCTGGCAGTACCAGTACAATGCTTAGAAGTATCCTCAGGGGGGTTGTACCTGACCCCCTTACTCCGATTGTCATTGATGTATGGCAAACATTGTTAAAGAATGGCTACAATACAATCGATTAATGTAACTCTGCAAATGACAACGATTAAGTCAAGTAATCTGATGAAATGAATCTTGATTCGCATATAATAAAACATTTAAAGCATTTTCTTAGGGTTTTAATGTTATTTTCTATTCGAGCATTTGGTTGAATGCTGACGACAGATCGCAATTCACACTTCAATAACATTTCATTTCTATTGAGAACTTTGATGCGCATTGTGGACCTCGATCACTTGCGGACTGTAAGGGCAGCTAATGCACGTGCCAAATGCTCAAAAAACTAGAGTGATGGTTTTCAGATAATGGTATCTGAGATCAGTTTACTAACAGCCATTTTGAAAAACAAATCTACTATCAATTTGATTGTGTTTTGCTTTGAAGATGGAGTTACAGGAAGAGAAAGTGAAGCAAGAGAAGTTTGTGGAGGAGATGTTGGAGGTGAGGGAACTGAGTGGGTTTCAGTTTTCATTTATTTAGAGTTTTCATTTTAAGATTTTAGGTGGGATGAACGCCTACAGCTACCAGAAGATAAAGCTAGAAACAAAAGGGACACCTTTACTTAGTGTTCCGGAAGGGGTAGCTTGGTGATGTTTTCTATGAGCTCCATGCACCTCAGGGTAATCAAATGAGTTAAAGCAAACAGACTTGAACCTATACTATTGCATCAATGTTCCTCAATGAAGCCATATTCTAATAACAAAAGTTTGAAAATGAGAACCCACAGCATGTTTGAACCTTATCTTCAGAAGTCAGCTTCAGGCTGCTCCTACACTATAACACAGAGTTCTCCAAGGTTTGCCCCAAAATTGGCCAACACAAATGCTCAAAACATATACTTTAAAAGTCCATTCTTGATATCCCCACCCTAAACGCGGTGCAAAAGGAGTTATTGGAGAACGATATCACGGAGGATGAGCTATTGAACGCCATGTCCGGCCTCCAAGCCGGCAAGTCCCCAGGCCCAAATGGATTCCCAGTCGAACTATGGCAGAAGATAGGAACCTATGCGATTGGCCCACATCTACTCCGGATGTACCAACATGCACGAGAGAAGGGCATCCTCCCGTCGGACTTGCGAGAAGCAACAATAATAGCAATACCAAAACCGGATAAACCCCCTGAACATTGCAGTTCGTATAGGCCTATTTCACTCAAACAGCGAAACTAAAATATTGGCGAAACTCCTAGCAGATCGTCTACAGCAAGTAATCCCCTCCCTGATCCACCCGGACCAATGCGGCTTCATGCCACAGAGATCGACGCGCATGAACCTCCGCAGACTGCACTCAGCCCTGGAAAGAGCGAACACTACACAAGGCCCTCTTGCCCTACTAGCAATAGACTTTGAAAAGGCGATGGGAAGCCGTCTGGAACATAATGCACCGCATGGGCTTCGGCAAAAACTTCATGAGCTGGGTGCAACTGCTATACAAATACCCAGTAGCCAGGACTAAGGTTAATGGCTGGCAATCAAACTCCTTCAGCCTGGGGAGAGGCAGAAGGCAGGGCTGCCCACTTTCGCCCATGATCTTCACGATCGAACCCTTGGCAATCCTCCTGCGAAGCACTCCAACCTGGGAGGGCTTTCGCTGGTCTTCAACCTGGGAATACAGAGTATCGCTCTATGCGGACGATTTGCTCATCTCTCTGAAGGACCCAGACAATTCCTGTCCCAGAGTCACGCATATGTTAGAACGATATGGAGCATTCAGCGGCCTAAGAGTGAACTGGGACAAATCCATCCCATTTCCCATAGATGATACGTCAGCGACGAGCCAAGCAGCCGGCCCTTACCAAACTGAAACAGTACAGTTCAAATACCTTGGGATACACATCACGAGACATCTCGCCGACTACACATCCTTGAACCTCTCCCCCCTTGTAACTAGGTTCGTGGAAGACATGTGTCACTGGATCTCTTTGCCACTGACGCTGATGGGTAGAGCCGCCCTGTTCAAAATGATCGCCCTGCCCAAATTCTTGTATATCCTGCAAAACGCCCCACTTTACATCCCACACCAGGAATTCCACAAAATTGATCGCATCCTCCGGTGGCTGTTATGGGGCGGGAAGCATCCGCGGATTGCTCTCTCCACTCTTCAGAGGTCCATCTGGGAGGGAGGGATTGGGCTACCCAGACTACAATCATATTACTGGGCTAGCCAAATGGCAGTGGTAAACGACATGCTCCATGGGGACGAGAGCCTCCCACACATCAAAGGGATTGACGCGAACAACATAACACCATTGGAGCACTTGTACAGCGGACTGAGCTGCACACCAAAAGCAGACATGGCCACGCACGTTACAAGAGTCTGGAGGGAAGTACACCGATACCTGGGGTGGGATGGAAAATTGACACTAGCCCAGCCCTTGTGGAACAACAGGTGCCTTCCTGAAATACAAAAACTGCCCAGATGGCCCGAATGGGCCCAACAACAAATCACCAACATCGGAAAAGTGATACGAGAGGACAAGCTGATACTGTTTGAGACTCTACACACAGAATTTTCCCTCCCAGCCACAGAAAGATACCATTATACGCAACTGAAGCATGCTTGGAGTGCCCACCGTCAGATCACACAAGACATACCAGATAGCTCTCCACTAGAGCGCAACATAGTACTAGACCGAGTGGAGCAGAAGGTCACCTCAACCATATACAACGTAATAACATCCTTTGCGACACCCGAACTGACCAGTCTGAAAGCCAAGTGGGAACGAGACGTGGGACCAATCCAACCAGAAGACTGGGTTGAGGCCCTGATGTACCCCCGCGAGGTGACAATCTCCTCAAAACTTCGTCTGGTCCAACTCAAGATTCTGCACCGGATCTACTACCCAAGAGTAGCTCTCTTCCGATGGGGTAAGACGGCGGATGCACGATGTCTACGCTGCAAGCGCGAGGAAAGTACTTTCTTTCATATTTTATGGGAATGCGATAACATTCAGCGGCTCTGGCAGAAATGCTGTGACAAACTGTCCAGCGTCATAGGCAAGACTATACAGAGATGTCCAAAGCAACTCCTTCTAGGGATCTCCGGTGAAAATGACCTGTCCCGTTACGAGAAACTCCTCTGGTCAACGGCAGCGGCGGTACTCAGGCGGAACATTGCACAACTGTGGGGATCGGAGCGCACACCTAGCTATGACCAATGGGTCACAGACGTGGACATTTGCAGCGCGATGGAACGCCGAGTATACGCAGCGAGGGGCTGCCTGCAAAAAGCGAACAAAATATGGAATCGGTGGGAGGAGGCCAGCTAGACGCCAGATGAAGCGCTGCAGGTACCGAAATAGAAGGCGGCTGCACGCGGCCGAGTTGAATGAGACTGTAATGATTAAACTGTGCCATGAGTTGCCCTTGCTATACTTTAACGGTCCGTGGGACCATGGTTCCTGATGTTGTGTTCTTTGTTTTATTGTTGTCCTTCTATCTCTCTCTACTCACCTCCTGGACATGTTGCCTCCATATATGCTTCTTCCCCTTTCTCACCTCCCCTTGAAATACAGAGAGATGATTGTAATGTTGTTTTTATGTTCAAAACTAATACAATCTTTGATTAACAAAAAAAAGTCCATTCTTAATCTACAAATCAAACAGATCTCAATTGCCTCTTGTCAATGGAAACCCCACTTTTCCTGCCACATGTGGTAGCCCTTGGTACTTTCTGCTGGCCTTTCTAGGCTTGTGACTTGTTTTTATCCCAGCCAGGCTTAATTTCAAGCCTGAAAGAGGGTGGCATTATATTTTGTGCTCTGCCTTAGGAGTTGTGACCGGGTCATGGTTTTGATCCTGTCTAAACCTGGGATAGGCTATGTGGGAAACCAGAAGGTTTATTCTAGTTTGTTTATTTGTAACACGCACTGAACCCTGTGGTAACTGGGCTCAAGAACTTGATATAGGGTTACAGACATACAGGAGGATTAAGATACAGATGAGCAAGTTGACTGCAGGTTACAAGGTAGTCGAAATGTAAAGTAAGTGCAAGTGAACATGTGGGAAAGGCGCCAAAGGTAACAGTTTAGGCCACAGTACCATGCAGACAATGTTGCAATAGGTGAAGCAGAATAAATTACCAAAGCGCATAAGTGTTTAGTCAGTTAGTGTTTCTTATCAAAGAGCCAGCTCTTCATTTTGGCTCTGAAGGTCCAAAAAGTTTGGTTCCATTCTGATGGTGAGAGGGAGGGCGTTCCAAGATTTAGCCGCCAGTATAGGGAAGCTAGCTCATCCAGCTCTTTTCAAATTTGAACCTGGGAATAGTGAGGCTATGTGAGTACAAAGTTCTGGTAGGTCTGGTAGATTGGTGTTTGGAGAATTTGTCTAACAACTACTTGGGGGCCGAGTTAGACAGACATTTATGAGTAATGACTAAAGTGCAGAGAAATATTCTGTTGCGCACTGGTAACCAATGGGCATCCTGTCTGAAGCTGGTGATGTGGTTGGATCTGGGGATGTTCAGTGCAGATCTTAGGGCGTTATTTTGTAAGACCTGAAGCCTGTTAAGGTTCTGTTTTGAGGAGCATAGGAACAAGGTGTTACAATAATCGATCTTCGATGGCACTCTAGGGCCCTGGCTAGCGTGAAGCAGCTTGTTGGTGTAGGCAGTAGTTGAGGCAGTGGCACTCACTTGTTTCTTGAGTGAGAGGGTTGAGTCTAAGTAGACTCCCAGCGTTTTGATTTCCTCTTTAATCGAGTTCCCATCGAGTCAAAGGATGTGTATTGGTGTCAAGGATGGCACTCTAATACGAGTGGCACAAGACACCCAGACGAGTTTGGGTGTTGAAATAAAGTGGACAGGTAGGAACACACACCGCGGAAAGGAAAGGGAGTGAAGAGTAGGGAAGAGTAGCAAGGGAAAAGGTATAGAGTGAATACCCTCTTGGGGTGTATGCAGAATAGGAAAAGAGTATTCCACGAACCTTGGAAATACTCTAGCCTTCTGCACAGTTTGCTATAACAGAGTCCCACGCTGTTTGCTCATAACTTGGAACAGCAGCTACGGGTGTCTGTGATATAGAAACGAGACAAGGGAAGGGGCAGAGGTTGACTGATGGGAACCAGCAGACAAGCTCTGTACAAAGGGTCTACAAACAGTACAAGAGAAGATACAACAGACAAATCCAGGAAAGGAGAAGATAGCAAACTAGCAGAAGGATAGGAAGGGAAAGTCGAGTAACAGGATATGAAAGCAGAGGACAGAAAGGTAGGTGGAGCGCTCAGAGGAGCAGGAAGGCAAGGAGTAAGCCCACAAGAGTGGGACGGTAAGGTAGAAATATCAGAGGAAAAGGGCTACGGCAGCCGGAGTGAGGAAGGCTGTAGAGCAGGGAGCCCAGAGGACAAGGGCAAAGGCAGCCGGAGAGAGGCAGGCTGCAGAGCAGGGAGCCCTGAGGACAAGGGCTAAGGCAGCCGGTGTGAGATAGGCTGCAAGCAGGGAACCCAAAGGACAAGGGCAAAGGGCAGCCGGTGTGAGATAGGCTGCAGGCAGGGAGCCCAGAGGACAAGGGCTAAGGCAGCCGGAGAGAGGCAGGCTGCAGAGCAGGGAGCCCTGAGGACAAGGGCTAAGGCAGCCGGAGAGAGGAGGCTGCAGAGCAGGGAGCCCAGAGGACAAGGGCAAAGGCAGCCGGAGAGAGGAAGGCTGCAGTGCGGGGAGCCCAGAGGACAAGGGCTAAGACAGCCGGAGAAAGGTAGGCTGTAGAGCAGGGAGCCCTGAGGTCAAGGGCTGAGGAAGGAAAGCAGCAGAGCGTGATCAGCTGCAATGTAGAGGGTCCGCAGGGCTAGGGCGGAGGCTGGAAGGCAGCAGAGTGTGATCGGCTGCAATGTGGAGAGCCCGGTAGGACAAGGGCGGAGGCTGGAAGGCAGCAGAGCGTGATCGGCTGCAATGTGGAGAGCCCGGTAGGACAAGGGCGGAGGCTGGAAGGCAGCAGAGCGTGATCGGCTGCAATGTGGAGAGCCCGGTAGGACAAGGGCGGAGGCTGGAAGGCAGTAGAGCGTGATCGGCTGCAATGTGGAGAGCCCGGCAGGGCAAGGGCGAAGGCTGGAAGGCAGCAGAGCGTGATCCGCTGCAATGTGGAGAGCCCGGCAGGGCAAGGGCGGAGGCTGGAAGGCAGCAGAGCGTGATCCGCTGTAATGTGAAGAGCCCGCAGGGCAAGGGCAGAGGCTGGAAGGCAGCAGAGCGAGATCCGCTGCAATGTGGAGAGCCCGGCAGGGCAAGGGCGGAGACTGGAAGGCAGCAGAGCGAGATCCGCTGCAAGGTGGAGAGCCCGGCAGGGCAAGACTGTGAGGAAGGGAGCCTGGAAGGCTATGGCTGGAGGCAGCAGGGTGGAGCAAGCAAACAAGGCAGGGAGCCCAAAAGGCTAGGGCTGTAGGCAGCAGGGTGTAGCAAGCTACAAGGAAGGGTCCAAGCAGGAGTGATGATTAACAGCAAACAAGGATCCGAAGACACTCGCGAAAGGTGGAGGAAGGACTCTCAATGCAAGAGGCTAAGCCACAGCAGACAGCAGCCTTATATACTGCTTAGCCCAGCACAGAGGCAGGCCAATTGGTTTCACCTGGCGAATCACACCTGCAGGCAATCGGCCACCTCCCTTTCTGTTCCTGGGCTGGTGGAAGCAGGACCAGACTCTAAGGCTTCTGGGGGGTGTAGTTCCATAGAAATCCAATAGGAACGGCCAGGAAACAATGCTTGCGGCCAGGTGCATTATGGTATACGTAGTTAGATGACAATAATCAATAATTAGCAAAGTCCAAATGGAGCAAAAATGGATGTGCCCATGGCGCATGCATGACAATTGGGGGTCTAGTTTGTTGAGCCGTACTTGAGATCCGACGATCAAGAGCTCCGTATTCTCATCATTGAGGCAGAGGCTATGGTTTGCCATACACGCCTGGATCTCAAGATATGTCATTGATCAATTTGGAGTCTTCTTCGTAGCATCCTGCCAGTGTAATGAGAACTTGGGTATCATCAGCGTAATTCGGGTAATTGACGCCCAAGTTGCCAAGACGGTCGAAGAGGAGCTTAGTGAAGATATAGTGTTGGCGAGATGCGAGAGCCTTGCGGGACGTCGCACTGGATGGGGATTGGGTCGGCGGAGGCTAAAGGTGCGAAGACCATGGTGGTTCGATTGGAGAGAAATTACTGGATCCAGTTAGAAGCGTTGTTGGAGAAGGCGGCTGCTGAAGTTAGGTGATCTGTGAGGAGCTGATGATCCACAAGATCAAATGCAGCCGAGAGGTATAACAGCAGGAGCATGGCCAGTTTGCCATTATCCTTGGTCTTGTCCATTTGGATTTTGAGATCCAAGAGGGCTGTTTCAGTGCTGTGTCTCGGCCTAAAGCCATATTGTCTCAGGCCAAGTACGTTATTGTCCTCCTGATGGTTCTGGATTTGTAGATAGGCCATTCTATCTAGTATTTATAAGAGGAAAGGGACGGTAGAGATGGGCCTGTAATTGGTAGGTGTATTCAGGTCTACATTTTTTTTTTTTTAGAAGAGGCATAACCCATTCCTCCTTGAGGTTGTTGGGGACTGAGCTGGTCTTGAAGGAGGAGTTAATGAGGGTAGCAATGAACAGTGCTAGGTCCTTGGCGCCATCCTGAATGATAGTGGCTGGACAGATATCCCCTTTGCATCTAGTGGGTTTAAGGCCTTTGATGATTTTCTTCAACTTCATTAGGTGTGACTGGTGAGAAGGCGAACGGTAGGCAAGAAGGGGCATGACAGTTCAGCGAGTACGTAGGACTGGAGCTATTAATCAAGCTGTTCTTTATAGCCTTGATTTTAGATTGTAGCAGAGTAATTTTATCGGTAAGAGCTTTCTGTATTTTGGTGCACCAGTCTGCGTCTTTCACACAGGCTTCGGTGGGTGGGGCTGAGAACTCCAATTCCCTTAGGATGCTAAAGAGCTTCTTGGTCCTAGATTTGGAATTTAGTATTCTATTGTTGTAGGTCTCTCTTTTAGTGTTGTGAATGGCCGATTTATAGGTAGAGGCAGCAAAGGTAAATGGCATCTTATTTGTTGGGGTGGGTGATTTTCTCCATGTGGATTCAGCTGCTCTTTTGGCATTCCGGAGGATCCTTAGTTCAGGTGTGAACCATTTGTTCAGGTGAGCATTAGATTTGGCTTTTTTAACTTGAAAGTGGTAATGCTGTTTATAGCCGAGTCAAGTGTGTTGTTGAAGAGGTTGACTAGGTTATTTGAATCTAGGTCTTTGTAAATAGCTGGGTCCATGATGTCATGGATCTGAGGACGTACATTTTGTAGCGTTATGTTCTTATTGTTTCTAGAGAGGATTTGGTGTGCGATGGTAGGATTTCGGGTGAGGGGTGCATTCGACTGAATGGAAAAGGAGATGCAATGATGGTCAGACCATGTAGTAGGTTCATTGCGGAGGATGGCGATAGAGCAGTTGAGATCTGCCAGCCAATAAAGCATTCGACCTTTGTTATGCGAGGGAAGTGAGATGCAATGAGTAAAACCGAGTTGGGAAATTGAGTTTTCCAATGCAGTAGCATTAGAGTCATTAGGGTCGTGGAGACCTAAGTTAAAATCACCAAGCAAAATAGTTTGCGAACATGGTTTAGTATTGTTGGATAGTAGGTCTATAATATCTTCCTCGAAAGAGGAGATGGGACCTGGAGGTCGGTAAATGAGATGCAAGAGGATCGTTTGAGTGTCTGAGAAGGGAAGCTTAACTGATAGCAGATCCGCTGACGGGATGCTGGCATGGGAGCTGGCTCTTAGACCCAGGTGTGTTTTAGCTATGAAAGCTACTCCACCTCCTTTGCCAGAATCTCTGTCTGATCTAATGATTGTGTAGCCCTCAGGGATAGTGATGAGCCTGCTGCCTGATGTAGCCAAGTTTCAGTAGTAGCAAGGAAGTCCAGGCTATTGGTTGAGATGAGGTCAGCAACATCGAGTGCGTGGGCGATTAGCGACTGTGCATTAATGAGTGCTCCTTTGATGGATAGGGGAGGTGGTTGACGCTGGGTCAAGGGTTGGGGGTGGATGGCGGAGGGCTGGAAATTGCAGTAGCCTCCGTGGCTTTTGCTAGGCAGATGGTAGGCTTAGAGGTCAGCTGGAAGGTGTTGATAAGTTTGGTAACCGAAGACCGTATAGCAGGTCTTGTAGGTGTCTTGCGATTTAGGAAATGAGAGCCTAGTCTCAAGTTTCTGATGCTCACTGGGCATGGTATCCATGGTGTAGAAGGTGAGGCAAAGAGTTGGATCCATTCTGCAGGGCTAATTAGATTATTAGGGCTGCTCGTAATGTGGTGTCATGCGCACGGGCTCTCACCAAAATACAAATACAAATGGAATAGGTGGAGGTTGGGTTGCCATTGATCGTCCCTCCACATTTTTCTCCGGTTGCCACGTGCTGCTCTAGTCTTTTTCCATCATAGCCGCCGCCGCCGAGAGGTTCTTAGCTGTTTCTCGCCCGGTGGTCGGCACGTTGCAACCGCTGCTGCTAGCTCTCTCTTTGCGGTCATACGCTCGTATTCCTGTCTGTTCCTTTGCCGGAACTCTTTCCTTGCTCTCGTCCCTCTTGTCCCTGGCTCTCGTGCCTCAGCTGGTTTCTCTTTCCCCTCTTTCAGATCTCTCTGTTCGCTCTTTCTTTGTGTGGTTCTTCCGTACTGGCCTTGCTTCTATTTTCCTCTGCTCTCTCCCTTTTCCGTTTTCATCAGTTCTCCTCCGGTCCTTTGCTGCTTGGTCTTTCCTTTCCTTTTCCTTTTTACTTTTTCGCCCTCAGAGATCCGTCTCTGTCTCCCTTCGCCTCCTGCTACCTTGCCGGCTTGCTGCTGTTGGGAAGACTGCCTCCTTACTTACTCTTGTGAGCAGAGGTTTGCTACTGTTGCTCTGCCTCTTATGCCCGTCCTTCGTCCTGCCATCTACTCGTACTCCAGAAAGTACGTCCATAAAGAAGAACTGCCACATTCCACCGGAACCGTTATACTTACCTTCGTGGCACAAGGGCAGTTTGTAACACAGCCTCCGACAACAATGCGCTACAACCTCAGGGTTTTTGTGCCCACTGGGCTTTTTCCCCGCTCCCGTTCTTCTTCGGGAAGGGAGCCAAAGGGCTGCCATTTTACAGGCGGCCATTGTGGCTTCCTCTGAGATAGGAACCTACTTCATAAGAAAGATAAGGACTACACATCTAGATGCCAGTTACCTGCAAGCAGCTCTGAATCCAGTGACACAGGTGAAGAGGAGGGAGAGAGCCTAGGCATAGGGGAGGAGGAGCAAGGAGTTAAGTTTGCAACGCCAACAACCAACTACTAGCATGGCAATGGCTGAACAAGTCCAGGAGCTTCTGGGCGCCGTCCAGGGCTTATCCCAGGAACTGCAAGCCCTTAAGAATGAGAACACTGTTTTGAGGCAATTGGTACCCAGTCATGAACATCTGCACACAGACCTGCCTCCAATGGCTCTGCCCTCTGGGAAATTTGATGGCACACCTAAGAGGGTGAAGGAGTTTCTAGATGCGTGTCATGTACACTTCACGTTCGTTCAGACCTGCTACTTTCACTACAGACCACTCACGGGTGGGATTCATGATCTCGAACATGACCGGTAATGCATTAGCCTGGGCTACACCGCTGGTCACCAGTGCCAATCCCATCCTACACGACTTCGGAGGCTTTTCCACACTCTTAAAACAGACGTTTGAATGCCACGAAATTTTGTTCTCCGTCTGTGAACAACTGTTGGGGTCCATGGATCAGTTGTCCATCAGGGGTCCATGAATGTGTTGTCTTACATAACAACCTTCAAAAGACTGAGGCGGGTGGCCCGAACATGCTCAATATGCCATTTTCATTGTGGCCTCAGAGATGAGATCAAGGATGAGTTAGCCCGCTCCCCTGTGCTACCAACCTTCACGGACCTCCTATCCACCGTTCTCCAGATCGAGTTCCGGTTACAGGAAAGACGCAACGAAAGAAGGAGACACTGGCTAGCTATACCTACAGTGGTCCACCATCAGTTTCCACCTCCTCACCATCGATGTCACAGGAAGAACCTATGCAAATCGGAGAGGCTCGCGCACCACTAAACCAGGAGGAAAGAAGAAGGCGCAGAGAGAAGAGGTTGTGCGCATATTGTGGCTCTGATAAACACATACTACGGGACTGCCCAGAAGGGCCAATAGGCCGTCCGGGAAACGGACGCCCTCGGTCCTAGGAGGGACGGGTTTCCGAGGGTACAGTTCAAGTCCTAGGCCCTATGTTTCCATCTCAGTGTCATCCACCGACATCCAGGAGCACTCTCGCCTCATGGTGGTAACTGTTCATCTGTGGGTCAACCAGAAACCTATTGAAACCCTAGTGCTCCTGGACTGTGGGGCCGCAGGTAACTTCATAGACACCATCTGGGCCAAGGAGATGGGCCTCAGGAGATTGGAGCACAAGGAAGGACAAAAGGTGGAAGGGGTAGATGGGAGTCCCCTCACGTCGGGTCCCATATTGCAGACCACAGAGAGCTTGCAACTTACCATCATGCAACATACAGAATCCATCCAATTTGACATCATTCGGGCTGTGCATTTTCCCATTATCTTGGGCATCTCCTGGCTCAGGAAACATAATCCACAAATTGACTGGGCCAAAAACCAGTTGCGATTGGATTCTCATTTCTGCAAACATTGTCTCCCTTCCACGGCCTATGCGGAAGCACATGCCTCAGCTGGCTCCATTGAACATACCGTGGTGGTACATGTTTTACCGGTTGCTCTACCACCACATCGTCCAGAGGACTGCACAATCGAACTGGTACCCCACGCTTTAGTGCAGTTCGGTAGAATGTTCCCTCTGTCACAAACTGAGAAGACGGCTCTACGTCATTACCTGGATGCCAATCTCCAAAAGAGCATCATCCAACCCTCAAAATCTCCTGCAGGGGCATCTCTTTTCTTCATTCCCAAACTGGACTCTGAAGAGCTAAGACCTTGCATAGACCACAGGGGTCTCAATAATGTTACAATACGAGACTGCTATCCTATGCCCCTTATATCAGACATCATAGAAGCCGTCCAGGGAGCCAAGATGTTAACAAAATTGGATCTCGGGAGTGCCTACCATCTCCTCCGGATTCGCTGTGGGGACGAGTGGAAAACAGCATTCCGCACTCCTTTTGGTCTCTGAGTACAGGGTGATGCCTTTTGGCCAAGTGAACGCCCCAGCGATATTCCAACGCTTTATTGACAGGGTTTTCTCGGATCTCATGTTCACAAGTGTGATTGTGTATCTCGACGATATACTGGTATTCTCGTCCTCACCACAAGAACATACCTCCCATCTGAAAGAAGAACTCAACTGCCTACAAGCCAATCACCTTCTTGCCAAACCAGAGAAATGCACTTTCAGGACCTCCTCTATCCAGTATTTAGGATACATCCTCTGGGATCAAGGCATTAGGATGGATCCAAAAAAGGTATCGGCCATCCTTGAGTGGCCAGCCCCCTCTTCTGTTAAGGGGGTACAGCGGTTTTTGGGTTTGGCAAATTTTTACCGCCGTTTTATACCAAGGTTTCGGAGGTAGTACTACCCATTACCTCTCTTCTCAAAAAGACTTCAGGTCGATTTCAGTGGTCTACATCTGCTGAAGACAGCTTCAAACACCTCAAGAATATCTTCTGTTCTGCTCCCATGTTACGCCAGCCTGATCAAGGAAGGCCCTTTATTGTCGAGTCTGATGCCTCTGCAGCTGCCATCGGTGCGGTCCTACTGCAAGAAGATCAAGGCATAGAACATCCCATTGCTTACCTGTCCAGAACCCTGTCAGTAAGCCAACGCAATTACTTGGTTTTGGAGAAGGAACTTTTAGCGATGAAGGTAGCTTGTGAGGAATGGTGCCATCTTCTACAATGCGGAGCACATCCCTTCTTAATAAGAACTGACCATAAGAATCTCCAAGTCTTACAATCCATGGAGTAAGTTAATTCCCGACAGGCTCGGTGGGCACATTTCTTCTCTGTTTGACTTTCATATAACCTATCTGCAAGGAAGCCAAAACACTATGACCGACACTCTGCAGCAAGTACTCTTCCGACCTCTCTGCCAACCTCCTACCGGATCCTTTCTTCCCCAGGAATAAGGTCATTGCTCATTTGGAAGGTGTCCTATAACAAGTCAAGGAAGCTACTGTCCCAACTGCCTTACCCTAGGAGACGATGGACGACCCTAAGGAAAGAAACAGTCTCATGTTTCAAGGCCACTGCCTGTACCTGCCCACAGACTTTCTACGCCGTATGGTCTTGAAGGGATGTCATGACAACAGAACCGCTGGAAATAGGGGCCAGTCTGGCACTCTTGACCTCATCCAACGCTCCTTCTATTGGCCGATCCTTAGCAAGGATGCCAAGAAGTACGTCAGCTCTGGTCCAGTCTGTTCCAAAAGCAAAAAACATCCCAGGTATACCCATAGGTCTCTTAGAGTAAGGGCCGCTGCCACCTCGCCCATGGAGCCATATTACCACCGATTTCATTGTTGATCTACCTGCTTCTGAGTCCTGTACTTGTGTCATGGTAACAGTAGACTACATGACCAACATGGCTCACTTTTCTCCCCTACCCGCTATTCCTACCGCTGCAGTCATGGCAGAGGTATTAGTTCGGGACATATTCAGGACACACAGACTTCCGGATAAGATTGTCTCTGACCGAGGAAGCCAGTACACTTCTAACTTTTGGAAAGCGCTATGTCAGCTGCTGGGTATCAACAGGGCATTTTCATTGGGGTTCCACCCCCAGACAAACGGCCAGATGGAGAGACTCAACGCTACACTTGAGCAGTATCTCCGTTGCTATATCAATCAGCAGCAGAACGACTGGGTGGCTCTGCTTCCCACTGCAGAATTTGCATAGGATAATGCTAAACATTCCGCTACTGGTCTCTCGCCATTCTATTGCAACCATGGCCTCCATCCCAGCAGCCTTTTTCCTGCACACTCTGGGGCAACCAATGTGCCGGTCATAGAAGCTACATTGACTAAGATTATAGAAGCTCATCAGTCTGCTAAGCTCAGTCTGGAGGCCAGTCAAAAGATCTCCAAGAAACAAGCCGATCAACACCGCAGAGCTTGCCCGGAATGCAAGGTTGGTTCAAAGGTCTGGCTCTCTACCAAGTTCCTGCCCCGTTGGTTGCATCCTTCAAAATGATCTACTTGCTTTTTGGGCCCTTTCACTATTTCTGCTAAAATCAATCCTGTGACTTTCAGACTTGCATTACCCCTGGCTTTACACCGTATTCATCCTGTCTTTTACTCTTCTCTTCTCAAGCCCTATGTACCTGATGTGGCTAGTAGACCGATGCCAGCAGTCCCCGATGCCCACGATGACTCAGAAGCCGAATTTGAAGTCGCACAGATCTGTGACACCCGCTATTATCGGGGTCGGCTGGAATATAGAGTCAGTTGGAAGGTGTACCCTCGGCCAGAGGACTCGTGGGAACACGCTTCCTTCGTGCACGCACCTGACTTGGTGAGTACATTCCATAGGGCCCATCCTGGTAAACCAGGGCACCGGAGGGGGCATTCTGTCATGCGCACTGGCTCTTGGCGCATATGGAATAGGTGGATGTTGGGTCACCATTGATCGTCCGTCCCACATTTTTCTCCGGTTGCAACGTGCTGCTCTAGTCTTTTTCCATCATGGCCGCCGCCACCGAGAGGTTCTTAGCTGTTTCTGGCCCGGCAGTCGGCACGTTGCAACCGCTGCTGCTAGCTTTCTCTTTGCGGTCATACGCTCGTATTCCTTTCTGTTCCTTTGCCGGAACTCTTTCCTTGCTCTCACCCCTCTTGTCCCCGGCTCTCGTGCCTCAGCTGGTTTCTCTTTCCCCTCTTTCGGATCTCTTTGTTCGCTCTCTCTTCGTGCAGTTCTTCTGCAATGGCCTTGCTTCTATTTTCCTCTGCTCTCTTCCTTTTCCGTTTTCATCATTTCTCCTCCGGTCCTTTGCTGCTTGGTCTTTCCTTTCCTTTTTCGCCCTTGGAGATCCGTCTCAGTCTCCTTTCGCCTCCTGCTACCTTACCGGCTCGCTGCTGTTGGGAAAACTGCCTCCTTACTCTCGTCAGCGGAGGTTCGCTACCGTTGCTCTGCCTCTTGTGCCCGTCCTCCTTCCTACCATCTACTCGTACTGCAGAAAGTACGTCCATAAAGAAGAACTGCCACATTCCACCGGAACTGTTATACCTACCTTTGTGGCACAAGAACAGTTTGGAACGCAGCCTCCGACAACAAGGTAGTTTTTTGGGCCCACTGGGCTTTTTCCCCACTCTCGCCCTTCTTCGGGAAGGGAGCCACAGGGCTGCCATTTTACAGGCGGCCACTGTGGCTTCCTCTCGAGGTTGGAACCTACTTCAAAAGAAAGAGGACTACACATCTAGACACCGTTTACCTGCAAGCAGCTCCGAATCCAGTGACACAGGTGTAGAGGAGGGAGAGAGCCTAGGCATGGGGAGGAGGAGCAAGGAGTTAACAAGTGGTTGCTAGGTGCAGTGGTGGTTCCTATGTGTGATGGGGGTGATTGTAGTGCGGGATGAAAGTAAGTGGGGGCAAAAGAGTTGAACAGAGGGAGAATAGTGGCCATGGTTAGGGTGACTCTGCAGAGGGAAGCCATGAGAATGGCGATGATGCTTGGAGAGGAAGCTCAGAATTAGGGGCCAGGGAACAGCTAGCACAGTATAGCTAGGTGCCTATGCTATCGCAGTGGGCTAGAGTACACAGAGTAACAACAAGATAGTATGGGCCGGTATTAAACAATGGGCTGGTGTGCCTAGGGCAGCAACAGCATCAGGATAGGCTAGTCAAGTATTAAGCAGAAGGCAAAAATGCAGTTGGCAGCAATAACAGCAGGATAGGCTACTCCAGTATTAAGCAGAAGGCAAAAATGCAGTGGGCAGCACTAACAGCAGGATATGCTAGCCATGTGTTACACAATAGGTTATAATGCAATGGGCAGCAGCGACAGTGGGATATGCTAGTCCAGTACTAAGCACTGTGCTTGTGTGCCTAGGGCAGCAGGGGCAACAAGATGGGCTGAGAACGGGGCTCAACCGCTAGTCCCCGGGGATCTGCCATCCAGGTGGCCAGGACACGGCCATTGTTTTTGGATCCAGTTCCTGGGGGTAGACCAGTGGGGAGGGGGGGGGATCACCTGGGTGAGGGGTCTTCGGGGAGTGGGACACCGGATGGCGAGACGCAGTATCCCTCCACCTATAACACCTTTACCCCATCCTACCAGGTAGGATACATGGGAACGTTACCCCCTCACCCCCCACCCTTTCCCTTCACAAACACTTCCAAACGGTTAGCCCGCTCTGGGAGAAAACAGACTCATACCAGAGCAGTGCATATGAAATGTCCATCTCTAATGGTCAGGTGAAATCAGGCAATTACTGACAATCACTCCCACCTGACTTCCATTAAACTTCCCCACACGGATTAAAGGCAGAGCACGAAAGCACACTTAAGCGAGGCAAAGCACACAAAGGAACAGTAGTTTCGAGTCTGCAGCTGAATGAGGGGAGAAAGACGGCAAACCAAGAAGGGTTTGCAAGGAGGGAAATACCCTTGCCCTTTTCGGCAAGAAACTGTTACTTTCAAGAAACCTTTGACAGTGAAAGCGTAAGGCCAGGAAACCAGACTGAAGAATTCGAATTTTGTGTCGGAGATACCGGAGGCTCTCCCGTGTAGACGGCCAAGGCGGGGAGGAGCAGCAGTCGCCATGATATCGTTCTTGGTTCCAAGAACAAAGAGGCGCCAGAGAGATCAACATAGCCGGTGAGTTGGGGAGACCGATGGAAGACCAGTCTGTGTTGAAATCAAGGTTGCAAGAGGCAACATTGTATAACGAGCACTGGAACGACCACCGTTAAACGTGTGTGATGAAAGGCGCGAGTAAAGCTAAACTGCTGATGAATGTTTGAACTTGAGAAGGAAAGATACAATACCATTGACAGAGTGGTCCGGCACCGCGAATGTGCTCAATCGAAGGTCTCTGTAAGGTAGCCCACCAAGAAGTGGCAGAAACAAAAGTAGAAGATTGATCGGAACAGTGTGTGAAGGGAATCAAAGTGGTCCTGCGACGGTTTAGGCAAAACCCATTGCACATTTGAAAGTCTTCGATTTTGATATCAAGAAGAAACCGTAGAAAGTGAGATTACATGGACCGAGCCCAAACGAGGGAGACCAAATGTGAATATTGTGCTAAAGGGATCCGAGCCCGAAAGAGGGACATCCATGATCCCAGCCCGAACAAGGGAGATCCATGGTCCGAGCCCGACGGAGGGAGACCAAGTGTAAACATTGTGGTAAAAACAGGGTCCAATCCCGAAGGAGGGAGACCCATAAAGAGCACTGGAAGCGAGAACTTATGCATGTGAAGATCCCGATAAGAATGGAACTTTGATATTTGTTTGTTACGACAGGCACTCTGCAGTAAGATACTGTTATTGGGAAAGAGGCTTTGGCAGAAGGCCCTGATACCTATGCTTTGAACTGTATCCTCGTGGCAGAGAAGCCAGAGAGTGTGCGAAGCTCGAACGTGACGCCTTGTCCCGTGCTGAAAATACGGGGAAGGGAAGCCAACTGCTCAACCGTCCTGACATATTATTTCTTGAACACTTCTTTTTCTTATAGACAATTGTCCCACACCATTTTGTATTTAAAAGTAAGGATTGGCAATAGGTTTATTAGTATAGGCCCTTTTATTTTGACAGAGACTCAACTAGGACTGCATTATTATTATTTGATGGTCGTAGCTTGCTCCCATCCATGTTTGAATAATCTTTACTGTTGAGTGAATAAGTCATGTTTGCAACAGCAGCTTGGGGATTTAGCGGAAAGAGTCTAAATTTAGAGGTTGCTTTAAGTATAATCAGACCGCTTAACTTACTATTTAAACATGGCAGGGGAAATAGTCTACAATTGAATTCGAAGTCACATGGGATGTCGCACATGACGTCCGTGTCACGTAATGATGACAATTTACCATAAAATGTTGGTACAGGACGGGAGGCTGTTTCAATAGCCGTCTCCCTGTTCCTGTGTCGGGCATCAGACTAACATTATAAAGGTAAAGAACATTGGACTTGTTGTAAATGGGTTTAACAGAGAAGCGGATGGGCACGCTAAAGGTTTGCAAGAGTAACAGTAAAGGGTTATTTTTGGTTTTGTCCCTGTAGAGTTGACTGGAAAGAGAGGGGCTGAATCGTTGTTGACTGCCTGTTGGAAATTGATTGAACACGTTGGATGTCTGCAAAAAAAAGAAAGCAGGTTGGTTGTTGGACTAATCCTGCAAAGTCTTGCGTTACAAATATGTAAAATGCACAATGTGAGGTTATTTGATGGTGCGAGACTGTATTGATATTCTCTACAGCTCTCCAATTGGTGTTTTTCAGCCAGTCCAAGAATAAACAGGTCAGTACTCTGACTAACCAAAATATTTGCACAGAATTGGTGTATGAGCACAATACGTTGATTGGTATCCTTTTTCTATATTCTTACTAGATTGTTGGATTACATAACCGTTACACCTGATGAAGGGATGGAGGGTCCCGAAACGCGTAGTGTGGTGTCAATATGGGAGCATCTTATTAAGAAAACCTTTGTTTTGCTGATGTGGTATTACTGAGATTGGACACAGAATCATTATCTACATTTATGTGCACAGAATATTTCTCATGTATAATACGTGAAGACCAAACTGTTGAATGTATTAGTGGTGTCTCTTCCGTGTGAAGAATTGAGAAGAATGTTATTGTTTTTGTTTAAGGAATATGTTTACAAAACAACATAAGATTACTTAAGTTGAAGATGTATTGATTTCCCATAAGTTATCATTGTATCTTTATGTGATTAAAGTCTCTTTTTGTGTCAAAGTCGAATACATGTATGAAGAGGTTTTCTTGATCTCGATAAGAGTGACTGGGTTATTAATGAGGGATACTGATGAATTGTGAAACAGTTTGTTAATTTTCTCTGTAGCGAGAGATGGACCCATGGACCTGAAAATAATACAATTTTGATTAAGTGTTAGTTAAGAGAATTTTCTCTAAAAGTAGTAAATAACAGTAGGGCACCCTAGTGAAACCTTGATTACCAAGGTTTTTTGCCTCACAGGAAGTCGCAGGTAGAGGGCTCAGGGAGGGCGGCCAGAGTGAAAGGAGGAAAGCGGGAGCAGGGTTCCCAATGAGAAAGATCTCGGTCTTACTGGCATTAAGGCAGAGATTGTTGGAGGCTCACCACTCCTGAATCGCTGAAAGTCAGGAATGAGGGGAGCCTGAAGTAGAGCTGAGTGTCAACCGCATAACACGGAAAGTTAGTGGAGAAGGTAGAGATGAGGTGGGCCAAAAGAGCCAAGTAGATGTTGAAAAGCCAGGGTCAGAGGATAGAACCCTGGGTAACACCACACGTGGAGAGAGAGGTGGTGGAGCGAAAGGACCAGAGTTGGACCTGGGAGGGTCGGCCCAGGAGGAAGGTCTGCCAAACCATGGCCTGATCTGTGATGCCCAGATTCTCATGAAGACAATTGATCAGGATGGTATGATTGACCGTGTCGCAAGCAGAGGAAAGATCAAGAAGGATGTGGACAGAGGGGAGTGAAGGCTAGAGTCGAGATTAGTGAGCAGATCTTCACGGGTGTTCAGGAGAGCAGTTTCCAGGTGCATGGTTCGGTATGCCACAGGTGGCGTCTCTTCCCAATTACGGTGGGATGCACTGACTCCACATTCATCAAATAACATCCTTAACTATGAGTCTTGGTCTCACCGCACGGGCAAGGGGGTTGCCTTTATCTTCCCTGAGTGGGTTCCTGCTTCCATCTTACCCACAAAGCACTACTCTTCCTTTAAAAGCCTTGTTTGTAAGTTAGTCATCTCTCACATCTCAACCCTGACCATTGCTACCATCTGCCGGCCACCACTCCGTTTCTCTCGGAATAGGCTGATTTCTGCTCTTCCTTACTTTCACCCACCTCCAACCTTTTCCTCCACGGTGATTTCAACATCCAACTGGACTCCCCTGGCTCTGCATCCACTCTCTTCACTGACCACGGCACCTCTCTTTCCCTCTCCATTCTCCCTTCTTGGACAACCCACTCAGCTGGACACACTCTGACGTCTTTCTCTCCCCTCCACTAGTCACCCCTCTCTCCTCGTCAGTCCATTCTCTCCTCTCCTCCCACCTGGGTCCCTTTGGCCCTCTGACCGCCCCACAAAATACCCCGCCATCCTCGTTCACTAACATCCGCCAGATGAAACAAGTGTCAGATGCTGCCTTCGCTTCTACCTCCATTCCCCGTCACCCCCTACCTCATACTACCTCTGATACTACCTCTGACTCTACTCTCAGCAACCTCTACCTTTCCATCACCAATACCTTTGACATTCTTGCCCAGTCATGAGGATCCGCCTGAAACCTTCCTCTAAGCTTAACACCTGGTACGACTCTGAACTTGCGGCAATGAAATGAAAGTGTAGGATGGCGGAACGTAACTGGCAAACTTCACCCTCTGACAAACTGGCCTGCTGCCTGCTCCAAAGGTAATACAGCTTGACCTACGCCAGTAAAAGAGCCTACATTCAGGCATGGGTTTCCGGAGCATTCAACAACACGGCTGAACTTTTCAAGATCTGCAGGGAACTAGCAAACCCTTCTGCAGTCTCCTCCTCCCCTTCTCCTTCCCAGGCGCTCTGCAACGCACTGGCCACACACTTGACCACCAAAACTCAGGATATCCTGAACACCCTTGCTAGCCAACCTCTGATCCCGTCCCTCACCCCCGGCCTCCCTTGGCCCCTCAACCCCCTCCTTCTCCCTTGTCACACATGAAGAATTTACCAGAGTTGTCCACTCCATGAAGGTCTCTTGTAAACAGGTTTCCCTTTGCTCATCCAGAACCATCAAGGATAACAGTGGCTCCTTTGCTCCCACAGTCAATGATTTCTGCAATCACTCTTTTGACACTTGATCTTTCTCCTCCTCCCTTAAGCACTCCCTTGTGCGCCCTCCTGAGAAAACCTTTAGCAGACCCTACCTGCCCTGCCAACTACTCCCCTATTTCCATCACTCCCGACCTGGGCAGGCTGTTTGAGAAGTTGACATTGCCTCAACTCACACACACAAACTTGTTGATGGTCTCCACGACCATCAATCTGGATTCCGAGCATCCAGGGGCATGGAAACTGCTCTTCTGAACACCTGTGAAGAACTGCTTGCATCTCTGGACTCCAACTCCCCTACTGTCCTCATCCTTCTCACTCTCTCCTCTGCCTTTGACACAGTCAACCATTCCATCCTCATACAAAGGCTCCACGATTCCCTTGGTATCCCGAAACAGGCACTGGACTGGCTGACATCCTTCCTTACTGACCGCACTTCCCAAGTCAACTTGGGCATCTTCTCTTCTCCTACTTCCTTCTCCCTCTGTGGTGTCCCCAGGGTTCTATCCTCTCCCCTTGGCTCTTTCACATCTACCTTGCTCTGCTTGCACGCCTCATCTCCTCCTTTTCCTCCAATTTAGTGTTACAGGGAAGACACAGCACACTTTTTCAAACTTTCTGCTGACCCTCTTACACCCTCCATCATCCCTGACTGCCTATCTGCCATCCAGTCCTGGTGCACCTCCAACGATCTATGCCTCAACACCTGTAAAACTGAGATCCTTCCCATTGGACCCCTGCTCCCTCCTCTTTCCCTTCACTCTGGCCTTCCTCCTTGGGCTCTCCCCCTACTCTTACTTCTGAAGCCAGAAACCTTGGAGTCATCTTCGACTCCTCTCTCTACTTCCTCCCTCAGACTCAGGACATTTCCAAGAAGTCCCACGTTCAGGTCTTCCTTCTCAAAGGAATTCTACCTTTTCTCATTTTCCCTGAGAGGCTCAATGTTACCCAACCCCTGGTTCTCTCTAGGCTTGACTACTGCAATAGCCTCCTCCTGAATCTACCTTCGTCCACTCTGCGACCCCTTCAGATAATCCAAAATAGGGCAGCAAGACTTTTCCTTGGCCTTATGCCCAGGGACTGCATCTCTCCTGCCTTACAAAAGTCTTCATTGGCTCCCGGTTGTTGCACAGATTATATTCAAATACCTCTGCATCATCCACAAGGCTGTCTGGGCCGGGGACCACACTAAATTCTACTTTATCTTACTAGATACTCTCCCACTAGACCACTTTGTTCCTCTGGCACCAACTCTTTTGTGTGTAAGGTGCTTTGCTAAACAGAGGGTAGGTGGTTGATCGCTTTCCTCAGCTGGCTCCCTCCAATGGAACTGCTTCCTATGCCACTGCGCCTTGAGCAAGACTTTCTTAAATTCCAGAAGCTCCCCAAGTCCTTCCTCTTCACTTCCTCCTTCCCTTCTTCTCTTCTCTGCAAATCCCACAGTTGCTGTGATTGGTATCCGGGGCACTTATGCATCCTCAGGATCCCTGACCTCCCAAACCAAATCTGCCGAGCTCCTGTATAGCTTTAGCACTTGCCTTGGCACACCCTCCGCCTTGGAGGTTCGCACTTACTCCTAACATGGCCCCTGCCATGTAGCACTCAACAACCCAAGCACTTAATCTGTGCTCACCTATGAGCCCGGACTACCCAGCACTTATGCCCTCGGCCCTTTTCCTTGCTGCACTTGTATGTTCTGAATACTCACAAGGCATAGTAGCAGGGGTGTTGCTAGGTCTGGAAAAGACCCGGGGCTATGCTAATGTCGGAACTGTAGGGACTGGGGGCTATCTAGCCTTTTGGTTGTAGCTCCTGAGATTCTATCCGGGGCTACAACCAAAAAACCAGGGGCAATAGCCCCCTTAGCCACCCCCTAGCAACGCCTCTGCATAGTAGGTTTGTTCCTTCCCCCTTTCTCCCTCCACAGCTCTTATTTATTATTATTGTTTTTTTTGTTTTGTAGTGTATTTCACTCCCTTGTTCGCTCCCCTCGCCCTGTAGGTGCTTGGAAACTGTATTTTACTTGCTGTATAAGCACCTAATAAGCAAACCATAAATAAACTATCCATCCCATAGTTACTTCAGGGAGGAGATTGCATATATTACAACTAGCCTAGAGGCATTTAGCATTAAGCTAATAACTGTTTGGGATTACGGCCCCTTACCTGCTGGAAAGCTAACAGCTGTAGAAATGTTAAAAGTTACAACAGCAAAGGTGGAACAACAGAGACTTGAGACAAACGCAATATGACAAGAAAAGTGTCATATAGTTAACACAATTGTACAGGAGCAAATGTGAGAACAAGGATAGATGTGTCTCTGTAAAGCTGATGAGGAAAAGAGAAAAAAGTGTAGGCAATGTTCACAAGGCACAAGAATGGTCTTGATGGGGCCTTTCCTCTAAGCACAGTACAACAAATGTTCATAGCAAAAATCAAAATCCATAGTAAAAAGTAACTCACATTTCCCGTCAAAGCGCCTAACATATAGATAAATGTCAGGTGACTGTCGATTTCTCCCCAATCACTTCTGGGTAGTTTTTCAGGCCATGGTCTTATGCAGACCCCCCTACGCTTCCTGCCAAAGTCACAAACTCACTGCATTTGTCTCCTTTAGTCTGCACTCCGATGCATCCTGAGAGTACACCTCCTGGTCCTGGATACTTTAGGGAGCTTCTGGATCAGCAGTCATTGACTTCAGGCTGTTCGGCAAGCAGTTTGAGTATTGTTGGTAGACTTGCCAACTCCCCTTCAGTTTTAATACTAATGGCTAGCCACAGTGTTGGTTGCTGTTCAAGGGATGTGCAGCCACAGGCACCATCAGCAATGAGCCTTCGGACAACGCGTTCACCAACAGTCTCTGCTAAGTTATATTGGCTTTTCTCCACTGTAAACTTAATAGTCTACCCGTTCTTTGAAATGTGCCTTCCCTCCTCTTATAGATCTTTTTCTGTCATCCACCTTCTCTCCCCTCTTCAGAGGTTCTCCCACTCTAATCTCCCCCTGCTCCCTCGCCCTCTCTTTCTCTTGTCTCCATCAATCTTCCAGGTCTTTTCTCTCCTTGCTCCTGCTTTTGTCCTCCATATTCCTCCCGCTATCCTCTCTCTCCGTCCACCTCCCAACATCCATTATTTGGCCATTGTAGGTCCCCGCCTTATATTGCTTATCCTGCCAGCAACTAGGGACATAATTGGGAAGGATGAGCAACTGTGCAGGGTAATGGTTCATGCCATCTAGTTGCCCAGGGCTCAATCGATGTGCCTCCTATCCATGCATGAATGTGTTGTGTCCTTTGTTGGTTCACAACTCTGCAGATATAAAATTGTCGTATGCCAGTTTAAAATGAAGTAGTCCCGTCATGGCACCCTTACAACTCCAAAATGGTGCCACCTATGTCGGGCAAAGTAGTGTTTGGCTGCCCTCATTTCTCTCTGCCCCCATTTCCTGGCAGTGACACTATGGGCCTCATTACGACCCAGGCGGTAAGTTACCGCCTGGGCCGTGACTTTATCACCATGGCGTAAACTATGTTTACGCCATGGTGGTTGGCGGACTTACCGCCCCATTCCGAGGTTGGCGGGGCGGTAAATCCCCAATCCCCATTTACCCTTCCCCATTCCCATTTTTGCCCCATAGGGCATAATGGGAGTGGGGAAGGCGTTAATTACGCCACCGTAAATTACGGTGGCGTAATTAACTCCATGGTCCCTTAGCGCCATGGATTTTAACACCTGCTAAAAGCAGGTGTTAAATCCGCCATGGCGCTAAGGGACCTCGTACTCGGGCGGTAAGGGTCGGCGCTGTTTACGCCGCCGTAAAACCCTTACCGCCTGAGTCGTAATGAGGCCCTATGAATTCCAATGCTGGTGAGGCTTGCTGATTATTCTGTTAACTGTATTTGCAATGTGTCTTCAACGTGAGATTTTGACTGCTTTTGGGTTAAGCCATGGTTCACAGGCCCTTGCTGACAAGATCCTCCAACCGCGCTCCCATTCTGACGCTTTGCACTCCTGTGAACTCGAGGAAACAGAAGTACTTCAGGAGACCTTAGGGCCTCGAGATTGACATAACTTAGTGGGTGGTGTTCACAGTTCATAGGTTGTTTCTCCACCCTCTTCTTGGGCCAAAACCTATGACTCGGTCACATCCTGTTCTCGAATTTTTATCAAATTGACCACAACCTACTAGCTATTTTTATTATTTATCACTCTGTAGAAAACAAAGGATTTACCATTTTGTGCAAAGTTGACAGAAAACATAATTCTGTGGATGTAGTAGTAGAGAACAGCGGGTTTAAACATTTGACATTAAAAATACAATATATGATTCCATCGATCTTTTCATAATTGCATTCATTGACATGTCTCTGTAGAATAGAGAATGTTTAACTATGCCCTATCTACAATGCATATCTTTGAGTTATATGTATTATTCACTTTATAAAATACATCTTGATATTTCATGAATAAGAGCACATCAAGGATTTGTCAAATGCTTTGAAAGTAAATAGTTTATCTGCCGAACCATATCTGCTGAAAAAATGAAGACCAGCATTACCTTTCTTGCCATCAGTTGAGTGATAATCCTTCACATATTCAGTTCCCTCTCCATTTATCCTAAGTACTACATCCGAATCGGAAACTGTATTGCCTGAAATAAAAAATAATTTTATATATTATACTATCAAAACAAACTGTAATTTTGACTTTTTTAATCGTATATTTTATGTAAACTTTGCTCTTTTTGCCCTACTGAGTGCAATGATTTATTTATTGTCCCTATGAGTGCAGTTATTTATTTAATGCTACTAGTTTAAAGCAAGGTTCTTCAAATACAGATCTCATCGTCGAGATCTGTATTTGAAGAACCTTGCTTTGAGTCATGAAGAAAATCTGGACATTGACACATTAAACTGCAGACTTGAAATTGAAACCCATTTTACAATTTTTCATTTCCCCTTCTTTTGAGATCAAGAAAATACCATTGGGGATATACTCGTACATGATTTTGTGATTTTGGAAAACTGCTTTCAGGGTGTCTCTCTAGCCCTCTGCTCTCATTAACAATCTGCAGCAAATTTCAATAGCTAGGAAGTGTTCATCTGAAAAAACCGCAGGTGCAGCTCAAATAGCACACAATCTGTCCTCTGCCTGGTCCCCCCACCCCTTGAATGTGTCCCCGTTAGGAAACCTTGTGGATCCCGTGGTCGTAACTGAGCGTGTTACATTATGGATCTGGCTTCCCAGACAACTAGTGCCAAAACGAAAATATGATTCTCAAAGATACAAAAACAATCGTGGGGAATGGCTTGTTCTGCTCCTGTATTTAATATGAAAAAGGAATCCGGATGAGAGATCCAAAATACAGCTGTGTGGTATTGAAACTAATTTTTTTTAAATTTCAAACCAGTTTTTTGCACAGATTATTTTTTAATTATTTACAAAACTTTTGATACGCACGAAAGTGACACGGACAGGTTTGATGGTATACATAGGAAATACAGGTAAGTATCAACCTCTGAACTATCGAGGTAAACTTTCCAACATAGAGCACAGGCAAAAATGACAATTAGGTGAAAGCAGAACTGAACAAAGTGCTCCCCAGGACTGTGTTTGGTCCAGGGATAATAAACAAACAGTGTACACAACACTACCTACAGAACATACAACGGGGGTTAAACAGTTGTGTCACAGATCATCGACACTGGAGTGTTTCGGCCATAGGGGGCTGGGTTCAAGCCCGACATAGTAGTGGCCTTCATCAGGATGGACGCAAATGGTGGTTCTGTCCGTTTTATCGTCTGCTAGGATTGCAGTGGTGACGCTGTGTATTCCAGTCCTTAGTAGAATGCAGGACTCTGGAGTGCTCAATGCACTTGGATGGGCCGTGGGTTCCTGAGTTAATGAGGGGGACAAGGAGATGAAAGGAGAGAGAGGAGGCACATGGGGACGGAGGAACAAGGAGAAGGAAGTGATCAGCAGATCTGAGGGAACGGGAGGGAGTGTAGAATGAGATGAGAGAGGAGAGATATGGGGGAGCAAGATCATGAAGAGATTTAAAGACAAGACAGAGGAAGTGGTATTTGAGTTGGGAATGAAAGGAAAGCCAGCTAAGCTGGGAGAGCGAGGAGGAGATGGAGTCGTGAGGAGAGAGAAGACAGAAGGTGCGAATGGCAGAGTTGTAGAGGGATTTGAGGGGGGGCAAGATGAGAAGCAGGGAGTCCGAAGAGGAGAGAAGAACTGTAGAAAAGACGAGAGAAGAGAAGGGAGGAGATTAAAAGTTTAGTGGCGTGGAAGGTTAGAGAGGAGCGTACTTTGCGAATATTGAAAAGGTGGTAGCGACATGCACGGGAAGTGAGAGAAATATGGTGGGTGAAGGACAGGGAGGGGTCAAAGTAAATGCCTAGATTACGAGCATGGGCAGAAAGAGGAAGATTAGCAGGAGGAAAGTGAATAGAAGGAGGGCGAGAAGGAAGGAGGAATGGTGTTGGAGGGAAAGAATAAAACTTCAGTCTTGTCTGTATTGAGAGAGAGAAAGTGGGATGACATCCAGTTTTTAATGGCAGAAGACAAGAAGAGAGCTTAAGATGGAGGTCAGGAGTGAAGGAAGAGAATGAGAGGAAAAGTTGGGTGTCATCAGCATAGAAGTGGTGAGAAATACCGAAGGACGAGATGATAGGGGCGAGAAGGGAGGTGTAAAGAGAGAAAAGAAAAGGGCCAAGGACAGAGCCTTGGGGTACACCATAGTCCAAGGGGAGTGTAGAAGAGGTATGGTCACCCCATCCTTCTTCCTAGTGGTTCCTTTCTCTGCTTGTCATGCCATAACTATGCCCCCTGGGTGGATTCCCTGGGCCTCTGTCCCTAACTGTGGGACAATTGAGGCCTGTCAAGTTGGATTGCTGGTTGAGAGGCAAGTGTCACGATGCAGCCTTTCAAGTTATGGAGTCACTGGAGACACCATTGAACTCCCCAGCACCTTCTTCCCAGTACGTGATCAGCGGTCTAGTGCTCCAAACCAAGATGGCTGCCACCAGGCTTTAGCCGGCTTCAGTGCAGCCAGTCAATGCATTGCAACCCTTGCACTTTGCTTGATCAGACGCACTGTAGTTTTCGTGCCTACTCTTCCCTCTCTTGCATTCCCTCCCTGCTCCGTGCCTTCCATCCCCGGATCGCGGAGCTCTCTTGCTCTCTCTAACTTGCCACGCACTGCGGTCTGTTTCTCCCTCTGGTCGGTGTGGTGTCTGCCGTCACACTGCTGCTCTCTCCGGCAGTGCATCCCTCTGTCAGCTTCCTCCCGTGGGCTGTCTGCTACTGTTTCTTCTCTTGAGCCGAATCCACGGTTACAGCCTGCTCACTATACCTCTCCTCACATAACCCACTTCTCTTCTCTCTCTTTTGCTTCTCTGGTGGTGCATTCTGGGTCTTGGAGTCATGTTACCTTTTTTCCAGTCAAATACTCTGGAATTCCTGCATGTGCAGTGTACGTGCCTTGAAGATCGCTACGCCTACCATATCAGGATTCTCTTGGTATTCATCCTCCAGTAGTTTCTCCAGACAAGCAAACGAGAACTCACCTGCATCACTCAAGATCACCAGGGTTTTTCTTCCGGATGGCTTTTCCATGGGCTGGGGCCGGCTCCCCGGAGTCCCCACTGCCTGACAAATTGCTTTCAGTGCAAAGTGGCCTCTGGGGGAGCTCGCCCTTATCTCTTCCAGAAGAAGAGCAAGTAGACAACTCCACGAAGAAGAAAGAAGGACGAATCACCAGACGAATCCACTGAAGAACAAGGTGAGGAATCAGAGGAGGAAACCTGCATAGTATCAGAGAACAGACACACAGATTCGGAGAGTTTGCAACGCCTAGAGGGTACCATGGCAAGTTTGGAGCAATATCAAGAGCTTGTCTCCGCCCTTCAGGGATTCACGATTGAAGTGCAGAATCTTAAAGCAGAAAATGTGACTTTGAGACAGCAGGCGAACTTCAGGGATGAGCAGAGAAGTGACTTACCCCCTCTATCCCTGCCATGTGGGATATATGACGGAAATCCTAGAAAATTGAAGGAGTTTCTTGATGCCTGCTTGGTGTATTTTACTTTCCGCCCCGAGCCTACAAGCATGAGAGAGCCAGGGTTGGCTTTCTTATTTCCAACCTGGTGGGAAATGCACTAGCCTGGGCAACCCCTCTCTTGACAGACGCTGATCCCGCATTGAATGACTATACCATGTTTGAACAATTATTCAAGACCCGGTTCAAGAGACCTGAGGTCCACTTTTCCTCCTATGAGAACCTGCTAGACATCTGACAAGGGACGTCAAACGTCCAGACCTATGTCTCTGCCTTTCAGAAGGTGGCAGCAGAATAAGGCCCAGAAAACATTGTTCCGACGAGGTCTTCAAGAAGAAGTCAAGGAGGAACTGGCCCGGGTAGCACAACCTGCGACCTTCCAGGACTTGGTAACCTTATCTTTACATTGAGTGCCACCTAATGGAACGAAGGATGGAAAGGAGAAAGACCAGAACTGGTCTTCCAGTGCCCTCAAATGTGCCATTCTAGACTGAGAAACCTTCAACTGAAGAGCCAATGCAGATTGGTGCTGCCAGAGGCCCTCTCACAACTGCAGAACGCAAGAGGTGGAAGGACTTAGGCTTATCTATGTACTGCAGGTCCGACAAACACCTTCTGAGAAACAGTCCCGAGGTTCCCCCGATGTGCCAGGGAAATGTAGACCCCGACCTTGACCAGGGAGAAGGAAGGGGAAAGGCAGACAAGTCACTGCGATACCATAGGACCTCAAGAGCACACCTTTGACAACCGTCTCATGGTTTTCTACATACAGTTGTCTTTGGAAGAAAGTCGACCCATCAAAGTCCTAGCCATGCTTGACTGCGGAGCAGCCGGGAATTTTATGGACGACTCCTGGGCTAAGGAGCATCGTATCCCACGTCAAGAAAAATACGATCCCATACCGGTGGAAGGGATGGATTCCACTCCTTTGAATTCCGGACCCATCGTCCAAGAAACCAAGGGTCTACACGTAGGCATGTTGTCACATCAGGAAACCATCACGTTTGATCTCATTCTAGCAGCGCACTTTCCAGTCATAATGGGCATTCCGTGGCTTAGAAGGCACAACCCATGTATGGACTGCACTGCCTTCAGCATTGCCTGAACTTGGGTGATGGAAAACCCCAAATAGGAGTTACTGTCTCTCTCCCGATTTCAGTGGTTAACTCCATTCCTCCTCATCACCACGCATTCTTAGACGTATTTGACAAAGTGCTACCTAGGTAGCTACCACCACACTGCAAGGAAGATTGCATTATACAGCTGCAACCTGAAGCAACCGTTCCATTCGGAAGGATGTTTCCTTTGTCTCTGCCCGAAAAGAGAGCACTCAAGGAGTACCTGGAAAGTAATCTCCAGAGTGGAATTACACGTGAGTCTACATCCTCAGTGGGAGCATCGCTCTTTTTCATCCCGAAGAAGAGGACCGCAGAACTCCGCCCCTGCGCTGATTACTGCGGACTCAAAAGTCTTACCATCTGGGACAGATACCATATGCCTCACATGAAGGACATTCTTGAATCGGTACAGGGGACAGTGTTTTCACGAAACTGGATCTACAAGGGGCTTACCATCTCCTGAGAATCAGAGCTGGGGACAAGTGGAAGACGCCCTTTTGGACACCTTTAGGCCACTTCGAATACCAAGTCATACCATTTGGACTTGTTAATGCCCCAGCCCATTAACAACGATTTATGGATAAGGTATTTGCGGATCTCCTTTTTTCTTCAGTGGTAGTCTACCTGGATGACATCTTGGTCTATTCATCCAGATTATCCGAACACCGCAGACATGTCTCTGAAGTCCTCCATTGTTTAAACCAGCATCAATTGTTGACCAAACCGGAGAAATAGACTTTCGAGTCGTCTACTGTCCCTTTATGAAATTTATTCAAAACTTTTCCGAGATCATCCTACCCATAACGGCACTCCTCAAGAAAGGAGTAAGGTTCGGGTGGGAAGGCAAGGCGGAAGCCGCATTCGAGGATCTCAAGGAAGCCTTCATATCGGCACTCATACTCGGACAGCCCGATCAGACCATTCAGTTTGTGGGGGTGACCAATGCCTCAGGAGGGGCATTAGAAGCGGCATTGTTGCAGAAGAAGGAAGATGGCATGGAGCATCCCATTGCTTACTACTCCAGAACCCTTGCTCCCATCGAGAGGAACTATTCAGTTTTTGAAAAAGAACACCTCGCCATCAGACAAGCTTGTGAAGAATGGCGTCACCTTCTCCAAGGAGCAGCCTTTCCCTTCCAGGTACGCACAGATCACCGCAATCTCTGCATCCAGCAACAAATGGAGTCGCAATTCATGACACACCAGATGGGCCTATTATTTTTCACAGTATGGCTTCACCATCACATACCTACCAGGTCGGGAGAACATCCTGGCAGATGCCTAATCTCGCAGCCTAGGAGAGGATTCTGGACAGTACAAGGGGCATGAGAAGATCCTTGCTGGCAAGAGTTTTGTCTGAGTAGTCAACAATTTTCTACACTAGGTCAAACTAGCCATCCTCAATCGTGTTCCCAGTACAAACCAACCTTTAGATCTAAGCAAGGGTCTCCTCTTCAGGGACGAAGCGTTATATCTGCCGTCTAAGGAGATGCAAACCCAGGCTATCTCTTGGTGTGTCAACATTCCAATGGCTGGTCATAAGGGCCAAGCCGCCACCTTGGAACTGACGTCCAGTCATTATTGGTGGCCGACGAGGTATAAAGAAATAAGAGAATATGTCTCTACTTGTCCGACCTGTGCCTAGAATAAATACCCAACAGCCAAACCACTAGGTCTCTTACAACAGGAACCACCTCCATCCGGGCCGTGGCAGCACATTTCGACAGATTTCATCGTAGACCTTCCCCCTTCATAGGGGTTTACAGCCATCATGGTAACAGTAGACACTATCAGCAAATGGGCTAATTTTTCTCTTCTCAGTGTTTTCCCTCAGCTTCTGTTAAAAAGCCAACGTATTCATGAGAGACGTAGCTAGATTACATGGCCTCCCTCTTACCATTGTGTCTGACAGAGGAACACTATTTTTTTTAAAACAATTTTTATTATTTTCTGCATTACCACAACTTGCAGACTTTTTAATTATTTACAAAACATTACGCATTAACTTATAAAACCCACTTCCCCAACTCCCATAACTCCCCCCCTAACCCCAGCCTACATCGCACCTACAGTTCCATCTCTTCCCTTTATTGGTCGGCACCTCTCTTGGCTTCGGTATCCACTTGTCCAAATGGTCCTTCCAATTCTTCGGCACCCTCTTCAGAGGTGGCCAGAGCCGCTATTAATTGTCTTCAGGCATTCAATTCCCCCTCCCCTTGTTCCGTGTTGCTTCCCAACGCTTCCTGCCTTACCACAGTCTCCGCATTCACCCATTTTACCAAGTCCCTCCGCCACACCTTCACTATTGGTCTTGTTTGTTCTTTCCATCCCATCGCTATTCTGCGTTATGCCAGTATATATGCTAAGTCCCTGAGCTTGCTTACATGTCTAGCGCGTTTGGGCCTTGGGAAGCCCCCCAACAGACAAGCTAAGGCGGATTCAATGTTCAGGGTGATCTCTGCTCTTGCTAATGCTTGGGTTACTTCTCCCCAGAATCTGCCGATCTCTATGCAAGGCCAGAACATATGTACCAGGTCTGCATTAATCTCCCCGCCCTTCGGGCATGATTGTGGTATTGCTCAGTTGAATTTAGCTATTTTGTTCTGGGTCAGGTATGCTCTATGGGTCACGTACAATTGGATCTGTTGTAGTTGTGCATTTCTCAACACCTTTTTATGATACCCCTTAGCTCTACTCCACATCTCGTCCGACACTGGCTCTATCAAGTCTGCTTCCCAATTCAGCCTTGTCTGTTCTAATTCCTTCCCAACCTTGGACATCAATAGTTCATATATCTGTGAGACTTCATGTCCTCCCACCGATACATCATAAAATGTCTCAATAACCTCATCCGATTGTAAGGACGTCTCCATCTCTGGCCATCTGCGACTCAGGCTCCTCAAGAGTCAGGAATACATTATGTGCCGCCCTCGGTGTACCCCTGTCTCCTATCAGCTCCTCAAACTCCTTGGACACCCTCTCCTTTAGCACATCTCTCACCATTGCTATCCCCATGGGCTCCTACCACTTCCTCACATGGAAACCTACTTATTCATCCACCCCTTCCAGCACAACTAGCAGAATCTGCAGAGAATATGGTGTTGTGTTCTCCATCAGAAGACAGGCTCTGCGCCACATTGTGCACCTTAGATGTACCAACAAGTGCGATCGGGTCGTATGTGTATCGGGTAGCCATATGATTTAATTCAAAAAGAAATGAGTACTTTGTGCTTTCAATAACCTTGATTCAGGTGTTTGTCCATCGGACAGCCATTTGGCCACAAATTGTAGCTGACTAGCTACAAAATATACCTCAAAGTTGGGTAATTTTATTCCCCCTTGTTCGTGGGGTTCTGGAGCTTCCACAATGCCACCCTGCACCTTGAATTATGCCATATGATACTTCTGCATATGCTATGTAATTTTGCAAAGAACCTTTTCGGTATCCCAAACGGGATAATTCCAAAGTAGTGAAGGAGTCTCAGAAACACCACCATCTTCAGTAATACTGCGCGCCCCATCATGGACAATGGTAACCTAGTCCAGGATGACATGCAGTTTTCAATTTTACTCACCGCCCTCTCCGTGTTCTGTATATGCTCCGTCTTAAGTTAATGGTATATGTCCACCCCCAAGTACCGGAACATAACTATTTCCCACTTAATTGATAACACCAGCAGTTTGTGTATGGGCCTCCCAAAGTATCCTCCCAATGGGTATAGACTCGACTTCTGCGGGTTAATGGTTATACCTGACAGTGCGGCGTAACGCTCCAACAAGTCCAAGATATATTGCAAATTCTCCTCAGGGTGCTGCAGGTATAGGAGCATGTAATCCGCATATAACGAGATCAGATGCCTCCTCCACTGGTACTAATCATGCTTCCCCATATTATTCTATTAAGTAAACCGCTAATGGCTCCAGCGCTAAAATGAAGAGCATCACGGACCATGGGCATCCCTGCCTGTGCCCTTACTCATCTGCCACTGCTCCGAAATACTGGTGCCGGTTTAGACCCTTGCTAGCGGTTCATTGTACAGCAACTGTACCCATTTAGTGTAAGTGGGCCCAATCCCAAACTCTCGTAGCACCTCCAGCAGCCATGTCCATCTAACTGAGTCAAGCCCTTTTACTGCACCCAGTGACACTACTGCTATGTCTTGTGTTTCTCCCTGGGTATAATCTATTATGTGGAGTAATCTTCTCAAGTTATTTGTAATATTTCTGTGTGGGACATATCCCGTCTGATCTTGATGTATGAGCTTGCCCATAACCAGTTTAAGTCTATTTGTCATAACTGCAGTGAGAATCTTCCTATCTTGGTTTAGCAACGACAGGGGCCTATATGAGCCACATTCCGTGTCCGGCTAATTTGGTTTGAGAAGGGGGATAATTATCGACTCGCTCAGGGACACTGGCAATCGGCCCATGTCCCGCGCCTCGTTTAGCATTGCTAGTATTGGGGCGAGTATTTTGGTCCTATATTATTTATAAAATTCCTGGGGAGCCCATCTGCACCTGGGACTTTACTGGTCGGTAATTCTTTTATCACAATTTCTAATTCTTCTATCGTGATGAGCATCTCTAGACTATCCCTTTCTTCCTTGTTTAGTTTGGGGAGGCAGATCTCAGTCAATGCTTCCTGTATAACCGACACGTCTTCTTCTGTAGTTTCCCTATAAAGGTGTGTGTAGTAGTCATAAAAACACTTGTTTACCTCCACTTGGGTCCCCACAACTTTCCATCCAACCCCCTCACTGTTCTGATCGTCTGCCGTGTGGTCTCACTTTTATACAACCAGGCGAACAATCCCCCCGGCTTATCTGGCTCCGCGTGCTGCCTCTCGGTGTATTTCCTGTAGCTTGCATCCCTTTCGATTTAGCTATAGCTGCCCCTCGCACCACCACTTTAAAGGCCTCCCAAAGTGTACCAGCCAGGTTTACACTACCAGTGTTATACTTAAAGTATTCCTTCACCTCTTCTCTCAAATGTTCCCGGAACCCTGTATCATTCAGTGCTTCGACCCTGAGTCTCCATGTCGGGATTCTGGCTCGGCGGGGAAGAACATGCCAAGTAACGATTAGAAGGGCATGGTCCGAGAGGACCCAAGCTTTATACTCACCCTGTGTAATCTCATTCAGTGATCCCTCTCCCATGAACACGTAGTCAAGTCTTGTGTATAGATTCTGAGGGGCAGCGTAGTGAGAATATACGCAGTCTTGAGGGTACATCGTTCTCCATACATCTGCCAACTTAAATGTGCGCAACAGCGTAGTTAACGCTTTGGCCGAGGGGGTTGGATGCATACATTTATCATCAGATCTATCTCTCATCGGATCCAACGTACAATTAAAGTCTCCACCCCATATCAGCGCCCCATCCCTATATGGACTGATCTTGGGGTATAGAGATCTGAAATTAGCTGCTGTATCTTGATTCGGGGCATACATATTTATAACACACATTTCTCTATTTTCAACCATTCCCCGAAGGATTACCATCCTACCCTCTTTGTCTAAGCAGGTTTGAAGGGTCTTGAACGGGACTGTCGGTGCCACCCATATCAGGACCCCTCTAGCATATGCCGAATATGTTGAGCCCAAGGTCACTCCCCTCCATTTCCGTGCCAGTGTGTCTTATCTATCTTTGGTCAGATGAGTTTCCTGCAGGAGAGTTATATCTATTTTTTGGCATTTCAGATATTTCATAACCCGGTTCCTTTTAATATAGCTATTCAAGCCTCTCACGTTCCAGCTTGCTATTTTGAGTTCACCCATATTCTTTAGTTGTTCCCACTTTCCTCCCACCCTTGGTACCTCTGCCCCCTGTCTCTAGTGCGTATCTGTAGGGCAACTTCCTTTTAACTACCCCAACTCTCCCCCCACCTTGCTCACCACCTATTCCCAACTTTTGCCCAGGTCCAGATCTGGATCTCAGGCATCCCCGCTTCTCGCTCCTATCCCGACTCAGTGTCGGTATTCAGGCTGCAGCGGGAGGATACTGAACTACTAGTATCCTAACTAATCTTAACTAGTGTGGGTGATAGTGTAACCCCGGGCGCCGCCTAACACTAAGCGGCACCTGCGCTTCCTGCATTTAGCTAACCCTGAGAAATGCCTCGTCTTCTGGCTGAAGTGGCAATGCCTGATCATTATCTAGTGGCCCTCATGCAGCTGAATCATATATTATTGAACAATGCAGATTCACTTATCGTTTCCGCTTCCCTCCTGGTCTTGTTTCTCAGTCGGCATGTTCAGCGCGTCCATCCATTTTCTCAAATCTTCAGGGGTCTCAAAAAAACTGTGCGGTCCTTATATAGGACCTTCATCTTCGCTGGATACAGCAGCATATATTTAAGATTGGCTGCGCGTAACCTCCTCTAGATTGCCACATAGAAGGTATAATCCGGGTATGCTGTTATGGTTGCTGATGCTCAGCAGATCGTTCTACAATTACGAAAGTGTTCCAGTATTCTCTCCCTGTACTTGTAATTCAGTATCTTGGCAATTATCGGCCGGGGCGGGGCTACGGGTGGCGGTTTCCTCATCAGGGCCCTATGCGCCCTTTCCACTGTAAATCCTTGGGTAAGTGTCCCAGCTCCTATTTCTTGCAATAACCTGTCTTCAATGATATTTGTCGGGTTCGGACCTTCCTCGCCTTCCAGGAGCCGACAATTCATACATTATTTCTCCATGCACGACCTTTCCGCCTCTTCCGCTCTGTTTTCAAGATTCCGTACTTGCTGCTTCAGTATAGATATTTCCTGGGAGTTTTCAGTGCAACTGCTTGTGTTAGTTTTCACTTCCTTTTCAAGCACCCCTGTGCATTCCGTTAATGCTCTGACATCTTGTCTGAAGAGTTTCACATCAATACTCATTGCGTCTATCTTGGATTCCAGCGTTGACTTCAACTCTGCTATTGCCTCTAGTATCTGATGATCATTTTGCCCCGCAGCTTCCTCCTCTCGTGCCCCTTGCACTGATGTCTTTGCGCTGTCCGACATTTGTGCTAGTTTGGCAAATGCGTCGATAGACGACTGCTTTCCTTTGGTTTTGTTTGCCTTGGATGCCATTGTTGCGCCCACTGGCCTTGCAGTGCCCTCTTTTGCTGAGGTTCGCGTGGCGCTGTCTTTTGTCTGCTTCGGCACAGTGTCAGAGAGTTTTTCAATTGTTGTTCTTGCAACCCGCTGTATGTATCCGCCGTTCTGGATCTCGCACTTGTCACGCCCCATATTTTCTCCGGCGCCTGCTCAGTATTGCCCCCGCGGCCAGGTGTCCCTTAGAGGTTCAGTGTTACTGATGCTCTCCCCCACTGCTCCTTGCCACTGGGCTCTCCGGAGGAAGTTTATGGGGTTTTATAGCGGTGTTCCGGACTGAATGGTCCTCCACAATGCACTGATCGCCACACTGATCTCTGCACCACACCTGTGCAACTCTCTGTACATCTGCACAGTTACCGACAGTCCTAAAATTAACCTGCAGACACTCTCCTTCTGAGTTTGTCGCTGTGCATCGCTGGCACCTCGTGCTTTTATCCTGTCGGGTGCGTGCTCCCACCAAATCTGGGCTGATCTACTTTGGGGAGGGCCAGTGTTGTACAGTTTCCTCTGGGTCTCTACCCCCTCTTCTGGGGACTACTGCTCATCTTCCGGGTCTTTGTAACATCCAGCATCCTAAAAAGCCCACAACCTCTGTGTTATTGCCCACTAGGTGATCCTGTTGCTGCAGGTATCACACGGGGCTGGGGGCCCACTGGGTACTGTTGTGGCACTTACTACTGTGCCCTTGCCGGACTGCGCCCCGCCAAGCCTGTTGTGTAGCTTCCGCTACTAAAGCAGGTCCCGGTGTTGCCTTAAGGGAGTTCCAGGCGTCTCATGTACTGCATTCCTTTCTTGGATGTGTCTTTGGTTGCCTGTGCCAGTCCCCTGTTGGCCAGCTCATAAGTTGCAGCAGACAAGTAGTTCATCATTTGTCCATTTGTTCCGTCGTTCTCTGTTTAATGTGTCTGTTTTCTACACCCAGCGAACATCCAGTATTGTGTGCTTTCTGTGTTTCCCATGCACATGGGAATACTTTGTGCACCGGTTGCTCGTCAATATCACAGTTCGAGAAGCCCAGTATGCGCTTTCAGTACTTGCAACAGTATCCTTTTCCTGCGAGTCAATGTTATTATGTGGATGATCCTTGTAGGGTTCCTCCACATAGCCGTATGTTGACTCTGATCATGAAAATTATCCACTGGGATATATTTGCTACTTTTGTCTTGCACTGTTGTTTTCGCACTGCAGGTTGTGCCAGTGCGCCAGCGACCCCGCATTCGGTCCCGTCTCCGTCGTCTCCTCTCATATGGTTCGCAGTGATTGCAGGCTTTGTGTATTATATCAGCCACTTGTTTCGCGCTGGTCGTTGGGGATCAGGAGTGTCTGCTTCAGAACTTGGTCCTGTCTGCCTTACGGTCGCTGCAGAGGCACTCGTTATCCTCTGCACCGTGCAGGGCAGACAGCCAGCTTAACCGCCTGCACCAATTCAGTGTTTTCCACCGGCCCAGGTCTAATCCACCTCGTTGAAGAGGGATCATACTGTCACGATGCAGCCTTGGAAGTTAGCGAGTCACTGGAGATACCATTGAACTCCCCAGCACGTTCTTCCCAGTACGTGATCAGTGTCTAGTGCTCCAAACCAAGATGGCCACCACCAGGCTTTAACCGGCTTCAGTGCAGCCAGTCAGTGAGTCGCAACCCTTGCACTTCGCTTGGTCAGACGCTCCGAAGTTTTTGTACCTACTCTTCCCTCTCTTGCATTCCCTCCTCGCTCCGTACCTTCCATTCCCGGATCGCAGAGCTCTTTTGCTCTCTCTAACTTCCCTCGCAGCCACGCGCTGCGGTCTGTTTCTCTCTCTTTTGCTTCTTTGGTGGAGCATTCTGGGTCGTGGAGTCCCGTTACCTTTTTTCCTGTCAAATGCTCTGGAATTCCTGCACGCACAGTGTACGTGCCTTGAAGATCTCTATGCCTACCATATCAGGATTCTCTTGGTATTCATCCTCCAGTAGTCTCTCCAGACAAGCAAACAATATCTCACCTGCACCACTCAACACCACCAGGGTTTTTCTGCCTACGGCTTTTCCATGGGCTGGGGCCAGCTCCCCAGAGTCCCCACTGGCTGGCAGATTGCTTTCAAGGCAAAGTGGCCTCCAGGGGAGCTGGCCTCTTCCAGAAGAAGAGCAAGAAGACAACTCCACGAAGAAGAAAGAAGGACAAATCACCAGACGAATCCACTGAAGAACCAGGTGAGGAGTCAGAGGAGGAGACTCGCACAGTATCGGAGAACACAGATTCTGAGAGCAAGTTTCCCCTTCCTTTCTGTGTGTAGCAAACCTGCACCCATATGGGGGGGAGAGGGGTAATCATGCTGGGCTGCCACACATAGGGCTCTCGACTCCCTTTTAGGACCAGTAAGTTCAGAGTCACCAGCTTCAGTAGAAGCGAAAGTGCTGTCTTTGGGGATGGGAAAGCCTGATATTGCAGATGTCATATAGTCTCTGCCTCTCAGGTGCAGTGGTAGTGCTCCTTAAAGGAACCTTATCCCTAGTTAGTTTCATCTGATTGCACCCTGCCTTGATACAGGGGGCTACATGAAAATTGCTAGGGGTTTCTCCCCCCTACCACCTCAGACCCATCATCCATAAATTGGGGAAGCATCAGACTTCCTTGCCCCTCCAATATAAGTCCCCAGGGTGAGGCAGGGGACTTTGTCACACATATAACAGGTGTCAGGATGAGTGAAACAATATCAGAGTATTGGCAATTCTACAAGAACCTAGTGTCCAGAGTCCAGAAAGTCAAGGCCCTCATCTGGGCTGCAGGGTTCCTTGAAGATAAACATCAGGACAAAGGCCCACAAAGAAACCTGCAGTACCAGGGATGCCAGAGCACCCCCAGCATTTCACCGGCCTCGGTGAGGTCCTGTCCTGCGAGTCCCTGGTTGGTCTTCTGTTCTAGGGGTATCCTTGGCTTGGCTAACTTGCCTGGGACAATTTGGATAGTGTCATAAAGTTGAGTGGGTTCTACAAAAGGTCAGACAAAGAATGCCAGTAAAAACAGCCTTTATTTAACCAGGAAAATATACCCCTTACCAGGTGGATATTTAATCACTGAACAGTATCCTTTTCACACAAAGGTCATGAAAGTGTTGGGGTGGTCTCCCGCGGGGATCTCACAGTTTTTGCATAGCTCCATGCAATCCTCTTCTTCTTTGTGGTTTTGCTGCTAGTGGGATACGATCACCTATTTTCCTGTAGTTTCTGAATTCTTTGTTGGGCCTTTTGGTCAAGGACTTGCTAAAAATGCCCTTTTCTGATTCCTTCCTCCCCAGGCTGATTGAGCTGCCCGTGTGAGCTCATTATGGCTTTCGCCTACTTTACTGTGCGGACGTCTCCTCCCTTTGTCATCCACTTCTCTCCAGATGATATCCCTTATACTTCTAGTTGTAACCTCCTTGTTCCTTATCATACATGTCTCCTTCCTCTCTAACCACCTCTACCTTCCCCCTTCCACTCTCTGCTTTTGCCTCCAGTGTCCTTTTTTCTGATAACATCTCAACTCACTTGCCACCAACCACCCCTCTGCACCTTCCCTGTCCCGCCTCCAACTTCCTCTCTTCTCCTTGTCTCTGTATACACTCTCTTCCTCTGCCTGTTGCTCTCCTCCTCTTGCCATTTCTCCCTGTACACCTGCCGCCATCTCCTCCAAATCAATACACCCTTGTCTGTTGACCCATGGCTTTAATACATTGATGCTCCCTCTATCTGGGTTGAGCCACCTACGAAGGATTGCACTATAAGGACTGATTGTGTATAGTTTGTGATTGGTGTGAGACAGGCATGGTATCAAGAGATGACACAGCCAAATAGATAGATTTGGAAAACCTTTATTTTTGGTGGTCAGGATAGAAAAATACATATTGTGCCCTAACACTAAGGCGAGAATGTTCCCTAATGAAAGGAAAACTAAAGAAAAAATAAGGTCTAAGTCCGTCAGTTAAAAGTAAACTACTGTCTGTGTCAAAACCCATGCTTGCCCTCACTTCTACAAAGTAATGGGGTGTGTGGGATATGGCCATCTTAATAGTGTTCAAAGCAAAGTCAGGGTGAAATTAGAGCTCTTACATGGCTCACTTCCCCAAGTTCAAGATTCTCAGGATAAGAAAGTTCCACAAGTTCTTAGGATTCAATTTGCAAGATTCACAGTACCTTTTCCTAATCTGTATTAACTTCTTCAACGGGTGTTCCTTTTATTTTCACCTGAGTAGTTAACAGGCTGCAGGTGGGCATAGTTGAAATCAATTGCCTGACCCTGCCTGGCCTCGTTAGTGGGACACGTCCATTGGGAAAGTTGATGTGCCTTGATCTGTATCTTCCTCGTCCCAGTACCATAGTGGTGTTTCTCATAGGAAGGCTGCACTCCTCTTGACTTCCTCTTCTTCATCTCAGTATTTGGATAGTGTTTGGGGAAAGGAGAAGTGTGTTCTTGAGCATACCCTATAAAGACTGAGGGGGGTTAGAGAGGTCACTGTCAAGGAAGGGGGGAATACCATGTGTCACCCTCGAGTATTCTATCCTCAATCCCTGAGGACCCACAAGCCATGTAATCCTCCCTCGCTTGTCCACCCCCAAGGTTGCGATCCGAAAGCGATGGCCTGCCCCTGGCCACCTGTGTAAAAGATCCCTGGAGTGAGGGTTGGGAAGAACTTTTAGGTTTTTCACAGTGTGCTCCAATTTCTGGACCAGGCTCACTGTGTGAAATTGTAAGATAAATTATCCATCATGTATGCGGACCGCAGCTTCAATGGCCTGATTCCCGATCTTGGATTATGAGAGGCATGGAATTTGACTTACTGGCAAATGCCTGGGAAGAACCCCCCAAACTGTGGGGAACGGAGAGGGGTGATACCACTCTGGGGGACGATAGAACGTTGGCAGCAGCACAAAGCTACTGCTACTTTGCGTGGGTGGCAGGAACCCTCAAAGTCTGGAGAATCACTCTAGGAGTGGTGGTTTCATAGAGACCATGAAGAGGGAGTTGTGCCTAAATGTGTACCAGAACAACTCTTGAATTTAAGGAAATTGGTTACTTAGTCTGGGGGCTTACCACCAGGGACCCCTGGGAAATAAGAGTGGAAACCTGGCCTGTAGCAGCAAGATCACTAAATAACTGCCTGACAAAAACCCTAAATTTGGAGGCGAGAGCAGAATAGTCATTGCAGTGCTGTGAAGGCTGCCGAAGCCAAAATCCAGAAGGGACATATTGTAAAACCTGTCAAAGATAATGGTCTAGTAGGCATGTGTTGTGAATCCTGACAACGCCAATGGTCCAGGAGGGACCTGTTGGGAATCCTGACAAAGCCAACGGTCTAGGACGGAACTTTTGGGAATCCTAACAAAGCCAAAGGCCCAGAAGGGACCTACTGTGAATTGAAACAAAGCTAATATTCTGCAAGGGATCTGTTGTGAATCCTGACAAAGCCAATGGTCCCGGAGGGACTGGTTCTGAAGCCTGAACCAATGAAAGGACTACAGGGACCAGCATGATAATCAAAAAATGCGAAAACCGGAGAGAAACCTGTGGTGATCCATTTTTTAGAACTGTTTGCTCCATTTATTCAGACCCTATCTCCATTCCCTCTCCACTGCCAACCCAACTTCGTGGTCCTGCCTCCTACCTGCCTCTGATCCGACCCTCTGCGCAGTGATTGGGCCTGCACCCACCTGCAAAAAACACCCAAGGGTGGTGTAGTCTGCGCTGCTCACGGCAAGGCTCACTTTAAATCATCCGGCCTGCTGGTGTGTAAAGCACTTGAATCCTTTTGTGCATTTTTAGCTGTTTGCTCCATTTATTCAGACCCTGAAAAGGCCTGCACTCGGCGATCTCCATTCCCTCTCCACTCCTGCACCAACTTCCTGGTCCTGCCCCCCACCCGCCTCCGATCCGACTCACTGCGCAATGATTGGGGCTGCTGTCCTCTTAGCTCAATCTCCTAGAGTAGCCTCCGGCCCGGGCAGCCCCTCGGCTAAGGGCTGCAAGGCAAAGGGCAGCTCCCTGAGAAGCAGATACAGTGAAGCCAGCAGCCAGCCGTCAACCAGCAGCGACTGATAAGGTAAGTGTTGTCTAGGTGAGGAGTACAGCAATAACTCCATTAACAACCTGGTCACTCTTATTACCCTACATAACAATTTAACTGTTTTACACTCACTGCTGTTTTCTCAAATATAACTGTTTATAATGAGGGTGTTGTCACAAATGTAGGCATTTTTCCCAGTATCCAGGTATCTCACATGTAGCAGTCTTACACTGTTTAAAACTGCTGCTGGTGTATTAAGTTTGGGCGTTGTTAGCAATATCCAGGTGTTTCGAGTCTGGCTGTTTTGCACTCGCTGCTGCTGTCTCAAGTCTGGACGTTATTCCCAGTATCCGGGTCACTCAGATCTAGTTGTTTTACACTCACTAATGTTGTCTCAAATCTTACTGTTTATACTTGCTGCTGGTGTCTCAAATTTGGGCATATTCCCAATATCCGGGTGTCTCAGCTCTAGCTGTTTTGGCACTCATTGCTGCTGTGTCAAATCTAACGGCTAATACTAGCTGCTGGTGGCTCAAACTTGGACATTTTCCCAGTATCCAGATATCTCAAATTTTACACTCACTGCTGCTGTCTCAAATCTAGCTGTTTATACTTGCTGCTGTTGTCTCGGACTTGGGAGTTTTCCCAGTATGTGGGCGTCTCAAATTTGGCTGTTTTACACTTGCTGCTGTTGTCTCAAAACTAGCTGTTTATACTTGTTGCTGTTGTCTGAGCTCTGGGAATTTTACCAATAGCCGGGTATCTAAAATCATAATTGTCTGAACTTGCTACTGTTGTCTCAAATTTAGGTGCAATAGCCAGGTATCCCAATTTTACCTGTTACACTTGCCACTGTTGACTCAGATCTGGGCGTTTCCGCCAATTGCCAGGTATCTCAGATCTAGCAGTTTATACTAGCTGCTGTTGTGCCTGAGGTGGCTGTTTTTACTTTCTGCTGTTGTGCAATTTTGCTCTTTATACATGCTGCTGTCGTCTAAAATGTAGCTCCTTTATACCTATCGCTGCTGTCTCAAAAAGGTAGGCATTTCCCAATAGCCAGGAATCCCAGCTCTAGCTGTTTATATTTGCAGCTGTTGTTTCAAATGTGGGTGTCTACACACACTAGTCAGGTACTCTCAAATCTAGCTGTTTTCAATTTACTGTTCTATCTCAAGCTCAGATGCTCCCAGCCCCCTCCAACCTGCCCACCTCTGAGCCAGATCTTACCACAACCATGGCTTTCAACACACTCAAGCTTAACACACCGACAACCACGACCACAACCACCCCTACCCTTTTCCCATCCATCAGAACCCCAGTCACCCAGAGTCACTCTCGCACACAGTGTTACTCACCATACACCTCCCTACTCACAAACTTGAAGAGCTTTCAGGCATCTCGAAATACACCCCATCCGCCCTACAAAGTTCACCCTAGCACCCTCATTCTTAAACCCACCACACACACAGACCGCAAAACCTTTTTACCTCCAACTCTTCCACTCAAAGCCTACACATGAACCGAACCAACGCCACCACCGCGCTCCACACACCTGCCAACTCTCAGACCAGAGGAGACCTCTAGCGCACCCAGGGAACAACTCAAACCTGCACCTCTCTCAGCAACCGCTGCCCATTCACTCTACACGCCCCGCCTCCCCATCCTGCCACCCCAAGCGGAAGACCTTCTCCCACCCACAGCTTCGCACTGCCCAGCATCCAACTCTGAGGTGCGTTCCAAAAAGCATTGCCCCTCCGCAAGCACAACCCTTGCGCCTACCTTCAGGAACGCATCCTCTAATTCTTTCCCGCCGCTCCTGTCCCTCTCCCCCACAGCCTCTCGATGCCCAGCGTCCAACTCTCAGATCAGAGGAGTCCTCTGGTGTTCCAAAAAACATTGCCCCACCGCCAGCACAACCTTTGAGCATACTTCGGGAACACACCCTCTACTTCCTCCGCCCCACTCCTGTCCCTCTCCCCCACAGCCCAAACCCTAGGGACTGGCTCGCATAACACTTCGTCTATCTTCATACGACAGGAGCCCTCCTTCAGCACAATCGCATCCCCTCTCCACTACCCTCCAGCCTCAAACCCTCCCACACATACATTTCCGACCCATCCCACACCCTCTCCAACCCCACCTCCGAGAAATCCCGGCAGTGCTGTGACAGGCGAAGCCCAATCCGACCGCTCCCCTCGCCTGCCACCACCACCAGCGCTATATCCACTTCCCCAGCCCTGTTCATACATCCCTCGACAAACATGGCCCCTGACCTCCCATCCTCTCTAACACGCCGACCACTACCATAGGACCTCCCATGCCACTCCTTTCCCCTCTCTCTGCATGGCACGTCTTTCCCTTTCCCGAACCATCGCCTCTTCCCCGCAGACCCTCCAACCCTCTCGCACCCACCTCCAGCACCCAAATGCACAAAACTCAGAGGTAAAGACCACCCCTTGTCCTCAACTCTTCATGCCTTGTCAGCTCTGCAACGCTTCACCTACCTCACCTTTACTAGCTCCTCCATCACGTCTCCTCTGTCACCCATGCCTCCCTCCTCCCTCCCTGAAGACATCCTTTCCCCCTTCCTACTCCCTCAACCCATACCATCTCCTCCTCTCTGATCCTCTGGGCACCAAGCCCTAATAGCACCAAGCCTGACACCTCCCACCGCCCACCATCAAACTCATGAGCCGATCGCTACCAACTCATCCGTCCATCCCATACCACTCCTCTCCCGAAGACGTGCCACCGCCCGCCTTCTCTTCCTGGTCCTGAACCACCAACCACCTTCTATGAACCGACCAACAGTATCATACCCTCTGACCAACTCAGTCCGCCCAGTCCCACTGTCTGACCCAATCCACCCTTTTCCCTGACACCACTATCAAACCACAAGCCACATTGTCCAACGCAGCCCTGCCATCCCTGGTCCCCCAGGAAAGCACCACCCCCACAACCTCCCACAAAGTCACCTGCCCCCTTTTCAATGCCCGCTCCGTGGCCAAAAAATGACAGCATCTATGACCACTTAACCTCCGACAATCCCAATCTCATCTTCATTAAGGAAATTTGGTTCTCGGACGACTTCAAACCAATCGCACACAAAGCCTTCCCACTTGACTATTCACTTATGACCCACAAAAATACCATCCAGAGGTGGCAGATTATCCATCCTCCACAAACCACACATCTCTTTCACCTTCACCGAAACACAACCCTGCACAGCTAACTGTGAATACCTTGTAGTTAAACTCTCTCTCCTGCCCCCTCTCTCACACAGCTTCCTACTCGTGTAAAGGCCTCCCCGGATATGACAGACACTTCGCAAACAGTCTCTGCGACTCGCTAGCAGCCACAATAGTTAACCACCATGCACGGACCCTACTGGGGGATTACAATATAGTCTCTGCGGGGACGTTGGGGCATGGTTGCAACCCTCCCTGGAAGTGGATCACCCTTGTCAGGCTTCTTCTCCAGCACATATGCTGCCGGCTGCGACAGTTGATGACACTGCTCTTGCGTGGATATATGAGATTGTGAGAATGCTGCTATGTGACTGCTGTGTCTCTCAAACCCGTCTTCCCAAAGTGTGATGAGCATGCGCCGACGCCTATAGTCTAAACTTGTTGATTAATGATGATGAGCTCTTCGTACTGCTTCTCACTGCAGGGCACTCTTGATGGACCTAGTTCCTTCACTGGCCCATTGTACGTGGCAGCCCAGACCAGCTGTGGCTAACCTTTCTGATGGTAAGTGTCTTTTGGCTTTTAAGTATTGTGATGTTGATTCCTGATTATTGTCCGTATCTTTTAATGATGTCTATCCTCTGCTTTCTTCCAACAGATGAAATGCGGCCCTGCGGTAGTTGCGGTGCACGAAGCAAGGCCAAATTGGACAAGAATGGAGTCCACGATGCTTCGACAGAAGGTGAGTGTTGGTTTAAGGTTGAGTGCAAAGATTTGTCAAAAGCACGACCTTAAACGTTATGTCTTAACAAACTCTAACCTTGTCTTTTTCCCTTGCAGGCACCGTCTTTGGATGAATTGCCTGCCGTGCCATGATGTCTGGGTTGGAGCGCTGCTTTCCAGAGGTCTCGAGATGGATGAAGGATGCCAGAGACAACGATGATGCGTGCTGATGAAAGCAGGTTCCAAGGTAAGTGCTGAGGCGGGTAGCTGGAAACAAAGGTAAGATGCTGAGGCTGGTAACGGGTGCTGAAGCTGGTAGCTGAAGACAAAGGTAAGATGCTGAAGCTGGTAACTGGAAACAAGGTAAGATGCGCTCAGGCGGCTGTGAGCGTTACGCTGCCATCAGTGCAGAATAACAAGAAGCGCTTGCATGAAGACTGGGCGGGCTTAAATAGTCTAGCTCTAGCCACGCCCATTAGCCTTGGCTCACCGGCCCCAGCCTGCCGCACATGCTGCAATGCTGCACATGCAATACAGCTTCCCCTGTGGCCACACCCAAATAAATGTGCGTGGAAGTTCTTGCAGGAAAATAAGGTACTTTGCACAAAATAAAGTGTGTCTGTTTTACATCCGTTCATGATCCTGGCGCGACTGAGTCCAGCTGGGCTTCCTATGTTGTATTGTCCCAAATGGATAATTAAAAGTTCTCACCCCTTGCCCTCGTCCCCTGATGGTATAGGGTCTGTGTTTCTGGGCCAGTCTCCATGACAAATATCTGGTTCGATGTGCCCAACAACTCCATGACTCTAACCCTGTTCGACAGTCTAGAGGCACTCAACATTACCCAGTATATCACAGGACCCACACACACTGCTGGCCACACCCATGATGCCATTTTCAGCTCTTCTGATCTCATTTCCACATCCACCCCTAAACCCCTCATTTGGACAGACCATTCAGTCATGCCTTTCTCTGTCCTTCCCCAGGTTTTGAGCACGGGACAAGGCAGGACTCCTGTGCATAGCACACTCTCAAGTTTTCCCAGCACAAGACAGTTCTGTTCTCGGCTATCAGGACCTTCGGTGGTTAAGTCTCTTTTCTACAAAAAGGCTCTTGCCTCTGAGGACCTGATGTGTTCAAAATAACAAACAAAAAGTTCCTTTTCCGCATGTAAGTTGCATGATGAATATTCACCCCTGAGTACCCCTCTTCCGGTCTTAGACCCCTCTTGAATATCAGCCTCCCGCCATCGGGTTCACTACGGCTTTTTCTCAAAACCATTTCCCCTGTGGCATTCACAAGTCTTAATGTCTTTTTTTTTCAACATGTGTATTTTATTTATTATCAACCAAAGAGACAACAGTTAAACAGTAGACATCAGTATTGGTAAAAGCTCAAAATGGCACAGTAAATTTCAGTGTGAAGAAAATCATAAATTATCACATAGCTCATTCTTTGCGTTATTTGGCCGTGGAACCGGGAGACCAGCAGTGAAAAGCTCTGTTTGGCGAGGGTGCGTCAGCTTATAGTTCAGTCTATCTAATGGGCGGTTGAGGGCTTTTGCGTGAGAGCTGGATAGAGTTCTGCGTAGGCCATGAATGGGGCCCAGGTGTTTTGGAAGGGATTGAGGTTGCCCGTGCGAAGTGCTGTAATCCTTTACGCTATGACGATGTCCCGACACTTGGCCCACCATAGCGGAATAGTGGGGCCTTCAGGGTGCTTCCAAAGACGGGCGAGGGCTATCTTGGCTGCTGTTAACAATTGTGTGCACAAGCGGGCCATGTTCCCTGACAGCGGCAAATCCCTGTCCCCCGTCCCCCCCTGCAGGATGATTCCAGGGTCCCACGGGATGAGGCCCGTGATTTCCTGGACGTGGTTCAGCGCCCCTTTCCAGTAGTGTGGTGCTTTAGGGCAGTCCCATAGGAGATGGAATAGCGATCCCTCTTGTGGGCAGCCTCTCCAGCAGTTCGATGATGAGCCTACGCCCGACTTCAACAGTTGAGTTGGCGTAATACCTGTAGCACACCTTATATCCACCTTCCCTGTTGGTAACGCACTGGGTGCTTCTGTGAAGCCTTGACTATATTCTGCTCCATGCCTCTAGCTCCAGGGGGCGCCCCAGGTCCCTCTCCCAGTTCAACATGTATCTTTCTTTCGTCTCTAGGTTAGTCTTTTCCAAGAGTTTGTAGAGAGCGGATTTCTTTACCCCTCGGAGGGGAAGATGTCAGTGTGAGTTCTAGGGGCGTTAGGTCCCTGGAGCCATGCTCTTTGACGCTGCGCTGAGAGATCCAGTGGCGGATCTGCGAGTAGCGGAACCTTTCCTCCTCGGGATGTTAAACCTTGCCTTGCAGTCCTCAAACGAGAGGGGCTGACCCTCCTCCAGAAAGTCAGAGATCCTGTAAAGACCACCCTCTTTCCACTTGGCGAAGCTGCTGTTGCAGAGGCAAGGGGAGAAACCCGGGTTGCCCCAGATTGGGGTCAGTGGACCCAGTGAGCTTTTAGTTCCCCACTTCCTGGCCGCAGCCCTCTGGCTGTCCACCGTGTTGCATGTTTCTGGTAGCGGGTTCAGGGTGGGGGAGGATTTCCAGGACTGGATATGCAGCAAGTCGGGCAGGGGTGACTTGCACCATGCTTCTTCCAGTTGCAGCCAGCAAGGACTATCTTCGATACGTGTCCAGGCAAAGGTGTGTGCGAGTTGGGCCGCTCGCCTGTATCTACGGATATCCTGAACGCCCAGTTCGCCCATCTGGCGACTCCAGATCATTATTTTCTTTGCGATGCGAGGTCTTTTTCCCCCCAGATGAATTTCATAATTTCCCGCTGCAAGGAGATGAGGTCCTCCTCAGGGATATGGGTTGGGAGTGCGTGGCAGTGATATAACACTCTGGGGAGTAAGTTCATTTTCACTGCCGCCGCTCGCCCCAGCTAGGAGAACTCCTGCTTATTCCACCGTTTCAGGTCCATTCTGAGCACTTTAAATAAATGCGTCAAGTTGTGTTTGTAGATCAGGGCGCTAGTTTTAGGGATCTGGACCCCCAGGTATTCCAATGTGGCATTGGCCCATGGGATGGGGAGTTCAGGGCTTAGAATGTCTTTCTGTCGCTCTGGTAAGTTGATCGGCAAAGCTGAGGACTTATCATAGTTCACTCTGAACCCAGAGATTGCCCCAAATGACTATAGTTCTTCAATCAGGGGCTGCATCGAAGTGTCTGTGTCAGTGATGGTCAAGAGAACATCGTCCGTGTAGAGTGCCACTTTGTGCTCTATCCCACCCCCGGTGACCCCCCTGATGCTTGGGTTTAGGCAAATCCTCTCGGCGAACGGCTCCATTGACAGGGCGAACACTAGGGGGGGGGACAGCGGGCACCCCTGGCGGGAGCCTCTTGATATGGGGATGGGCTCTGATTTCCTACCGTTGACTCGGAGTTGTGTTGAAGGAGTCGCACATTTTTGCCATTGTCCAGGTTATGACGTTATGGCCCAGTCCCATGCTAGCTAAGGTGCTCCGGATGTAATCCCAGTTTACTAGATCAAACGCTTTATGTGCGTCGAGGGATATGATTAGCAGCGGAGTCCTCATTCTATTCGCAGATTCGATAATGTTTAGTGTTCGTTTAATATTGTGTGTCCCTATGCCCGGGATAAAGCCTGTTTGATCTTTATGTATTAACTTGGGGAGGATCCTGCCCAACTTGGCTGCTAGCACCTTGGAATAGATTTTCCCCTCGGTATTCATCAGTGCTATTGGCCTGTAAGAGGCCGCCTGCTCAGGGCCCTTCCCCGGTTTCTGAAGTAGGATAGTGGTTGATTTGGCCATAGAGATTGTTACCTGCTTAGTGGTCAGGAAGGAGTTATATGATATGGCATTTATAACGCGCCTATACACAAGTGTTTCAAGGCGCGACGAGGCAAGGGAGGGGAAAACAGTAGAAGACAGACGATCCTACTAGGCCAGGTGTCATTCAGATCGCGCAAGTGCGAGTGTAGGGAGAAAGGGAAGAGTGCCAGGGGAAGGGAAAGGGGAAAGTGCAGTACATGGGAAAGAAGAATAAATACGATAAAACGGCCTGATGGTGGCAAGTGCAAGGTAAGAGCAGACATAAGTGCTGGTAAGGGGACTGAAGGGATACAGAACCAGTCCCCAAGTGCAGGGGGTTGCCAGGGAGGCAGGGCAGGTGAGCAAAAGGCGGGACCTGGCCCCAAGATCAGAAAGGATGGCCAGGTAACCAGTGCAGAATCGGCAGGGGAGAGAGGCAGAGAAAGCAGAAGCAAAGAGGAAGGTTTTGAGGTGTTTCCGTAACCGGAGATGGTTCTCAGGTTTCAGGGAGGCAGGAAGGCTGTTCCAAAGGGAGGCTCCAGCCGAGGAGAGAGATTGACCACCAACTTGTTGCTTGGAGAAGCGGCTAACCCTGAGGGAATTGGAGGCAGTTGAGCAAAGAGCCCGAGAAGGAAGGTATTTAGGAAGAGAGAGTTGAAGGTAATGCTGTCCCAGGCCCCAGAAGGCCTCGTGGATAATGGAGGGTTTTGAACTTAATCCTTGCAGCCGCTGGGAGCCAGTGCAGAGATTTCAGTCCTGGAGAGATACGATCCCTGGGCTTGAGGCCAAGGACAAGTCTCGCAGTCCTGTTTTAGATAAGTTGCAGAGGGCGGAGAGTAGAGGCAGGCAGATTTAGATAGAGGCTGTTGCAATAGTCCAGCTTAGAGAGAACCATGGCTCTGGAGACGGTGAGCTTCTGGGGGAAGGAGAGGAGAGGAAGAATACCTCTGAGAAGGTGCAGCTGGTAGTGTGACTTCTTAGAGACGTAGGAGAAGTGAGGAGAGAAGGAGAGTGTGGAGTCAAAGATGACCCTGAGGTTTTTAGCCTTGTTGAACAACAGTGACAGTTGAGGAGTTAGGACGCGTGCAAATGTTTTGTAAAACTTGGTCGTCAGGCCATCCAGGCCTGGGGCAGTGTTCTTTAGTGATTCTATGGCATCTAGGATTTCCTCTGCAGTGATCGGAGCTTCTAGGGAGTCGAGGGGGGAGTGACAGTTGTGGTGCGAAATGACGATAGTGTTTCTGCTGGGCCTTTTCCTCCAGAGATGAGGGTGGCCCTTGCATAATCGACTTGTGATGGCTTACCAAGGTTTCTATTATGTCTGGAGTGGTGAATTTGTTTTTCCCATCCGGCCCTTTGAGGCATGTGATATTATTCCTGCTGTGTTTCTTTTGTAATTTGTATGCTTGTAACCGGTTTGCCTTATTGCTTTTATGATAGTAGAATTGTTTTGTATACGCCAAGGCCTTCGCGGTGCGGTCGTCCCAGTGCATCTCTAGCGCCCATCTGGCTTTTGTTAGTTCCCTGTCCGCCTTTCTGGAGTATTGGGCCTTTAATTCCTTTTCTACCGTGGAGACTTTGGATTCCAAAGCCTGCGTGTGAAGCTTGGAGATTCTGACTTGCTCAGCGGCACCCACCGTATTACCGGTTTCATAGCCTCCCACAGTAGCCCTATTGTGACTTCGGGGGTTCTGGTTTTCCTTAAAATAATTAACCAAGACGTCTTCTGCCTCTCCTCTGATCACCTGGTCCAACAGAAGGGTATCACTGAGCTTTCAGAATCTGGGAGGTGGATCGGGGCGCCCCAGGACCGAGAGGTCCGCCGAGACTGGTGTGTGATCGGATACCATGCGTGTATGAATTTCAATGTTGCTAAAGCAGGGGAATAGCGTGCTAGGGGCTAATAAGAGGTCGATTCAGGAGTGCCCCCCGTGAGCGTTTGAATAATATGTGTAATCGCGGGTCTCTGGGTTAGCTACCCTCCATATGTCCACTGTGCCCGACTCTCTTAGTAGCTTGGCTAGGGCCAGTCCCCGGGTGACATCTGGGTTGGACGGAGGCAGTGATTTATCCCTTACGGGGTCCGGGACCGCGTTAAAGTTCCCCCCAATGAGGAGGTATCCTGTGGTGAAAGTTAGCAACAGTGGGAGTAACTCCAGGATAAATTTATCCTTATTTGCATTGGAGGCGTAGATCCCCATGATTGTAATTGGCTGCTCGGCAATATGTCCACGTATGAGGAGATATCTGCCTGCTGGGTCCTTTTTGACTGTGGGGTTGGTCAGAGGGAATTTATCGCTTGGTAGGAATAGCCACCACCCTCTTTTTCTCGCCACTGGAGGTGAAGAAGCCCTGCTTGAAATGCTTGAATTTAATTCGGTGCTCATCAATTGCAGAAGGTGGGTATCCTGGAGAATTACTATGTCCCCATTTAGCAAAGCTAGTCTATTCTCCACCGATTTGCGCTTCCTCAGAGAGTTAAGACCTTAGACGTTCCAGGTCAAGATGCGGACATCTCTAACGTTGTCCGGGCCGATTGATTATGGAGGAGCGCCCGGTTCTGTGCGGATAGTGCTACGCAGTAGCAGGGGGGGCTTAGAAAGGTTCCCTTGCATGTGTTTTGATGTGCCGTGATTACCGATGTCTACGTGTGAGACTATAACTGTTAACTGGGGCCACTGGGATTCTGAACTATTCCCCGGCCCCTTAACTGCCCCCCCCCCCCCAAAAACTGTTGGGATGAGATTATAAAGCTCATCCATGGGGTTGCTAGCCAACCTCGCCGTAGGAAGTTGCACTTTGTAATAATAGAGGGTATCTGCAGGATCGCAAGATATTGGGCTCAGGGGCAGTGCAGATGGTGGTTGGTGTAGGATTGTGTTCTTAGCTGCATGCATGTAAGTATCCCCGTGGGTGCCATACCCCCCCCCCCCACACCGGGATGAGAGGGGGGGATCCGGTGCGGTGTCGGTGCTTGTGTGTCCCAGGGGTATTCCGGGAGGCATGGCACTAACCTTCGACATCAGCTTTGGGCGGATCACTGGGACCCATAGGTCAGTTCGGGTCATGCTGCTTCTGGGGGCCCCGGGGCCTGCTGGAGCATGCCCAGCGGCTGGATAATGGGGAGCCAGGTTGTGACTGGGAGTGTGCAGCTGGCTCGCAATCCTCGTCAGTGGATCCCTTTCCCAGAAACCGGTCTGCCTCCTTTGGGTTGCAGATCTGCCTGCGGGTTCCTTCCCATTCGAATCTTAGGGCTGTTGGGTGGCTCCAGCGATATTGTATTTTACGTTCTTGCAACCATTCCGTTAGGTTGCAGAGGGCCCTCTGTTTCTGGAGGGTTATGCTCGCAAGGTCCTGATACAGCGCAATGTTGGCACCTCTGAAGGTGATTTGCTTCGAGGATCTAGCCTCTCTCATCTCCTCCTTGACCCCGAAAAAGTGTATCCGGGCGAGGATGTCCGGAGGGGAGGATGATGCTTGTCTTGGCGCTGTGCGGTGGACTTTGTCGATTTCTAGAGGGGCGCTGTCCGGTAATGTTATTATGAACCTGAACAGGTCTTTGGTGAAGCCCTCAAGCTTGGCATCGGTTATTGTGGTGGGAATCCCGCAGAGGCGGATATTATTCCGGCGGGACCTATTCTCTGCGTCCTCCTGCTTGGTTTTGAGCGCCTCACATCTGGCCTCCAGGGCTGCTATTCTGTTCAGGCTGCGCTCCAGTTCAAATGTGCTGTTGCATAGGCTGTTTTCGACCTCCTCAGTGTGTTTTTCCACTTCCTCTACTCTCCTATCAAGCAAAGCTATTTTCTTGGTTACCTAGTCTGTGCCCTTCTGGATCTCTTTGGTAAGCGCCAGCAGAAGATCTTTTAGATCTGATTTGGTGGCGAAATGTTTGAACTGCGGCTCCTCCGTTGTGTGGGCGCCGCTGGGCGTTGTACTCGTCGTTTGGTCAGGCTTTCCTGCTTTGTTTTGATTGGAGGTAAGCATCATTGCCGCAAAGTCTGCTTGCTTTGCCGCTTTGCTGCTTTTTGCCATAGTGGTGCCGGTAGGAGGATGGAAATGGCTGTGGTGAGCCTTTGGCCTTGTGCTCAGAAGTCGGGGCACCTGATCGGGGTGCTTGCTTGGGTGCCGCTGGTTGTGCCCCACGTAGGAGTGGGGTGCTCACACTCACCCACTTGGTGTTGTCACGGCCGGCTCAAAGTGAGGAGTGGGGACTTCAGTGTGTGTCGGATCCGTTCGATTTTCGGGAGATGTGCTGGCACTGGTCACTGTGCAGACTGAGCTTGGTCCCTGCGGCTCCGAACCAGGCACAGCTGTCTGCTTTTAGTGAGGGTTGCATGCGCTGTGCGCCGCTTCTTGAATCTGCAGGATGGCACTGCCTGGATGTTCTATGTTTATGATTTGCCCCTGATGACTTGCCCCTGATGAGGTCCCCAACTGCGACACTGCTGATGTGGCTTCACGGTGCAAGGATATGGTGATGCACCAGATCTCTTGTTGGGCCCGCCGGGTGTAGGTTGTTGCACCTCTAGTCCATCTCTGGGTGTAGCTGGGTTATGGTTCCCAGTACCCCGCCAGATGTAGGTTGTTGCACCTCTAGTCCAGCTCCGGGTGTATCTGGGTTATGGTTCCCAGTCCCCCGCCGGGTGTAGGTTGTTGCACCTCTAGTCCAGCTTTAGGTGTAGCTGGGTTATGGTTCCCAGTCCTTTGCACATGGGCTGCGCGTGATGAGAGCGCCCCCGGATCCTCTGCACTCAGGCCCACTGATCCACCCCCCCCGCTCACCGCAGGGACGAGCGGCTAGAACTGTGGGTTCGGAGCCCCCCGCCCTACACCACCGTCTTGCTGGGTCCCGCGGAGCGGCTCTGTGTTTTGGCGTTTCCGGGCTCACAAAAACACCTGCTGTGGATGGGAGTTCAGGCCAGGTCGCCGGGAGTATCTGAGCGGCACACCAAGCTCCCAAGGCAGCCTGGCCAGTCTCCGCAGCTCGGGAAAGGAGCTTCTTGGGGACCCGGCCTCCCCGACTGTCCCGCAAAGCAGGTCTGAAGTCCCGGCAGGAGGTGATGACACCAGAAAGGGCCCCCCCCCCGGTGGCACGGGGGCTCCGGAGCAACCCCAGTCCGCCGGCCACCAGCAGGCACGGCCCCGGGAGGCCTCCCGGGGTCAGGTGCTTGTCGGCAGTGCGGTCGTGTCAGCGCAGGCAACGGTCTTCCCCCCGACAGCCACGGGCATGGTAGCCCCCGCACAGCCCGCAGCTCGGCACCTCAGCCGAGCAGTTCACTGCTGGCACGGACCGCACGGGAGACCACAGCCCCTCCCCCTCCACGGCTGCAACTGCCTAGGCATGCCGTTCGCCATCTTGGCTTTCATCCCGCCTGCCGAGCGTGGATTTCGGAGGTGGATGTTGCTGCAAGGGTCGGCTTACGTGGCTCCCGATCCGGCGAGTCGGAGGCAGCTGATGCTCATGCTGCAGCAGGTATGTTTTCAGAGCCCATTGCAAAATTAATGCCACTTAAATTTCCCTCGACGGCGGGGTTGAACAGGAGCAATCATGAAGCCATGCTATTCGGTCGGCTCCAAGCCACGCCCCCCGTCTTAATGTCTTTTTAAACAGTTCACTGTGGACATCCCTCTGTCGGGTCCACTCTTGTCAACACACTGTTCATTGGGACTTCAGGCTTCGCCCCGTTCTATCAGCATCCTTCCGTCGGGTTCACTCTTGCCAACTCTTGCCAATCACACAGTTCTTTCTCTTTTCTCACTATGCAGGATTCTTCTCCTTTAGCTTTCCAATTACGTGCAGTTCAAAGTCTACTGTAGAGGGGGTTTTGTTAGACCCCTGTCTGACCACTTTGACCTTTTCCTTGCGGCTTTCCTAGGGCCTTCTGGAATTAGTAGTTTCAACAAATGTGGGATCAACCAGAGTCTTCCGAATGACCCACGTGGTGCCGGACCCCTCTGCAGCTGGTTTTCTCTTAATGTTAACAGTTCTTTGAACTTCCCTGAATTTGTCATTTGCAACTTTTGTTCAGCACAGTTCTGTTTCTTATCGGTTCTCCCCTCGACTCACCAGCTGTGATGAACCGCTTGGCTTTTCTTGGCTCTGGAGTCAAGGATGGTACCACGGTATTAAGCTCTTCTCCCTGTCCTGATTATCAGCGTAGGCATGCTCAGTCTACTGTTGACACCTGCTGCAACACATGCTTCTGGGAGCCGTCACGGGTCTAGGTCAGAAAGGGCAAGGTCGGCTCTTTCCTTGTCACCCCTTCCGTTCTTGCCGCTTTTCTCCTCCTCATGAACTGCCGCTCTGGGATAGCTGTCTCATCGTGCGGTTTGCCTTGCTTGTGTGGGGGAGGGAAAGGACTGTCAGGTGTGTGGGGTTCTGATCAATTGCCTGACTCTGCCTGACCTTTGTGTTGGGACATGTCAGGTAAACGGCTCTAGTGTTAGTCCATTGTATTTTGTGGTGTAAGAAAGTGTTCGAGTCGGAAAAGGGGGCGGGGGGGTTAGAGTGTCTGAGTATCCTACATGGTAGGCTGGGGAAAAAGTATTATAAGAAGGTAAATGCCACGTCTCACCCGTCTGTGTCCCGCTTCCACTCCCCGAGGACCGCTCATCCGCTCCCCGAGGACCCCTCATCGAGGTGATCCTCCCTCATTGGTCCACCCCCAGGAACTGGATCCGATAGCGATGGCCGTGTCCTGGCCACCTGTATGACAGATCCCCGGTGACTAGTCTGGGAGACACCTACGGGTTTCTCACACCATCATCACTCGACCCCCCCCCACCACCACCATTGTCAAAAACATTGGCTGCACAATGGACACAGACATAACTCTGGCACCACATCAACAATGCATCCAAATCCTGTCATTTCCACCTTAAGCCTCTGAAGCGCATCTTCCCTTACCTCTCCTACACTAATAGACTGGCTGCAATTATGTCCATTGTCATGTCCAGACTTGACTATGGGAACTCCCTCTACCTGGGTGCACCGGCCTACCAACTAAGCTAAAACTCGGCAGAAAGACTGCTTCTCGCATTGGGACGAAGGAATCACATCTCACCAGCTCTCCGTACCTTAAACTGGCTCCCAATTGGACGTAGGGCCACCTTCAAAATCCTGTGTATTATTCACCGAGCAGTACACAAAGCGGGGCCCAAATACCTACAAGAAAAGATTAGGCCTCATCTCCCAATCCAGCATGGCCCTCCTCCTAGTGGTCCCAACCTTCAATCTGGCCAGGATCGGAGAATCCGCCTACTCAACCCTGGCGCCACCTTTGTTGAACTCACTGCCTCCACGCATTCGACACAGCCAAGAGTACAAGGCTTCCAGGGAGGCACTCAAAACCTGTCTCTTTCCCTAAAACCAAGTAAGGGACCGTTCTGGCCACTAGACCTACCACCATGGCCAAGAAATGGCTTAGTAACCCCTTCAATACGGGCAGATAAGAAAAGCTGGGATACAGGAACTGGTTACAATGGTCAATTAAATTTGAAAGCTATGCACAGGCTGGCCCCTACATGCTCGGCAATATGTCTACTCGCTCTCACGCACCACTGCCGTTGTTGTGCTACCCTTATCCGGCCTAGAATTTAATAGAGAGGACTCAAAACCGTGGGCACAGTAGCACTTATGCCCTAAACTATGACAGGGCCTGTTTGTCCATTGTCGTCCAACCGGTATACACTACGCTCTCAGAGCAGGCAATATCTACCTCCAACTACCTGGAACCATTGCTTTGAAAATTTTAAACCTGAATCCTAGTAGCACTTTTGTACTTGCGCCATGGAAGGAGTTGGGATTATAGCAGGATTATAGTTGTAGGATTGAAAAATGGCAGATAGGTTTCCGTAAGCATCTTGGTACTCCCTAAACGGTTTCCTGCTCAAAGCTATATTAAGCAATGTATGGATGTTTTGATTCAATCTACCTAGCAACAATTGATCTCACAGCAGCCTTTGATTGCGTTAATCAGGGGCTGCTGTGGGCAAAACTGCAGAAGTGGGGCATTCGAATGGGTTGCTACGTCTAATTGCGGGATTGTATTCTAACTCCAACATACAGATTCTTCTTAATCAGATTGGCGCCTTATCCCGCAAGATTTCGAACTTTAGAGGGGTCAGGCAGGTCTGCGTACTCGCGCCCTGCCTGTTTAATCTTTACATGACTGATTTTGGTGAATATCTACGTCCTGCTGCATTTGTTACGCCGAAAATTCAAAATCTGAAACCAGTATGGCTCACCTATGCAGATAATTTTTTAATATTTGATAGCACACAGATTGGTCTGCAACACTTGGTTGATACCTTTGCAAATTTTACTTTGATTCACAACATTAAAGGCATGGTATTATTGGTGTTATTGTCCCTACTGGTTGGCCATGTTTTTTTAAGCCTAAGTGGCTCGATTTTAGAAAACTTTCCTATGGACCTTACCCGAGTTTTCGTCCATTAAACGCACGTGAAAACAGGCACCAGGGAGCTGCCATTTTGTGATAATCCTATCATTTCCCCCATCGCCCTGGCTGACCTGCTTTTGCGGCACTAAATCATATCCCCCGCCCCTGAGCCTGTCATCAGCAGACTCGTACCGCCCATTTCCCAACGCCAAAGCACGTCTTGTGTCAACATTCTCTACGCTTCAGCAAATGACGTGTCACCATGGAAATGGCAGGACGCCTCTTTCCTCAATAAGTATAAACAGACCGTTTCACAACACACAGCAGCAGATTTTCGATTCCATTCCTCTCTCTGTGTTACTTGGAGTATTTTGTGACTCGTTTCTGTGCTCTGGTCAGCTACCTTCGCCGCTTGTAGCCCGTGTGAACACCTGTACCATCTCGGTAAATTATTTTACTTTGTTTAGCACACAATGGCTACAATAATGCCCTACATGTACGAGCCCGAGTATACCAAGGAGGAACTACTTGAAAGGGAAGCACGCGAAAACGATGGGGATTCGGACAGCAGTTGGCAGGACGAATCAACAGATGAAGAGCCTGGTCCTAGTCGCATGGTGGCATCTCCACCTGGTGCACATGCAATCGGTGCGAGCTAATGCCAAACGAGGAGGAGAACTGCTGCTGCCGAGAAAACTCGGGATGCCTGGCCTACATTTCGGAAGGCGAGCCACGACCGCAATGCATCACCGAGCTGCCAGACTTCAGGGCAGCCTGCCTCACACGGGCCGTGTTGAGAATAATGATGGTGCTTATGCACGAACTTCGCGCAACTGTTCGTCCTCGTAATCCGAGTAACGAGTAAGTATACTCTGCTTGTCATGCCACTCCTATTTCATGTTCTTCTACTATATCCAAAATTACATCTACATATCATTGTAGACAGACAACGATCCTACTAGGCCAGGTGTCTTTCTGATCGCGCATGGGGAAGGGGGGAGTGGGGGTAAAAGTGCTGTACATGGTTAGTTGAATACAAATTAAATAATCGGGCCAGCTGGTGGCAAGTGCAAGGTAAATGCCGGGAGAAGGGGCTAAAGGATACAGAGACAGTCCCGTAGTGCAGGTAGGCAGTGCAGGGAAAAGTGGCTGGGCCAAGGACCGAGATCGGTGAGACCAGTGGACCTGCATGCCCATGTGCCCACTACAAACACGTTTTCCTTGCTTTTCCTAGCTCTTCTTTCATTCATTTATTCATGCATCCATTCATTAAATCTTCATTCCGCTATAAAAGCGTGTAAAGATTTACTTACATTATATTTGAAATTTCCATTGTGTCTCTTCGTAATGCAGTCTGTAAAACGGACCGTGCTCTTGACAACGATTTTTCGTATACTGAACTAAAATGAAACTCGGTCTAGTTTCTGAAGTTTCTGCCTTATCGTCTCTTACGTTATTGCGCACCCCCTTCAAATGTAGTTCTTTCGGCATGGTCCCTGTCTCAAGGTCAAAAAACAATAGACCCTTATACTTCCAGTGCGACTTGTGGGCCTCATCTGGGCGAGAGCTGAAAATCAAAGCCGCTGTCCTTCGCATTCTTTATTTGCAACATCACGTAGTATAGGCATCTGTGAGAACTTGAAGTTTACAATCCCTCTATGTAGTGCGCCTCAATGTGCAAATGCGAACTGGCTTCTCTCCCAAATGCCACGGCCCGCTTGGCGCGTTCTAAGTGCCCCAATTTTGTCCCCGTTGTCTGCGAGCTTTGCAGCCCAAATTGAGACATTTAATTTTTGGCGGAAGGTCAGGGAAAGTATAAAGTACCACAGGAGTTGAGTTAAAAGTGAGATTTATTGTTTGTTTTATTATTTGCAATACGCAAGCCTCCCCTCCGTTAACAGTGCGCAACAGTGCGCAGCATTTACATTTACATGAGATGAGACATGAGAAAAATATATACATACACATATATGAGGTGAATATAGAGAATTCAAAGATGACACCCAGCTTGTTCGCCACCCATGATGGTGAAGGTAGGGGGTTAGGGTTACAGGTACACTGTACAATAACATTAATTAACAAAAAGACAATCGTATTGCAATTATTTAAACCGAGATTTGTACTTCACAACCAGCTGTGCTTCGGGTGGGCATGGCACAGTCGCAATGTTTGGTGGCAATGGATCACTGCTCTGCACAGAAACGTCCAAAATTCCATATCTGTGCTTCTCTAACACAGCAACAATAAGGCCTTTCACAAAGTCGAACTGCATTTCATCATAGACTGGTTTGATCACCCATTGCTTACTTCGTTTTGAAAACACCTTAGTGTAGCGAGGCATCCTTACTTTACCCCTAGTCCTAGATTGTTCACGTCCGACATTGCTGTTATGGGCCAAGACCGCTAGTAGAATGCGATGTTTCATGCCCCGAAAGCTAAAATGCAAGCGCTTTGGCCTGTACTTTAGGCACATATTGTGGAACACCTCCAAATCTCCTGTGTGACAGAATTCTGTCAGTCCTCTCAAATCTCTTGTCGAAAACAATCTTCTCAATGGCTTTGTGTGTCGGTGAAGATGGAATCAACCACTTCTTCTTCCGTGCCTCCTCTGGGGACAAAGGGCCATGTTCACATTGGTGGAAATGTTGATTTGCTGTCCAGCGGTGAACGTTGGTACAGTGGTGCATCAGTGACCACCATTTTCCAAGTAGTATTTCCACTGACCCTTCACAAGTTTTTGAGCTCCACCAAAGATGGTTGGTGATAGAATGGGACCACTGCAAAATACTTTCAAACCTTTTTTTTTGTCATGCAGCCGAGATTTTCTTACTGATTGATTTAGCAAGATGCCATACGTCAAATTGATGATTAATATGTGGGAACTGCTCTCTCATTGTCTTGGCATTTGAAACGTGTCTGTCCGTGGCTATGAGGTCGATGTGCATTCCCCTTGATTGTAGATATTCCACTGATTTTATAAATCCTAGTTTCTCCATGGCCACTGACGATGTACATTGTGTTAATTGCACGACCACCGAACTCACAATTTTCTTACTATCCATGTCCTGAAAGTGGTAGGTGCAGTAATTGGCAGAAAATCCAGGGCTGTCGCACTGTCCATCGCAGGCTAGCCTGAATCGTTTGCCTTCGAATGTACTTGCTAGAGACAATTGTTCAATTTTCCAAGCATCACTGATGGCCGGAAACAGATAATCACATTGGTATATGTAGTACAGCGCTTTAGAAATGAAATGGAGTCCCACAAACTGAAAGAAAGCCTCTAACTTTCTAAAACTGGAGCCACTAAAAAGTGATGTAGCTGCACAAAGTAGATTGCCTGCTGGCAGTTTCCCCAGCATCGGTTGTGCAGACCATGAGAACCTATGATTTAATCTACAGGCGGCATTTATTTTGACGTTACTGCCTTTTATTTGACGAGTCACATTAATCAATGGCTTCCCACATAGTTTTCCTCTAATGGAATGCACACATTTCAGCATACTTATAATTTCCATCAAACAACTGTCGAATACAATGTATTTGCTCACTTTCATTAGACTGTCTCCCTGCGTCAACGTTGTTTCGGCCTGTGACGTTGTGGAGATTTCAACACATTGGAAAGTAATATCACTGATATCAAGTTCTGATGTGTCTATGGATGCTGCGGCTGGTTCATTCTCTGTCATTTCGACATCTATTACTTCAACATTGATGGGAGAACACAACAATGTCGACAGGTTTTTGGGTGGCAAATTTTTGGCGGGTGTAGATTGTGTGAATTGATCTGCAACTACTTCAGAGCTATCTTCAATACATTCAATAACATCTTCTTGTGGTGGTGCGGTCGCACTGTAGCTATGGTCCAATGCAACTTTGCTGTAGTCTCCAAACACAGTTAATTCATGTTCTGGCCATTGGACATGAGCACCTCGAGCCTGAACAAGCCTCGCCTCAATTAATGGTTCCTCCATAGTGTACATGGTCTGGCAAGCAACATCTCTCATTCGCTTCACTGTCTGTGTATGTATAGTTCTGACACCCACGGGTAACTGGAGGAGAGATTGGAAAAGGGATGTTCAGTTTAAACACAAGATAAAGTGTAGTCCAATTGACTGGAAAAAAACATAAAATAGTCCCCAGCACAAACTTTTTTTTAAAGTTGAACTGTTTGTAACTAACCTGTTTTTGGTTTTTTTTCTTTGCAACTTTTTTGACTCGACCTTCAACATCTGCACGCTGTAGCTCCGATTCGTTTCCGCATGTCCTCCCTTCCTCTTGCGCTGCAACGACTATATTTTCTGTATCCGCATAGACAGCACGGAATGAGGCTCCATTGTCTCCCTGAAACATAGTACTTTCATTACTGTGTATCAAAATATTGTTAGCATAAAACACACGTGAGGACGAACACACGGGTACATCTCAATAGCCAAACACGATTTAAACATTGTGTGCAACAATCAAACGACAAGTATTCGACCAATGATGATCTATTTCGATGGAGCTGTCAGTATCCATACCTCTGGCTCTGCATGGACTGCCATGAATGGTTGTATTGGAGAGGAGGCATCCGCATCTCCCTGAAACACAGTACATGCATTAGTATGCTTTTCAATATTGGAAACATAACACACACTTGGGGTCGAACGCACAGGTACATATAAAGAGATAACCACAAATGATGCATTGTCTAAAAGAATCAAGGAAAATCTAAATATGATCACATTTCATCGACTTATTTCTATGATTTATTTACATCTGCATCATCTAAATTGGATGTTGTGATTGTAGTGGAAGCTTCGTCGTCTCCCTGAAACACAGCACTTGCGTTAATAGGGAAGAAAGTATAGCAAATGGAATCACGTTATATGATCACGCATGATGGAGCTGTCAGTATCCATACCTCATGCTGCTGAAGAATATCTATGGATGTTGCAAATGTAGTGCGCACTTCCGAAAGCTGTTGCGCCGATTCGTATACGCATGGTCCCGCTTCCACTTCCCCTGGAATTACTTGAATGTCAGGCTCTGCATCAAGTGCAGGGGTTGACGCTCCATCAACTGCCTGAAACATAGTACTTGCATTAGTGAGGATTACAATAGTGAAAACATAACACACACCTGGGGTCGACAGCACAGGTACATATCAACGGCTAACCACGAATGAAACATTGTGTAGAACAATCAAACAACAAGAATTCCAGCTCTGATGATGACGCTCGATGGAGCTGTCAGTATCCATACCTCCTGCTGGTGAAGAACATCTAGAAATGTTGTAGATGTGGCGGACGCTTCAGCATCTCCCTGAAAGACAGTACTTGCATTAGTATGGATAACACTAATTATAACTGAAAACAAACACCAGTGGACGATAGCTAAGGTGTATATCAATTGGAAAGCACTAACCAAACATTTGGTAAAATAATTACACGATAGAATAAAACTATTACTTGACATGCATAAAACCAGTCTGTAGCGGATTAGCCTAGTAAGATTACCTGATACGCGCTAGAAGTGGTTGATAACTGCGACCACATCAAGGATGTAGAATGTTCTTGCTTCAGATTCAAGGGATAGTCAAGAAGTTGTAAAGGTAAATTAATGATTGATAATGAAATGCCAATATTAAAAATAGCCATGTAAGGCGACAGAATACTTGAAAAATGCTCAATACAGCACAGTTCCCTGTTCCCCTATATATACATTGCGTTTGTGGGTTATGAAATCGAAAAAGAATATATTGATAAATGTCATTATTCAAAAAACTATACACTCATATCAATATCGAAATTATTACAAGGGATAGAACACCTACAATATCAATTAATCCATTCGGCTACCTACACACTACCGCAAGGCCTAAAGCTAAATCCGGACACTTGACTCACCGGTGTCGGAATGTGGACGAATAGAGTGGGAATAGCGTTTTCGAGCAATTTCCGTGTCGTTCGCCGTTTATTCTTCTTTGTTACCCAAGATGTTGTGTACATGTCCAAGGAAAAGTGCCGGCTGCAGATACGGTAACAATCACCCCTCTTGTCCTGTAAGACTTGTTGGACTCTACTTTCCAGCTCATCCAGTGGATATCCGCAATGTCTGACCCATTCTCTTATTCGATCAACAGTTTTCGGGAATACATGCATTGTAGTGCCTTCAGATTTCGCATGGGTCTTCGAAGGGCAACCGCTAATCGAACAGGCAGGCATTGTTGATAAATCTGAAAAGTAAATATCGACATTATTATACAATCTTCAAGAATAAAGATTTGATGCAAAAGTAAATGAATCATACAATGATCAATGCAAGGTTTGTTTTGGTCGCAGGAACTATACCAGTTCATTATGTGTGGCTTAGTATTTGCATAAGTTGCAGAAATGTATAAATGATGTGACTAAAATCTGAACATGTGACTCGTCCCTTGGATGTTCTGTCTTGCACGAGAAGGAAACATGCTTACATTATAGACTGGACCCCCGAAGGATGCAATTCGATGACAATAGACACAGATGAAAATAAATAGATCTATTGATAGCATAGCAATGGAAACTCAAGTCAATAGCAATGAGACCAATGAACATAGCACTATTGTGTACTCTACTCGCAAATAGAGATTTAAAAATCTGCGAAATATGACTAGGATACATGGCCTTACCTTGACCAACAAACAGTTGGATTCAGCAAGCAGAGCAGTATGTTGCAGGAGAATAGGTGGGTGGCCACAGGTAGCACACTGATGGGTTTGCTCTAAGCGGTCACAGAAGTTCACGGATAGCACGACGACAAGCAGATTAGCGTAGATCTCAGTGGTTGCCAGGTAACACGTTCAGGAGTTGACTTGCAAAGCTCAAAGATGTTCTCATGAGACATATCAAGTGGTTTATAAAGTATTAGAAACAGGGGTGTGTTTGTGAATGAATGACGTATGTATGTCGTGGTCTTAGGGGGGCGGCCTGCTTGAAGGGGAGGCCTGGCTGGAGACACGGGGTCTGATGAGGCCATGTGAGCGATGGCCCCTGGGCGTGGGATACCTTTTGAAGTGTACATGCTGTTTGGCACCTTGGCCGTTTGCGCCCGTCACAGCCCCCCATGCCAGCGCTAAGCCCCGGGTGCGGACCGCCTTTGATAGAGGGGGGTGGGATGGATGGGCCTGGGGCGTGCAGATAAGGCACAGGAAGACTGCTGAATGGAGACACACTTATGTGGATTGCAGGGGGCGGCAAGCTTCAAGGGGAGGCCTGGCTGGAGACACGGGGTCTGAGGAGGCCATGTGACCGATGGCCCCTTGGCGTGGGATATCCTTTGAAGTGTACATGCAGTTTGGCACCTTGGCCTTTCGCGCCCCTGACAGCGCGCATCCCCGGGTGCGAACCGCCTTTGATAGAGGGGGTGGGATGGATGGGCCTGGGGCGTGCAGATAAGGCACAGGAAGACTGCTGAATGGAGACACACTTATGTGGATCGCAGGGGGGCGGCCTGCTTCAAGGGGATGCCTGGCTGGAGACACGGGGTCTGAGGAGGCCATGTGACCGATGGCCCATTGGCGTGGGATATCTTTTGAAGTGTACATGCAGTTTGGCACCTTGGCCTTTCGCGTCCCTGACAGCCCCCCATGCCAGCGCTCATCCACTGGCGCGAACCGCCTTTGATAGTATATCGTTGCTTATCAATAACAAATGCCACATACCAGAGATTCTTGTGAGCACAGACCCACACTTCAACCGGTGTATTATAGTGGTCAAGACCCTAAGGCCTATATAATCCAGTGGTAATTGTTGGTATAGATATATGTGTGACTTTTATAGAGACATAACCTACTGAAAGACTTTGAACAAGTGTTATGTAGTGCATGCATTATCGAGAATATGTTATGTTAGCTTAGATAGATAGTGACCACCCTGCTTCACAGCGACCAGACCTTCACCTATTCGGAGCACAGATGTCTGACGTCCATCCGTGAATGGAGACACACTTGATTCATTTAAAAAAATCGAAACAACCGTTGTTAAAATATATGTGGTGTTTTATTTTGTATCTTATTTTCATGACACACAAATACAAGACTTTAAAGATTACACAGGTCAGGTTGCAGCACAGCGAGAGAAAATCCCTGTACTGACCGGTGTCACTCGGGAACGTTTCTCTAATGGCACGAACGGCACAGGCGGGTATCACTCTTCGAACGCGGTGTCCAAGCCTCCCGTGGAGCCACCATGTAAAGGAACGATAGGCCACCAGCCTGTACCACCTGTGAAAAGGAATAAAACAAACTGTTTTTAAATGACCAAGATAAGTTTAATAAACGTTTGTTGTCAATGACAATTCTTGTAACTAATGGCATTCTTCACGGACAAATGCTATCTAGACAATGCACACCATTGAATGACTTACATGCATTACAATGATATGTAGATGTAATTTTGGATATAGTAGAAGAACATGAAATAGGAGTGGCATGACAAGCAGAGTATACTTACTCGTTACTCGGATTACGAGGACGAACAGTTGCGCGAAGTTTGTGCATAAGCACCATCATTATTCTCAACACGGCCCGTGTGAGGCAGGCTGCCCTGAAGTCTGGCAGCTCGGTGATGCATTGCGGTCGTGGCTCGCATTCCGAAATGTAGGCCAGGCATCCCGAGTTTTCTCGGCAGCAGCAGTTCTCCTCCTCGGTTGGCATTAGCTCGCACCGATTGCATGTGCACCAGGTGGAGATGCCGTCCATGCGACTAGGCCCAGGCTCTTCATCTGTTGATTCGTCCTGCCAACTGCTGTCCGAATCCCCATCGTTTTCGCGTGCTTCCCTTTCAAGTAGTTCCTCCTTGGTATACTCGGGCTCGTACATGTAGGGCATTATTGTAGCCATTGTGTGCTAAACAAAGTAAAATAATTTACCGAGATGGTACAGGTGTTCACACGGGCTACAAGCGGCGAAGGTAGCTAACCAGAGCACAGAAACGAGTCACAAAATACTCCAAGTAACACAGAGAGAGGAATGGAATCGAAAATCTGCTGCTGTGTGTTGTGAAACGGTCTGTTTATACTTATTGAGGAAAGAGGCGTCCTGCCATTTCCATGGCGACACGTCATTTGCTGAAGCGCAGCGAATGTTGACACAAGACGTGCTTTGGCGTTGGGAAATGGGCGGTACGAGTCTGCTGATGACAGGCTCAGGGGCGGGGGATATGATTTAGTGCCGCAAAAGCAGGTCAGCCAGGGCGATGGGGGAAATGATAGGATTATCACAAAATGGCAGCTCCCTGGTGCCTGTTTTCACGTGCGTTTAATGGACGAAAACTCGGGTAAGGTCCATAGGAAAGTTTTCTAAAATCGAGCCACTTAGGCTTAAAAAAACATGGGCGACCCGTAGGGACAATAAAGATTTTTACTAGACCATGCCTTTAAGGTAAATTCTACAAAAACAAAACGTATACATTGCAAAACCAAGAGGAAATAAAACATCTTTTAATTGGCGAGCTGGACAAGACTGCCTCGAAAAGGTCAAAAATGTTATTTACCTGGGTAGTCCCATTTTTTCCACTCTGGGTAAAGTGTATATTAAAGCATGGGTAAAGTCTAAAGGTGTGGCACCCAGCAATCAGTTGACACAGGTTGACATTAAATTTGGCACATTTTCTCTCCACGATTCCGTATGGTTTTGAAATCCTTCCTCCCAGGTCTTTCTGCCTGCTATTGAAGAGCTGATGTGGAGGAAGATTTTGCAGGTAACGAGTGGCATTCCCCTGGCGGCAGTGAGGTACGAACTTGGTCTACACTTAGATGTCAAGCATTATGGAAACATCTATCCCTTTATTATAAAATCTTATGTCCAGTGAATGACCTCTGCCTTTTTGCCAACTTCAACTCTATACTTTGTGTTTGCAAGGGGGGATACATTAATGTGTGCGTATTCAGAGTTTTGCAACAGGTTCCTTTCTGACATTGGGCCATCAATTGGTGCCTTGATTGAGAATCTGCCAAAGGTGAAAAGGGCATTGTTTGATTATGATTGGGCATCCACACTTAACCCTCTTTACTCGTATGTATCATTAAAACATCTGAGTTATGATTACAAACGGGCGGGTGTACTTGCTCCAGATCTGTCCATTTATCCAGATCTGACTGTCTGCTGAGACTTTGTAAGATTTAAGTGGAACTTGGCTCCAACTTGGGAGGTATTGGCAGGACAAGGCAAGTAACTTAATAATCAGGACGTATGCTGCTACTGCAATGCCAAAAACAGGATGGAGACACTGGAGCACCTTGTAACTTTATGCCCAGCCCTTCAAGGGGAAATGAGAACTATATTTTGGCCGTTCCGAAGAGCTTTTGGATCTGGGGATCAAGGTGCTTTGTGAAACCTTTTTCTCACAGGTCAGACCGATTCTCTTGTTTTGGCAGTTACGGTTTTTTAAACTCTCTGCAATTAGGGAGTTAAGGAGGATCCCTGAAAATTGTAACATGATGAATTGAAATATTGTATTGTGCCTAACTTTTTTACTATGATGAATTGAAAAAGAAATGTCATGTGGATGTTTTTTTAAAAATAAAAAAACGCTTTGAGGACTAATTGGAACTGGCTATTAAGATTTGTATGTATGTATTAATGAAATATTTTTTGGGGGGTATTCTTTCTCTATGTTCCTTTGCTTAAATGTTATTGTATAAGCATATAACTGTAATAAAAAAAATGATAGACTTCATCCTCCACGTATACACAACACTCTCAGGCCAAGAGATATCTATCCCCTATTATCTGGATCATTTTCCCTAGACATGTAACCCAAATACTTATAGCACTTGTGTACCTACACCATGACTGTGCTTGATCATGGCCGCCTCCAGGTATGCAATACGTTATTAGTACAGTTAATGTCTATCCTGGCTAATCTTATTTATCTAGAAATCTATTGAGCAGAACTACATACCAAGGACGAGGACCTAGTAGCACTTATATCTCTGCTATCCCTCTTATCAAGGAATGTATTGAGCAGAACTACATACAGAGGGCCTTCTAGCACCTAAATTGAATCAAAATGATTTGGGCCTAGATCTGGTTGTCATCGTCCAACAGACATGAAATGTTTTGGATCATGTGATGCTTAACATGATCTGTCTAAGAATTGATCCCTGAACTACCTTTGCGTGGGGCACAGTATAACTTGGATTATGATGCTTTATTGGGCTTGCTCTGGTCTCTTGCTGTTATTCACTACGCTCTCCTATCAGATAAGCACTCAAGCACTCTAGCACACCCAACTCTTGCTAAGGACTCTGATACGGTGCAAATTCACAATTTTGAACCATAAATTAGGATGGGAATCCCCGACCACCCGCTGTAATCAATTACCCAAGATCCTAAATGTGGATCCATTACCACTTATACGCTAACTTTAGTTCCACCTTCAACGGAATACACTGTATAAATCATGCATCTAAACTTGCAAAACAAAATATTTAGCTAGGTACATCGATGTGATGTCACTTTTAAGCCAAAGATGAATAAAGAGAGGAAGAATATGATAAACTGAAAGCCAATGTGAAGCCTATTGATGATCAAACCTGACACCGGACCGAGAGCAATAATGGTTAGTTAGACACAGCACAAACAGCAAGGCCTGGCCTGATGTTGGACTTCCGAGTACACAGAGTACCAGTCTTCATGGCTAGGATGTACTTGTACGTCCGTTAGTACAGAACTGGATGCAACTACACACCAAGAGGTTGTCTCCAACAAGCAATTGCTGACTCCGAAAGACGCCGGGAGAACCATAGACGGTGATGCTGGACCAGGTTCACAAGTACCAGCCATAACTTCTAGAATGAAGTAGTTGAACTGATTGAAATGAACTGGATGCAGCTGTACTCCAATAAGCAATTGCAGACCCAACAAGACACAGGGATGACCATAGCCTAATCGTACCGTCACCTCAACAGGCATGGGAAGGTTTTCAGGAACAGGGTCTCCTTCCAATCTTCCAATCCACACAGTCCTCAAACACATCAATATGCAAACTCTCTCCTCTGCACCAACAAACAATAGAATTCAGCTATACCCCTCGATTAATTCAGCCTAGCTGCACACATACTCGTACACCTCCATTGAACCTCTACAGTCTTTAGAACACAGCTATACACCATGATAAATCGGCCCAGATGCACACATAATCCCATTCACAAACTCCACTGCCACATGCTACTGATTTCACAGAACCACTGCACCACGCCTAGTACTAGAATGCAGCTTCACAATACTTAATCAGCACCTGGCTGCACACATACCAAGTGCACCCAAGCACTATTTACTACACTACCCACTCCACTGATCTGCACTACCGTCCCTAAGGGTGTTCAACCCACAGCGCTTTGAAATCATACTAATGGTAAAAAGGCGCTATACAAATGCCCAATAACATAACATAAGGTAAGAAGGGAGGAAGACCCCTTCACAGAAAGTCATCAGGCTGGGGCAAGGCATGCAAAGCAGTCCTAATACAGTCAACTTCCGGGAGAGGTCATGGAGTCTAAAGGTGAAAGCAGAGAGGACGACTGAGGAGTCCAGACTGAGTAGCTCCTAAAGGAGCCTTCACAGGAACTGTTAGATTTTGTCTGTTGTGATAGTGTAAGGATGGGTTTAGGTTAAGGATAGGTTTAAAACTCTTGAGTTGGTCACCACTGAAAGATTTGTTATTAGAGTAGGCTAGCCAGGAGGCTAAGGGTTCATTAAGGGTAGGTTGGCCTTTCTGGTTGCCATTTCCCTTTGAATATTACTGTGTAGAATATTGTGTCCCAGGAGGGGTAATGTCTTTAAGAGCAGAAGTTTGGAACTTTATGATTTTAGAATACGTAAGGCATAAGCCACCAATCAGTCAACCTCATTTTACTTTAGCCCATCCATGTCATGTTTTTAGAAGCCCATTATCATTTTTAGAAAACCTAGATAGTACCTGTAGGCGTTCCACTTACCGTTACACAAAAACATTAATATAAACACTTTTTCTGACAACTTCAATAAGAGTGCATATCATGTCTTTGCTCAGCCGTACCACAAGTGGTGTCAGAAGTGGGGTGGTGAACATGGAATACATTAACTCAAGCCCAAGGCCCCAGATCCTGTATGTACTAAAAAAAGTTTAAACTTGGCCAGAGGCCAAATTACCATTATGGCCCGCCCAGTGCTTGGCAGGTTTGTTCTTGTTCAGCACAGAACAAAAATCCAAAAAAGATGCTTACAACACCAGGATCACTCAGGCAGGATCCTCCACTAAAGAATTATTTAAAATTCTGAAGGTACTAGAAAACCCTATTTCACCTCCAGAAACCTGCCTGAAAGACAAATCCTGGTGCACCAACATCCAGAACGCCCTCAACAATAAAATTTTAGGACTCCAAACTAAAATTGAAGACAAACGGCAACAATAAGGTCACCAACCTTAGCCTACCCACACCCAACAACACTAGCGCAGGCTTCTCATTTAAGAAAGTCATCATCCCGGAAGTTCAAAAAATCATCACCTCCCTAAAACCCTCTAACTGTAAGGGAGACAGCTGTCCGGCACAGATCATAAAAGATGCAGCCAGAGAGCTCTCCCCCTTCATTACCAAACTCATCAACCTATCCTTCACCAATAACTCTATCCCCAGGAACTTAAAACAATCATGGGTTCTCCCACTCCTGAAAAAACAATCCCTCGACCCGGCCATACCCACCAACTACAGGCCCATCACCACAGTCCCCTTCCTACTGAAAATCCTGGACAGAGCTGCCTACATCCAAATTCAGGAATACCTGGAATCCAACCAACTGCTAGGAATACGTCAATCTGGCTTCAGACCTCAACACGGAACTGAAACCGCCCTTGTTGATCTCAAAAGCCAGATTGATGAAATTAAAGACAAAGTCAATGCCGCAATCCTACTCCTACTAGACCTCTCAGCGGCCTCTGACCTGGTCAGCCACAAACTCCTCTGTAATCACCTTGCCACCACAGCCCACTTCTCCTCCTCTGCCATCACATGGATACAATCCTTCCTGGCAAACAGAACCATGCAAGTCTTTTCTACTACAGTTGCAGCAGACCCCATCACAATCACATGCGGGGTCCCACAAGGATCCTGTGTATCCCCCACTTTGTACAACATATTTACAAAGCCTCTATTTGACCAACTGGACCGTCTGAGTGTCACCTACACAAACTACGCAGATGACACCCAGATACTCCTCACCATCTCTGGTAATTACCAAGAAGACTCTGCCCGGATCAACAAAATATTCTCCATCATTCAGGCATGGATGGCCTCCCATGGCCTCTGCCTGAATGATGAGAAGACAGAGCTCCTAATCGTCGCTCCCCCAACACTCTCACTAAACGCGACCCTAGCTATAACAACATCACCATAGATGGCCATGCCATCCCCATAGCCAAAAGCGTAAAAACCCTTGGTTTCTATCTAGATGTCAACACCAACCTTAGCAATCACACCAATATGACCGCTTCAGCCGCTGCCTATACCGGCAAGCTTATTAGAGCCAGCAGACCTTTCCTATCACCCAATAGATGCCTCACCCTTGCCAGGGCCCTAATACAATCCTTACTCAATTACTGTAACAGCCTGTACCTAGGTGCTAATCAATCCGTACTCAACAAGCTGCAGGTAATATAAAACAACGCCTTGCACGCAGCCCTCAACATTCCCAGACAAGAGCATATCTGCGGTACTAGGAAAGCCTGCAAATGGCTATCCATACGCCAAAAAATTGATCTAAAAACCATCTGCCTCACGTACAAATCCCTCAATCACCTAGCACCACCATATCTAGCTAATAAATTCACCCTGAAACCCGCCACCAGATCCTCCAACACTCTTTGCTTATCAGTGCCCAGGTTCCACCTAAAAAGAGCTGGAGGGGTAAGCTTCATAGTGCTTGCCCCCCAACTCTGGAACTCCCTACCGCTTAACATCAAAACTGTCGAATCCTCCCAGATCTTTAGGAAGCAGGTCATCAACTGGCTTCTAAACAAAGAATAACGCCATTAACACCAGACCTTGCGGTAACTGGCTTAGACACTGTATTTATATTGAAAACTGTATATTGTACGCTTTTGCTCTCGTTTACTCACCACTGTATATATATGTATATATTATAAACTTGTACGAAGTATGCAAAACTAAGATACTTCTCAACGCTGTAACCAAATCTTAAGCGCCCTTCTACCTCTGGGTTTGGAGCGCCATACAAATATAATAAACAAACAAACAAAATGACTTGCCAGGGGATTCCAGTTTCCAATTCATTTGCAAGGTTATCAGGCTTCCCCAGTGGGTGGAGTCACCTGATTAGGCCCAACTATATGAGCTTTATGTGAATTTGGGTCAACTGTACGCCCTCTCCCAAACATGAGATCGATTCCACACCTATGGACATTACAGATGCAGTCTGAATTCTTGGCAACCACTTTCCCAGGTTTGCAAGTGCCTAAAGGAATGACCCCAGCCTGCAAGATGCCTTCAGATGGGTAACCCCCAAAGCCTGCAAAGCAAGCACATATGGGCCTTATTGTGTGGAGAGAAATTGGTTATTATACCAAGCACTGATCAAACCCAAGGGCGATGATAAGCTTTATTATACATTTTTGATTCTGGCCCCATTCCAAATGGAAATCATGGCATTGGCTTATACCCACTTGACTGCACGGCATCAAGAAGTGGCTAAGACCCAGGACCACATGTGATTGCGCTTCTATTGACCACATGTATATCACTACATTAAAAAGTATACAAATGCTTGTGCCATCTGCCAGAAAAATCTCACCTCTCTGTGCCCAGTTTGCAGAATCACCATAGATATCACTGGTCCCTCAAAACCCTCTAAACTTGGACCAAAATATATCTTACTAATACTGGATTATGCTACCAGACATCCTGAGGCACTTCCCCTACGGAATAACACTGCCAAACAGTCCCCAAGATGTATCTAAGACCCAAGACAAACTGCAAGTCTAAAATAAGCTAAACTCAAAACCCTGCAGGACCTGGTGGACCGGTTCTAAATGTCTTTTTGGACAACCCAGGTCGTGTTTGGAAGGGGTGTTTATATCATTATGGGATCTGCAAGAGGCCTTGGGTCTCCCCAATCTCTCCCCCTTTCGTTACTTGCAACTCAAAGGGGCCCACACTGAAAGCAGGTGGGGAGATACCCTTAGGCGTGACCTAACAGACTTTGAGAAATGTATTATCACACATAAAGGGACCAAAGAGGTGATATCGCGGCTCTACAGCTTTTTATTTTTAACCACCCCATGGGAACCCCCATCCTCCCAAGTACAATGGGAGAAAGATCTGGGCACACCCATCACCGAAAGGAGATGGACCAAGTTATGTAGACAGGCCAATCGCTCCACGGCTGCACCCCAATACCGCCATCAGACCCTTAAGCTGATCCACAGGTAGCACTATCCCCCGCAGAGGATAGCAAAGATGAGAAGGGGCTACGATCCACACTTTTGGAAATGTCACACTGAAAAAGGGGACTAAATACATATGTGGTGGAAGTGCCGTGTGGTACAAACATATTGGAATGAGGTCCTGTCCTGGATCAAAGAGGTAGACGGGATGGAAAGGACTCTGTCCCTCTGGTTGGTGTTGTTCGGCATTGAAGTGGAAGGGGGACCAAAGGTGAAACATGACCACATGCTGCATGTGATGCTTGTAGTGACAAGGTGGTGTTGGGCCCAAAAATGGAAATCGCCTCAACCCCCAGGGGGGAGAGAGTGGGTCTCTAAGGTAAGAGCAATCTATGATATGGAATTCTTAACTCATTTGATAGAAGAATCTAGGTCCAATATTGAGGGCCTGTGGCTTCCCCTCTTTGATAAATATGGAAGATCGGCATAAGACTCGAGCAACACCTGGAATGGCCTATTTGGACTCGAATGTTTCTGTGTAAAATAAACGTCCCCGAGTGTGAAGGGACAGACTGGTGCGGGAGATGTTGTTTCCAGGCCATGGCCCTTGCCTTTCGAGCGACCCCACCCCTATTCTGAGCTTACCTTATACCAGCGATATGTCTTTGTGAAGATAATGTGTTGAACCCCGTGGTTATTACTATTTATTATCGCGCCATGGTGTGGGAGAGGGAGGGGGGAGGCAGTGGGTGGTGGGAAGGGAGTGGGAAGGAAAGGGGGGACATAAAAGTTGTGATTGTTCATGTTCACTTATTCTGCTGATTGTACTATTGAATTGCCTATGTTATAATCACAAAACCTTAATAAAATTTGAATTCTCAAAAAAAGATATCACATTTGTAAAATCGAGTATCGCTGGAGTTTGGAAATGTATGACTTTGAAATAAACAAGCAGTAGGCGACCATCACTGGAAACATTACTTTACTTTAGTCCATCCTTGACATTGTTTTTCTTAGAAGCCCATTGTTATTTCTAGAGAACCCTGATAGCTCTTATAGGCATTCCACCCAACACATCCAGAGTAAATAATACTAATAACACTTTCCTGACAACCATAATGATGTATCACATGTTTTTCCTCTGCCTGGCATTACTTTCAATAACTATGGATTGCACCAGCTTTTTACCAGTGTAAAATGTAGGTGGAAACCAAAGTGAGTCAAGCCTCCCTGTCACATCAAAATTAGATGCATGCACAGACACATGGATTTCCTGCATGGAGCAGTGGCTTTCATGCTCTGTGTCCCCATTCCGTCTGTTAAACAACATCAGAATAGTCCAGAACGTAATTATCAGTTAGTCACCTCCAATGACCAAGGCATGCAAGCTTCTTTATCTTTGCTATGGGACTCAAACTCAAGAGAATCAGTGGTGATGGAATCCTTGGGAGGTTGGATTCTAGAAAAGGCGATACTTGAGCAAATTGCAATCCTGAGTCGACAGCGCGGAGGTCATAGCTCTGCCAGTAAAATGAGGTAAAGTTTCTCATGCGGATCTATCAAATGATTATTTGTAGAAGAGTTGTACCTAGATATGCCACATTCTCAGTCAGGATTGCAGAGAAAGACCCACACCAAGATGTATTGTATTATATGACAATGCATTACTTACCGTAAAAGCATTTCTGATGGTTGTATCTGCTTAGATTCACATGCTGTGCATAGGTCTGACATCCAGTGGTCACTGCGGAGTATTGCATTTTGTTTTTCGTAGTCGAAAAGGGGACGTCGACAAGGCGTGTCTGTAACACTATCCCTATAGTGACGTGTGTTGTACCCACAATCCCTCACGCGTCGAGGTCCCTCTGTTTGTATTTTTCTGCCCTGAGGGAGCCTTCTAGACGTGAGTGAGTACAGAAAAGAGAGAAATATAGAAAGATGTCTATGTTCCTTCCATCCGAGCGGGGAGGAAGGGTGGGCGCATGTGAATCTAAGCAGATACAACCATCAGAAATGCTTTTACGGTAAGTAATGCATTGTCTTCTGATGTTTGTTAATCTGCTTAGAATCACATGCTGTGCATAGACTAGCGAGCAGTACCCGGAGTTGGCGGTGGGTTATGAGAAGGAACAGTAGAGAAAAGATGTTTTAATACTGCCTGTCCCACCTGGGAGTCAGATCTAGAGTGTGCATCTAGACAGTAGTGTTTTGTAAAGGTGTGCACAGAACTCCAGGTAGCCGCTTTGCAGATGGACTCAAGGGGAACATTTGCAATGAATGCTATGGACGCCCCCGTGCCTCGAGTAGAATGTGCTCTTGGCCTAAAGGGCAGTTCTCTCTTAGCAAGAGTATAGCAGAGAGTGATGCATTGGACAATCCATCTAGAAATAGTGGACTTTGAAACTGCATCCCCTTCTCTTCCTGCTGCCACCGAGACGAAGAACTGATTAGTCTTCCTCAGTGGTCTGGTTCTTTCCATGTAGAACATGACCGCTCTGCGCACATCTAGTGTGTGCAGAGTCCTTTCTCCCAAGTTGGAAGGATTTTGAAAGAACGCTGGTAGTTCTATAGACTGGTTTACATGGAATTTTGAGATGAATTTTGGAGCAAACCTTGGGTGAGTGCGTAGAACCACTTTATCTTTGTGAACTGTAACAAAGGGGTCTAGAACTAGAACAGAAAAAGCCTGTAGTTCACTTACTCTCCTGATGGAGGTGATAGCTATTAGAAAAGCAGTCTTAAGAGTGAGGTCTTTAAGAGTTGCTTTGTGCATGGGTTCAAAAGGTGATCCCATGAGTTTTGTAAGTACCACGTTAAGGTCCCATCCGGGAGCTGGGTTAGCTATCGGGGGGTGTATTCTCTTTACTCCCTCCATGAAGGCCTTTATAACAGGGATCTTCCACCACGACACTTTGAGTTGGGAAGTGGTGTATGCAGAAAGTGCCGCTAGGTGGACTTTAATGGAATTGAACACTAGACCTGAATCCAATAAATGGGTCAGGTATAGAACAATATGTGTGGGAGAGCAGTCAATTGGGTTGATGCTCTTTCCTCTGCACCAGATGACAAATCTCTTCCATTTGCTAGAATAGCAGTGGCGAGTGTTAGGTTTTCTGGCTTCCCTGAGGATGTCCATGCATCTCTGCGGGAGCTGTAGGTGTCCAAATTCTACGACCTCAGGAGCCAGGCTGCTAAGTTCATGTTCTGGGGGCATGGATGCAGCGTCCTGCCCCTGTCTTGTGACAGCATGTTGTACGGGCAGGGGAGTTTCACTGGGGGAGATAGAGACATCTCCATCAAGTGAGCGAACCATGGCTGTCGGGCCCACATTGGGGCCACCAGTATCATGGTTACTTGTTCCTGGTGCATCTTGTGCACCACCTTGTTGAGAAGGGGAGTCGGGGGAAAAGCGTAAACAAATTTCCCTGACCATCAAATCGACAGACCGTTCCCCTTGGATTGGTTTTGGGGGTACCTGGCGGCGTAGCTTTGGCATTGTGAGTTCTCCAGGGTTGCGAACAGGTCTATTTCTGGGAATCCCCATTGCGTGAAGACGTCGAAGACGATGTCTTCGTGCAGTCGCCATTCGTACTCTTCGGGCAGGGGGAAATCTCTGCTGAGTTTGTCTGCCAGCAGATTGAGTTCCCCTGTTGTGACAGGAGGAACATGTTCTGTTTGAGAGCCCACTTCCATATGTTTTGGGCCAGTTTGGACAGACCTGGAGAGTGGGTTCCCCCCTGCTTGTTGATGTAATACATGGCTGTGGTGCTGTCTGTAAGGACCATCACTGTCCTGCCTTGTAGGTGTTCCTGGAAGGCTTTTAGCGCCTTGAACACCGCTAGTAGCTGCAGAAGATTGATGTGTTTGGATGCTACGCTCGGAGTCCACTCTCCGTGAGCAGTCTGATGGGATAGGTGAGCCCCCCATCCTGTGAGGGATGCGTCTGTGGTTAGAGTGGCTTCCGCCGCGGGTGTGGCAAAGGGTTTCCCTTTATCTAGGTTTTCTTTTGTCCACCACCGTAGCGAGAGAACTAAGGCCTGCGAGACCACTACTAGATCGTCCCATTGTCCGCTGGCCTGACACCACTGGCTGTTGAGCCACTCTTGCATAGGGCGCATGCGCAGGCGCGCGTGAGGTACCAAATAAATACACAACGCCATCATGCCTAGCAAGCGCATTGCTTTGCGTACCGTCACCTCTCGACCGGACACATATTGAGGGATCTGAAACAACATGTTTTGAACCCTCTCTTTGGAGGGGAAGACGAGGCCGTCCTTTGTTTGAATTAGAGCCCCTAGGAATTGTTTGATTTGGCTGGGGTCTAGGCTGGACTTCTTTTCGTTGATGGAGAAGCCCAACTGGAACAAAAGGTCTACAGTCTTTTGGGTATTGGAGAAGCATGTTTTGTAAGAATCCCCTGTTAAGAGCCAGTCGTCGAGGTAAGGGTAAACTGGGATGGACAACCTGCGCAGGTGGGCCGCTGCCACTGCCAGTACCTTCGTGAATACCCTCGGTGCTGATGCTATGCCGAAGGGTAGCACTCTGAACTGGTAGTGTTTGCCCTCTATCATGAACCGGAGGTATTTTCTGTGCGCTGGCAACATTAAAATATGAAAGTATGCATCTTTCATGTCCAATGTTGTCATGTAATCTCCCTGTGATAGCAGTGGGATCACTTCCTGTAGGGTCACCATACGAAACTTTTGGGGTTTGATAAACTTGTTCGCTGGGCGCAGATCTAATACAGGGCGCAAGGTTAGATCCTTTTTGGGTACAAGGAAGTACACTGAATAAATACCTTCCGTTACCTGAGATAGAGGCACGACCTCTATGGCTCCCTTTTCCAGCAGTTGCTGTACTTGTAGAAGGATGGCAAGATGTTCCGGTGACATGCGTCGTCCCCTCGGGGGTTTGTATGTTGGGGAACTGTTGAATTCGATGCAGTCTCCGTGGGCTACGGTGGAAAGTACCCAGCGGTCTGACGTTATACCCTCCCATGCTGGAAGAAAGGATGTTATCCGGCCCCCGACCGGTGTTGCATGGGAGGGGACGCGAATCTTCGCGTCACTTGGTGTTGTTAGGGGCTTGGGAACCTCTGGGGGTGGACCCTCGCCCTCTTCCTTTGAACCCGACGCTGTCCTCTTTGACTGTACTGGCCACTACTGGTCTGGAAATTGGTGGCAGGGTACTGTTGCTGCTGGTTTTGTTGTTGGCGTTGGCCACGAAAAAAGCATTTATTGCCATATCCGCGCCTGGTAGCGGGCTTAGAGATTTGGTCAAGAGTTTTGATTGTATCGAACTCTTTTTTAGCCATCTCCAGAGCCTCATCCACCGCCTTCCCGAAGAGGTTGGAGTCTTCAACAGGTTTATTTATTAAAGTCGCCTGTGTCTCCGGTTTGAACCCTGAGTTGCGCAGCCATACGTGTCGTTTTAGGACTATTCCCTGAACTAGGGAACGTCCCACAGTTTCTGCCGCATCCAGAGAGCTCTTCACAATACTCTGGTTGACCTGGGTTCCTTCGCCAATAGTTGAAAGCAGGCGTGTACGTAATGGTTCCGGCGCTTCTTCGGCGTCTTTGCGCAGTTTGGCCCACTGCGCGACCGCATAGCTAGCGAGCAAAGAATTGTTGTTGGCAATTCTTGCCGAAAAGGCGGCCGAGGATGTAATTCTTTTAGCAAGGGCATATAACCGCTTGCCCTCCTTGTCAGGCGGTGCCTCACTGGTGGAAAGTGGTACCCCTGCCCTCTTTCTTGTGTTGGTTACTACCAGGGAATCCGGAATGGAATGTCCCCTGATGTACAGCGGGTCTGAGGGTGAAGGAGTGAAAAGTTTTTCAATTCTAGGATTGACCCCTCTGATTAGTGCGGGTGTGGACAGCGAAGGGATGATTCTTCTCCTCACCGAAGCGAGGAGGGGAATTGTCTGACTGACCGGGGGTTTCTCCTTAATTACCCTTTCTACAAAGTCTAATTCAGGAGAGAGCTCCCCAGTGTCTAGTTCGAAGTGTGCTGCTGCTCTGCGCAACAGGGCATTAAATGTGGGTTGATCGTCAATGGGAGACGTGTTTCTAACCGGTGAAATGTCAGGAGGATTTAGGTTCAGGACATCAATGTCGGAATATATTGATGGTGATTGCCAGGGGTGAGAAGGTCCTTCTTCTGGATTTTCTCCGAAGCCTTCTCCTACCGAGTCTGGGCTGTCCTCCAGACCTTCCTCCTGGTTCCGTCCGTCTTCCTCGTCCATAAAATCATCCTCTTCCTCAAAATAATGTTCTTCCCCAGTGAGGTCATACACACTGTGGAAGTCTGAGGCTGTGTCCTGGTGGGGATTGACTAATCTTGGAATTTTGGCCCTGGGGTCCTCCTGAGGCCCTTCTCTTATTCTCTTTGGAGTGGGAGGGTTTTGGGCATTCATAAACCTCTCCATCCTTTCCATGCAGAGATGGAGCCTTTCCATGGTTTCATGGGGTACCCCTGAGCGGTCTAGCGGGGGAAAATTGGTGTCTTGTAACTGAACACGGCTCGACCTCTCCCATAACGTCGAGGAAAGTGTCCCGTCGCCTTCCGAAAAGCCTTCAGGTGTGTCTTTCGACCTTTGCGTAGCGCTCGACGTGTCTTTCGGCGTACGCTTTTGGGCGTCGGCTACCACGATCCTCGCCAAGCTCTCAGCGACTCGTTTGTCAGCGGGGAGCTGTGGTTTCGACGTTATGGGTGTCGAACGCTCTACGGCGGCATGCGCTTTCTGCTGATGCGCTCCGGCCGATGATTTGGGGGCGGCGCCCTTATTTGCCGAAAGCCCAGTCGCTGGTCGCGGCTGCGGTTGCGAGAGGGGCTTCGAACCCGAACGGTCCGAGGAGGCCGCCGGTGAAACCTGCGTCTCCTTGGGCACTGATGCTCTCTTTGCCTTTGGCAAAGAAGAGCCATGAGTTGTGGCTTATGTGTGGTCTTGTGTGCGTCAGTGTCGCCGGGGTGTTCATTCCCATAAGCAGGGCGTGAGCCGAGCCCGTCGGGGCCGGGGACAGACGACGAAGCGCGTGTGCGCTCTCTAGGGGGGTTTACGACTTCCGTAGCGGAGGTCGTGGTATCACGTTCCTCGTCACTGTCGGAGGTAGCGACGGTGGGTGGAGCGCCGGCCTTCGACATAGCGTAGGCCGCCCACCTTTTGACCCTACGGTCTTTTAGAGTCTTCGGCTTAAGAAGCCGACAAGCCGTGCAACCTTCCTCCTTGTGATCGAGGGGCAAGCAGCGGTTACACCCTGAATGCTTGTCCTTCCAAGTAAACTTGCCCTTGCAAAGCGGGCAAAACCTAAAGGGTGTCCTCTCCATAGCTGAGGCAATAAAACGTGATAACCACCCCAAGGGAAAGGAAGGGGAAAAGGAAAGGCATTCTCAGAAAAGAATTAGAGATGTCCCACGACCCCCACTCTCCCTACTGTATTTGGCCTGCGAGGCCAGGCCACGTGTTCGGCAACGCCGAAGGATCTCCTCCGCTCGTCCCCTCCGTCGAAGATCTTGCTCGGCGGAGAAGCTTCACAACAGCGTCGAGGGGAGGATCGATATGTTCTATATTAATATAGGAAAACGACCAAAGGTCGAGGAGATGAAATCTGCAATGTCTCTCGAGGAGCTCCGCGTAAAGGCGACCAGTATCTGGGCGGAAAAAAACAATCTGAGGGACCTCGACGCGTGAGGGATTGTGGGTACAACACACGTCACTATAGGGATAGTGTTACAGACACGCCTTGTCAACGTCCCCTTTTCGACTACGAAAAACAAAATGCAATACTCTGCAGTGGCCACTGGATGTCGGACCTATGCACAGCATGTGATTCTAAGCAGATTAACAAACATCAGAAATATATATATGAAGCATACTCTCAGCACGGCTGGTACCTTAGCGCTAAAGGAAAAATACTCCACAAAGAGCATGGTGGTGTGAAGAGATTAAACTAATATGGAGGAATAAGAATAAGACAAAGAAAAGCTCATACAAGCTAGCTGATCACTGAGAACCAAACCAGGTATTTAAAGCTTTCTGAAAGTGAAAGAAGTTTACATTTTCTCTGGTATGTCACATAACAGCATTCCAGAGGTAATGAATTAAGGCTAACTGCACATAAACAAATCGAAAGGTAGGAACGAAATGGACATCGTCAGTTGAAGGATGCAAGGTTTTTTCAAGGACATAACTCGATATCTAGTGAATATGTTGGCCATGAAAAAGTATGTCTTTTGTGTTACAAAGTGCCTTATGTTTAATTTGTTTCGCCACTGGACACTAGTACAGACATGAAGTGCAGGGTTCACATGAGCAAACTGGGGTTTAAAAAGAGATATGCAAACAATCAATGGGGAAAAGGTAGTGCTTGAATTTTAAAGTTGAAAAGTGTTTTGGTATTGGAATCTTATCTAGATATCCCTTGTAAAAGGATCGATAGGTCTTTAATGTTAAAGTTTAGACTAGGAATTCTTCCGCTTCATTATTTTGTTGCATGTTGAAAGAAAGAATCTATAGATAAATGTCCATTCTGTACCACCTTGGTGGAAGATGCTATGCACTTTATTTGTATTTGCCCCCATACAGCTCTGCAAGGAGATGTTATTTAAGACCGTTATTTGTTCAGTGGCAAACGAGGACTGTTGTTGCGGCCTATAGGCCTCTGAAAATAACAAGGGAGGAAAACTGCATAGTTCGATTAATTATTTAGCCTCTGCTTGGGTTTTGCGTGTGAAATATTTAAATTGCTCTGTATGAATTTTTAGTTTTTATGATGCATCATGTACATTTTATTGTGTTTTAAATTTGTAAACTCTTTATGGCATTGCCGAAATAAAAGATTTCAACACACAAACTGGGTCAGAAGGACTGTACTTATTGCATTTAGCAGTCACAGCATTATGCAAGTCTAAACGGAGGTTGTTGTTAGAGTCTTAACAATAGGAAACTACGTTATTACCAACAGTCAATTGACAAGGAAAGATTGAAATAGAAGGCTCGACCAGATCATGCACAATTTAAAAAGCAAGTGTATGTTACACTGGTAATATGAGGTACCAATGTTGCCATTCAGGTTGAACCGTAGAGTTTTCACCAGTCGAAGAGTACTTGATCAGGGTCCCAAGAAAGGCAACCAGAAATGAGAAGACCTAACACTATGTCCAGAAAAAAGGGCCAACATCTAATGTTCCCCACCATTGAGCTTCAAACAAATACAGCATCTCTGGCTATCCACATTAACCACTTGATTGTGCAGACAACACACACATACCAGCAAACATCCAAAGAAAAAATGGAACATCATTGGCATAAATAGAAACCGGGAAGCTAGTCAGGCAATAAAGGTAACCTTTAAATTAAACCATAATACTAAAAAATATTAATGCCAAGCACTTTGTAACTCCCCAGGTCTGTGAATGAAAGGAAGACTCATATGGAGGATCAACCAATAGCAGCGGTTGGGCAGTTAGAGAGTGTCAAATCAGAATGGAGTCTACACCGAGGCTGAACAAAATTCTGAGGTTAAAACAGATTTTTTTTTAACACACAAGTTCTTTCTCTCTTGGGTCAAACGCAAAACAACAAGTATCAGGATGGCTATACTGAACAGCTCCAACTGTGTGAGGGTTACTTAAAAAGCTAACAAGGCTCGGGATACTGTATGTCAGTCACAGTCTCAATGATACTCCCTCTGGACTTCTTCCTGCTTGCCTGATGTGATACGACCAAGCCGACTGGGACTTGTAGTTCCTATAGACTTTGTTGCGTCTCCACTATGAATTGTAGTTGCTAGTATACTTTCTATTTAAGGTTAGGTTAGCCATCCCCAGTTTTTACAGGTGGTATTAAGACAGATCAATCACTTCCTACTCCTTGGGTTCTTACTTCTCTCTTCACAACTTCTTTACTCCTGCTCTGGTCCTGCTACACCTCGACACCATGCCATGCACTTGTTCAACCTGCCACCATGCGTTTGAACCCTTTCACACTGTCGACTCACGCCCAATACCAGCTTTGGGCCAAGGGTGCCCTCACAGGCCTTCCTAATTTAGCAAGTAATGACTTGCTAGCCCTGTGCAACTTCATGTGATGTACTCCTCTAACCTCGCCATGGTGACCTAGACAAACCTCCACCAGATGCCTTCCACAAACCTCTCCCTGCTCTATCCATTCTGACAACCCCTGATGTCTCCTAACCTTCTCCAAATGTATCTCCACACTCCCTCCACCTTCCTGCTCACTGCCTCCAAGCTCCTTCCTTGCTCTCCAACCTTCCCCAATCATCTTCTGCCAGATTTACTCCAAATGCTTACATTATCTAACAGGGACTCTGGGATTCTTACATACCTCTATTACTCCTCCCCTGGGTTTGGGCTTCCTTTGAAGATCTGCACCTGTGGATGTGAATAAGTGAGGAGCTGTGATTGGATGTACCTAATGGATTCAACTGTGTGTGCTTTTGGACTGGAGTAAACCTTTAAAATGCTGATCCACAACGTTTACTTAACTCCACTCTGTAGCCTGGACTCTCCATAGTGTTTCCTTGGTGTAACAAGGCTAGAGAGCGAGAAATCGCTCTCTGCGAGTTCTCAGCATAAAGGTGAGTAAAGCGAAAGCACTGTTTTCCTGCTTATGCTTATGCATTTATGCATGGCGCTGCTGGGAAAAACAATGCAATGTCTATTTGCAAATTGGGCTCACCGCAGGAGTGCCACATGAAAATAGGGTGTGTCTAATCTTGGGGCTTGTTCATGGTGTGAACACCCTAAGAAAATCTGGCGGGCCTCTGATGTCACCACAGGCTTGTGGTGGGTGCTCCAAAAAGACAATCTGTTGCTGCTGATGTTGGAATGGGCTCTGAAAGTGAATGCCATAGGAAAATGTAACATGCCTCTGATGACTGAGTAAGTATTGAATACCGTAACTGGGGGAATTCAATTCCTTTGCTACATGGTTTACTCTGCTTAAAGAGTTCAAGTGTCTTAAAGCAGAGTTGTCCAACTCCAGGCCTCAAGGCCTGGAAATCTGACGGGTTTTCAGGCTATCCCTCATTAATATTCATGACAAAAAATGTTCATACATTTAGGATCATTTTATAAAATGTATCTCATGAATATTAATTAAGGGGTATCCCGAAAATCCAACATGGTTCCAGCCCTCAAGGCCTGGAGTTGCACAACTAACACATTTCTCGGCACCCAGAATGGATAAAGTACTTCTCCTTAGGAACGTTGAGAGCATAACATTACCGATTCCCTACTGTTCCAGCTGACGAGGTATAGAAGCTTTCCCATTAAAGGAGCAGTGTCTTTTAATGGAGTCCTGTGACTTAACGAAAGTGTGAGTGACCTGGGGATCCCCCCATACCTCCTTCAGGCCCATAATCCACTAGCTTGGAGAAGCCCCCGTGCCTCTGGAACACCACATAAGATGTCCCCAGTGGAAGGTAGGAGATTTTGACATAGAAACAAATCACTGAAGTCTCAATCCGGAAAGGTCCATCTTGTGGAAGTAGTAAAGGAATACCTACAAATTCAAACTTTTTCCTTTTTTTTTACTTTGACTTTATTACATTTGTATAGCGCACAATGGACCCGGAGGCATGATGGCGCGTACAGACAGACAACACAAAAAGTATGACAACATAAAACAGAAAAAGGGGAAGGCCAAAAGCAAAGATAACAGCACATCACTAGTAATAAAGAACCATGAATAAATAAATCTGTTAACATATTTCGGACATGTGAGGGCCATTTGGTCATAAAAGTAAAGCAGTGCTCAATAGAAGTGGGGCACATAGAGTATCAATTTACAGTTCAAGCAGCCCCTAGGGAGATATTTGCATGATCGAAGATAAGTGGGTAAAGTGCTAGACCCGCAACCCACTAGAACAGTCACTAGATTGCTGCAAGCACCAGTCACTCAGGTCAATCTTGCGTAAGATCTTCAGGTCTGATGTTTCGACTACTCCAGGCCCGTTCTTTGAGGTAACCAAGCGAGTACCTTATTTCGCAATCATTCTCTAGAATCTTTCCCTTCCACCTTCTCAACATTGGTTATCACAAAGTTCCTTTAATCCAGAACGAAAGATTTACCTACGTATAATCAATACTGGGCATTTATGACTGCCTAGTGTGCAAGCTCCTAAAGGTCACCTGTTTGGTATTTCACACTATAGATTGTTTGGCAGGGATATGACCAGGATTGGGAACAGACAAATCATGAGCCTCCCGTGAAGGATCACCCGCCAAGCAAGGAGCAAGCAAAACAGTCTCCACCTGCCGGGGCAAGCCTGAAAGGGTAGGCACTACATCAACTGTTTGACAGCCCTGGTGAACACCAGACTGGAGGGGAGTGGTTTGTGAGGAATTATCAGTTCCTTCAAGTGCTAATTGAGTAGGCTTCTGCTGGTGTGGCAATGGTAGGATCAGCGTGTTAGAACCAGCAGGCAACATCAATCCCTGAAAGTCTTCCATGTTAGGGCAAGCTGCAATGTCCCGCAGCATCTGTTCCTTAAAAATACGCCAAGTCTCTGATATCTTGAGGTCAGCAGCCCCCATATCTGTACTTGCTGCTGAATCACCCCCTGTCTGGTTCTCATTTACAGATTGTTGGGTAAGCCCCGGATGTACACCCATCGGAATGTGGCCTTCAGCATTAATGGAATCCTTGTTAATGGGAGCAGAGCCATTGCTCACTCCTTTATTATAAGGATTATCTGCTTTTGGCTGTAAAATCATGGGCATGCGTGAGGAAAAGCATACAGCTTTTTCATCATTCTTAGAGACGTCATTCTTGAACTTGTTCATGAGATCTTTGTTGATGTGCAGCAATTTGGTAAAAGAAAGTTGTTCTAGCAGGAGCTTGTCTCCTTTTGGCACTTTGTGCCAGGACTTGATAGCCCGTTGTCCCTCCTGAGAGGGGCAAGGGGTGACAAATGCAAAAAAGGGTTCCTCCCTAATAGTGGCATTGGGAAGAGGGCTGGGGGGAACCATGCCCCAGTGTGAAAGCAGTTTCGGCTTCCATGCGCAGGGAAAGAAAGTTCAAGGGAAACAATAGTGAGCAGTGACCAAGACAACGATGGAAAGAAACCGGCACTAGAGCCGCTTACCCGCCTATACTACCCGGGCCAAGTAAAGCACTGGGTGTATAGCAGACGCATGCTCGCTGCAATCCCGGTTACCGATCATCGAGCGTCGAACACCTACAGTAGATGGATACAGCGAGATGACGACAGAACTAGGGTGCGGGAGGATTAGGGCTGACAATGAACTCTGGAACTGCGAATAGGTCATTGCAGATATACCACTAGCACAGTTTATTTCTGTCTGTAAAGTTGAACAACATCAACGATGTAACACTGCCAAATGGCTGATGGTCTCAAAGTCTTTCAACTCGCCCCAACAGAACAGTCATGCCCATTCCCGTTAGACACTAAACCTGTTAATTGGAATGCTGAAGCTGCTCTGCAAATAAGATGAGAGTTTTAATCAGGAAACTCAGCTGTTAAATTAAGATTAAGTAAGAGGTCGGCTATAGTACAGGAAGGGTTAATGTAAAAAAAAGAAACCAGATCAACCCCTGCTCTCTTATGTTAGAAAGCAGTCATGCCATTAAACAAGGAAAAATGCATACAATATGGTCTCCGGTGGTAGGACAAAGAAGCTTAAATAATTTTGCCAGGCACAGATCATATGGCGATTTGGAAGGTCTGGTGATTTGAATAGGTTTCAACAGACCAGTTGACATTGACAGATTGACATAAGTGTTGTTGAAGGTGGGACCTCTGACGTATAGGAAATGAAAGGGAAAGCATGCACAGAGATAACTATTACTTTAGGGAGTTTATAGTTTTGATCCAAAAAATAAGCCGAAAATATAACATTTAGAATTATCCTGTGTAAATCTGCCCAATTGAGCATTAGATGGCATTGACATTACAGGTCCACTGTGACACGTGGGTGTTGAGGGGGACTTCAATGAGGTCATGGACCCGAGACTGGATAGTACCCGTAGCACGAGACATCCCAATCCCCACACAAAACTACACACTTTTGCTGCGGCCACAGGGTTGGTGGACGCATGGAGATTGTTGCAGGGTATTCCTTTTTCTCTGGGGTACATGCCTCAATGTCACAGATCCATCACTTTTTATCCCACTCGGTCTGAACCATAGGCTTCTCTCCGCGAAATATTTGGCCAGGGGGATTTCGGACCACTCACCATTGCTTATTGAGCTTAAAAGTGGATGCACGAAACCCACAGCGATGTGGCGCCTCAATGCATATTATCTGGGTTTCCGTGAATTTATAGAGGTTCTGTCGAAGAATACTTTGAGATCAATGAAGGCTAGCCTGTGGGAAGGCTACAAGGCGGTCCTAAGAGGGGAGGTAATAGCGCTGGTGGCGCACACAGGGGGTGGAGGAATCTGAGCTGGCGTCTATCCAGGCAGAAGAGCAGTTCCCCGCTTCTGGTTCTCGGGTCTCTCACGAGACTCTGATCACAGCACAGGATTCGCTACGCAATGTCTCCCTGGACAATACGAACTCAGCACATTGGGCTATGCGGAATCGGGCCCATGAATCAGGGGACAAGGCGGGTAGTATGGTTGGAGAGGCGGGATGGAGAGAACGGGCATGTATGGGCTATGGTGGATTCTCAGTGGGAGGCCTTCACAGGGGATGATGATCATGCATATATGAAAAAGAAAAAGGGATCAGAAAATTATCCGATCATACCATAGGCTGGGGATGGGAGACCTGAAGATCCCCAATATTAGAAAAAATCAGGTCAAGCTGATTGCCCCCCACATGGGTGGGGCTATGGTTACAAAGAGATAAGCCATAGTCTTCAAGAGAAGCAACAAAACTCAGCGCATGAGGATCATCGGGTTGTAAAGGATGAAGGTTAAAATCACCCAACAGAACTATGTTAGGGTAAATGAGGGCGAGATCCGCCATGACTTGTGTAAAGTCTGCCACAAATTGAGAGGTGACATAGCCTGGTGGGCGATATACTACCAAAAAATAAGTGGCAAATTCTAGGGAGACCAGTACTTTAATAGAGTAAATATGAGAAAGTGTTCTTCGCCACAACAATGGGTCTAATGAAGACAATTGCAGTAATGTGAGGGGCGGTAGAACGCCCACAGGTGAGTTGTTCGATTGGCTGAAATGGATAGATGCATATCCCTGGAGAGCTGGGTCTATCATGCTATGGGCTGTCCCCAGAGGTTTCAGAAGGTCTGCGGTAGATGGGTTGGGGAGGATTGATGGGTATTGATGTTTGGTCAATGTCTCCCTATGTTATATGCAATGATGGAATCTATGTCCTTCTTTGCTACTTCATCAGCACTTCTTTAGATACTACACTGATTTTGTTTATTAAGCAATGGCAACTGTGTTATTTTCTGTTATGTGATCATCTTAAAACAATACAAGATGTATTTAAAAAAAAAAAACATTGAGCAAACACCATTTTTGTGCAATTTATTTGCACATATACTGTCAATACCATGGTTTTATTTTGGCCGTAAAAGTTGAATATATGGTAATGAATGTCTAAAGTATTTCAACACTATGTGGTGACCTCCGAAACATTCTCCACAACACACAGTTATGATCTGAAGGAAACTAGGATCCTTTCCCAATGATTACGTTACTATCTGATTACTAATTTTGATCACTGCTCTCTCCAACTTCTTCTGGACTGGCACAAACAAGGAGATAACATCTTTTTGAAGAGAAGCCCATCATCTCTCTCTCACATTGCTAGTCAATAGTCAAAACATATATGATGCTCTTTCATGTGTGTGATATGCGTTCACATATGTGCATATGCATTAGTATAGGTTAATGCATGCCCATGCTTTTGTGGGTGTGTGATAGTAAAAATGTAAATCCATTTACCAACTACTATCATATGAAGCATTTTTTAATTCACACTTACTCTGATTATGGTCACCATTGTATACTCTCTTTGAGTTCTTATTATGCATATCTTCGTGTTCTTTTGCTCTCAGTGACAAGACAGAGTTGACAATAAGGGGACCTGTATTAAACATAAATACAACAATTAATTTACAAGTTATTTTGTAATGACCAAATGCAACAGAGCAATACTGCATGGCATGGCATATTTAAATTGACCAAGACCACAATGTCATGTGTAATGAATGGAGCCAGGGTATTGTAAAGGCAAGGATGATAATACTAACCTCCATTATAGGCCCATTGTATGACATACCAGGACTGTGCAATGCGATTAAATCCTCTGTCTGATAGTAGAGAAGGTGGAATGGATGAGGAAGGTAGTGGAAAATCAAGGACAGACGCAATACTCCAGAGTAAATAACACCAAAAGGAGAAGGCAATAGGTTGAGAAGGTAGCACAGGCCAGGTGGCTGGAGGGGGGGGGGGGTGGGGTGTGATGAGACCAGGTTGGCCTTAGAATCCAGGACTAACGGAAAGGGCATGCTGGGATAGTCTTACATTGGAGGAAGGGCTTGGCTACACCAAGGAGAGGAACGATCCTGACCGTTTTGTTTTCTTGGGAAGATCACGTTTATCTTTTTAGTTGGCCTGTATCTGGTAATGAAACCCCAAATAAACAAATACTGTTGACTCTGAAAGTATGGTATTGGTATGCTTCTTGGTCCAAGGCGAACCCTGTGACAGGTGGTGTCAGAGGTAAGATCAAGCTTGATCTCAGTTGAGGTTGCTTAGTCAAATGTTTAATAGCAGCACTGCAGGATAAACACAGACAAGATGAATATACAGATCCCCATGTGATATCAGACTGTGGTCCTCTGACCCCAAATTTCAACACTCTTTATACCTTGTCCAGTATATTGTCTCATTGCAATAAGTGGCAGTTTCCCTGATGACCCCTAAGAACAGGAACTCCCAGGACACATTTTTTTTCTTTTCCTTTGATAATATTCTCTTACGTTTTCCATAGGAGAAGGATCTTATGTATTGTGATACTGTTTTCTCGTAAAAATTGATTTTTATTTAAATCAAGTAATAAAAAAATTTAAAAAGTGGCAGTTTCTATGTTCTATGACCTAACTAGTGTTTAATTAACACAATGGCTGGTTCTGTAAGGCAGTGCTAGCTTAGAAACTCAAGGTCTACATGAGATAGATAGCACAGCTGCATTCATTATTACAATTAAGCCTTCATATTATTTTAATGCGATTCGTCTAAAGCAACTTTGTCAGTGTACTCTGATATATAATTGGTAGTGATAGCTTTCTTTTAAATCGTTTTACTATTGCAGAAGATTGCAAAAGTATGAGTAAGTACATTGTTAATTGGTAATTTACCTTTCTTAATTCAGCCTGCAGGCACACATTTAAAAAATTGAATGTTTTCCTCAGCTGATTTAGGCCTAATGCTTATATTGAGCATAGTCCTTCTTAAATCAAGGTGCACTTCACAAATTAATTAAGATTAATTAAGAATTACAATTGCCATCAACATTTGTATATATATATGTTGAGCAGATGGCAGCTGGGACCCAGAGTTGCGCCCCTACGACCCCTCTTTTTGCTTGTGTGTGTATGTATTATATCATAGAAAGAGCACTTTTTCGGCGGCTTATAACTTTGCTCCCCCTGGACGAATCCTCACCAAACTTTGCAAAAAAAAGTATACGGTCGGCACTGCATTTTTTCGCTGGGTTGGGGGAGGTTTCGTGGGTGGGGGGGGGCAAAGTTATAGGGGTCCCACATTTTTCCCCCCCATAGACTGAATGGGGAAAACCTTTACACACTACTACAGCCCGAATGGCTGGACGGATTTTCACCAAATTTGCGGCAGGAGCGGGAGTTTGGGTCAGAAAGCGTGCTTTTGTGTCTTTGGTGGGAATCCGACAAGTACTTTTATTGGAAACAACTGAAATGTATGTCTCTAAAAATTAGTGATATCTTGGTCCACTTAGCTGACCCATTTCCCTTTTCACTCCGCGGACCGAAGTGTCATTGGCCTGTGGTACGGTGTGCTGTTGGAGAACTTTGGACGCGGCCGGTAGTTGGCTGGAGGGAAGCGTGCTGTGCGTCAACAATGTTTGCGAAACGCCGCCATGGTGTCTCGGAGGACAGTGCGCCGGCGGAAGGGTCTACAAAATGTACCGTAGGCCATGTGTTGGCCGCAGCAATGGAGGGAAAGGGTGGCGGAGAGACAGGAGGTTAATGTGACATATGTAAGTAGGTGGAAGAAGACGGAGGAGTGGCTGCAGTATTGGTGCGTATAGCGCGATTTCCCAGGTACCTAGACAGCCGACACCTTTGTGTGGTGATTTCAGGCAGCAGTCGTAACGGCACGATAGCTTCTGCCGAGAGCGGTTTGCAGTGACCTCTTTACGTGGTGAGTGGTGGCAGGTGATTTTAGGAAGGGGAGTGAAACTATGCAAATGGATTGCGGTAGTTGGGGACATGGTGGCATGCATGGGTGCATGTAGTTGTGGTGGGTCTGTTGAAGGATTAAACTATTGGGGGCATGGCTGAATGCTCAAGGCCGGAGCCCATGCTCTGAAGAACCTCGGGCTTCAGTTTACCCCCCGCCTCTATGCATGTGTTACTTTGTATCAGAAAGAGGGGGGTGCTTGCATAGTGTGGTGTGTGCAGATTGGTTGGAGTAGGGCTACTGTAGCAAACACTATGTGGGTAGGTTGGCAGTGATACCATAATTTGTGAATGGAGGTGGGTACGTCCGTAGTATGTGAATGAAAGTGCACATGGGTGTAGGAGACAGTGTTTTGGTTCTATATTGGCGACCTGTTTGCGGCAACCTCTTTCCGTGGTGAGTGGTGGCAGGTGAATTTCAGAAGGGGAGTGAATTGATTATAGCATAGGGTGGGTGGGAGCATGTGTGCTTGTGCTATGCGGATGGAAGCGGTGGTTGGGGACATGGTGGCATGCATGGGTGCATGCAGTTGGGTTGGGTTTGGTTGAGTATACTATTGGGTGCATGGCCGAAGGCCGTAGGCCAGAGGCCATGCTCTCAAGAGCCTAGGGCTTCAGCTCGCACACCACAGCAATGCATGTGTTACTCTGTATCCGGTAGAGGGGGGTGCTTGCATAGTGTGGTGTGTGCAGATTGGTTGAAGTAGGAGCAGTGTTGCAAACAGTATGTGGGTAGGTGTACAGTGACACATTACTTTGTGAATGGAAGTGGTTACGTACATACTATGTGAATGAAAGTGCACAGGAGTGCAGGAGACAGTGTTGTGTTTCTACATTGTGGCAAGTGTAGCAATTATTTGTGTATAGCTGTATGGCGGTGTACAGGTTGGGTAGGAGTGCTGGTGGCAGTGCTGTGTATGTGGATTGTCGTAGTTGGTGACATGGTGAAATGGAAAGTGCCATTATGTAGCAGTGAGAGTGTTGAAGGTTTAGACTGTTGGGGACATGGCCGAAGGCCGTAGGCCATACACTCAAGAGGCTAGGACTTTGGGACACACACAGCAGTAATGCATTTTGAATTCTGCAGCAGTTAGAGGGTGGTGACCTGACGCAATAGAGCAGAAGAAGTGAGGTGCCATGCGTGCTGTTTGGTTTTGCAGGTGAGGACACTGTTTCAACATGGTAAAGTTTTTGATGTGTAGTTGGCGATGGTGGTGTGAAAAGGCATGCAGTGTGGGCACTGGGTGCTGGGTTTGCATACTGTCAGTATGGAAGAGGATATGGTAGAAGTGCACCTTAAATTTGCTTCGTTACTATGCTGTGTGCTGATTTGTTGAAGTAGGGCCAATGTTGTAAAAAGGTTGTGGGTAGGACACACAAGGCAGTAATGCATTTTGGATTCTGCAGAAGTTAGAGGGTGGTGACCTGTAAAGAATGGGTGTGGAGCACATTTCAGACATAATAGAGCAGAAGTGAGGTGCCATGCGTGCAAGTTTGGTTTTGCAGGTGAGGACACTGTCACAACATGGTAAAGTTTTTGATGTGTACTTGGCGATGGTGGTGTGAAAAGTCATGCAGTGTGGGCACTGGGTGCTGGGTTTGCATACTGTCAGTACGGAAGAGGATATGGTAGAAGTGCACCTTAAATGTGCTTGGTTACTATGCTGTGTGCTGATTTATTGAAGCAGAGCCAATGTTGTGAAAAGGTTGTGGGTAGGTTGGTAGTGACACAATACTTTGTGAATGGCAGTGGGTAGTGGTGATGGAGGCTGTGGTATGTTTGTGAATGCTGCTAATTGCGACTTGTTTTCGTGAATGGGTGCTTTCTGGTGTGAGGGAGTTGGGTTGAAGTGCTGTTATGTATGTGTGCACAATGTTAGCTGTCCACATGGTTGCATGCATGAATTCATAGGGCCTCATTACGAGTCCGGCGGTAGCCGTGCCGGAAAAACGGTCAGGCTGCGGCCGGACCCGGAACAAATTTCCGCCACCGGACTTGCCGGATTTACCGGGGCATTACAGCCCTGGTGATCCGGTAATTCCGGAGGCAGAATAACGTTACTCCCCATTCCCATGGAGTGCCATAGGACTCCATGGGGATGAGGACCATGGAAACACTGGCACCCTAATTAACGGTGCCAGTGTTTTCATTTCCGTCTGCAGGTGGGTGGCGTTACTCCCGCCAGGTGAGACCTGATGGGAGTGACACCACCCGTCTGCAGAACTCTTAATCTGCCAGTCCGGAAACAATGGTGGCAGCGGGTTTACCGCCACCATTCTTTCCGGACCGGCAGGGGCATAATGAGGCCCATTGTGGTGTTCTGGGTGTGGGCAAGGGAGGACTGTTGTGTGCATGGCGAAAGGTGTGCTGGGTGCGCTGCAGGATCATTGTGGATGCTGAAATAGGGCATCCTGTAGGAAATGTTTCTGGTGGAGGGGCTTTGGAAGCAAAGGGAACGTGTTCTCTGAGTGTTTAACAGGAAATATGGAGTTGTGTACAGAAATGATAGTGTGCAATGCTGAGGTTCAGTAAGTGATTGGTGCAGGCGTTTTGGAAAATATTATACTACTACTATGTCATAGTCGACAATAGCTGCCAGTAAGGGAGTGTTGGAAAATTCGAGTGCAAAGGGAAGAAGTATTGTGTCTGCTTTACTGGAGCGTGGCCCTAGCTGTAGCCGGGAAAGCGCACATGCCACATCATGGCCTTCTGAGCATGGGGCCTTCGCAAATAGAACTGTGGGGATTCTCCAATGAGGATTCGAGGGTGTGGTTCACCAGAAGGGGCGGTGACATAGTTACCCAAAGTTCAATGCAGTGAAGTTGGCAGAGATGGACAGGCGGCAAGTGCTTATAGTCGGTGATACCTTTGTGCACGACCTGCAAAGTTATGCCGTGGAAAGAGGCTTCGATACTGACTTTTAGTTGGAAGGAGTGCAGGCTTTTTGGGGCACAGTTTATGAGTGGGGTTTCGGGTGCATGGATCTCCTTTGCAAATGTGTGGCCTCTGTTGGTACTGTAGATGTGGTGGTTGTGCATTTTGGAGGACTATATTTGGGGCACATGTTGTACTCGCTTACTTAAAAAAGTTGATGGCAGCTGTGATGCAGATATTTCCTACTGCAAAGGTGAATTTCTCATCGATGACACCAAGAGGAAATTGGGAGCATGCCATTGTAATTTGTCCACAGCCAGAGGTTGGGAGACGTTGGATAAACAGAAGCATGTGCGACTTTATGTGCCGTGCTGGGATGTTTTGCACCGACTTTGAAAGCATTAATTACCAGCAAGATTTCCAGTGGTTGCAAGGAAATGGCATTCTTTTGACTTCTATTGGCAATGTTGTGTTTGCCATTCTGCACAAAGCTTTGCAGAGAATCATGTAGCAATGTTAGATAACCATTCATCTTAGGTCGAGAAAAATGTCAGGAAGAGAAGCAAACAGATAGTGAGCAATAGAGAGAAAAACAAGAAAAAAAATGTATGAATGTACGTACATAAAAAACACACAAAAAAGATATATATATGTGTTTTTAGAGACAATCCTAAAGGCACAATCCCCACCCCTGTCTTACAAAACCCCCCCCCACCCAACCTAACACCCCCTGATCCCCCCTCACCCTCCAGTTTCTAGCACTGTAATGCTGCAGATTCCGCTGGACTTTGAGGATTAGACGTGGCAGATCCGGCTGTTTTTGGGATGGCACCTATCTATAGCATTGGCACTGTGGAGGTTAAGCCATTGGGCAATGTGGTTGCTGGTTGTGGTGTGTACACAAACACTGTGACAGAAGGTCTGTTTGTAAAGATAAATGTAGGAGGCTATGGTGAAAGTGTGCAAGGTAAGGGGCATGCATCCTGTTTGTATGCATGCACTGCACGCACTTGCTTAACGTTGCTATTATACATTCCCAGCTGCTTTTGTGGGATTCCTTTTCCGACATTTGTAGTACATGCATTACAATGGGAAGACAGGGAGTTCAGTGTGTGCATCATATGATATAATGTGCTATGGTATTTTGTGCCATTTGTATCATGCCACCATACAAGTGTGTGAAGGCACGCTAAGGAAAGGGAGGCAGAACGGAGGCCACACAGAGACATTGGGCCTCATTACAACATAGGCAGGAGAGTGATAACGGCGCCAGGAGAGCTGCCGGCGCCATTATCACTCTACCGCCTCATTACGAGGTCTGCTTGCGGGTCCCGCTAAGGACGTCTGGCCAGACCAGGCGTCCTTAGCGGGACCTGCTAGCAGACCAGGATGCCAACAACGGGCCCGTCATTAACGGGCCCGTCGTTGGCATCCTCCTCATTCCCATTGAGCCCTATCAGGGCTGAAATGGGAATGGGGATGTACCAGGTCTGGGTCCCAAGAATGGAAATTACTTGGCCCGCCAAAGTCGCCATGGCCCAGTAATTCCCTATTTCTGGAACCCAGACCCGGTACCCGGTTTGGGGGTAGCCATGCTGCTAAAAGCAGAATGGCTACCTCCAAACTCGTAATGAGGCCCATTGATTCCTTTAGGCCAGCTGACATTGAGAGTGTGCAAGTGAATGGGAAGGGGGAGGGCAAAGTGCAGTACATGGGAACAATAAAAAATAGAAAGCCTTGCACTTGCCAGCACTGGGCATAGTTGAATGTATAAGTGTAGACATCAAGTGGTGGCTGGGCTCTTAGGCTTCTAGAAAACAGTCCCCAAGTGCGGGGGTTGGCAGAAAGCCAGAGAAGGGGTGGAACTGTAGGGAGGGAGGTGGCCTCGGGCACAGATTATAGGGTGGGTAGGAAACCAGTGCAGAATACTTTTTAGCCAGGAAGTGAGCAGGGGAGAGTAGGGGAAAAAGAAGAAGCACATGGAAAGGTTTTCAGGTGCTTTCGGAGCCTACAATGCTTCTCTTCAAGGTCCAGGGAGACAGAGAGCGTGTTGCACAGGGAAGCCCCAGCAGAAGAAACACATCTACCACTCTCTGGTTGCGTGTAGAAGCAACTGACCCGGAGGGAGTAGCAGGCAGATGAGGGAAGAGCTGGAGCAAGCGGATATTTAGGGAGTGCAAGGTATTGAGGTCCCAGGGACTAGAAGGCCTTCTGCATAATGCACAGGGCTTTTATTTTATTGTTCACAGCCACTGGCAGCTATTGCAGCCATTTTAGTCGAGCAGAGATACGATCCCTGCCGTTCAGGTGAAGGACAAGTTGCGCTCTACTCTTATGGATGAGTTGCTGACGGCACAGAGTGGAAGCTGGCAGATTTAAAAAGAGCCTGTGGCAACAGTGCAACGAACAAAGCAAAACACTTGTGCAGACAGTGACCTTTTGGAAAGTGACTGTAGGTTGTTAAGATACATTCAGTGGTGGCTTTAGTGACTTCTTTTTATGAGTTATGTATTAGGTGGGTTAGTGGGGAACAATTTGCTTACCATTGTGGGAAGGAAAGAACCGAGCTCCTGTTTCGCTAATATGGTGTATGATATGGGTAGATGAAAACGTTGCAAGCACATACCACCAAATTGCCACTTCATGCTAGGAGATGGGAGGAACATCAGTATGCTTTTTAAACACGTAGTGGACGCTTAGAGGCAGATATTGTGCGCAGAGGCACTTATAACAGAGTTCTGACCATACTACCAAGAAAATGTTCATACCTTTGTTTTGTGGGGTGCTTATGTGGATGAATGTGCATGTATAACTCCTGGAATGTTTCACTGAACTTTCCACTGGACGTGCTTCCCAATAACAGCACACGTGCAGGCTGATTTTGTAACGGTACATATGACGTCTTGTGGAGAACTGTCATTGTAAGATGGTGAAGTCTCGGAGGGCATTGGTGGATGCGTGTGTGAGTAGTTACCAATATCTAATAGGGCGTGGTGGGAAGAGGATAGTGGAAAGGGAAGAAGGACTGTTCATAATTTACTGGGCACGGCTCTCACGATACTTTGTGAGGCACACATGCTACATTCTGTGCTTTTGAACATACTGGCCAATGGAAATGCGATTGTTGCAATTGTCCAATCAGGTGGTTAGAGTGTGCGTCACAGGAAAGGGCAGCCATGTTTGGTTTCATTACTGTGTGAAGTGAGGCTGGCAGAGATGGCGAGACGCAGTTTTCATAGTGGGGGATTGCTTTGTGCTAGATCTGCTCCAGTATGCCGTGGAAAGAGGCCTTAATGACAGTCTGAATTTGGACGAAGTGGACGCTTTGTGGTGTGGTGTCCCTGTCCATACTTTCGACCATTTGCTTGCAGAATGTCAACGAGTGGCCACTTTAGGTACTGTACACGTTGTGGTAGTGCACTATGGAGCATTGATTTTGGGTTCCATAACTTGTGCAAGTGTGTACTGTCAACTCAAAAAGATGATGAAAGAAGTGCAGCACATTTTTGCCAGTGCGAAGGTGCTTTTGTCATGTATACCACCAAGTCCAGTATATAACTATTCCAATGAATGTTGTCGGCAGTCAGAGTTGGGAAGGCGTTTTATCAACAGAAGCATGTGTAACTTGTTGCGTGCTGCTGGAATGTACTCCTGTGAGAATGACAACATTGGTTATCGATATGTGTCATGGCCATAGGGCAAGGGCCCCGGCCTCTATCACCCTCAAGGGCCACTTGGGCCCAGTCCTGGTGCCTTTGGCATCAGGCTCATGAAAATATGTGCTTGGAACGCTCTGTGCCTAAGGCACGTGCATCGGGACCGGGCGTGGCCATAGGACAGCATTGGGAGGCACGTGCTGGAATCCTTGGGCAAGGTGGAGCCACAGGTCGTGGCTAAAGGGAGGGGCCGGAGCCAGCCTATATAAGGCCAGCTCAATCTCAGGCCCTCGCTTCGCGTTACTCTGCTTTGCAGCGTGACCCTTACCGCTGTAACCCACCTTGATTCCGCCATCCCAGTTCTGAAGTCCTCTGTACTTACCTGATTTTTGACCTCTCCATCGCTGAAGACGTCTGCCTGATTCCAAGTTGCTTCATCGCTGAAGGCGCTTACCTGATTCCAGCCGCTCCATCGCTGAAGGCGCTTACCTGACTCCAGCCTCTCCACCGCTGTGCGTGCATCATACCTGCACGCGCCGGAGTCGGCTCTCCCCTCTCCCGATTCGGACTACCAGTGGCTCGGGAGCATCTCGCGTCTCCACCGCTTCTCTGCGGAATCATCCTCCGGAACCATCGAACCATCTCCCAGTTTCCGGACTCTGCTCCACGCCATCGGACCACACCTGCAAGGGGAAAGAATACAACAGGTTAGACACCTCACACTCACCAACTTTGGCCTGCATCTTACCCGAGTTGGTACTTCCATCTCTCCGATCTGTGTACCTGTTGTCCTCGAGAGCCCATCTTCTCAGGAGTACCCTAAGAGCCGTTCTACGTTCTCAACCATCATCTTCACATCTACTTAGGACGAGTAGTGTCATAGCAGGAAATCATTACTGCTCATCATTCCTTCAATACTCATTGCAAAAGAGTTTATTAGAAAATCAAAGACTTACCTTCAAGTGGATCGGTCACAGCTGGTCTGGATCGCCACGTCGCGGGCCAGTCACGCAACTAGGCCCTCTCTACGCACCCCTGCTGAAGAAAGGAGGACGGAGAGACCAACATCTCAAAAGAACAGGTGAGCTTGCATGGGAAGACTCTTGCGCACATTGTTCTGGTACGAAAGGGGCGAGGGGATTCAGGATACCTCCACACTCTCCTCACTACCTATCCTCTCCTCCCAGGCGCAACACCAGTATCCAGAACCCGTTCCTTCGAGGCAGCTGGGGGAGACAGCCGACACCAGGGAGCCAAGTCGAGGGAGGGCTCCAACTGTGCCCCAACGCCCCCGCAGAGATCAGGTCAGCATAGCAATATGTTCACCTTCTCAATGGAAATGGCATTTCACTGTCACCCAGTGGCAATGACATTTGGTTTTCCAATTTACAGGCTGCACTGAAGACGCCATTGTAAGAATGTGAGGCTCTGTGCAACAAATAAAAACAATTATAAAAGCCCGAAAAAAGAGTTGCTGCTCTGGAAGCTGATCTTTCATTTTTTAAACAGCTTTTTTAAAACCCACACCTACAAAGGACATCCCCTACCCTGGTTGACATTTATTCCCCTACTCACGCGCACGCACACCTGCAAAAGTCTGCGGACATCGCAACAGTTGTAGGGTTGTACGTGTAACATTCGCCCCTTTTGTATATGGCCATATTATATTTGGGATTGTGGAGGACACAGGATTGCGCAATAAGCTTTCTGGGTGTGGAGTGCGGTGTATTTGTCGACCTACATGCAGAGGGTGAGCTTATGGTTGTGTGTTGTACACGCCACAGCGTATGCTTTGTGGTTAAATTGTATATACATTACTTGACAGTGAATGGAAAACAGAGTCCGGTGCGGAGTGTATCATGTGGGTTTGTACGTGTATGGAGCACCTACTGTGCAGTGATTGCTTTTCGTTTGTGTGTGTGAGACTTTGATGACGCTCAATCCCGACGATACTATTGTTGTTGATTGTGGAGGGACAAATGCACCCCATGTAACACGATTTTCAGTGGCGTTTGTGCTGAGAGAGGTAGTAGGCCAAGTAATGCTTCTGTTTCCGATCTCCTGCATAATTTGGTATCCCAATATGCAGACACCCATGTAGGCGCATTATTTTTTATTTGGTCCGGAAATGGAGAAAGCGAGGTACATTGTGAAGAACTGTATTTGTGTCTTTTTACAACTTGTGCCATTGTCGTACTGTAAAAATGGCAATCTATCTTTTGACAGCACAAGCAGTTTTCCCCCCACAAATAGCGTTCTTGTTGACATTACTGCATTTCCGTATTCTGCACGCTCTATACACATTACCTTGCTGCCCTTTTTGGAAGTATAGGAATAATGTTCGTGCTTGCTGTTGCGCTCTTGAAAATGCACTGCAACACGCACAACCATCTGTTTCGACAGCCACCCATTTCTACCTGTTTGCACTGCACTGTTTTTCACAGTACCACGGTTTCATCCATTTAGCACACAATTGTGTGGACGGTATACGATGCAGGTCGCACTGCCTCCCTTTATTATCACTTACATTGTGACACTCTACAAGGAGCTTTATATCATAATCAGCCCCAAAAAATATTGCTAAAGGGACGTTATGGTGCAGCTGCGGTACTACAAAAATAGCATCATTTATAAATACACTATGCTAAAGCAACGTTCTGCTTACAGTGCCCTACTAAAAAGCTACGAAATTCACTAACAAAAACGTTGTTAAAGGGACGTTATGGTTAAGTTGCACTAGCAAAAACCGATGAAATTCAATGGAAAAACGTTGTTACAGGGACGTTATGGTTACAGATGAGACTAGAAAAAAAACGAAATTCGACTGTTATGGTAAGCTAAGCAACCATAACTCGTGCCAAAATTGTGCACTGCAAGGACTAACACCTTTGACATCAAAGATGCAACCACAAATCTCATTCATGACATCACTCATGACATCACATGTGTGGCTCCCTCCGTTTTGTTCACTACCATAAATAGGGCAGGTGCTTTTCTTCACTAACAGTCAGGAACAAACAATTCAAAAGGTTCTATATTTGTGTATGGCACCCTTCTCATGTTCTTACACAACTTTCCTTACGTTTCACTCACATCATCATATGATACATATACATATAGGGGAAGAGGAAAGTGCAAAACACAGCACTGGCTTCTGTGCATGCAGATAAACAGTTATGTTATGAACAGTTTCTGGCAATACTACTCCTTTTTAACTTATTTTAATTCCCTTGTATATGGTCATGTTTGTATGCATTGTAGTATCTTTATGGTTTCTGTGCAGTAGTGCAATTATGTAGTTATAAAGGCAATGGTAGCTACTCCTTACATGTTTCACAGTCCCCGACGCTCTAATTTCTCTGATTTCAGTATGTACATGGAAAGATTTTGAAGGTTACACTTCCATGGGGAATGGTGCAGACAATGGCTACGTTTGCACATAAATTCCTTCATGTACAGTGAAGAAGTGTGTAATAAAATGATGTGTATAGCAATGCATTCCTCCATTACCTACTTATCTCATGATAGTTCTTCCAATAATATTTCATAGTTTTCTGCCACCATTACAATAACAATCCCTTGTGGAGGCTTCCTACTAAAACTACATGCATATGTGATGTCATGAGTGAGATTTGTGATAGCATCTTTGATGTCATGGGTGTTAGTCATTGCAGTGCACACTGGTGGCACAAGTTATGGTTGCTGAGCTTACCATAACTGTCGAATCTCGGGGTTGTTCGGTTTTACCTGTAACCATAACGTCCCTGTAACCATAACGTCCCTGTAACAATGTTTTTCCATTGAATTTCATAGGTTTTTGCTAGTGCAACTTAACAATAACGTCCCTTTAACAACGTTTTTGTTAGTGAATATATATATAAATGACATGGTCTGCTGGGGCGGCCCTATAGTTATGGTTAAGTTACTCAACTCATAGGGCCTCAGTACGAGTTTGGCCTGAGCCCTTAAATGCAGCTGTAACAGTATTACTGCTGCATTTAAGGGCTGGCCAAATCAGGAGTTGGATGGAAAATGGAATTTTTACCTCCAGCTTTTTGTTGGAGGTAAAAATTACAATTTTCTGCGCTTATACCGCCGGTGCAATTACCGCCATAGTCATAGCGCTTCCCAGTCCCATTGGAATACTGCCCGACTCGTGATGAGGCCCTTAGCGTTTCTACATGACTGGTTTGTTTTTATTATGTTTGCTAGCCAACTTGGTCCCAGGGGACCTGATGTCTTTATCTTTTTGATGAAAGCTAGTATATCTTCTACACAACACTCAATCATATTTGTTTCTATGGTATTAAACATTTTCCCAGGATTAATCCTACTAACGTCTACCCCAATATGATCATGCCATATGTTCTCTGCTATTGGATTAATTTCCATTTTTCTATTCCCCTCTTTGAAATTCTTGGTTAATTGACAAGATTGTTTTTAATCATTTGTTTTCAAATCTTGAAAACATAATCTGCAAGTGCACATTTTGTGTGGAATGTTTGGAGCTTTTAAGCAAATTCTTATACCTCATCCTGGCTTTCCAAATATTTGCACTCAATTTTGCTTATAGTGCAGCATAACTGATTGCAATTTCAGTGTAGTAAATTTTGATTTGTACCCGCTTTCTTTCTAGGGAATTTTTTTTTTTGCATTACTACCAGAATGTGCAGTGAGTGATGCTATTCATTTTATGAAGACATCATTTGCATTTGTTGAAAGATCATCCTTCGTGCATGATTCCTTCATGCATATTTGGAATATGTTAATGTAATGCTCGAAAATGTCATTCTTGCCTAATAGTATGGTTACCATCTGAGTTTATTTCAATTTTACCAATGCCCTGATGCAAGTTCTTTTCCTTTTTAAAACTCAAGATCAAACATAACGTAGCATGGTTTCTGTGCTTATTAAAAGTCATCTTCAGATGTTTGACTCCCTGAATTAAAACATCATCCACAAACATACAATCAGTGGTACCTATTTTCTTACCCATCCTCCCATTTGCAATCCTGGGTATATACCCTGCTGTTCTACGATTGATGATTATTAAGTCATTATTCCCCATATAAGCTGCCCATTTCCGTCTCTAAGAATTTATCCTAGTATCCCTCATCAGGATAGGCAGGGAATATACTGATTTGTTGGGGGGTATCTGATGAGTTTTATTATCTTCACATTGTGTATTGAAATCCATAAATATTATTATTCTCATTTTACTTCCATCTCCCATAATTGTGTCCATAATTCCTGCAATGTGTGACATAATATAAACTGCATCTAATCCTCCTGTTAGGTCATACACATTTACAATTAATATTCGTTCTTTATTGTTGTCAAATGTTCGTTTGCCAATTAATAAATAAGGGCATTTATCTTTTATTTTATGCTCCCTTAATTTTAATTCATTTTTTTTTCAATAATCAAGCCGCCAGAAGGTCTCGAATTGCTCATTGACTAATTCTATGGTACCCATTAATTACTATAACAGAGCATAACCAGATTTCTTGAAAGATGATTGTCGTATTTTCCCAAGATTTCATTCCCCTCACAACCTATCTGCAGAATTTGTATGACAACTTGTGTTCTAGGAGTAAAGTGATGTTTGATTCCTCATAGCCAAGGTGTATGTTGTGCTTTACAAACCAACTGCTGTGGGTAAGCATGCCCAAGAATCAATGTAATAATTTAATGATGTTTCACACCTAGCTTTACCTTGAATTAGTACCTGTCTTTCCTCTTTATCCAATGTAATCTTTATCTTCTCACACAGATTTTCTTTCTGCTGGTCACCGTTTTTCCATTTGTTAGCCATATGAAATTTTAAAATAAAATTGTGCTTCCCATTGTATCAAATTTACAATACGAATCAAGTAACAATAAACTTGTGCTCTGTTGCCTTCATCAGATTGAAACAATTCTATATAATCAATGTCCTCTGTTATAATTACTCTAATCCCAGTATTTGACATAGGAGTGATAATATCTTGATCTGTTTAATGGCATGCATATTGCATTTCCAAAAAGGCCATGTATAGTAAAAGAAACTGCTGTTGTATTTATACTCTCCTTAAAATCAATTTTCTAATTTCCATTAAACTGTCAGATTTATTTTTCCATGTTTCAGGGGCTGAATCTGTTACTGGCCTCTCACAAGTTCTGAACTTTCTAGTTTAAAGAGGTGTCATTAATTCTGCGGCTTCTAGCTTTTCGTCACAAGTTACAATTATCTCATCATCCTGCTCCTAATCCAATTTTATTGCAACTGGTTCTAATTTTGTTAACCACTTTTCCAAAGTTCTACTTTTCATCTTATGTTTACATGTATTTTTCATATATGATGCAATGACTCAGTTTGTACCAATTGATATTCTCCATCATCAGCTTTTTTGCAGTACACATTCATTAGAATTCATAAGATAGTCATTTATTTTTCTTATTTATGATTTTACTTTTCTTCTTAGCTTTGCTCATTGATTTCCTTTTATTTCCTTGTATCATATTTATTATGTCGTTTGCCATCACATGATGCAATCATATTCTCAATTACACACTTGTTTACATCATCTAGAATTCCTCGACTCATTTGTTTCCTCTGTCGTGAGAACAACTAAACATGCTTCTTTGGTACTAGCTCTCTTCTCCTGTTTGGATACTTGTGTGGAGTGTTATGTTTATGGGCGCTATTACATGTTGTTCCAGTCGTTCCAACATAGCCCTATATTGCCGGTGTCCTTTCTGTATCTCAAAGCAGATGCTCATTAGTGAATTTAATTTGAATTTAATCAACTGAGTTGAAGGTAACATTAAGCTTCAAAGGATCAATGTTAATGGGCTATCAATTGTCTCTTGAGAAGACATCCAGTTTAGGGGAGACCATTACACTTTCAGATATGCTCTGCATTTGATTTATGTTTTCATCATTACATAAACTGGTCTCATATCCTTTTGCTTTATGCTGCAAGCTATAACATGAATCTAGGAGAGAGTTGTTGTCAATAAAGGTACTGCCTGTGTTTTGTCTACTAACCTCCTTGATGTCATGGCTTGTTAGGATATTTATTGGTCTTCCCACAGAATTGAAATAAGAGGTGATCGTAACTCTAAGAGAGTCACCATCTAATTCAGCGACATGATTTCAAGTTCACCTATAGGTGATGTTTCAGTGGGAAGTAGTGCCACCATCTGTTTAGAGCTTTGTAAATTATATCACATGAAAATAGCGCTTTTGAAGAAAAGGTATTTTTATAATCTTTAAGGTTTTTAGTTCCAGTCCAGTTGCTCTGCGCCATACTTCCTATGGATGACTAATTGTGTGAAACCTGACAGTATTCTCCCACCTACTCCCTCATGATCTTCCATTTAGGTGGCCATTGAAGGGCCATCGCTTTTGGATCCCGACCCTTGGGGTGGACAAGCGAGGGAGAATCAGTGCAGAGTCACAAGGGATTGGAAGGAGGATACCGAAGGGCGGGACATGGTATTCCCACAGTCCCAATAATACCCCAACCTACTCTCCCTCAGCCTTCATGGGGTATTTTCAAACTCACCCCATCTCCCCCCATTTCCCCCTCCCCATTTCCAACAAATACTGGGAGGAGGCAACTAAGAGCAGTAAAGATTACACATAGAAACTGCATGGGGAAGTAAGGGAAACCTACCATAGAAATAACTCAAGTTTTCCCACTAATAGAGTCAAGCAGGGTCAAGCATTTAATCATGACCACTCATACTTGACTCCACTTGCCTATTTTTTCCATTATAAAAGGTATGGTTTCACACAAGGAACTGAGCGAGCTGGGGATGATACCTGGACCAGAGAAGCCAAGGAGCATAGACTAACAGGATCTGAGGGCTGGAAGAGAACGGCGCACCAATACGCTGGTCAGGTGTCTGTGAGGGGCTGCAGAGTGGCGAGGGAGCCGTGTCTCCAAGGAAACGGAGTGAGGCTGCCTCTGCCTGCATCCTGTTGGCGGCATCTAGGAAAGTGCTTGTTCCCTTGGGGCCTGTTCCGGCCCCAATGGTGTCTGAGGGGCAGGTGGTGAGACCCTGCGCCCAACCCTGTGTATCCTGAAAGGGACCACCGGTCAACACCGTGCTGCCTGGTGAGTTTCGAGAAAGCATCAAGAAAGAAACTCGGGAGCGTGCGTGAAACTGTAGCAGAGTGGGAGAAAGACACAGAATATAAAGCAGCACAGAGCGAAAAGCAAGCAACAGAAGGTAACAAGGTTTTGAAGCTGAAAGCGATTGGAAAAGAGTGCGACAGACATGAAAGTGAAAAGCAGAAAATGTATAAAGAAGCGCTGAGAGATCGGAAGGAAGAGAAAAGGTGCAAATGAGCACCGGGAGGACAGAAAAGTGTGGGAAAAGGGTGCAAGTAACCCACAAAGAAAAGGAGGGTGCAAGTGAGCACCAAAAGGACAAGAGAAGTCTACAAGAGGTACAGGAAGGAAAAGGAAGGAAGGAAGGAAAAGAAAGGTGCCAGGGCACGGGAAAAGGTGAACGCAAGTGAGAGACAGTGCAAGTGTGCACGAGAAAGCAAGAAGGGTATAAGTGGTATAAGTGTGTACAAGAAAGTAAAGAAGGTGAAAGTGGGCACAAGAAAGAAAGCAAATGGAGAACAAGAAGGGGTGCAGGAAGCACCTGAAGTTGAAACGTTTAAGAAAGAAGAGCAAGGAATTAAGAGTGGGGTTACAGATCGGAGTGGTCACACCTAGGAGGAGCAAAGAACCAGGCGGTTTCGAAAGTCTCTGATTGTGCCCCACAAGTGAAGTATGCATGAAAGAACTGTGTTTAAAAGGAAAGGTATGTTCACATAGGTACACAAAGTCCATATTCAGAAAATAACATCTTACTCCACCAACAGGGATGTAAATTTATATAATAAAATAAATAATATCTTTGTAAGTTAATTTAAGCACGCAGTCAATTTTGTCAGGACTTGTAGTGCCGGAAGATTCAACAGAGGTTCCTAATCGAGGCGGGAGGGTGCAAGTGGATAAAAAGAATCATCTTACTCTTTATTTTATTATATATATTTAAAAGGAAAGGTACATCCTGACAAGTTGCACTTGTATTTAAAACTGAGAGGCCCGACCAAGTTGGAGACTTGTTGTTTCTGTACTGTTGAACCCAAAGACACTGAAGGTATCCGAAACCACTTCAAGGGCTCTGTGGAGAAGGTCTTACGAACAGCCCTTTTTGATTAACTCATTTTTGTGACATTGACCAAAATACACCTAGTGTGAAGATCACCTGAAACCAACTTTGGTTTCCAATTTTCTGTTGAACCACATTTTCCTTTTTTAAGACTTCATATCACATTTTTGTAAAGAGCGAAGGCAAGCATAGGTTTAGACACAGACAGACATTTATTTTGGACCATTAGACATTGACGGCCTTTAAGGAAACCATGCCTTTAGAGTTGGGGCCAGTCAGGAATTATACCAACCTACGAACCTTAGTAAATAAGGGTTTTAAAATGAACACCTTTGAGTCTCTGCCTCTCTTGATGCCATGCCTGCCTCACAAAATGTTAATGCAGTTCCCCAAAGCTTTTAGCAGCACTCTGCACAATACTGACTGTCTGCACTTTTCCTGCACCTCCATTTGCTTTCGCGCTTCACACAACACTGAGGATTTTGTAAAGCCAGTCACTACTAAGGTAGGCTGCACAAAATTGTGATCTGAAGTATTTTCTCCACAATAGTAATCACAGCGCTACGGTAAGCCTATTGACTACCAACGCTTTTGCTCACAGTTTCTCTCGTGTGCCAGTCACGACATATTATCTACCATAAAACTGCTTGATAAGTTCTAAGGAAATGATCTGTTTCATGCTTGATTTTGGCAATGTCTCTGTGAGGTTGTTTAAACTCAAAGACACTAAACGAGCTACTCCAGCTTTTGATAATGTTCTTTGATCAGTAACACAAGTGCAGCATTCTTATTACAACTACAATATGTACAAGAAGTGAGTATAAGTACTAAACATTATAACATTTTAAAAAGAGATATGTTACAATGTTGGGACAATTAAATATTTTCCTTTTTTTAATAGCTGCTTTGGCTGAGAAAACACCCAAGTTGTCTCCCAAAATGTCCTTTCTTGGAAAGGGTTAGGCTCAGATACAACCAATGATCTGTTTCTTATCTCACCACCAAGGTAATGTTAAATAAAATAAAAAGAAAATAAACACAGTTGTTGTAAACCTTGAAGTCTGACCCTCTGGTTCCTAAAAAAAGGCTGTAAGAACCCCAGCACACCCCACAGCAGAACCAATATATTTTCCCCTTACTTCATCCATAATATCAATGCATCCCTAGTGTAATGGAGACATTATTGCTGGATACATGCCGCGACAATTTATCTCTCCAAATGGTTCCAGCTCAGGGGATGTCCCTGCTGCTCTAATTCTATGTTTAACCACAATATCTTTGCACCTCCTTGTAGATGTATATTTTTCTGGTCATGCATCAACGGATGGGGCAGCTGTAGCGAACATGCACAACATACAATGATACAGATAGAGAAAGAGAGAGAGAGAGAGCAATAGACTGGTGAATGATACAATAGTCACAGAAATGGAAATGTCATGTGCTACAATCACCGGACTTATAAAACATGATCTGAGAGCCCTGCTTCAGCATAGTATTAGGAATTAGTATTAGGAAACTGGAGTGTGCACAAAGTAGTGACGATAGGCAAATAACAGAAACTCGTGTTTTTTCTACATTACTTTCTTCAACACGCTTTAGAAATATATACTAAAGGAGGTTGTTCTTTATCTATTGTTGTATTTAATATCTATGTGCATGTTTTTGATCTACTTTTGTTCTTGCTACTGTTATGCTTTCTCGCGAGTTATCACGTGACAAGAATTTCTGTGCTATCGTGTCTCATTGTTTCAAGCATTCTTCTTACTCAAAAATAATGTGACTGACCGTAAGAAATTGATTATATTACAAACTCTTGAATGTGTTTGCTGGGTGAAAACTTAATGTAATGAATTGTTGCAATCAGATGGTTTGTGAAATATTGGTAACACATTTCTGTGAAATCTTAAAAACAGACTCCCAGTTTTCCAATTACTGCCATGAATTGTATGTGTTGGTCTATCCGATTAATGTAATCCAAAAATAAGGGTAAGTCTTCAGATGTCCCATGCTAAATGCCGAAAATGTGGTTTATATATCTGCACTAATATTTTATGTATTTATGTCAAATAGGGTGATGCAGAATATGATCCATCTCAAATGTATCCATAAAAATGTTTGGTACTCCCATGGGAGCCACTATGGCCCCTTTGTATGCAAACACTTGTAGATGATATGATATGTTATTTATAATGCGCTTAATACCCAGAGGTTTCTAAGCACTGACCCGGGGATCGAACCTGTGGTGCTCTGTGACGTCTTGCTTCCAAGATGAGCACGTTGCAACTGAGCTATCCTGATGAAGTGAATTTTGTACCTAACGTATGGATTTTGATCAATAAACTTTGAAAGTGCCATAATGAACAATTTATATAGTCCTAATTCCTCTTCCTGTAAAATAAGCCATTCAACCACATCTAGACCCAGATTATGGGGAATAGATGTATATAAACTATTTATGTCTATTGTAAATCGAGCGTCACTGGGTTCTACTGTTATTCCTTCTACTATTATTAGGAAATGTATGTGCCTTTAAAGTATGTATTGCTTTTTTGTATTAATGGTTAAATAAATTGTCAATGTAGGTGTCCAACGGTTGTAATATGATTATTTAAACTGTTTGTACAGTTCCGGATACTCACTCTCTATGGTGGTGTGAAGTTTACTTCTTTGGACAGGTAGCCTTTTAAGTGTATTGGTGTTGTCAGAGTAGGGCTTGGAAGCACAAGGGAATGTCTGTTTAGCCAGTGTGAGATGAAGACCCCTATTAAATACTGGACTGGAGAACAGACTTTTGTAGTGTGTGCCTGAGTCAGGAATATAACGGGGGTGGGAGCTGAGGATCCCTCTCAAGCTGGGCTAGGTGGCCTATCAGGGCGATGCCAGAGACAGACCTACTCCAGAGGTGGTGCAAAGGGGCTGAGAGGAAGCCCTGACCATGATTCCCGGTATGCATGGATTCATGTATGTGTATTGGTAACTCTTTCCCTGTCCCAGTGACTATCAGCTTCTGTCCTGGCCAGGTCTTACTTTCAAATTTATCGGGTGGTTCCTCTGAGGCATGGCAATCAGGACGGTATTGTATCCTGATGTGAGAGTCTAAAACTACCAGCATACTCCACACTTCTCACACCAGCGGAAAGGATAATGGATCCCAGGATGCAGCACGGTCCAGAAGGGTACCACAATGCACGTGGCTCCAAGAGCCAAGACTGGCCCCAGCCGAAAATAAAAAAAGTGGTTGCCCTAGTAAAAATGGGCAAGCCTTCCCATCCAGGAGCCGATGGAGAGACCCAAAACCTCCCAGAGTTCCTATTATATTTCATAGACTGCAAGAAAGAGGGCTCCTCCTCGCCACCCGTAGTACTTTGGTTCATGGCAAGGAACTTGGAGTGCAGGCAGCGCACCTGAGAGGACGGCACCATCCGAGAGGGGAACAAAACAAACAAAAACTAAGCATGCAATTGTCTCCCTGAGTGCAATGGTGCGGAGACATTGGGCAGAGGGGGCTAACTAGACGTCCAGGCCCCAGTGTCACAACCTTGTGTAAGACTTGAAGTTACCGTAGGGGTATTGTACAAATGCTCCGCTTTCCCACCCGATGCACCACTCTCCTCACCTGAGTCTTCAGGGTCTGACGCTCCGACGCCGTGTCGGTGGGCAAGATAATCCTTTTTACTCTTCGTTGTTAGAGCTCTGACGCGGGACGAAGCCGTGGTGGAACTCTGAATTAGTTACCACCTCAGCTCCGGTCCCGTATGCAGGCGGTAAGGGGAAAAAGCCCGAAGGCGGAAAAAACCCCTGTGTCGCAGTAGAACTGCTGGCCGTGGATTGCAATGAGATATGTAGCCGTAGTTGTCGTAGAATTCAATTGCATTGGGAATCCTCGAGGAAAACAATGCGAAGATTCATCCGGAGAAATGATGGCAAGGAGGGAAAGAACACAGACAGAAAGCAGGTAAACGCCGAGAAGCATAAGCAGGAGAAACCGGCGGAACGGGGGAGAGCCGCCAGAGAGGAAGGCGAGAAGGAGGAGGAGACCCCCGAAAAGGGAGGAAAGAAGCGAGCGAGAGAAAAAGCACTGGAAGCGTCTCACCGTGAAAACGAAAGGAGACGGTTGCAACACAAGGAACCATGGGTAGCAGGAAGTAAATAGGCGAGAGGAAAGAACAGAGGAAAACACTAGACCGTAAACAGAGAAACGTGAACAACGTGATGGCAGTATTTAATGGCGGCGAAGCCGTAACAACGGCATCCATCGCCAACCGAGATGGTTCATGACAGTATGCCCCCTCTTACTGCCGACCCCGCCCGGCTTGCCAGGATGCATCCGATTAAATTTAGCTACTAGACGGGGCGCCTTGACAAAATGCACAGGTTCCCAGGAATCTTCAGACCTGGGGTACCCCTTCCAGGAAATAAGATATTGTAAACGTCCCCGGTAGTAGCGGGAGTCTTGGATTTTAGAAATTTCATAAACCTCTTGGGAGTCTCTGGGTGAAATGTCCTGCAAGGAACTTGACCTAAAGTGTGGCTCAGTTGGTGACTCCTTGAGAAGAGAGGTATGAAACACCGGGTGCACCCGGCGAAGGTAGGAGGGTAGTTGAATCTTGTAGGCTACAGGGTTGATTCTTTCTAGGATGGGAAACGGACCCAGGAATCGAGGAGACAACTTGGAGGAACGAATCCACCTTGGTAGGTATTTGGTCGAAAGCCATACCTTCGTCCCTTTAGCCCAAGTGGGGGCAGCTTGGCGATGTTGATCAGCAAGAGTCTTGTAGGTCCTAAGGCTTCTCGCTAGACTGTCTCTGGCTGTCCGGTGAGCCTCAGAAATTTCAGATAAAGCGGCTTCAGCAGCAGGAGAGTTACTGGTATGGGAAGCAATGGGCCAAATGGACTTGGGATGAAGTCCGCAGTTGCAGTAAAAAGGAGAGATACCCGTGGCGGTGTGTTTAGAGTTGTTGTAAGTGAATTCTGCCGTGGGGAGGAGTTGTACCCAATTATCCTGGAGTCTATTAATGTAGCACCTGACATATTGTTCCAGGGTGGAATTGAGTCTTTCCGTCTGACCATTAGTCTGTGGATGGTACCCAGAAGAAAGAGCACGGTCAATACCTAAACGAGAACACAAAGCCTTCCAGAACTTAGAAATATATTGGCTACCACAGTCCGAAGTAATTTTATCGGGCAAGCCATGAAGACGAAATATATCTCGGGCAAAAACTACGGCCATGCGACTAGTCGTAGGTAAGCCCTCCAGTGGAGAGAAATGGGCCATCTTGGTAAATTAATCTACCGTTACCATAATGCAAGAACAGGACTCGGATAAGGGTAAATCCACAATGAAGTTGGTAGACAGGTTTCCCCACGGCCTTTGTGGTAAGTCGGGCTGAGTAAGGAGACCCAACTGTTTGCCTGTTGGATTCTTAGCCATGGCGCAAACCGGGCATGCCTTTATGTAGAACTGGACTTCTTGTTGAAGGTTGGGCCAGTAAAACGAGCGTTTAATGAGTTCAATGGTGTTTGCCTGGCCTCGATGTCCTGCAACTCGACTGTCGTGGCACCAGTAGAGAATCCTCTTGCGGAGGTGTCCTGAAGGTATGTAAAGTCGGTTCAGAGACCATCTTTGATGCGAAATTGAGATGCCAAGCGTTTATCTCTAATGCAAGGTTCAGAGTCCGAAGCCTCTTTGACCTCCTGTAGGAAAGTATGTAGATGTGCCACTATACGAGTAGATGGAAACATAAGTTCGGGTGAGAGGCGACCCGAGTCAGTAACCAACTCCTTGCGAGACAAGGCGTCGGCTAGGACATTCTGAGAGCCTGGTAGATAGGTAATGGTGAAATCGTATTGGGAAAAAAAGTAAGCCCATCTCGCTTGGCAAGAGTTGGCATATTCGAGGGACTGCAGGACCATTAGATTCTTATGGTCCGTACGTATGACGAAGGGAATACTGGCACCCAATAGCAGATGTCGCCATTCCTCACCGGCCAGCTTCATAGCTAGTAACTCCTTTTCAAGGACGGTATAGTGAAGTTGACTGATGGTCAGAGTGCGAGAGAGGTAGGGCACTGGGTGTTCTATACCTTCGAACTCCTGGAGCAAGGCAGCACCAATGGCGGCGGAAGAGGCATCAGTTTCCACGATAAACTGTTTAGATTGATAGGCCTGGAGCAATATGGGCGCTGAGCAGAACAGAGTCTTGAGATGTCTGAAACTAGACTCTGCCGCCGAGGACCATACAAAGGTTCCAGAAGATTTCTTGAGAAGTGTTGTTATGGGTAACACCATCTCGGAGAACCGAGGTATAAATCTTCTGTAAAAGTTTGTTAAACCCAAGAGTCTCTGAACCTCCTTGACAGAGGTGGGAGAAGACCACTCCAAAATGGCAGACACCTTGCGAGGGTCCATGGAGATACCCCGGTCAGACAAAATAAACCCCAAGTAGGAAATGCTGGAGACCCCGAACTGGTATTTCTCAGGCTTGGCCAGTAAACTGTTCTCCTTAAGTCGAGTAAGTACAGTGCGTACATGCTGTTTGTGTTCTTCCTTGTTGGAAAATACAAGAATATCATCTAGATAGATGATCACTTAAACAAATAAGAGATCCGAAAACATGCGGTCCATAAATCTTTGGAAAACTGCGGGAGCTTTAACTAGCCCAAAGGGCATAACTCTGTATTCAAACAATCCGAAGGGTGTTCGAAAGGCAGTCTTCCATTCATCACCCTTAGCAATGCGTAATAGGTGGTACGCATTGCGAAGATCCAACTTAGTGAAAATGTGAGCACCTTGAACCGCCTCAAGAATGTCTGTGATGAGTGGCATGGGATAGCGGTCTCTGACTGTGACTTTGTTGAGACCTCTGTAATCTATGCAAGGTCGTAATTCTTTGGAATCCCTCTTGGAGATGAAGAATAAGGGAGCCCCGGCAGGAGATTTTGACGGTTGGATGAGGCCATTGTGAAGATTCACGTCCAGGTAAGTTCGTAAGACCTTCTCGGATCTGGACAAGGAAAACATACGACCAAACGGAACCAGGGCATTGGGCTCAAGATCGATAGAACAGTCCTCAGGACAATGGGGTGGCAAAGGTGCTGGCTTGATTTCTGTGAAAACCTCTCTGAAAGTCTCACCAAGATGTGCCATATTATGGACAGTTGAGGATTCTTGACAAGAAGCTGGGGTGACCTGTAGTTGTAAATAAGATTGTTGGGGAATACAATGCTTCTTGCAAAACTCCGACTCGAAACGTAGCAAATTAGATACCCAATCTATTTGTGGGTTATGTCTCCTGAGCAAAGTGATCCCCCAAATAACAGGAAAATGGGCAGCTCTAATGATGTCGAATTTTAGACTCTCCACATGTTGGGAATCCGGACTTCTAGCTCCTCGGTAGTCTGCGTTATTGGTCCTGAAGACAAAGGAGTACCATCTACACCCTCCACCTTCTGATCTTCGAGTCTTGCTAGCCTTTTGAGGCCCACCTTGTCAACCCATAGGGTATCAACAAAGTTACCAGCTGCTCCGCAGTCTAAGAGTGCCAAAGTCTCTACGAGCTGGTCTTGGATCATCACGCTGATATTGATAACCATGAGTCTGGAATCTTCTGGGGTCTTCTTTGTGGATACAGCCAATGAAACGTAGGGACTGGAAGATTTTAGATAACCACTGGTTTTCTGTCCCTTTTAAAACCGGGGTGATTCGTTTCCCGAACGCGGTTGAGGTAGTTCGGAACAGTCTTTGAGCAGATGTTTGTCAGACCCACAGTAGGCGCAAAGACCTCTTTCTCTCCGTCTCCTTCTTTCTTCCGTGGTGAGTGGTGCTCGGGTGGTTCCGATCTGCATAGGTTCTTCACTCTGTTTAGAAGATGGAGGAAGAGTGTTGGATGATGTACCGATGCTAGAGGGATTTTCTCTGTAAAGTCTTTTTTCATTACGCCTCTCCTGGAGTCGATGTTCAATCTGTAGGACAGAGGATAAAAGATCCGAAAAAGAGGCAGGTCGGGGAGACCGGGCTAATTCGTCCTTTATCTCTTCTTTAAGACCTCTACGAAAAATGGCAAATTGTGCCTGTTCGGGCCAGCCAGTCCCTGCAGCCAGGGTCTTAAACTTAGTGATGTAAGTGAGGAGGTCTGAGGATCCCTGTTTCACATCCAGGAGATCCTCACAAGCAGTGTAGGTGAGCTCATGTCTTTCAAAGGACTCTCTGAGAAGAGCCTTAAAATTCCCGTAATTCTGTAAAACGGGATCCTCTCCTGTCACAAGAGGAGTAGCCCATGCAAGGGCATTGCCCACCATATTCGAAATGAGGAAGCCAACCTTAGCCTGATCAGAAGAAAACATGCGAGGGCGGAAAGTGAAGTATATAGTGGCAGCTTCCAAAAACTCTTTAAGCTTCTTGGGAGAACCGTCGAACTTCCCAGAAGGTAGGGCCACCGGTGGCAATTCTGGGGGAGGTTCTCTACCCGAAACCAATTGTTTTAATACTACATTTTCTGCTTTGACAGTCTGAAGCTCTTGAGAAAGAGTTTGCACAGCTTTCCATAGCTCTTGTATCTGATCCTGCAGCTGCTCTGGAGTAGCCATTGGTATCTTCGGGCGTTGCAAACTGTCACAACCTTGTGTAAGACTTGAAGTTACCGTAGGGGTATTGTCCAAATGCTCCGCTTTCCCACCCGATGCACCACTCTCCTCACCTGAGTCTTCAGGGTCTGACGCTCCGACGCTGTGTCGGTGGGCAAGGTAATCCTTTTTACTCTTCGTTGTTAGAGCTCTGACACGGGACGAAGCCGTGGTGGAACTCTGAATTAGTTACCACCTTGGCTCCGGTCCCGTATGCAGGCGGGTAAGGGGAAAAAGCCTGAAGGCGGAAAAAACCCCTGTGTCGCGGTAGAACTGCTGGCCGTGGATTGCAATGAGATATGTAGCCGTAGTTGTCGTAGAATTCAATTGCATCGGGAATCCTCGAGGAAAACAATCCGAAGATTCATCCGGAGAAATGATGGCAAGGAGGGAAAGAACACAGACAGAAAGCAGGTAAACGCAGAGAAGCATAAGCAGGAGAAACCGGCGGAACGGGGGAGAGCTGGCAGAGAGGCAGAGAGGAAGGAGAGAAGGAGCAGGAGACCCTCGAAAGGGGAGGAAAGAAGCGAGCGAGAGAAAAAGCACTGGAAGCGTCTCACCGTGAAAACGAAAGGAGAAGGTTGCAACGCAAGGAACCATGGGTAGCCGGAAGTAAATAGGCGAGAGGGAAGAACAGAGGAAAACACTAGACCGTAAACAGAGAAACGTGAACAACGTGATGGCAGTGTTTAATGGCGGCGAAGCCGTAACAATGGCATCCATCGCCAACCGAGAGGGTTCATGACACCCAGGCCACGGACAACATATATATCAATAGAACACAACTGGCGGCCGATAGACCCTGAGACACAAAGGAGGGTCACCATGGGAAGCCTGCAGCACACACACTGTGCTGGCAAGACACCGCGCCCCTGATAGGCGAGCCCTTAAAGCCCCTACGGAATAGACAACAAAGCGCAAGCAGCGGACGCAAGACAACATGCAACGTAAGATCAAGACTAAATACAGAAGGCCCATGCAAGACTGTACAGCCAGGCAGTGACAATAGAACATAGCTCCTCGTACATTAAAGCCGCTGGATATCTGAAGACGCGAGTAAGGCACTTTGGAGACCTCCCGTTGGGGAGAACACTTGTCTCATCGCAGCCATGACTGGCATTGCCATAGGGCGCTGTAGCTGGAACTATGAACTGTGAGTGAATGAAAGGGCCATTGTGAGCAGTCAGGGACAGCAAGCGAAACGGCGTAGACAACTGCGGCCAACCATATGCTAACCCACCCACTTTAATGCACCAAGTCTGAGAGGGCAAACTTGGTGAAAAAGTGAGCAGCAGATAATGCGGAGTGCGCCGACAAAGCTGCAGAGTGACAAAGATGGCAACACGCACTGCATCTGGGGCCTGCGAAAGAGTGCGCTGCTCCTTCTCGAAGATAGCGAGCACAGGAGACACCACAGGTTCTGGGGAGCACAATGACGACCAAGGAAGGAAAGACCAAACAGAATCAGACCACACTGGAAACCTTTGCGAAAAGCCCACTCAATCGTCAAGAAGCAGACAGAGAAAGTACAGATAAGGAACACGCACCGCCACTAGAAAACATGGTGGAAACAGGGAAGCGGCAGATCCTAGAGGCCATTGCGGCGCTTCAAACAACGCTAGAGGCCAAGATTGATGCAGTGGCTATCGACGTGGCACTATTGCGGCAAGACGTTGAGCGATATCAGAACGCACCGGGAAACTGGAGGAGCAGGTCCAAGAGAATACAGAAGTAAGGGTGCAAATGACAAAAGACATTGACATCCTCCAGCAGTAAGTGAAATTACTGGAAGACCGGGCTGAGGAAGCGGAAGGTCGGGCACACAGAAACAACATCAGGATTGTGGGGCTGCCGGAAGGAGCGGAAGGGTCCGACCACACCACGTACATTGAGAATATGTTGATCCAGGAAATAGGGGCAGAAGAACTCACGCAAGGGTTCACGAAAGAAAGAGCACATTGTTCCCTCATTAGAAAACCACCGTCAGGAGCCCCGCCGAGGCCTGTGATAGCCAAGGTATTGTACTATAAGGATCGAGAAAAGATCCTGGCCTTCTCTATGTCAGGTGGAACGATGCAGAGGGCATCAGAGAAGATTTCAGTGTATCCTGACTACACCTTTCAAGTGCAGAAGAGAAGGGCCCAGTACATCACGACCAAGGCCAGGCTCAGAAAAGCGGGCCTGAAGTATATATTGCTATACCCTGCGAAGCTAAAAGTGATACACAATGGCAAAGTTATCTTCTTTGAGACGCTGACGGCAGCACAGGCATGGATGGATGGTGCCCACGTACGGTACGGTACATGCCGGATCAGTCCCCAACCAGCACTTGACACTTGATCTCTGCACTTACCCTTGCACTTGCCACCAACTGGCCTTACTTCTCTTATTGTTATTTATTCCATACCCCATGTACTGCACGTCGCCACCCCCTCCCACTCCGCACATTTCCTCTTCCCCTGCACTTGGTTTGCCACAATGGTAAAGATGGGGATAGGGCAACAGTATATGAAATGGGTACAGTGGATATATTCTGAACCATTGGCCAGAGTCTGGACCGGTAGCACATATTCAGACAAGTGGCAACTATACAGGGGCCCAAGACAAGCCTGACCACTGTCCCCAATGCTTTACATTATGACCAGGGAGCATGTGGCGGCGTATTTGCGGCAGGAATACGGAGATACAAGTATAGAGACGGGTGGGGTGAAGCATGTAGTGTCCATGTATGCGGATGACCTGTTCCTATATCTGAGCAATCCAGAAGTAAACCTACCATACATCCTCGAGATGTTGGATAATACAAGTGCATTGACGGGAATTAAGATTAATAAAAGTAAGTCATGCTTATTCCCGCTGGCTGCGTTGGTAGAGGTGAGGGAAAGGGAATTGCCAATCCTCCCTCTGCCGTGGAGTAGGGACTCTTTTAGATACTTGGGAATCAACATTTATTGAGATACCACACAGGCACACACATTGAATACAGTAAGGGCCAAAAATGGATTACTGACATCCATGGAGTTCTGGAGGAAGCTACCCTTGTCCGTGATGGGCAGAACGGCGCTGCTGAAAATGGTGGAGCTGCCGAGACTTGTGCATTGTTTTGGGAATGTCCCATATAACATTCCAAGGCAGTTCTTTCGAGACTCGGACAAGATATGCAGGGTGTTCCTGTGGCAGGAGGGAAGGAACAGGGTCTCCCTGGGCACACTGCAGAGACCGTATGAACAGGGAGGGTTGAAAATACCAAATTTCGAGCTGTACTTCCTGGCATGCCAGCTGCAGCACGTGGTACAATGGACGGCAGATGAGTCCACGACAGAAATGGCACTGTTGCAGCCAGCTATTAAAGGAAGATATCTAAGAGACCCACGGCGGGTCCCCCCTGGGGTACGATCGGATTATCCTTATGTGATCGAACTAGGCATCCGAATTTGGAGGAGGGCTTGCAGAATCTTGGGACTGGTGGATCCCCTCTCGCCGCAGGCACCAATTGCAGCAATTCTAGAGGGTAGATGGATAAGCAGGGGACTGGTGAGAACAATATGGGAGGAGTGCCGCATAGCTACAATAGAAGACCTGCGGAATGAGAAAGGGTTGATGACGTTTGCAGAGTTGCAGGAAACCATGGGTATACATGGGGGTCAGTTTCTGCTGCACAGCACAGTGGTGATGGTACTACGGGATAGATGGCCAAATAGCAATGAATAGACCATACAGAGCGAAGACATTGAAACACTGCCAGCGGTAGCAGAGTGCGGGCATGCCGTTTCTAGGATTTATGAAGTACTGATAGATCGGAGTTCGAGAACTGAATTGAAGTGCAGAGACAGGTGGGAAACGGAATTGGGGAAGGTGTTTGAAGATAGAGAATGGAACAAGGTGAAGCTGTACCATAAAAAGGTTTCTAGGAATGCTAGATTGCAACTAATACAATTATATGTTATACAAAGAGCATACCTCCCACCTGCTGCTATTGCAACCTTTAAGGGTGCAAAGAGACAGGAATGCCCTAGATGCAAGATGGTAAATGCGGGGTTGGTAATCATGTTTTGGGGATGCCCGGCTGTGCAGGGGTTTTGGAAGGAGGCAGCACGCAAGGCACAACAGGGTAGCATAGAACTAGATATCCAGAACCCAGAGGCTTGCATGCGAGGCAGGTACAAGAGAAATGTGAAAGACAAACCGCTAAATAAAAATAAAGACTTGATGTACATACTAGCTAAACGTAGTATAGCCATGAAGTGGAAAGATGCTAAAGAGCCGAGCGTAACTGGGTGGTGGAGGGAGTTGGGAAAGTGGGTCACTGCAGAAACAGGGGCATGGGAAAGGGCACTGAGTGAGCAAAAAGCTGAGCTGGGAATGGATATTCAGCGATGGATAGAGTTGACTGTAACTCTGTTCGCAAGTTATGAGGAAAAGGAGACCACACAGGCCGCATGAGGCGGAATAGATGCAGAATTATTACGAATGTATATTATGACATGATATGCGCAGGCGAAGTTGGGGGGGTAGTGTGTTAGAGTTAGTAAAGTTAAATAACGGATAAGTTGCAAATATGATGCATAACATTGAGTGTGTTGTTATTGTTTGTTGTGGTATAAAAATGCAATAAAAAATTTGAACAAAAATAAAACAGAGGACAAACAATGTCACAGGCCACATGATAGCTTGGAAGGAAATGGAGGCTGGAAAGGGGTGGGGCTAAAGGGCCTTATGAAGCCTCCCAAGAGAAATGTCAGCCCACTAGGGGAGGAGATGGAAGGGGTTGGGAATAAGCAAAAGTAGAGTTGGCCCAGTGAAACATCTGACCTGTGTGCCCAATGACGGCTCAATGAAGTTTCTAGATAGGAAGGAGAGGATTAAATAAACCTAAGGGAGTCAATATGTAGTGAAATGTGTTTGGGTGAGGTAGGAAGAGGTTAACGAGAACCAAGAGACCAGAGAGGAGCGTACAAAAGATAGTACGAGTTAATCACCGGAGTGACTAACTTACTCCGAGTCTATGGTCCCCTTTCCTCCATCCTGTATGGGCGACCTTTGCGAGGGACAGGAACAGAACTTCTTTCCCACCAGTAAAAGACATTTCGTCTTTAAATTTACTAGCACCATGGGGGCGCGGCCTCGGGACAGGGTCTCCCTTAACCCCGCCATGGCACCACACCTCAGTCCTCTTTTGACACATTAGCTGTATTATAGTCTAACAACCTCTCTGGTCTTATTATCAGGGGATGGATGGTGGGACGTATGGAGGAAAGAGGTCTATGGACTAGGAGTATGTTAGTCACTCTGGTGAGTGACTCTTAACTACCCCTGCGTCCTGTTTGCTTTCCCCCATCCTGTATGGGCAATTACAACTGATCCAATGCCCTGGGGAGGAGAGACTGACCTTCTAGGCAAATAGATCACGCAACACTGCCTGGCCAAATGCTGCATCAGCCTTGGCACTGGTATCCAAGCAATAGTACTTGCAAAATGCTGAAGGCGTGGCCCATGTTGCCACCCTACTGATCACCTACGTGGGAACGTGGCGCTGGAACTTGGCTCTTACCGCATGTGCATGCATGCCCTGCTACGGATCCTGACGCTGTGCCTTGTATGCCTCTTGGATCGCTGCTGTCATCCATTGAGCTACGGATGCTTTGGAGGCCTGCTGACCAGGCCTAGAAACTCAGAATGTCACAAACAGTGCGTCCGTCTTACGCATGCCCTTCATTCCTTCTAGATAGAATTTAAACGCCCCCTGATGTCCAGGCAGCAGAGTGTTTTCTCTGCATCCTCCTTGGATTCCGGGAAGAATGTGGGGAGCAATATCTCCTCATTGATATGGAAGGATGAGACCACCTTCGGGAGAAATATGGGGTGTGTGCAGAACACGACCTTGTTCTTGTGAAATCTGGTGTACGCTCTGATGCGACTAGCGCCTGTATCTCGCTTACTCTGCAAGCTGAAGTAAGCCTGACCAGAAGGGCTGTCTTTAGTGTGACCAACTTAATGTCTGCCATGGCCATTGGTTCAAACGGTTTATGTGCTACAGCGTTGAGGACTACATTCAGGTCCCACAGGGGAAGAGGGTGCTTGACCGGGGGGTACAGCTTGGTCAGTCCCGAGAGGTGCCTCTTTACTGCAGGATTGGCCAAAGATAGGACGAGAGAATCTGAGTTCCTATATGCCTCGATAGCTGCCAGGTACGTTCTGCAGGTATCCAACTGAACGCCCGACCTGGCAAGAGAGCCCGAAAATGACAAAACTTGGTTGAGGGTGCATGTCAGTGGGTTGACACTGTGTTCCTTAGCCCAAAAGCAGAATCTTGTTCATTTGCTTTTGTAGTGCTTGCGAGTATCCTGACTCCTGTCATTTTGAATGATCTCCAGATTGTCCTTGGACAACTGAAGGTGCTGTAAAGTTATCTGCTCAGGAACCAGGCCGCTAGGGCTAGCCTCTCTGGAGAGGGGTGTATTACTGCGCCTCCTTGCTGCGCTAATAGAGTGCCTTTCCCAAGAGGAAGTTGAATTTATGGCTGAAGAGACATTGGCCTCAGGTCCGAGAGCCATGGGCTCGCCGGCTAGTGATGTGCCACGAGGATAATGCTGAGGTTCCTGGAGTTGCTGATCTTGCTCTCTACCTTGTGCACGGGCAGTGTGGGTGGGAATGCATACTACACATCCCGTCCCAGGGTATCTGGAGCGCGTCTCCTGAGAGTTGCGTCCCCTTCCTCCCCAAGACACAAACTGCTGGCACGTCCGATTGTGAGCTGTCGCAAACAGGTCTGTGGTTGGTTGACCCCATCTGCTGAACACTTCCTGGAGAATTCTCCTGTTCAGCTGCCATTCGTAATTGTCAGTCTGCAAGGCGGCTGAGCCTGTCCGCTTCCAGATTGGACGGAAGGTGGACCACTGAGTGCCGCATTCCCTGGCTGATAGCCCATTCCTGGATGTCCAGGGTCAACGCCCACAGTTGCGGGGACCGCTTGTTGATATAGAACATGCAGGTCGTATGGTTTGTCTGTATGCACACCGACCTGCCTTTGATGATCGGTTGAAAGGACCTGAGTGACAACTTTATAGCCATAAACTCCAGCCAGTTGATGTGATTCTGCCGTTAATTCGGGGACCACAGGCCGTGCACAGAGTGCGCTCCCGGGGTGGCTCCCCAGCTGTGGAGTGAGGAGTCCGGGTAATGGTGAAATCTAAGGGGGGGTGGACGGAAGGGCCTGCCCACAAGAATATTTTCGTCATGTTGCCACCATCTGAGGTTGTGGTCCAGATGTTGCGGAATGGAGATTGAGGACCCCTGATGGCCCGATTCCTGATCCCAGGAATCGGGCAAAATGTAGCTGGAACCTCCTCATGCAGAGTCTGGTATAAAGGATTGCCAGAAGACATACTGCCAACACTCCCAGAAGGTGTTGATACCACCAAGCTGTGGTGATTGATCTGCTGCGGAATTGGAAGACTGCTGATCGGATCGCTGTCACCTTGTCCCCTGTGGGGAACACCCTACGCTGCTGTGTGTCCCACAACGGGCCCAGAAACAGCAGCGTCTTAGTAGGGGTGAGCTGAGATTTCTGGTAGTTGATCGAAAACCCCAGTTCGAATAGGGTAGAGATGAGTTTGTCTGCTGAGTCTCAAACTTGCTCCGGAGATGTAACCACTGACTAGCCAGTTGTTGAGGTATTGGTAGACGTGCAACCCCTCAGATCTGAGAAGAACCGCCAGAGCATCCATGAGCCACGTGAAGACTCTCAGGGCCTCATCACGAGTTGGGCGGTAACGCCGGTGCTATTGGCGCCGGCGTTAATAGCCCTACCGCCAAACCCCCCGGCGCTAATAGCGCCGGATCGCGGATTTGGCGGAACGGGTATTACCCATTCCCCACTGAGCCCATTTGGGAATTGCCCATTCCCCATTGGGCTCAATGGGGAATTTTCGCGCTCTTATCGCCGGCGGATTTCCCGCCGGCAGTAAGAGCGCAAAAGTTCAGCGGATTTCCCCCCAGCTGATAGCTGGGGGGAAATCTGCCAAACCCGTGATGTCGCGAACCCTTAAATGCGGCAGTAATAGCGCTACCGCCGCATTTAAGGGTTACCGCCAAACTCGTGATGAGGTCCTCAGTGCTGAATTTAACCCGAAGGGCAGAACCCGGTACTGGAAGTGCAGACCCATGACCCGGAACCTGAGGAAGGCCCGGTGAGGCTAAACAATGGGAACGTGGAGATACACATCCTTTAGGTCCAGGGAGCACGTCCAGTCTCCCCCACACAGTGTGTCGGCAATAAGCGCTGGCGTTACCATCTTGAACCTCTGCAAGGGAAGGTAAAGCTTCAGGGAAGATAGATCCAACACTGCTCGCAGGGCCGCCTGGTTCTTCTTCTGGATAGCAAAGATGCGCAAGTAAAACCTGCCCCTGATGGGAGAGGGGGACCTCCTCTACCGCTACGCTCTCGACAAGGGAGCGAATCTCCGCTAAGAGTGATGGAGTGCCGATCTGTGGAAGTGAAGGGGAACTCGGAGGGGGAGAAGGAAGAGGTAGCTGGAAGCCCCAGGACACCACTGAGAGGACACAGGCATCCACGAACTTCATGCGCCAGGCCTGACTGTGTAGGGCCAGCCTGCCCCCGACTGGGGTACTGTGGACCTGAAGCGGAACGTCATTATTTCTTCTGGTCAGAGGCTGAAGAAGAGGTGGCAGACTGCAAGAACCCCTTATGAGCTGTTTTGTGGTGCTTTCGCCTTTGCTGACTGTTGGACCTGTCCGGCTGTCTGGCTTTGTGGTTCTGGAATCCACGAAAGCTGCCAAATGAGCGCCCTTTGTCTTAGTGGGATTGAATGAATGGTTTAGTGGCCGTCTTAGTAAGTATGGCCAGAGATTTTGCTGTCCTCATTAGTTGAGGCATGAAAGAGATCCCCCACCTCAAATGGAAGATCAATGATACTATCCTGCACATCCTGGTTGAACCTAGTGGCCTTCAACCAGGCCATGCACCTCATGTCTGTTGCCAGACATACTGCTCTATTAGCCGTGTCGTTGTGGCCCACAGAGGCCTCCATAATATATTGGACCACAATTTTCACCTTCGGGATATTGGGCAGAAAGTCTGGGATCTCCCTCCACAGGCGTTGATTAGCTGCAGCGAGGATTGCGTCTGCGTTGGCCTGCCTGGGGTTTGGCATACATGTAAGCAGCCGCAACTACTGATGACAGGGGCTACGGGTGTGTAGAGCGAAGAATGCTGTCCCCCCTCAGTTTGCCTGAACCTGGCATCAAGCTTTTTGTTGACGGGTTGTGTGGAGTGGGGCTTGAGCCAGCCCTTTTTGGCCAAAGCTTCCACATCCCTTTGTAGCGGGATGCCCGACCGAGCCTCAAACTTGATGCTCAGGATCTCTACCAGAACTCCAGCTTCAGGGAGAATACCGAGATATTCTGACAAGCCGGCAATCCTGTTGTGAAAAGCTTTGCTGAGGAGGGAGTATCCTGCTCCTCCTCGTCTGTGTCCTGCTGGTCCACTGTCCCGGGGGGGGGTTCGGGGGTGGCGCCAGCGATCCTCAGGGGTTTCTCCGTGGTGGGAGTCTGGACCCGCAGTGTTGCTGGAACCTGTGTACTGGCCTGCTGCGGCGGTGGAGCCGAAGGAGGAGGCATGAGGTTAGTTGCTGTGGGCTGCGCCGGGGTGGCAGGCAGCAGCATGTCTTTAATAATGCCCCTGATGATTGTGCCCATTTGAGGGCAGCGCATGAGTGACATGAACTTGTCAGTCAAAAAACTTGTCCTCACAGGTCCGCTGTGAGTGGTCTTGCACGGGCGGAGGGGGCGAATATGCCAACTGTCTGCCTAGCCCCTGTATGTACATGGGGATATTGTACCTGGTCCCCAGGATGTTGGGATATGACGTGGACCAGGTGACAGGTGTCAGTAGTGCCCCATCTGTCCTAGGAGTCAAATTTCTGCTTTGCTGATCGCTGGCTTGACGGGCCACCACGCCCACCTGCGAGCCCTCCCGCCTTTGCTGCTCGGCAGTGGCAGCCATCTTGTCTCAAGCCACCATCTTGTCCATGCCTTGAGCATGTGGAACTGTCACTGGTGTGTTCCTGGGCTTGGCCTGCATGCTCAACTGCACCGACTCTGCCCCGCTCTGCACCTCAAGTGTACACCCGGTAGGCAGTAAGGCCTCGGCCTCACGGCCGGTAGTGCTGGCCCTGCGTGAAGGCACCCCCTCGGGTAAGGACCCGATATCAGGGTAAAGCCTCTCGGGATGGGTCCTAGTGGTCGTAGAGCTCACAGGCCCCTTGGTTGCAGGACCGGGAGGGCCCTTGGACCCCTCAGCGGTAAGCTTTGTGAGCCTCAGTGCTCGCTGCGCTGGTGTGAAGGCCAGACAGACCCCTCCTGCCAGAGGACTTCCCCAGGAAGGAGTCGTCTCTGTGGGGTGCTTTGGACAATAATGCACTGGTCTTGTGTGTCTTGTTCTGGTCGTAGTCCTTGATGTTCTGCAGAGGAGTCCTGTTGAAGAGTTCCCTCCAACGCTCGAGTCAGTGCTTGAGCGACCTGGGCATGAGGAAGTCACACGTGGAGGATCCGTCCCAACCGTGGTCCGCATCAAGGCATCAGAGACAGAGCACGTGGGTATATGCTATAGGGAAGGAACCATCACACGACGGACACCTGCTAAAGCCTGTTGGGGCCGACCCACGGCGGGGACAGAGCTAGGGCACCGGTGGACGGTGTTCCCAAGTCTGCAATAGAAAGAGAAAAATGATATAAAATGCTGGGGAAGCGCGTGGAATTACGAAGCTAGGCCTCACCAAGGAGCACTGGTGGAGCAGTCCGTTCCTGTCGACGTGGAAAAGAGGACTAAGGTGTGGCGCTGGTGGGCGGAGTTAGGGGGGCCCGTGCTCCAGAGGCTGTGCCTCTGCACGCCAGTAAATTTAAAAGGGAAATGTCTTTCTGGTGGAAAAGAAGTTCCGTTCCCGTCCCTTGCGAGTGATGCCATATAGGATGGAGGAAAGGGGACAGGACGTAGGAGTAGGAGGAGGACTTGGAGGAGATTTTTGGCGTGTTTGGAGGAAGAGGGAGAGGGAGAGGGAGAGAGGGAGGGAGGGAGAGGGGGAGAGAGAGAGAGAGAGAGAGGGAGAGAGAGAGAGAGAGAGAGAGAGAGAGAGAGAGAGAGAGAGAGAGAGAGAGAGAGAGAGAAAGATATATATATATATATATATGACAATGCATTACTTACCGTAAAGGCATTTCTGATGGTTGTATCTGCTTAGATTCACATGCTGTGCATAGGTCCGACATCCAGTGGTCACTGCGGAGTATTGCATTTTGTTTTTCGTAGTCGAAAAGGGGACGTCGACAAGGCGTGTCTGTAACACTATCCCTATAGTGACGTGCGTTGTACCCACAATCCCTCACGCGTCGAGGTCCCTCTGTTTGTATTTTTCTGCCCTGAGGGAGCCTTATAGACGTGAGTGAGTACAGAAAAGAGAGATATAAAGGAAGTCTATGTTCCTTCCATCCGAGCGGGGAGGAAGGGTGGGCGCATGTGAATCTAAGCAGATACAACCATCAGAAATGCCTTTACGGTAAGTAATGCATTGTCTTCTGATGTTTGTTAATCTGCTTAGAATCACATGCTGTGCATAGACTAGCGAGCAGTACCCGGAGTTGGCGGTGGGTTATGAGAAGGAACAGTAGAGAAAAGATGTCTTAATACTGCCTGTCCCACCTGGGAGTCAGATCTAGAGTGTGCATCTAGACAGTAGTGTTTTGTAAAGGTGTGCACAGAACTCCAGGTAGCCGCTTTGCAGATGGACTCAAGGGGAACATTTGCAATGAATGCTATGGAAGCCCCAGTGCCTCGAGTGGAATGTGCTCTTGGCTTGAAGGGTAGTTCTCTCTTAGCAAGAGTGTAACAGAGAGTGATGCATTGAACAATCCATCTAGATATAGTGGATTTTGAGACCGCATCTCCTTCTCTTCCTGCTGCCACCGAGACAAAGAACTGATTAGTCTTTCTCAGTGGTCTGGTTCTTTCCATGTAGAACATGACAGCTCTGCGTACATCTAGTGTATGCAGACTTTTTTCTCCCGAGCTGGAAGGGTTTTGAAAGAACGTTGGTAGTTCTATAGTTTGGTTTACATGAAATTTCGAGATGAATTTAGGTGCAAACCTTGGGTGTGTGCGTAGAACCACTTTATTTTTGTGAACTGTTACAAAGGGGTCTAGTACAGAAAGAGCCTGTAGTTCACTTACTCTCCTAATGGAGGTGATAGCTATTAGGAAAGCAGTCTTAAGGGTGATATCTTTAAGAGTTGCCTTGTGCATGGGTTCGAAGGGAGGGCCCATGAGTCTGGAAAGTACCACATTTAAGTCCCATCCGGGAGCTGGGTTAGCTATCGGAGGGTGTATCCTTTTTACCCCCTCCATGAAGGCTTTGATAACTGGTATCTTCCACCACGACACTTTAAGTTGGGAAGTGGTGTATGCAGAAAGTGCCGCTAGGTGGACTTTAATGGAATTGAATACTAAACCTGAATCCAGTAAATGGGTCAAGTATAGAATAATGTCAGTAGGAGAGCAGTCAACTGGGTTGATGCTAGTACCTCTACACCAGATAACGAATCTTTTCCATTTGCTAGAATAGCAGTGTCGAGTATTAGGTTTTCTGGCTTCCCTGAGGATGTCCATACATCTCTGTGGGAGTTGTAAATGTCCAAATTCTATGATCTCAGGAGCCAGGCTGCTAAGTTCATGGTCTGAGGGCATGGATGCAGTGTCCTGCCCTTGTCTTGTGACAGCATGTTGTACGGGCAGGGAAGTTTCACTGGGGGAGATAGGGACATCTCCATCAAGTGAGCGAACCAAGGTTGCCGTGCCCACATTGGGGCCACTAGTATCATGGTAACCTGCTCCTGGTGCATCTTGTGCACCACTTTGTTGAGAAGGGGAGTCGGGGGAAAGGCGTAAACAAATTTCCCTGACCATTGAATCAACAGACCGTTCCCCTTGGACTGGTTCTGGGGGTACCTGGAGGCGTAACTTTGGCATTGTGAGTTCTCCAGGGTTGCGAACAGGTCTATTTCCGGGAATCCCCATTGCGTGAAGATGTCTAAGACGATGTCTTCGTGCAATTGCCATTCGTACTCTTCGGGCAGGGGGAAGTCTCTGCTGAGTTTGTCTGCTAGCAGATTGAGTTCCCCTGGTACATGTTGTGCTAGTAGGAACATGTTGTGTTTGAGAGCCCACTTCCATATATTCTGGGACAGCTTGGACAGTCCTGGAGAGTGAGTGCCCCCTTGCTTGTTGAGGTAGTACATGGCTGTGGTGCTGTCTGTGAGGACCATCACTGTCTTTCCTTGTAAGTGTTCCTGAAAGGCTTTCAGTGCTTTGAACACCGCTAGTAGTTCCAGCAGGTTTATATGCTTGGATGCTAAACTCGGAGTCCACACTCCGTGTGCCGTTTGATGGGATAGGTGAGCCCCCCATCCTGTAAGGGATGCGTCTGTGGTTAGAGTGGCTTCCACTGCGGGTGTGGCAAAAGTTTTCCCTAATAACAGGTTTTCTTTTGTCCACCACCGTAGCGAGAGAACCAAGGCCTGCGAGACCACCACTAGATCGTCCCATTGTCCGCTGGCCTGACACCACTGGCTGTAGAGCCACTCTTGCATTGGGCGCATGCGCAGGCGCGCGTGAGGTACCAAATAAATACATGACGCCATCATCCCTAGCAAGCGCATTGCTTTGCGTACCGTCACCTCTCGGCCTGCTACATAATGGGGAATTTGAAACAGCATGTTTTGGACCCTCTCGTTGGAGGGGAATACGAGGCCGTCCCTTGTTCGAATTAGAGCCCATAGGAATTGTTTGGTTTGGCTGGGGTCTAAGCTGGACTTCTTTTCGTTGATGGAGAAGCCCAGTTGGGACAAAAGGTCTACGGTCTTTTGGGTATTGGAGAAGCATGTTTCGTAAGAATCCCCTGTTATGAGCCAGTCGTCGAGGTAAGGGTATACCGGGATGGATAATCTGCGCAGGTGGGCCGCTGCCACTGCCAGTACTTTCGTGAATACCCTTGGTGCAGATGCTATCCCGAAGGGTAGTACTCTGAACTGGTAGTGTTTGTCCTCTATTTTGAACCTGAGGTATTTTCTGTGCGATGGCAACATTAAAATATGAAAGTATGCATCTTTCATGTCCAGTGTTGTCATGTAATCCCCTTGTGATAACAGTGGGATTACCTCCTGTAAGGTCACCATACGAAACTTTTGGGGTTTGACAAATATGTTCGCTGGGCGCAGATCTAATACAGGGCGCATGGTTAAGTCCTTTTTGGGTACAAGGAAGTACACTGAATAAATACCTTCTGTTACCTGTGATAGGGGGACGGGCTCTATAGCTTCTTTCTTCAGTAGTTCTTCCACTTCTTGAAGAAGAATGGAGAGGTGTTGCGGTGTCATGCGCCGGTTCCGTGGGGGTTTGTACTTCGGGGAACCGTTGAACTCGATGCAGTATCCGTGGGCTATGGTGGATAATACCCAACGGTCTGACGTGATTCCCTCCCATGCTGAAAGGAACGATGTTAGCCGGCCCCCGACCGGTGATGCATGGGAGGGGACCCGAATTTTCGGGTCATTTGCTGGTATTGGGCGTGGAACCTCTGGGGCTGGAGCCACGACCTCTTCCTTTGCCACGGCGTTGGCCTCTTTGACTGAACTGGGTGTTACCCTGGTTGGTGGGCCAGTTGGAGCCAGAGTAATATTGTTGTTGTTGGTTCTGCTGCTGTCTTTGGCCACGAAAGGAGCGTTTATTACCATAGCCTCGCCTGTTAGGGGGCCTAGAAATTTGATCAAGAGTTTTGATGGTATCAAACTCTTTTTTAGCATGTTCTAGGGCCTCATCTACTGCTTTCCCAAACAGATGCGTCTGTTCAATGGGTTTATTTATGAGGGAGGCTTGGGTTTCGGGCTTAAAACCTGAATTGCGTAGCCAAACGTGGCGCTTGAGAAGTATTCCCTGAACTAGGGAGCGGCCAGCCGTCTCAGCGGCATCTAGGGAGTTTTTAACGATGCCCTGGTTTACCAGTGTGCCCTCTGATATTATAGCTAGCAGGCGAGAACGCAGAGGTTCAGGTGCTTCCTCTGCTTCGCTGCGCAGCTTGTTCCACTGTGCATCTGCGTAGCTAGCTAAAAGTGAGTTGTTATTAGCAATTCTAGTGGAGAAGGCGGCGGAGGTCGTGATTCTTTTCCCCAGTGCGTAGAGTTTTTTGCCTTCTTTGTCTGGAGGTGCTTCACTAGTGGATAGTGGCACCCCTGCTCTTTTTATTGTGTTGGTAACCACAAGGGAGTCTGGAATAGAGTGTCCTCTGATGTATAAAGGGTCAGAGGATGAAGGGCTGAAGAGCTTTTCTATTCTAGGGTTGACCCCTCTTACTAGAGCTGGGTTAGTAAGGGAAGGAGAAATTCTTCTTTTAATAGAAGCCAGGAGAGGAATAGATTGGCTAACAGGGGCTTTTTCTTTGATGACTTTTTCTACAAAGTCGATGTCTGGAAGAGTTTCCCCTGTATCAATCTCAAAATGCGCTGCTGCCTTGCGCAATAGTGCATTGAGGGAAGGTTGGTCATCTATGGGAGAGGAGTTCCCGTGTGAATCCTTGAGAGGAGAAGGGAGAAAGGCATCAGGGTCTGAATGTACTGATGGGGATTGCCAAGGCTGCACTGACGGTGAATGCCAGGGCTGCGAGGTAGCTGTATCCTCTTCAAACCCTGTAGGAGTGGTGTAAGGATCTTCTTCGAAGCCCTCTTCCTCAAGTTCTACCTCTTCTTCTCCACCCAAACACTCCTCATCTTCTTGGAGGTATTGCTCCTCCTCAGTGAGGTCAACCAGCCTAGGAATCTTGACTCTAGGGTCATCCTGTGGCCATTCTCTTTGTCTTTTGTGAGTGGGTGGGTCTTGGTTTCCTAGAAACCTTTCCATTTTCTCCATGCAAGAATGGAGTCTTTCAAGGGTCTCATGGGGTACCCCTGAATAGTCTAGAGGGGGAAAATTAGTGTTTTCGCCTTCGAATCGTTTCGAACGCTCCCACAGCGTCGACGAGAGGTTCCCGTCTCCTTCTGAAAAGCCTTCAGGTAGTTCGGAAGCGTCCTTTGGAGAAAGGGGCAGTTCCTGGCTACTTTTGTGTTTTTTCGACGCGGTATTCGACGTTTGTTTCGTCGTCCGCGTACGTTCGTCTTCGGCGACAATTCTCGCTAGGCTCTCGGCCACGATTTTGTCCGTCGAGGGCTTTGGTGTCGACGTTGTGTGCGTTGCGCGTTGTACCTTGACGGTCGCTCTATGGAGCGTTGCGTCGGATATTTTTGGGGTAGCGCCCGTGTTAGATGGAAGCCCAATCGCTGGTCGCGGCTGCGTTTGCGGGTGGGGCTTGTGACCTTTACGGTCTGCGGTAGACGCCGGAGTGCCCTGCGTCCCCTTCGGCGCTGATGGATCCTTCGTTCTCGACGAAGAAGAGCCGTGGGTAGTGTGTTTAGCCTTATGGGGTTTGTGTGCGTCCTTGTCGCCGGGGTGTTCATCCCCATAAGCAGGGCGTGAGCCGAGCCCGTCGGGGCCGGGGACGGACGACGAGGAGCGTGAGCGCTCCTTCTGGGGGTTCATGACTTCCGTAACGGACGTCGAGTTATCGCACTCCTCGTCACTTTCAGTAACAGCGGCAGCGGGTGAGGAAACTGACTTCGACATCGCGTAGTCTGCCCACCTCTTAACCCTACGTTCTTTAAGAGTCCTGGGTTTTAAGAGCTTGCAGGCTGCGCAGCTGTTCTCTATGTGATCGAGGGGTAAGCAACGATTACAGAGCTTGTGCTTATCTTTCCAAGTATATTTGCCCCTGCAGCGTGGGCAAAACTTAAATGGTGTCCTCTCCATAGCTGAGGCAATAATAGCTGGCGATAACAACCCCAAGGGAAAGAAAAGGGAGAAAGAAAGACATTCTCAAAGAGAAGAGACAAAGTTCTAACCCCCACTCTCCCTACTGTAAGTTGGCCGTCGAGGCCAGGCCACGTGTTCGGCAGCGCCGAAGGATCTCCTCCGCTCTTCCTCTCCGTCGAAAATAGTTCGGCGGAGAAACAGCTTCACAGCTAACGTCGAGGGGGAGGGATCGTTACCAGTATATTAAGTTATGACAAAAGGACCGAGGTCCGTGGTAAGTATAGCAATGTCTCTCTAGGAGCTCCGCGAAAGGCGACCAGAAACTGGGCGGAAAAAAACAATCTGAGGGACCTCGACGCGTGAGGGATTGTGGGTACAACGCACGTCACTATAGGGATAGTGTTACAGACACGCCTTGTCGACGTCCCCTTTTCGACTACGAAAAACAAAATGCAATACTCCGCAGTGACCACTGGATGTCGGACCTATGCACAGCATGTGATTCTAAGCAGATTAACAAACATCAGAAATATATATATATGATTGGACCAGGAGGAGGAAAGAGGGTAGAGAGGCAGAGGAGAGGAGATGGATTAGAGAAGAGTTTATAGAGAGTGAAAATAGGGAGTAAAAGATTGTTGCCAAGATGTATGGTGCAACAGGAAAGCCCCTTAGAGAGATAAGGCAACAGCCTTTAGGCATCCCAATATTAGGGTCAGTCTAGACAGTAGGGTTACCCTGACCTAGCAAACACATCTTGTACCAAGCCTTTTTAGACTATGGAGCCTGGGTTAGGGAGCCACCTTTAAGGTTGAGGGCAAGCATACATGGATCACTGTTACACCCAGAGACTCAATTGCCTCTTTTTGTATCTTTTATAATAAAAACTGAAAATGTATTCACACTATTACGTGACTTATTGACAAGGTTGTCAAAAGTGGTGTCATTGTGGGATTGTTTAGGCCCAACACAAAGGCCACCCAAAAGTGGAGACATGGGTCACAGTTGTGTTGAACAGGACCGACTGCATTCAAGAATGTATGAGACAGCTAAATGATGAAAGTAGCTATCAGCAGCTGGAAGAAAACCCAACTAAGAGACTGGAAAGACTAATCAACGTAAAAAGTTCAAACGCTTTGGAGAGGGGATGGATCACCAAAAAAGATGCAGACTTCTTACAGATTGAAAAACCAAGGATCCCCCAATTTCACATCCTCCCAAAGATTCACAAATCTATGACTAGCCCACCAGGGAGACCGATAGTTTTGGGAATTGACTCAGTCCTAGAGCGATTGTCTAAGTTTGCAGAGTTCTTCATGCAACCCATGGTAAGAAGGATGGCTTCTTTTGTGAAGGACACTACCCATATAATAAAGGCAGTAGAAGGTATATTGTTTACATGGAATCAAGAGATCTTGATATGCCTCGGCGTGGTAGCTCTATCCACCAACATACCACAGAGAACATCATTGGATGTCTTGGAAGAATGCCTGCTAGCAGAAAATATCACTACCAACACTGCAACCTCTTTCATCTTGTGGTGTGCGGAAGTGGCACTAATGGAAAATTACTTCCACTTTAACGGCCGATACTACAAACAGATCCAAGGTACAGCGATGGGGGCAACTCTAGCCCCCAGTATTGCCAACTTGTACATGGAAGCTTTAGAAGAAAATGTTGTCTGTATAGAAACTAACCTGTTTAAAAAGCATCGTTGGATGAGGAGAAGGTATATAGACAGTGCGTTTGTAGTGTGGAAAGGAAGAGGAAGCGTTGATGTTTTTCACATGGATTAACCAACAAGATCGACACCTAAAATATACCCATAATTACAGCAGGGAAGAAGTCAACTATCTTGACATCACTATCAAAGTTGACAGAGAGAAAGACAGACTCTCCTTGAAAGCATACAAGAAGAGTACTGATCGTAACTCATTACTCCATTATACAAGCTTCCACACGGTGCATCTATGCGATAATTTGCCCTGTGGGCAATTTTTGCGTCTAAAGAGGAATAGCACCAACAGAATGGATTATAAAGAAGGAGCAAAGATGCTGAGAGAGAATCTGCACTGCAGGAGTTACCCACCGAACTTAACAAGGAAATCCATGAAAAGAGCTGATAACCATTGTGAAGCTCTCCTGGAATACGAACCCAGATATCAAGGGAAGAAGAAAGACACCTTGGTTTTCGTCAATACATACAGCAATCTATCCAAACGCATTAAGAAAATTGTACATCGAAACTGGAAGATCCTGGAAAAAGGGACCACTCCTATTGAAAGCCCATTGATAGCCTTCCGTAGAAGTAGGTCAATTAAAGATCAAATAATACGAAATGACATCACATGTGGGAGCTGTTACTGTTGTCCATATACAAAGAAGAGAACAGAGCTTGATCAGGGGCTAACACACAAATGGAAGCAAGAGACGCTCACGAATTGTAACTCGAGACTAGTTGCGGATTTGATCTGATGTCCCTGTAAAATAATCTATATAGGGAAAACGGAGAAGAAGGTCAAAACTCGCATTACGGAACACAGAAGCTGCATTAAAAATAAGACCCATGTGGCCCACTTGGTAAGGCACTTCATTGAACATATCCATAAAGTGGAGGAATTGACTTGGTCTGCAGTATACCAGGTTAAATCCAGTAATGACATCAATCTGGATAAGAAGAAACTCTTGAAAAAGAGTATGGAGCTAGGTTTGAACGAGAGATCCGAATAGATGATATTAAGAACACATAGTACCTATGAACCAGTTAGAGATAACTGTGCTGATAATGGCACTCAAGTTAGGAGAAGTTGATAACACTCTTTTAAAAAAGGCATGCAAGAGTTGGAAGAGGAGGTTAAATGAAATATAATGAATCCGCACATTGGTGCTGATACATGCTAGGATATTCTGCCTTAGGTGCTTGCAGCGGTTTGCGGTAGCTATAGGCTGATAGTTGAAACAACATAATAAGATTTCCAACTTATTGATCGATTTGCAGGCTATGGGTAGATTTACAACACTCACCGACGAAAAAACAAATAAATACTGGGATCCCAATTTTAGCGATGAAAATGATTACGGTCCCAGAATAGCGCAGTTAAAGAAAAGGACCAAACGAATGTGTGGAGGCACGTGATCACGGAACACGGAATATGTGAGATGCAACCACCGGAAGGAAGTTGAATCCGGAAGATACGTCTAGTCAAGCAGGCAAGCAAGTACTCCGTGTGCAATCCGATGAGAGAACAGTGTCCTTTTTCTGAGCAGAACGAATCAGAACAGAAAGACGGCTGGACCCCCGAAAATGAGATGGCCCTATCTGCCATATGAAGGTAAGCATTCGCAATACAAGTGCGAAAATCTCAGATCGTAACGATAAAGTGATGAGAAATTGGTAGACTTCAGTTAAATAAGGAAGATCGCTAAGTGCAGACTTGGTCGTCTGGGATCGCGATAGAGAAGGTCACATGAGGGTACTCCAACCCCGAGTTAGTCCATCATTAGGCGTCCAATGTTGATTGCTATTAAGTGCATTGAAAGTACGGAACAAAGGTGAGATTGGAATTTGGATATGACGAGAGTGCTAAAGTGATTCAGAAATCAAACATCTGAACTAAGGTGTAGGTGCGTGTTCTAACGTCAGTATGCCCTGTTGTTTATGGGTCATCCTCGTGCCCAGATTCCATTGGTTGTGGAAGAACAGTGGGAAATAAAAGTGCGTACATAATAGAGGCTCAGGCTTATTGCATTGACAACAGCTGCATAAGCGTCTACCCAGTTAAAGAACAGCAATTTGAGAAATAGGTAAGCGACTGAGTGTCAAAAGAGAGGTGTAAAGGTGTTGACGCTGGTGCCAAGTATAAAAGAATATGTACAATAGACATGGTGGTGACTACTTGGATTGAGACTATTTAATTGAGGTTATTGCCTAGAAGGTACAAGAGGAGCAAGGCATCCGTAGCCATGTGCTCAATAGCAATTGTATAAAACCTGGTGTGCCCAAATGAGGTGGAGATGAAGGATGAAAACCATGGAAGGAGGAATTAATTGGCAGTCCCCTTTCATTGTGATTAATAGACATAAGCATGTAGTGATGTTAACATGCAATTAGACAGGTTTATTAATGATACTGTCTGATGTTGTGCTTGTTTTTCCAGACCTCAAACTGTTGTTAGCCCAGAAGCTAAATAGAAAAGAAGTGGGATAGAAGACCACTCATCTGCTACGACTGGAAGGGAAAGCAGTGTTCGTTAACCATAATCAACTGTTGATGTATATCCCCCTGATGAATTTCCTAGATTAAGAGAATGAATTTTTACATAAAAAAAGAAACATGTTGGAAGCTAGATGAATGTGGAGTGTTTGGATGAATGATTGAGTGTCACCAGGTAGATGTGAATGTGCTACGATTACATGATTGCCTCTTATTGTAGAGAGGCAATTGGTGGTAGATCTAATAAATTAATGTATTTTATGAATAGTGTGTACAATGAATTGATGTACATTTCGACAGTTTGTTTATGTGACAACATTGTTTAAAATAATGTTTTTTAAGAAAAAGATAAAAGAAAAACAATAGTGTTGGTGATAATATGGATCACAAATGATTGATTATAAGATAAGTAATTAATTTCATAGTGAAAAAATAAAATGTTGTATGCTTTTGGAAACACAGTGGTTAGCAGTATTTTGTAGAAATTCAAAAGACATCTACATAAGATATTGGGCCTCTAACTGTTGTGGATGAAAAAGACAAGGGACCCTTCAAACGAAGTTATTGTACGAGAAGTGTTTGTTTTAGTGGGCTGTTTGAAGCTGTCCGGTTAAATATTTTCTCTGGTCTCTATAGTGTTTGTGAGACATGGGTTACACACCTTCCCTATGGAAAAGACGGATGGCTATTCGGTATCTAGGAAATCCTGGTTCACAGCGGCTACTGAATTCATTGACTGGGAAGTTAAGCGAGCAAGACAGAAAATGCAACAGATGCAGAAAAATATAGTTTTGTGGCCATTCCAAATTGTTGACACCGCCCACATAATACAAGAAACAAGCATACAAGCTGCACGACTTTGCTAGACAATAACCAGACGCAGGTGCCCTCATCACACAGGTTCTTTTGTTGTGTGTCTTGGAAGTACAAGAGTAAAACTCAAAGGAGATTTGGTACAATCGAAGGGGCATTTGTTGTTAAGTTAAAAGCATGCAACAGCTTATAAAAGCTCAAACATCAGCGATTTCACGGAAGGTGCTAAACAAAACACTCTGATGATATAAATGTATCTCCTTTATTTTGCTGGAAACCCTGCCTTGTGCGGACTGGTATGTGATGCAGGCCACATACCAAGGAATGTATGCCTCTATCAAGGAATCCTGGCAACACCACTTCCTTGTGCATACTTAGGATAGATTTATAACACCCATCACATGAGAGCTGTGGAAAAACCTGCCTAACAGATATCAAGATGTTGGTGGGAGAAAATAGAGAAAGAGGACACTGGAGTAGGTATTAATGTTGACACGGATGAGCCTGGCAGGGGAGGTAGTATGTGCTTGTGGTGGAGCATGGAGGAGGTGGAGGTAGAGAGAGTAAGGCAGTGGACAAGAAATGCAGGAGAGGTTCCCTTAGTCACAAGACTGTTGCAACCCATAAAGGAGAATATGGGGAGGATCTGTAGGGGACAAAGCCAAGACTCCAAGACAGGCAGGTGGCAGGGAAGTAGGGGTTGAGCCAGTAAGCCAACTCAGGCTGCCAGTTGCCTAGTGAATTCTTTGAGGCTTCCATGGGTCAAGATAAGGCTCAGCCTGGACTAATCTGCTAAACTAACATGCAGATGCATGTGGAACCGACCCAGGCGCCAGTGGGTATTCCCAAAGATAAAGAAGAGAAGGAGAGGACCAGAGGCCATTGAGAAACAAGACAAAAATGAAGTGCAGGGACTCCAGGACTGTGAGTGACCGTAAACTGATCTTCTACTCGGGGGGAGTCTGCAATGATTCCCATGCCTGGCCCTTGTGGTGTGTGTGAGGGGGAGCCCGGGAGCCAGGTGCTGCCACCCGCTCTATGATGCTGGTCACTGAGGTGATGTGGGGAGGATCCTTGGTCATGCCACAACACCTGGGTTGTAAGGCAAGAGCTTGTCACATTCGAGCCACAGCATCATCTGGCTTTTTATGAAACATACAGACAAGAGCAGGTGGCATTAGGGAAGTGAAGAGCCTTTTGAGTGCTTTACCCTGCGGTTGGATTGTACTTCATGTTTCACTGATAGAAATTACATTTCCAATTGAACTGTAACAATGCTTACTGGTGAAAGACTGGAGAGAACAATAGATGAAGCACAGCTGCCAATAAAGATTGCCCATGCTAACAGCTCAGGAAGTCTTCATTCTATTAAAGACAAGGAGGGGAGCATTATGCTTTACTCTCTTTAATTGCTGCCATTCAGCATTTTCAACAAAATATTTAAAACCGTAACATTTGCTCTTTTTTTCTTTCTTATGTAAAAAATACCAAATACGAGAGGTTTTAGAAGTTCTAAAGTCACTGTTCTTTGTTGCACTACCTCCCCCATGATCCTCCGGGGCTTAGTAGTCCTGACCTCTCCTGATCCGCCTATCCGAGAGCAGGTTGCAGTATAAGAACCCTCCATGATAGTCCTCTGCCTCTTTCTTTTTCCTCTCAAGTGTGTACTGAACTCGAAACTGTCCTTTATTTGATCAACCGTGACCCTGGACGAAACTGGAACTGACTGTAACTTGCTAGGTCCTCCGGACCACTTTGAACGAACTTCTTAATATCTTTGATCTGTGCATGGAGTCAAGTCGCTTTCCGGTCTTCTCCTACGAGAAATGTAAAATACTACATGAGGGCGGCCCAACAACATCTGAACATCAAAAAATACATATACATATACAGGTTCAGATTTTTAAATACTTCATTGGGTGGGCTATAATGCTCGCCTCCTTGTCTTTAATAGAATGAAGACTTCCTTAGCTGTTAGCGTGGGCAATGTTTATTCTATGACAAGACAGGAGGCTCGCATTATGCTTGTTCAAAGCTTGCCACCACTGCATTAGTTATATTAGAAACCGGCTTGAAGTAAAAGGTTTTAAAGGTCGACTCTGAGGACCAATCTGCCTATTTCATAATGTCCTGAAGAGATATCCCAGCTGTAAATGCTTTAGAAGCCATTGCACCCCTCGTAGAATGTGCCCCAAATACTGACAGATCAATTCCAGCCCATTGCATGACCTTGCACACCCATCTAGCGATAGTGGCTGCTGCAACTGCGTGGTAAGGTTTTCTGCGCGCTATAAGCAATTGGGAAACCCCTTGCGGCCTAAGGTGCTCTGTGGAGATTTCGTAATCCTTGATGCACTGGGCAACGCATAGCTTCTCATTTTCTGTGAAGTAAGGGTATGAAATCACTCCCGATCCCGTCTTCGTTCTTTTCGCTATGTGAAAAGCTACCCCTTCTGGATAGAAGATCTTTCTATCGATTTGCAATGCCTTTACGTCCGATACTCTGCGACATGATGTAAGGCACAATAACATCGCCAGTTTACCTGATAACTGAGAGTGGGAAAGGTCTTTGTTCGCTGGCCATCTAAGGAAAAGTTCGAACACTACTCTAACATCCCATAAAACTGCGCACTTCGGTTCTGGGGGCTTTCTAATTTTTATTCCTTTGAGAAGCCTCAGGACTGCTGGGTGCTCGCCTACTGCGATCCCTTCTATTTTATCGTGTCCCGCTGAGATCGCTGATCTGTAAACACCTATCGTTCTAAAAGCTCCCCCTTCTTGAAATTTAGTTGCCAGAAAGTTAAAAACTTGCAGTAAAGGGGCTGAAACGGGATCCAGACACTGGTCTGTGCACCATTGCGCCCAGGCTTTCCATGCAGTGCTATAGCTCCTAATGGTGGAAGGCGCCCAGGAGTCTTTGATGCAGTCTGCAGCGATTCTGGAAATTCCTGGCAATTCCCATTTTCCCCTGAAATCCTGCAGGCCATCAACTGCAGCTTGCCCGTTGATATCAGGGGATGGATCTGGCCGGTGGGTACTAGTAGAAGGTCCGGCTGATGCGGAACTATCTTTGGAAAATCCGAAGAAAGTTCCATCGCTACTGGAAACCAAGGCTGAGATTTCCAGAGCGTTAGTACCATCACAAGTTCAGCGCGATCTCTGCAAACCTTTGCTAATCTATCAGATACCTCGAGTTCCAATCCGCTACCTCGTTGAGAGCCCCTGGGAAATATTCTGCTGTGACTGCAATATGATGTTCCAGGCAATAATGCCAGAAATCTTTCGCTAATTCCTCTAGTAGCTTGGACTTTGTCCCTCCCAGTTTGTTTATGTAGCGAACTGCGGAGATATTGTCCATCTTGAGCAGAACACAACACCTTGCCTTTCGTGAAGGCTCACACTGCAAATGAACCTGCTAACAATTCGAGGCAGTTTATGTGCAGATGCAACTCTCGCTCTGACCACTTTCCTCCTGTTTCTACGTGCTCGCATCTGGCTCCCCAGCCTGACCTGCTTGCGTCCGATTCTATGACTAACTCTGGCACGTCTCCGAAAATGGCTCGGCCATTCCACGCCTCCATATTCTGAAGCCACCAGTGGAGCTCGGTGAGCGCTTCGTTGTCTAAGGTCACAAGTTGGTGATACCCTACGCCCCCTTGTAGATGCATGATCTTGAGACGTTGAAGAGCTTGGTAGTGGAGTGGGCCTGGAAATATCGCCTGAATCGAGGCCGCTAACAATCCCACTACTCTGGCTAGAAATCGAACCGAAATAACTTTCTTTGATATCACTACTCTGAGCTCCTTCTTTATTGCTCTCACTTTGTGATGAGGGAGCTCGAGGGTTGCTTTCACTGTGTCTATGGTGAAGCCCAGAAATTCCCGTCTCTGAACTGGCCTTAGTTGTGACTTGTCCCAATTTACTAAGAACCCTAGAGAGGACAAGAGCGTGCAGATCCATTGTATATTCTTGATGAGAGTACTTCTGTCTGCGGCTAGTGCGAGAATATCATCTAGGTATATGATAATACATATCCCTCTCTCTCTTATGGCGGCTGCAACCGGTTTCATCACTTTGGTGAAGGCCCATGGGGTGGACGCCAACCCAAATGGGAGACAAGAGAAACCCCAAATCTGGTCTTTCCATCGAAAGCTCAGATACTTCCGAAATTCCTGAGCTATCAGAATTGTAAGATAAGCATCCTTGAGATCCAGGCGGGCTAAGTAGTCTCCTTTGCACAGGAGATGAATACCTTCCATCTTGAAATGATTGTACTCGAGCCATGCGTTTAAACTCTTCAAGTTCATGACTGGTCGAGTCTTGTCTCCCCTGTGGACCAGAAACATGTTGCTAAGGAAACCTGGCTCTTCTTGCATATCTAGCTCTATAGCTCCCTTGTTTACTAGACTGAGCAGCTTGTTGTGCAACAACTCTAACTCCTCGCTTGCCATATATATGGGGGAAGGTTCTACTCTCTGGATGGGGATTTCCTACAAACACTAGCCGCAGCCCTACCACTGCTTGTATCACCCATGCATCGCGTGACAACGCTCGCCACTCGCTCAAAAATTGGAGAGTTCTCCCTCCTACTCTCGTACTTGCTGTACTCACCGGCGGCAGTACCGGGTTGTCGATAAGATCCTCTCCCTCTCTGACCTCTCGGAAATCTGGATCTGGATGGGAAAGAAGGTATCCTGAGGTTTCCCTTCCCAGTATTGGGCTTGTTGTCCCTGGGGCCTGCGCTGATAGTTGTAGCGACCGGATGTTCGGCCCCTGTGTCGTCCAGTCCCGGAAAAAATACGTCTCGGGAAGATTTTCTTTATTGAGCTCTGAGCTCTCTCTAATGCCGAGTATGTGCCCACAAACTGGGCCATCTCTTTAGCGAAAGCTTCGCCAAACACTAGGCCTTTGGCATTTTCCCCTGCCTCATAAGAGGCTAGATCGCTTAATTTCTCGTCAATCTTCAATAAGACTCCTCTCCTCCTTTCAGATGAAAGTGCGCAATTGGCATTTCCCAGAAGACACACTGCCCTCTGGGCCCAGCTTCCTAGAGCGAGGGGGTCTACTGGAGTTCCAGTGTCCTTCGCCTTCTCCGCCAGGTTCATTATTTTTGCTAGTGGACCTGCTATGTCCAACAGCTTGTCCTGGCATCCCCTCCAGGCGCGGTCAATTCCTTTACTAATATTACGCGCAGACTTAGTCACAAACGTCACCATCTTGGGATCTAGGTTCGGAGTTTCCGCCAGCTTCCCTGGTAACACTGGCCTATGGCACTCTGACCTCATGCGTGATCGCACCTCTCTCTCCAACGGCTTTCTTATGTGCTGGGACATGTACGCTGCCACCCTGGGTGATAGCACCCATTCAGAAGATTTTGGGTGTCTGATAGTCTCTGGGTTTGAACATGTCAGCGGTGTTCTCCATATTTTGAGGGTGGACATTTTCTTCGAAGTGTTGTGAGATGTCTTTGTCTCCTTCCCCCTCATCATCGGGCGAGTAGCCCTCGTCATAATCCCCTAAATTGTTCACCTCTGGGGTAGGAGGTCAGTCCTGGTTCTCTTTCTGTTTATCCAGGAAGGCTCTCTTTAGCCTAGCGATGGGGTCGCTTACATTTTGGGGAGCAGCATCCTCCCTTTCATTAGTGCTCGGGGGGGGGGTCAAAGAGTGTTTGCTCTTCCGAGCTACCTTACGCCCCTTCGGTTCAACCCCATCTGCGGGGTGTCTGGCTGACGGCCCCTCATCTGGGCTCTCTGCCCGCCTTTTCTTGGCAGTTACCTGCTTCTGCCTTTCTGCCATCATAGCCTCCAAAATTTCGAGCCTCTGTGTTATAGGCTGTACTCCTAGAGAGACTGCTTGAGTAAGCGAGTCCCCTAGCACTTTCTTAAAGCTCTGAGATAAACCAGCTTCCTGGTGGGAGGGATCTTCCTCCGCACTCCATTCAGGAGAAGTTGATGGCATTAGGCCAGGGCTTCTGTATGCAGCCATCACTGCTGTTGGCAGGGCCAACTATCAGCTTGTCAGCACTGAGGGGCGGGAAGGGTGCACAAAGCAGTGGAAGTAGAAGCCTTATGGCTCAGAGTCAGCCTTTGTTTTAGCAGGATAATCCCTTTCTCCCCTCTGCACGGTATAATTCTGTATTATTTATTTATTTTTATTTTTTATCTCCTTGCTGTGGAGGCTTACTGTCACTCTCAGCTTCGCGAACGAAATGAAAACTTTAGGCGCGAGCGTTGAGGTGTCCCCAGGGAATGCCGCGAAGCATATTTTCTCCCGCTCCCCTGGGTCCCAGAGACCGATGCGCTCTCGGCGTCTCCTGACAGAGCGGGGCCGGCAGCCTAAGGCGGGCGTGTTCGCTCACGGCTCCGGCACCCGCTCCTGTTATATTAAAATTCCGAAGTATTAAAATTCTAAAACTTGCATGTTAATAAATATATACACTTTACAGACGCATGCGAGCGCTGAACCCCCGTGAGGTAAGCACTAATTCCTTATTAACTAAAATAAATCTAGAAGACCACAGTCGTAATACAAATAATCATTTTTACCAAATTTTAAGTACTCCCCGAAACTTATCATTAAATAAGAGACGGGTACTTATCTCAAAATGGCAGCAAAAAGAAAGAGGCAGAGGACTATCATCGAGGGGTTCATATACTGCGACCTGCTCTCGGATAGGCGGATCAGGAGAGGTCAGGACTACTAAGCCCCGGAGGATCATGGGGGAGGTAGTGCAACAAAGAACAGTGACTTCAGAACTTTTAAAACCCCTACTATTTGGTATTTTTTTACATAAGAAAGAGAGAAAGAAAGAAAGATCAAATGTTACGGTTTTAAATATTTTGTTGAAAATGCTGAATGGCAGTAATTAAAGAGCGTAAAGCATAATGCGAACCTCCTATTTTGTCATAGAATTGAACGCTAGCTCTTCTTGCCAGATGCTGAGACCAACTATAAACTAAACATGTGATATGTGAGTGATGGGTGGAGGTTTATGAATTAATCTTAGCAACTGGCATTGCTCTGCGCAGCCTTTTCGCACCATTGTTTTTTAGTACATCTGTGCCACTGCAAAAGGTGACCAGGCATTTGCAAATCAGCCATAGTCCTGCCACCAATGGGAGCAGTCCTGCCCAGACTACTAGGATACGTTCCCTCTACACAGAAACACAAGACAACTACAGACATGTTTCATGCTTGGTAGGCCTTATCATTGAGGTGCAATTTGGTTCTGTATGTCTCGGTGAGCAAGGGACCCACATCTGGGCATACCGTCGCTCACTAAGGAAGACAAACTATAAACCAAAACATGTGATGGGTGGAAGGTTAGGAATGAAACGTAACCACTGGTATTGCTCTGGGCAACCTTCCACGCCATTGTTTTTTAGCCTGTCTGAGCCACTGCAGAAGTAATCCCGCTATACAAAAATAAGTCATGGTCCTGTCGCAAATGAGAGCAGTCCAGCGCAAACTGCTAGGCCACGTCCCCTCTGCACAGTAGCACAAGCAACACAATACATGTTTCTCCCTGGTTGGGTCTCATCAGTGAGCTGCAGCTTGGTTCCCTTTGGAGAAGCAAGCAAGCGACCTACAGGGGCTGTGCAGCAAGAGAGAAAGACATTCTTGGCGGTTAAGAAGTGGCTACGAGGCAGAAGCTTCAAATATGCAATGCTTTATCCCGCCAAGAAGAGAGTCCGATGGAACAGCAAGACCTACTACTTTACACTACTTGGTGAAGCAATGAAGTTCCTGGATGAGAACTTGCCGCTGTGATGAACGCTTGAACTGTCAGCTGGAAACTGGCATAACACTTGCTGTTTGATCCCTTTACATTTCAAACTCTCTTTTGTTGTTATCCTTCAGTCGCTCACCCATACCTGCTGGGTACGCTACGAGGGGTGAGCTGAGAGCAGCTGTGGGTACCACTAGGTATCATGGAGGGCTTTCGGCCCTGTAGACATGTGATGTACTAGAAAGTTTATAAATACCTGTATTTTCAATTTTCAAAAGTCTGTTGTTTGGCCTGGGCTTGTGCCTGTGCACGGCCTCCCCAAGCAAAGTAGCATTAAAGTTTGGGTATGCGAGACCACCAGGGGGTGCATGGAGGAAAGCTAACTTCTCTTCACACTCCCTGACTGAAGGACGTAAAGGGGCATTTAGGCCCCCTCAATAATCCCCGAAGTGCGGATCCGGCGTTTGCCACCCCCAAGAGGAGAGTCTTGGCACACTCGCTCCAAGTTTGGAGTTCATCTGAGGTCGGGGAGCAGGGTTAGCTGTGTAGCAGGCAACGGCGGGAGAGATAGACAGCGGCGATGAACAAAGGAATCCTACCCGAGGTTGCGTATGAGCAAGAAGCCTCGGCGATGTGGTCCCACGCACTCTGAAACAGTGAATGGTCTAACCAGCACCGGGTCCTGGGACTCTACAGACCCGGGTGCAGCCCCGCTCCAGCAGTGGACGTGAGGATAAGCGCGGCAAAGACGGCTGTTTCCCTGCTATACTAAAACCCATGTGACAAGGGTAAAGCAGGCAGGGGAAGAGAGGGGGTGCAGGCAGAAGAGCCGGGGGTTGGAGATCCCCTTAGCAGTGGCCCTTGATGCTCGCTGCAGCAAGGACCCAAGGAGGATTGATGTACACCGTCCCCAAATTGATTGCTTGGGGCAGGCCTGCTCTCTGAAGCAACTATTACTGCACTCCTCGAGCCCATTATCATAACAAGAACAAATCAGTGGAGGTTTCAAGGGGCATATTGATAGTGGGCCGGTGGAGGGGGCCCAGTGGGAGTCTCTGGGTCCTGAGCCCCCTCGGGGTGAGGCTACCACCCCGATCAATGGAACTTTGGATCGCAAGGGGAGTGGGTACCTACGGCAGAGGGGAGCAGAGACATGGATGACACGTGTGAATTGCTTGGTCCCCTGCCAGTAGTACAAGTGCAGGCCCTTGGAATTTGCAGGCACTCATCAAGTGAGGGTGGCTTGTTGGGGATACTGTGAGGGGGGAGTCCCCTCTTTCACAAGGGCAGTAATTTGGACTTGGAGCCGTGTGGTACAGACCAACTGGAATCCCTTGTAACAATATTCCATTAAAAGTGCCCTCAAAATCACGACCTGAGGTAATTCTCCACTGTTGCTATTTCCATAGACTCTCGTCCTGGGAGCACCCTGCATGCAATCAACAGTTACCCGGGAGGGTCACGCCTCTGCATCCGACCTGCGGCCGTGGACTCCATAGGCACTGAGAGGCTCACCTAAACTGGAAGAAGTGCCGAGGAGCATTGTGTTTCATGGGCACCAGCGACCCTCCCAGGTGAACGACAGAGTTGGGGAGGCCAGGCCAAGCCTGTGGTATTAACCTTGACTCGTGAATTAAAAAACGGCAAAGACAAGAAAGAAATGTAGACAACCGGTGAGATGGAGAGTGACATGAAAGGCTGGTGTGTGGTAAGGAGAGATTGAAGATGCAACAGTATATCTCACAATTGAAGGCTGCACGTGTGTGGATGAGACGCCAAGGAAGGCAGACAATTACTGAAAACTGTGAAGCCAGTGATACAGAGTAGCGGAGTTGTCCGGCGAAAGGCAAATGAAGAGTCTGAGCTGAAGGGAAAGTCAAAGTGGTCCTGCGGAGGTCTATAGTAAAAACCCCACACATTCGAAACTCTTCGACATCAGAAATGGTCCGAGCCTGACTGAGGGAGACCGAAAGTGTGATACATTTGGGGAAGGGAACCCCTAAAGAAAGTGAATTAAGCCTAGGGAAGGGCACCCCTTCAAGTGCTGTGATTGAAAGGTCAGAGCCTGAGAGAGGGAGATCTACGTGAACTTTTGTTGAACTGTGAAAGAACTTTTGAAAGCTGGAATAAGTGACTTTAACGTGGAAGGCCAAGCGGGCCTCGATCCACGTTTTGAACTGCTTTTGTTTTGAGAACCTGAGCCAGAGCGTGTCATCCTATGTACGGGTACCACCTTACTCCGTGCTATCCAACGTGCGAAGGGGAGCTGACTCAGCCACATTGATTCTTTGTTATGACACTGATTTTCCTTTGCATACATATTCCCCTTTACACACTTTCTATATAAGAGATAGGGCAGGCATTAGGTTTTGTTAGTATAGGCCATCTTTGATTTGACAGAGACTGACTAGGACTTTCTTTATTATTTGATGGTAGAGACTACTCCCATCATAGCCATAGGGCAAAGCAGGAGTTTTCCCAAACCGCAAAATTGAATAAAGGTTTTGAAATTGTATCTCTTGCGTCAGTGTCACACTTGTGATACCATGCCTCCCTTACACTCAATAGATGACAGGGTACAGGGCATTGAACATAATCATACATTGTTGGACATAATAGAGACGCAAATCCATATGCGTCTATCAGAACTCAAAAGAAGAGAGACTGAGGTCATGCAAAAGATGGTTGATTTTGAGAATAGGGAGCAGAGAAATAACCTCCTTTTCTTTGGGTTGCTTGAGAGGGAGTGGGAATCCGAGAGCGATATTAAGTGTTCAATATTGGAGGTCCTGAGGCTCCTGTTCGGTTCGGATGTCATTGATGAACCCATGATTGATCGGGCGCACCGGGCAGGAGGGAGTGCCAAGCGCCTGTGGACAGTATTGGCCAGATTCTACTATTTATCAGAAATAATGAAGATACTTGATAGGGGCAGGAAAGTGGGCCCTCTCCACTATGGTTCTGCCAAAATAACTATTTATCAGGATGTATCCGCTTTCACCTTGGCAAGGAGGAGGCAGTGTGGACCTAGTACTAAATGGCTAAATGCACGGGGGGTAAGATACCGTTGGGGTTTTCCTTTTTCAATTTCATTTGAGCATGAAGGGTATTCGTATAAATTAGTCACTGAGGATGACATTCAGAGAGTGGTTGCTGAAATCATGAAAGACCCCAGTGATCAGCTTGACGGCCGGTGGACAAGATAGATGGGGCAACAACCCAGGATCTGTTGCGGGACAGGCTGAAAATCCCCAAGTCACGCAACTTTAAGAAACTCAACACCCCCCCTCGGTGGAAAAAGGAACCGATGAGACTGTCCCCAGAGATCTAAACTTTGATGTTTTCATCGAGAGACGCAGTGGGTGATTGGAGCGGAGTGTGAAGGTCAAATACTTTTCCCGCTGTCTGGGGAGCACTGACGGGAGGAGGGTGATGAGCTTATAAGGGGGGGTGAATGAGAAAGTAACGGTTGTGGCATTGAGGGGGAATACGTGGGAGGACACAATCCATTCAAAGAACAAGTTACTTAGTCCTGGTAACGTTCTTTCAACTGGATGTTCCTCCCACGTATTCCTCATCTTTGACACTTGTTGTCCAGCTTCAGCTGCTTCAATGTCCCTCGAAGGACTCTGACGAGGATGATGTCATCGAAGGCATATATAGCACACGCAGCCTCAGTTCTGTTTTTCCCTCGTCTTGAAACAGAGATACCCGTAAAATACAGGAGTGACCGTACTCAGCCTTGATGGAACGGAAGCTGTAATAGCACTGGAAATTCTACTGAGGGGTAGGATGGGATGGCGATGAGGAATACGTGGGAGGAACATCCAGTCGAAAGAACGTTACCAGGGGTAAGTAACTCGTTCTTCGAAAGGATTGTGTCCTCCCACGTATTCCTCATCTTTGACAGACTCCCAAAGCAGTATTAGGTTTGGGAGAGGGAGTAGAATTGGAATTCATACATTTTCATGGATAGAGTGAAGGACTGCCTTGCCAAAAGAACTATCCTGGCCAAAGGAATAATCCAGGGAATAATGTTTAGTGAACATGTGTATGGAAGACCACATGGCTGCTTCACAAATTGTTGTGATTGGTCCTCTGAAGGGCCGTAGATGTAGCCATGCCCCTTCAGGGGGGTCTTTCCCTGTGAGCCTGTAACATTCTGATATTGTCAGAATTATCCATCTAGACAAGGTCTATTCAATAAAGAGTTGGTCATCAATTAGCAACTTAGATATTCTGGAGATTTAAAAGCTTAACGCTCTCTGAGGGTCTAACCTATAAAGTCTTTCCTGAGGTGGGGGATAGAAGGAAGGTAGAACCATTTTCTGACTCAAATGAAAGTCCGAAACTGTTGGCCGCCAGGGGGCGCACGGATGACCCTCTTCCCCGTGTGAGCTCCGTCCTCGTGGGTCCGTAATGTGAGTTGAGCCCCCACATCGTGACCCCCCCCACACGAGAGAAATAGGAAAACGCACATCTGAAGACCCCCACACCACCCAGGAGAAAACTCGACGGAATTCGGACCAGGAATACCGAAGAAACCACTGAGAGAAGTTTCCCGCTGGAGACGGCCTGAAAGTGAAAGTGGAGCGCGAACGGCCCTGCGCCGCGGCCCTGGTGGCAGGCCCCTGGACACAACGCACATCTGAAGAGGTACTTTGCGGCCTGCCCCCTCCTCCCCCCTCCCGCGTGCTCTGCATGGAGGCGTAGGCGCCGCGGCATAGAGAAGCCTTCGGCAGCTGCCTAGAGGGACCCGCCCAGGTGTTCCCCCCAACCTGTGACCCACTGAAACGCACGAGAGACCCCGCCAACACCAGGGGTAGCGGCGCTCCCCCGCTACCTGTGGAGCATACTAATAACCGCAACCGCGTTGATCGGGTGTGCCGTGTCCCGCGGCCTGCAGGAGGGCCGCTGCTCGCGGCATCTTGTGCTCCAGTGCTTGTGCGGCGGTGACAGGCGCTCGTCAAGGGCGCCCAGTGAAAAGTGAAGCCGGGACTGCCCCCGGACGACAAAATATGAATATGCCTCAAATCTGTTGCTGGTTCCCAAATTAAGTGGGCACGGAACGCCTCGGCCCCTAACTTCTGCCCGCCTCCTCCCGAGGAAGACTACGAGATTCTAAGGCGCAGGTCCACCCAAACATTCATGTGTATAGTGTTCACACGGGGCGACCCCATCAGGACTCCCAATACTGCCTGGCAACATCCATAAAAGTCAAAGTACCACCCATACACAGCAGAGAACTACGCAAGAGAGGAGAAGGATTCCACTTTAGATCCCACATGCACACCCTTAACAGGACCCCAAAAAGGCATCACAACTGTACCGCAGTTGAGCCCAAGATACTCCTCACCAACGCATCGAAAGGAGATATTAAGTCCCCCTTCGACCCCTCGCTGAAACCACACGCATAAGACTGTGCAGCCTCAAGACCCGCGGCCCACTCCTATAGAAAGTGCGCATTACGATTCCGCCCGAAGTGGGAGTCCTCCCATAAATATCTTGATCACTGACAGACCCAACAGCTGCCCAGAGAGACCCTATACTAGTCTCCCACCTACACAGTAGGCTGCATTACAGCCCAACGGCCTGGAATCATTCTAAAGTCATCAGATCACGCAACGGTACAGAGGGTAAGGCCCCCACACCAGGGGCGTGTGCCTCCTCTGACTCAATAATCGCCTCATGAACTCTAAGAGCAAACTAGCCAGGTACGCTTACGCTCCACCCCCCTTGATTTCTGACTACAACGACACAATGTCGACAGATGTCTCGGAGACAGGAGCAGCTGCCACCAAGGGCAACATCGCTGCCCTTTTGAATGAAATAAAAAGCATGGGAGCCAATTTGAGTGACAAAATTGATAAGATAACACAGAGAATGGATAACATTGAAGAGAGACTAGAAGGTATTGAGAACAATCAAGCCTCAATAGACAACCTCGAAACCCACATGGACTTGAGGATACGAAACATCGAGAAAAGGGAGGAAGAAATTCGCCTGAAGATGGACGACTTAGAAAATAGGGAAAGAAGGAACGACCTACGGTTCTTCGGGATACCAGAACACGAAGAGGAAACCGAAGACCTCAAAAAAACAATACATGACATTATCAAAATCCTGACAGTGGATGAGGACATCGATGAGCCTAAAACCGAAAGAATACACAGAGCCGGAGGCCAGCCTGGCGGCCCACGATCAGTCCTCGCTAGATTCCACCGATACCAGGACACAACCAGGATACTAGAGAAAGCCAGATCTGGTGGTCCCCTCACATTGGGAGGAGCCCAGATAACCATATTTCAGGACTTGTCCTCGCTCACCCTAGCCTTGAGACGTCTCTGCAGTCCCCTGACGAAATGGCTCAAAGAGCAACGCACGCGATACAGGTGGGGATATCCCTTCTCCGTCACCTTCAAGCATGGAAGCAGAAGGATACAGCTACGGTGCGAGGAAGAGATCCGAGATTGTATCACAGACATCCTCGGAACAGGTCCAAAGAAAGGAAATCGAGAGGAATCTGAACAGAACGGAATACGATGGGAGCTCCAGGGCCCAAGGAGAAAAAGAGTGAAGGGGTCAAGAAAGTATAGGCGAGGCAACAATACACCAGACAGTGGCAAATGAAAACCCACCCCATGGATCCACATCCCAAAAACAGACAACCGGATAACACAGCATGGGCGACTGTCCAGACAAAGGCAATCCACCCATCCCCAAAATGGGACCAGACTCGTGGAAGAGTCCCCCTTTGAAGCGAAGGGTGGAACAGTCAGCTGATGAAGAACCTTGAAACCGCATGTATTACTATACTTCCATTTACAATAGTTATTGTTAAGTTCCAATGTGTTGGGGGAGAAAGAGAGGGGCGGGCGGGAAGGGGGCTCAAATTGTTAAATTGACTGAATTTGCAATAAGGACCGTGAGGTAACGGTCCCCACTGGTGGTCCGACGTTGGACTGACTATTTCCACCCAGTCCAATCTTGACGCCACCAAGCAAAGATGCAAGCCCTCGTTGATAAGGGGAAAGACGAAGAAAGGAAACAGAGGGCAAGGGTATCACGTTGGATACCTCTAAGGGGAGGGAGGGCAGGTGAAAACACCAAAGCTCAAGATGGCCACGAACAATTTCCTGAACACCTCTACTTCGTCGGCACCCAGCGACAAAAGATGGGATTCAAAGAGCAAATCAAGAAAACATATAAATGGCCGATAGCCACGACACGGCAAGCGACCGGCAAGGCACAATCAAAATTGGCACCTTAAACGTCAAGGGAATCAATTCCCCTACCAAAAGGTCACTAGTGTCCAGGGAATTCAAGAGGACGAAGCTCGATATACTCTTTGTACAGGAAACAAGATTCAGTAGGGGGAGGAAAGGAGGGTCCTATATGCCAAGATAGGTTCCGAACACTGGAGCTCTGCCCCACTCAAGAAAGCAGGCATTGGCATCCTAATCAGGAAAGAGCTCCGATTTTAAATTCTGAAAACCTGGTCCGATGTAAGCGGCAGAGCACTCGTACTGGTTGGCAAGATACAGGGCACTACCATTACACTTGCATCCATATACGCCCCCAACTCTGGACAGTCCAGGTTCCTACAACATATAGTCCCCAAAATCATGATTGAAGCAGAAGGCGAAGTGATTTTAGGAGGCGATCTCAATATGTGGACAGATCCAGTGCTGGACAGACAAGCCGGTAACCCACCGGCAACTACTCCACCAGAGTTTGGCCGATCACAAGTGACAGACATGATGGACGCCTACAAACTTAAAGACGCATGGCGTTACATGAACTCTCAGCTAACAGGCTTTACATTCTACTCTGCGCCACACGCCACATATACCAGAATCAATTCTATATACCTCACTCCGGAACTAACAGAGGCGATGTCTATATCCAAAATATCCCCTATAACGTGGTCAGACCATGACATGGTCACAGTCACTCTCAGTCGGCTGGCGCTCCCCCACAGAAGCTTGAAATGTCGTTCCAACAAAACACTCTGGAGGGACCCGATATTCCGAGATCAACTCACGAAGAACATCGACCAGTACTTAGAGCAGAATAACACAGGTGACGTCTCGGTAAACACAGTATGGGAAGCAGGGAAAGCCACGTGGAGAGGGATACTCATCAAAGAAGGGGGAGCAAAGAAAAGGGAACGCCAAGTCATAGAAAACAAGCTCCGAAACGAAATAACCCAACTGGACTGCGGCGCCCAATTCGCTGGCTCTGATAGAACCCAAAAAATAGAGGAAGCCAACAGCAAGAGAGAGGAATTGCGGCAATTGGAAACCGACCAAATTGTGCGCAAACTTCAATACCTGAAACAAAAACAATACGAAAAAGGAGACAAGGCAGATGCCCTGCTCACCGCCAGACTCCGTGGTCCACGTGAAGAAAGATGGGTGTCAGCTATAGAAAGTGAGCTCGACTCCCAGGGAGGTCACCCATCCAATATTCCAGAGGCCTTCGCCAGCTTCTATGAGAAACTGTATACCTCAGACTCCACACCACAAGAGATGGCAATTGCAGACTACATGAACAAGATATCTCTCCCACGCCTACCCATTGCCCCCATCACAGGCGAGGAGATAGAACAAGCGATTAAAAGGCTCCCAATAGGAAAAGCCCCCGGGAATGACGGCTACACGGCAGGGTTCTAGAAAACCTTCATCGACACCCTCCTCCCATTCATGGTCGAGCTCTTCAATAACATCCTCCAATCAGGCACTGCTCCCGAATCCTTCTCCGAGGCACTAGTTACAGTCATCATCAAAGAAGGCAAAGACCCCAAATTATGTGCATCTTGGGGGGCGTGGCTTGATGGCTACGTGAGGGGACGTTCCTTGGAGGAGCTCCCGATGATCCGATCCTGATCCTGGAAAAAAGTGATGGTTTTTGGCGGACTTTCGAGCCCACGATGCATCTAAAAACGTATGAAAGTGGGGGGCACAAGGTGCGTGCCCTCCCCAACGGCGAGACTGCATATTCACTGAACCAGACCCCGAAGAAGGTGGCGGTTGTGCAAAGGAAGGGGAGCACCCAAGATGGCCGCCTGTGGACAAAGGGCCAAAAAAGGTCCGACGAGCTGAGGAAGACAAGGTTGGTCGGAACGTGGGCGAGCCCAACCGGATATACGGGTCGCATGCGCCTCGGGTTGAAGGCAAGAACATAAGGGCGAGCCCCCACTGCAGAGGCCATGGGTCGTGGCGAGCCAGCAGAGTGAATCCAGGTTTAGCGAAACCTCGCTGTGAAGGGGCCGACGAGCGAACCCCGCGAGGATACAGCTGGGTGCGTGGGCCCAATCGACGCAACAGGATGTCTTCCAAGGCGGTGCGGCCCCGGATCAAACAGCCTACGATGGAGACCTATGCTAGGTCTCCCTCCGGCGCGGAAGGGGGCAAGAGCAAAGAAACCCCTGCGGCAGCGACGGACCCACCGGGTACTATCCAGGAGGTGCTGGCAGCAATTGCCGACTTGAAGGTGGCCTGGGAGACGAAGCTGGGCCTGGCCATGAAAGAGTTGCAAGAGGGCCTAAACCTCAAGATAGAAGCGGTCCGAGAAGAAGTGAACCTGTTGCGCCAGGATGTGCGAACGATCGCGGAGCGCACTGGGGAACTGAAGAAGGAGTTGGCCCCGACCGTGGAGGCGTGCAATACACACGCCAAGGAACTTGATGCCCTTGTGCAACGAGTGGGCAATTTGGAGGACAGAGCAGAGCAGGCAGAGGGGCGCGCCAGGCGCAATAACATTCGCATAGTGGGGGTACCGGAGGGAATGGAAGGATCGAACCTCACGGATTTCGTTGAAACCATGCTTTTGCAGGAGATTACAGGCGGAGAGCTGACTCAGGGGTTCGCGGTTGAAAGGGCGCACAGGGCCCTGATCAGGAGACCGGCCCCAGGAGCCCCCCCGCGGCCGTTGATTGCAAAGATCTTGAACTACCATGACCGCGAGAAGATTCTCGAATTTTTCCGAAAAGGGGGCACGATAGAAAGGGGGTCAGCGAATATAACAGCGTATCCGGATTACACGCTGCTTGTACAGCGGAGTCGAATGAACTTTGGAACGGTGAAGAGGAGGCTCCGAGAGGCAGCCCACCGCTACATGTTGCTTTACCCCGCTAGGTTAAAGGTGATTCATAAGAACAGATCCCTCTTCTTTGAGACGCCGAGCGACGCGATGGAATGGTTGGATATGCAAGGTCGACCACAGGAATCGGATGCCCAGACAGAAGCGGATGGAGATAAGTAGCACGCTGCAGAGGCACCCGTGAGGCCATAGCTATGACATTGGGACTAGAATATAGTTTGATATTGTCCTTGTGTGGGGGAAGTCACAGCATCTGCCGGCGGGTCCCGTTGAATTCACTTCTCCTAAATGGATGACTGGGAGCTCCTGGGGAGCAACCTGATGCACCCGATAGTAGTACACTTAGTTAGGTCACTGTTGGATTGGTGACACCCCGCGGGGTCCTTGATCTTGGTCACGAGACAGGTCCATACGTGGGTAGGCCTGAGATCCAGGGATGGAGCTGGGCTATTGTTGGGGGTTGGTGGGGAGGAGTTGTGTGCAGTAGTGTGAGGTTGGGGAAGGGGGAGGGGGGCACGGTTCGTTAACAGAAGGGAAAGAGCCAGGAAGCGACCCCACATGGGGAACATTATGGGGAGGGATGGGACGGAGATAGACCGACTAGATGGCATCGGGTAATCTCAGAATTGTGACCTGGAATGTACGGGGCCTCAACAGCTACCTTAAATGTAACAAAGTGATGATGTATTTGAAGAGGATGCGCGTAGACATAGCCCTGCTGCAAGAGACCCACCTCACTAGGGAAAGGCTGGAGGTGGTCGGGAGGAAATGGAA